>NC_141693.1:1169433728-1170083103 GCF_964263255.1 Lissotriton vulgaris
TGAATCGCTGCAACATGATTTGGCCTAGTGGAAACATGTGGTAGAATGTGAGAAGTCTTTTGTTGTATGTAACATATTTTTCAAAACGATGGAGGTTTTCTTTCAGAAAGTGGCGGGCTGAAAATATTTATAGCACAACAGAGTGGACACTGTTCATAGGACATCCTTCGACGTCATTGAAAGTAAGTTAATTTTAAGGAGTTTTGAATTCAGATTTCTTAGGTTGTATGGGTTTTTTAAACACAATCATTTTGATTGTGTTTTTTTTTCCCCGCTGTTACATGATGAATACCTTCAAGTCACTGATTTAAGTGAAATTTGATACATTCTGAGAACAGCAAAAATAAACCATTTAACATGTATAATTAATGTTCTGCTTTTTGTACTTATGATATACATTTAGAAATGTGAGGTAGATATGGAGAAACTGAGTCTTCTGTAAGTGTCAATTTTAATGCTTACAATGCTGTACTTCTGGGTACTGTTTTTAAAAAAAAAAAAGAAATAGGCATCACCTCAAAGAAAGCTCTTGAAAGCACACATCTTATTTGCACCCTGAAACAATCATTTAAAATGTTAGACACAATTTTATGATGGCTTTACATCTTTTTTGCGCTGCTATTGCATCACTATTGTGAGACATCAGCAGTGCAAAAGAAGCACCATGTTCCAAAATAGGCCTCAGTTCATCAGCATGAAGATACTGTTTGTTTAAAATATATATCTTTAGGATTGTGTAGGGGATGTAGAGAAGCAGAGGCTTCTGTAAATGTCAAAGTTGTTCAAAAACTGTTTCTTCTTGAACGTTTTCCCTTTTCTTTTCTAATTTTTAAATACATGTTTTATTATTTTTGGAAATGTTTGTTCTCTCTTTTACAGATTGAAAGTATGAAAAAATATTTTAAAAAGGTAACAAGAATTATAAGGTAAATGTTTTTTACTCTTTTTACCCGCAATGCACTGCTGATGATGTCACTGACCATGTCATGAATGATGTAATAAGAGGACATGACTTACTTCATTGGTAGGCCTTCACATGCTTTATCTGCTCTGTATTCTTCAACAAGTGTAAAATTGATCTGTAACCCTGAGTAGGTCTCACCTTAAACAAACCTCAGGAGAGATCACACCTTATCGTCATCCTGAATTAATAAATAGATCTATTAAACAGTATCTCTGGTTTACTCCCTATAGCTGTCTTTGTTTTAACATTACTCTCTGTTTACTTCCCTTATACTAACTCTTCTTTTTTTAAAAAAAATATTTTTTTGATTCGCTTCAAGTTCGCGAACCGGGCAGCGAACTGGAAAGCGAACCAAAAGAAATAGAGCTTGCCAGAGTGCTAAACATTCTAGCAATTTTATTTGAAAGGGGAGGTAGTTCTGAAAAGAACTTTTTTTTAATGTTTTTGTTGTTTTTTTTTTTTTTTTTCTGAACATTTTTTTTTTTTTTTTTTTTAGAACAGTTTTATGTTTTTTTTGTGTTTTTCATGGAGGGGAAACAACAAAAAAACAGGCATTGAAAAGGGCTCAACAGGAGCAAAAAAAAAATTACTGCTTGGGTGGGTTAGGGCTCTTATGGTTTTCAAACACCAAGTTGATTAGGTTCACGCTCATGTTCCCACATGAGAGCAGAGCACCACAATATATGCACATAAACTTCATGTGCTTGAAGTTTGGCTGTATGTTTGGCACAGTTTCCTGTGCCTCTCTTCCAGTCAAAGATATACTTGATGTTGATCTGGCCACAGGAGTTGTCGGGGGATTATCTTGAAGGTCCCTTAACTCTGCCCGGCTGTAATTTAATGGATGCCACCTGGCCATATGGCGATGCATAGTATAGTTGCCCATACTATACTTTTTGTCAGTGCCTAGAGATAATCTGCATTTGCAGATTAGGCAGGTGGCATACTTGGCATTAACCTTCTTCTCCCCTCGAGGGATTGAGAAAAACTGCCATATAAAACTTGTTTTCCTTCGGGAAACACGGGGCAACTCCTGAATAAATTGAGGTTCATCTGTGTCCTCTTCTTCTAGGTCCTCCTCTTCCTCCTCTCTGTTGGAAATGAATTGTGATGGTGGTCCTCTCTTGTCATGAGGAGGTTGAGGTGGTGGTGGGGGTCCACCAGCTGAAGCAAGGATAGAAGCCATTGCTGTAATATTGGAAAATGGTCTTTCTCTCACCAAGATGAAAGTCAGAGTGAGGAAAGAAGGAGGGGTTTACATGATTTGGGAAAAGCAAAAGTTCTGAACAAATGAAAAGTGTTATTTTTAGGTCACATGACCTAGTCATACATCATTTGGAAACCAAAAGTGAAATGAACCAATGAAAAGTTTGATAAACAAGTCACATGACCTGTTCCGCTTACGCTACGCGGTGCGCGCCGCGTCCCGGATCGTTTCCGGTTCACGGTCCGGAGCACTTCCGGGAGCGCTAACGTGGCGCGTCATAAGACGCATTACGCGACAACGTGATACGTCGCGCTTCCGCGACGCGACACAGTTCCGCTAACGAAACGTTTACCGGTTCGTGTACTAGATCGCGGCATCAAGATGAGCTAACGGAAAGCTTCCCGGTTCGCTTACCGGAAGCGAAGAAAAAAAATATTTAAAAAAAATTTATCAATAAACATCTAAAATATATTTTGGGATTTAAAGAAGAATACATTTTACAGCTACAGATGTTAGCTTTTAAAAAACCAATGAAATTCACAGAAAAAACCATAGGTTATAGACCATATATAGTTAGGAATTTGCATTTACAAAACCTTGAAAATTCACTGAAAAAACCATAGGTTATAGACCATATATAGTTAGGGATTAGCATTTAAAAAACCTTATTTTATTTGCACAAAACCATTGAAATTCCATATATAGTTAGTTGCACTAACTATATATCGCGGACCCGCAATCCACTGCTAATGATGTCACATATTACATCATTCATGACATGGTCAGTGACATCCCTGATGACATCACTGATGACATCTCAAATGACATCACTGATGACATCACTGATGACATCTCAAATGACATCACTGATGACATCACTGACATCTCATTTGACATTACTGATTACATCACTGATGATATAATTTATGTGATAACACATCTTCAGACTCTAATATAACCTTAGATACACTCAGTGTAAACAGGCACTCACAGACTGTCACACATCCATGGAGTTACTCACACACCTAGTCAGTCATGCAAAGAATCAATCACACCTCCATTTCCTCAACTATACAGTTATACACACCTTACTTATTCAAACATATACTAACACATATTTACTCTCTTATACAATCCTTGATACAAGTTCACAATGATTCATACAGCCACTCTCACATTCACTGGCTCTGATGTTCAGTTATTTATATATGTCAACTCTCACATAGAGTGTGTTTTACATATGTACTTACTTTGACATGTAGAACTGAGATATCCATTCACTCACCACTATACTCATGCACACAGTCAACTGTCCATACAGCTGTTTCTACATGCACTTTTGAACCCATACACCTAGGGAATCAACTGCTCACACATCTATGCACAGAGTTATACACCTCCCAGCCACCCACACACATACTCAGTCTCCCCTACAAATACTTGGGCAACCATTCAATAACCCATATAGTTAATGATATAGCTACTGATTTAAACATGCAGCAGTTTACAGAAGAACATAAATAATGATTGCCAAATTAAGACACTTTAATCACTAACCCATGGACTCAGTGAGACACATTTAATCATTCTCTCATACAGTCAGTCATGCACCTACTAAATCCTTCATCCAGACACTTACACATCCACTCATTCTTCAATATGTAAGACATGTTTTAACTTTACAGAAACATACAGTCACTGGGTGTTGTCATCAGTGATGTCATTTGAGATGTCATCAGTGATGTCATCAGTGATGTCACTGACCATGTCATGAATGATGTAATATGTGACATCATTAGCAGTGGATTGCGGGTCCGCGATATATAGTTAGTGCAACTAACTATATATGGAATTTCAATGGTTTTGTGCAAATAAAATAAGGTTTTTTAAATGCTAATCCCTAACTATATATGGTCTATAACCTATGGTTTTTTCAGTGAATTTTCAAGGTTTTGTAAATGCAAATTCCTAACTATATATGGTCTATAACCTATGGTTTTTTCTGTGAATATATATATATATATAATATATATATATATATATATATATATATATATATATATATTCCAAAGTCCAGGTTGCCCTATACGAGACGCCACACAGGTAGAAGTATTTCCTTTCGTTTATTGAGGGAGCAGGAATCACCGTGTTCATTCCCCCAACACAGATTGCCATACCGGTTTCGGGCCAACGCCCTTGTTCACTGGCCATGCACGCCGTATTGCAGCTGATTTGAACTGAGCCTTCAATATCCCGCATTTGTAGTTTTGCAGGTAAGTTGCCTTCTGGGAAAGGTAGTTCGTCATTTCCTCAATAGGTGCTGTTTGCAGTGTGCATGTAATATCATTCCCCATGGTGGGTTGCGTGGAGGAACAGAACACCGCTGTCCTGCATTCAAAGTCCCGCAATAGTGGAACTGCCACCTCCACATGGCTCCAAGGGTCCCGGAGCCGTGGTCCGCTGTCATCGCGGCAGAGCGTCTCAGCGGCAAGGCACGCCGCTTTCATATTCCAAAGTCCAGGTTGCCCTATACGAGACGCCACACAGGTAGAAGTATTTCCTTTCGTTTATTGAGGGAGCAGGAATCACCGTGTTCATTCCCCCAACACAGATTGCCATACCGGTTTCGGGCCAACGCCCTTGTTCACTGGCCATGCACGCCGTATTGCAGCTGATTTGAACTGAGCCTTCAATATCCCGCATTTGTAGTTTTGCAGGTAAGTTGCCTTCTGGGAAAGGTAGTTCGTCATTTCCTCAATAGGTGCTGTTTGCAGTGTGCATGTAATATCATTCCCCATGGTGGGTTGCGTGGAGGAACAGAACACCGCTGTCCTGCATTCAAAGTCCCGCAATAGTGGAACTGCCACCTCCACATGGCTCCAAGGGTCCCGGAGCCGTGGTCCGCTGTCATCGCGGCAGAGCGTCTCAGCGGCAAGGCACGCCGCTTTCATATTCCAAAGTCCAGGTTGCCCTATACGAGACGCCACACAGGTAGAAGTATTTCCTTTCGTTTATTGAGGGAGCAGGAATCACCGTGTTCATTCCCCCAACACAGATTGCCATACCGGTTTCGGGCCAACGCCCTTGTTCACTGGCCATGCACGCCGTATTGCAGCTGATTTGAACTGAGCCTTCAATATCCCGCATTTGTAGTTTTGCAGGTAAGTTGCCTTCTGGGAAAGGTAGTTCGTCATTTCCTCAATAGGTGCTGTTTGCAGTGTGCATGTAATATCATTCCCCATGGTGGGTTGCGTGGAGGAACAGAACACCGCTGTCCTGCATTCAAAGTCCCGCAATAGTGGAACTGCCACCTCCACATGGCTCCAAGGGTCCCGGAGCCGTGGTCCGCTGTCATCGCGGCAGAGCGTCTCAGCGGCAAGGCACGCCGCTTTCATATTCCAAAGTCCAGGTTGCCCTATACGAGACGCCACACAGGTAGAAGTATTTCCTTTCGTTTATTGAGGGAGCAGGAATCACCGTGTTCATTCCCCCAACACAGATTGCCATACCGGTTTCGGGCCAACGCCCTTGTTCACTGGCCATGCACGCCGTATTGCAGCTGATTTGAACTGAGCCTTCAATATCCCGCATTTGTAGTTTTGCAGGTAAGTTGCCTTCTGGGAAAGGTAGTTCGTCATTTCCTCAATAGGTGCTGTTTGCAGTGTGCATGTAATATCATTCCCCATGGTGGGTTGCGTGGAGGAACAGAACACCGCTGTCCTGCATTCAAAGTCCCGCAATAGTGGAACTGCCACCTCCACATGGCTCCAAGGGTCCCGGAGCCGTGGTCCGCTGTCATCGCGGCAGAGCGTCTCAGCGGCAAGGCACGCCGCTTTCATATTCCAAAGTCCAGGTTGCCCTATACGAGACGCCTAACAGGTAGAAGTATTTCCTTTCGTTTATTGAGGGAGCAGGAATCACCGTGTTCATTCCCCCAACACAGATTGCCATACCGGTTTCGGGCCAACGCCCTTGTTCACTGGCCATGCACGCCGTATTGCAGCTGATTTGAACTGAGCCTTCAATATCCCGCATTTGTAGTTTTGCAGGTAAGTTGCCTTCTGGGAAAGGTAGTTCGTCATTTCCTCAATAGGTGCTGTTTGCAGTGTGCATGTAATATCATTCCCCATGGTGGGTTGCGTGGAGGAACAGAACACCGCTGTCCTGCATTCAAAGTCCCGCAATAGTGGAACTGCCACCTCCACATGGCTCCAAGGGTCCCGGAGCCGTGGTCCGCTGTCATCGCGGCAGAGCGTCTCAGCGGCAAGGCACGCCGCTTTCATATTCCAAAGTCCAGGTTGCCCTATACGAGACGCCACACAGGTAGAAGTATTTCCTTTCGTTTATTGAGGGAGCAGGAATCACCGTGTTCATTCCCCCAACACAGATTGCCATACCGGTTTCGGGCCAACGCCCTTGTTCACTGGCCATGCACGCCGTATTGCAGCTGATTTGAACTGAGCCTTCAATATCCCGCATTTGTAGTTTTGCAGGTAAGTTGCCTTCTGGGAAAGGTAGTTCGTCATTTCCTCAATAGGTGCTGTTTGCAGCGTGCATGTAATATCATTCCCCATGGTGGGTTGCGTGGAGGAACAGAACACCGCTGTCCTGCATTCAAAGTCCCGCAATAGTGGAACTGCCACCTCCACATGGCTCCAAGGGTCCCGGAGCCGTGGTCCGCTGTCATCGCGGCAGAGCGTCTCAGCGGCAAGGCACGCCGCTTTCATATTCCAAAGTCCAGGTTGCCCTATACGAGACGCCACACAGGTAGAAGTATTTCCTTTCGTTTATTGAGGGAGCAGGAATCACCGTGTTCATTCCCCCAACACAGATTGCCATACCGGTTTCGGGCCAACGCCCTTGTTCACTGGCCATGCACGCCGTATTGCAGCTGATTTGAACTGAGCCTTCAATATCCCGCATTTGTAGTTTTGCAGGTAAGTTGCCTTCTGGGAAAGGTAGTTCGTCATTTCCTCAATAGGTGCTGTTTGCAGTGTGCATGTAATATCATTCCCCATGGTGGGTTGCGTGGAGGAACAGAACACCGCTGTCCTGCATTCAAAGTCCCGCAATAGTGGAACTGCCACCTCCACATGGCTCCAAGGGTCCCGGAGCCGTGGTCCGCTGTCATCGCGGCAGAGCGTCTCAGCGGCAAGGCACGCCGCTTTCATATTCCAAAGTCCAGGTTGCCCTATACGAGACGCCACACAGGTAGAAGTATTTCCTTTCGTTTATTGAGGGAGCAGGAATCACCGTGTTCATTCCCCCAACACAGATTGCCATACCGGTTTCGGGCCAACGCCCTTGTTCACTGGCCATGCACGCCGTATTGCAGCTGATTTGAACTGAGCCTTCAATATCCCGCATTTGTAGTTTTGCAGGTAAGTTGCCTTCTGGGAAAGGTAGTTCGTCATTTCCTCAATAGGTGCTGTTTGCAGTGTGCATGTAATATCATTCCCCATGGTGGGTTGCGTGGAGGAACAGAACACCGCTGTCCTGCATTCAAAGTCCCGCAATAGTGGAACTGCCACCTCCACATGGCTCCAAGGGTCCCGGAGCCGTGGTCCGCTGTCATCGCGGCAGAGCGTCTCAGCGGCAAGGCACGCCGCTTTCATATTCCAAAGTCCAGGTTGCCCTATACGAGACGCCACACAGGTAGAAGTATTTCCTTTCGTTTATTGAGGGAGCAGGAATCACCGTGTTCATTCCCCCAACACAGATTGCCATACCGGTTTCGGGTCAACGCCCTTGTTCACTGGCCATGCACGCCGTATTGCAGCTGATTTGAACTGAGCCTTCAATATCCCGCATTTGTAGTTTTGCAGGTAAGTTGCCTTCTGGGAAAGGTAGTTCGTCATTTCCTCAATAGGTGCTGTTTGCAGTGTGCATGTAATATCATTCCCCATGGTGGGTTGCGTGGAGGAACAGAACACCGCTGTCCTGCATTCAAAGTCCCGCAATAGTGGAACTGCCACCTCCACATGGCTCCAAGGGTCCCGGAGCCGTGGTCCGCTGTCATCGCGGCAGAGCGTCTCAGCGGCAAGGCACGCCGCTTTCATATTCCAAAGTCCAGGTTGCCCTATACGAGACGCCACACAGGTAGAAGTATTTCCTTTCGTTTATTGAGGGAGCAGGAATCACCGTGTTCATTCCCCCAACACAGATTGCCATACCGGTTTCGGGCCAACGCCCTTGTTCACTGGCCATGCACGCCGTATTGCAGCTGATTTGAACTGAGCCTTCAATATCCCGCATTTGTAGTTTTGCAGGTAAGTTGCCTTCTGGGAAAGGTAGTTCGTCATTTCCTCAATAGGTGCTGTTTGCAGTGTGCATGTAATATCATTCCCCATGGTGGGTTGCGTGGAGGAACAGAACACCGCTGTCCTGCATTCAAAGTCCCGCAATAGTGGAACTGCCACCTCCACATGGCTCCAAGGGTCCCGGAGCCGTGGTCCGCTGTCATCGCGGCAGAGCGTCTCAGCGGCAAGGCACGCCGCTTTCATATTCCAAAGTCCAGGTTGCCCTATACGAGACGCCACACAGGTAGAAGTATTTCCTTTCGTTTATTGAGGGAGCAGGAATCACCGTGTTCATTCCCCCAACACAGATTGCCATACCGGTTTCGGGCCAACGCCCTTGTTCACTGGCCATGCACGCCGTATTGCAGCTGATTTGAACTGAGCCTTCAATATCCCGCATTTGTAGTTTTGCAGGTAAGTTGCCTTCTGGGAAAGGTAGTTCGTCATTTCCTCAATAGGTGCTGTTTGCAGTGTGCATGTAATATCATTCCCCATGGTGGGTTGCGTGGAGGAACAGAACACCGCTGTCCTGCATTCAAAGTCCCGCAATAGTGGAACTGCCACCTCCACATGGCTCCAAGGGTCCCGGAGCCGTGGTCCGCTGTCATCGCGGCAGAGCGTCTCAGCGGCAAGGCACGCCGCTTTCATATTCCAAAGTCCAGGTTGCCCTATACGAGACGCCACACAGGTAGAAGTATTTCCTTTCGTTTATTGAGGGAGCAGGAATCACCGTGTTCATTCCCCCAACACAGATTGCCATACCGGTTTCGGGCCAACGCCCTTGTTCACTGGCCATGCACGCCGTATTGCAGCTGATTTGAACTGAGCCTTCAATATCCCGCATTTGTAGTTTTGCAGGTAAGTTGCCTTCTGGGAAAGGTAGTTCGTCATTTCCTCAATAGGTGCTGTTTGCAGTGTGCATGTAATATCATTCCCCATGGTGGGTTGCGTGGAGGAACAGAACACCGCTGTCCTGCATTCAAAGTCCCGCAATAGTGGAACTGCCACCTCCACATGGCTCCAAGGGTCCCGGAGCCGTGGTCCGCTGTCATCGCGGCAGAGCGTCTCAGCGGCAAGGCACGCCGCTTTCATATTCCAAAGTCCAGGTTGCCCTATACGAGACGCCACACAGGTAGAAGTATTTCCTTTCGTTTATTGAGGGAGCAGGAATCACCGTGTTCATTCCCCCAACACAGATTGCCATACCGGTTTCGGGCCAACGCCCTTGTTCACTGGCCATGCACGCCGTATTGCAGCTGATTTGAACTGAGCCTTCAATATCCCGCATTTGTAGTTTTGCAGGTAAGTTGCCTTCTGGGAAAGGTAGTTCGTCATTTCCTCAATAGGTGCTGTTTGCAGTGTGCATGTAATATCATTCCCCATGGTGGGTTGCGTGGAGGAACAGAACACCGCTGTCCTGCATTCAAAGTCCCGCAATAGTGGAACTGCCACCTCCACATGGCTCCAAGGGTCCCGGAGCCGTGGTCCGCTGTCATCGCGGCAGAGCGTCTCAGCGGCAAGGCACGCCGCTTTCATATTCCAAAGTCCAGGTTGCCCTATACGAGACGCCACACAGGTAGAAGTATTTCCTTTCGTTTATTGAGGGAGCAGGAATCACCGTGTTCATTCCCCCAACACAGATTGCCATACCGGTTTCGGGCCAACGCCCTTGTTCACTGGCCATGCACGCCGTATTGCAGCTGATTTGAACTGAGCCTTCAATATCCCGCATTTGTAGTTTTGCAGGTAAGTTGCCTTCTGGGAAAGGTAGTTCGTCATTTCCTCAATAGGTGCTGTTTGCAGTGTGCATGTAATATCATTCCCCATGGTGGGTTGCGTGGAGGAACAGAACACCGCTGTCCTGCATTCAAAGTCCCGCAATAGTGGAACTGCCACCTCCACATGGCTCCAAGGGTCCCGGAGCCGTGGTCCGCTGTCATCGCGGCAGAGCGTCTCAGCGGCAAGGCACGCCGCTTTCATATTCCAAAGTCCAGGTTGCCCTATACGAGACGCCACACAGGTAGAAGTATTTCCTTTCGTTTATTGAGGGAGCAGGAATCACCGTGTTCATTCCCCCAACACAGATTGCCATACCGGTTTCGGGCCAACGCCCTTGTTCACTGGCCATGCACGCCGTATTGCAGCTGATTTGATTTGAGCCTTCAATATCCCGCATTTGTAGTTTTGCAGGTAAGTTGCCTTCTGGGAAAGGTAGTTCGTCATTTCCTCAATAGGTGCTGTTTGCAGTGTGCATGTAATATCATTCCCCATGGTGGGTTGCGTGGAGGAACAGAACACCGCTGTCCTGCATTCAAAGTCCCGCAATAGTGGAACTGCCACCTCCACATGGCTCCAAGGGTCCCGGAGCCGTGGTCCGCTGTCATCGCGGCAGAGCGTCTCAGCGGCAAGGCACGCCGCTTTCATATTCCAAAGTCCAGGTTGCCCTATACGAGACGCCACACAGGTAGAAGTATTTCCTTTCGTTTATTGAGGGAGCAGGAATCACCGTGTTCATTCCCCCAACACAGATTGCCATACCGGTTTCGGGCCAACGCCCTTGTTCACTGGCCATGCACGCCGTATTGCAGCTGATTTGAACTGAGCCTTCAATATCCCGCATTTGTAGTTTTGCAGGTAAGTTGCCTTCTGGGAAAGGTAGTTCGTCATTTCCTCAATAGGTGCTGTTTGCAGTGTGCATGTAATATCATTCCCCATGGTGGGTTGCGTGGAGGAACAGAACACCGCTGTCCTGCATTCAAAGTCCCGCAATAGTGGAACTGCCACCTCCACATGGCTCCAAGGGTCCCGGAGCCGTGGTCCGCTGTCATCGCGGCAGAGCGTCTCAGCGGCAAGGCACGCCGCTTTCATATTCCAAAGTCCAGGTTGCCCTATACGAGACGCCACACAGGTAGAAGTATTTCCTTTCGTTTATTGAGGGAGCAGGAATCACCGTGTTCATTCCCCCAACACAGATTGCCATACCGGTTTCGGGCCAACGCCCTTGTTCACTGGCCATGCACGCCGTATTGCAGCTGATTTGAACAGAGCCTTCAATATCCCGCATTTGTAGTTTTGCAGGTAAGTTGCCTTCTGGGAAAGGTAGTTCGTCATTTCCTCAATAGGTGCTGTTTGCAGTGTGCATGTAATATCATTCCCCATGGTGGGTTGCGTGGAGGAACAGAACACCGCTGTCCTGCATTCAAAGTCCCGCAATAGTGGAACTGCCACCTCCACATGGCTCCAAGGGTCCAATATGAAAGCGGCGTGCCTTGCCGCTGAGACGCTCTGCCGCGATGACAGCGGACCACGGCTCCGGGACCCTTGGAGCCATGTGGAGGTGGCAGTTCCACTATTGCGGGACTTTGAATGCAGGACAGCGGTGTTCTGTTCCTCCACGCAACCCACCATGGGGAATGATATTACATGCACACTGCAAACAGCACCTATTGAGGAAATGACGAACTACCTTTCCCAGAAGGCAACTTACCTGCAAAACTACAAATGCGGGATATTGAAGGCTCAGTTCAAATCAGCTGCAATACGGCGTGCATGGCCAGTGAACAAGGGCGTTGGCCCGAAACCGGTATGGCAATCTGTGTTGGGGGAATGAACACGGTGATTCCTGCTCCCTCAATAAACGAAAGGAAATACTTCTACCTGTGTGGCGTCTCGTATAGGGCAACCTGGACTTTGGAATATGAAAGCGGCGTGCCTTGCCGCTGAGACGCTCTGCCGCGATGACAGCGGACCACGGCTCCGGGACCCTTGGAGCCATGTGGAGGTGGCAGTTCCACTATTGCGGGACTTTGTATGCAGGACAGCGGTGTTCTGTTCCTCCACGCAACCCACCATGGGGAATGATATTACATGCACACTGCAAACAGCACCTATTGAGGAAATGACGAACTACCTTTCCCAGAAGGCAACTTACCTGCAAAACTACAAATGCGGGATATTGAAGGCTCAGTTCAAATCAGCTGCAATACGGCGTGCATGGCCAGTGAACAAGGGCGTTGGCCCGAAACCGGTATGGCAATCTGTGTTGGGGGAATGAACACGGTGATTCCTGCTCCCTCAATAAACGAAAGGAAATACTTCTACCTGTGTGGCGTCTCGTATAGGGCAACCTGGACTTTGGAATATGAAAGCGGCGTGCCTTGCCGCTGAGACGCTCTGCCGCGATGACAGCGGACCACGGCTCCGGGACCCTTGGAGCCATGTGGAGGTGGCAGTTCCACTATTGCGGGACTTTGAATGCAGGACAGCGGTGTTCTGTTCCTCCACGCAACCCACCATGGGGAATGATATTACATGCACACTGCAAACAGCACCTATTGAGGAAATGACGAACTACCTTTCCCAGAAGGCAACTTACCTGCAAAACTACAAATGCGGGATATTGAAGGCTCAGTTCAAATCAGCTGCAATACGGCGTGCATGGCCAGTGAACAAGGGCGTTGGCCCGAAACCGGTATGGCAATCTGTGTTGGGGGAATGAACACGGTGATTCCTGCTCCCTCAATAAACGAAAGGAAATACTTCTACCTGTGTGGCGTCTCGTATAGGGCAACCTGGACTTTGGAATATGAAAGCGGCGTGCCTTGCCGCTGAGACGCTCTGCCGCGATGACAGCGGACCACGGCTCCGGGACCCTTGGAGCCATGTGGAGGTGGCAGTTCCACTATTGCGGGACTTTGAATGCAGGACAGCGGTGTTCTGTTCCTCCACGCAACCCACCATGGGGAATGATATTACATGCACACTGCAAACAGCACCTATTGAGGAAATGACGAACTACCTTTCCCAGAAGGCAACTTACCTGCAAAACTACAAATGCGGGATATTGAAGGCTCAGTTCAAATCAGCTGCAATACGGCGTGCATGGCCAGTGAACAAGGGCGTTGGCCCGAAACCGGTATGGCAATCTGTGTTGGGGGAATGAACACGGTGATTCCTGCTCCCTCAATAAACGAAAGGAAATACTTCTACCTGTGTGGCGTCTCGTATAGGGCAACCTGGACTTTGGAATATGAAAGCGGCGTGCCTTGCCGCTGAGACGCTCTGCCGCGATGACAGCGGACCACGGCTCCGGGACCCTTGGAGCCATGTGGAGGTGGCAGTTCCACTATTGCGGGACTTTGAATGCAGGACAGCGGTGTTCTGTTCCTCCACGCAACCCACCATGGGGAATGATATTACATGCACACTGCAAACAGCACCTATTGAGGAAATGACGAACTACCTTTCCCAGAAGGCAACTTACCTGCAAAACTACAAATGCGGGATATTGAAGGCTCAGTTCAAATCAGCTGCAATACGGCGTGCATGGCCAGTGAACAAGGGCGTTGGCCCGAAACCGGTATGGCAATCTGTGTTGGGGGAATGAACACGGTGATTCCTGCTCCCTCAATAAACGAAAGGAAATACTTCTACCTGTGTGGCGTCTCGTATAGGGCAACCTGGACTTTGGAATATGAAAGCGGCGTGCCTTGCCGCTGAGACGCTCTGCCGCGATGACAGCGGACCACGGCTCCGGGACCCTTGGAGCCATGTGGAGGTGGCAGTTCCACTATTGCGGGACTTTGAATGCAGGACAGCGGTGTTCTGTTCCTCCACGCAACCCACCATGGGGAATGATATTACATGCACACTGCAAACAGCACCTATTGAGGAAATGACGAACTACCTTTCCCAGAAGGCAACTTACCTGCAAAACTACAAATGCGGGATATTGAAGGCTCAGTTCAAATCAGCTGCAATACGGCGTGCATGGCCAGTGAACAAGGGCGTTGGCCCGAAACCGGTATGGCAATCTGTGTTGGGGGAATGAACATGGTGATTCCTGCTCCCTCAATAAACGAAAGGAAATACTTCTACCTGTGTGGCGTCTCGTATAGGGCAACCTGGACTTTGGAATATGAAAGCGGCGTGCCTTGCCGCTGAGACGCTCTGCCGCGATGACAGCGGACCACGGCTCCGGGACCCTTGGAGCCATGTGGAGGTGGCAGTTCCACTATTGCGGGACTTTGAATGCAGGACAGCGGTGTTCTGTTCCTCCACGCAACCCACCATGGGGAATGATATTACATGCACACTGCAAACAGCACCTATTGAGGAAATGACGAACTACCTTTCCCAGAAGGCAACTTACCTGCAAAACTACAAATGCGGGATATTGAAGGCTCAGTTCAAATCAGCTGCAATACGGCGTGCATGGCCAGTGAACAAGGGCGTTGGCCCGAAACCGGTATGGCAATCTGTGTTGGGGGAATGAACACGGTGATTCCTGCTCCCTCAATAAACGAAAGGAAATACTTCTACCTGTGTGGCGTCTCGTATAGGGCAACCTGGACTTTGGAATATGAAAGCGGCGTGCCTTGCCGCTGAGACGCTCTGCCGCGATGACAGCGGACCACGGCTCCGGGACCCTTGGAGCCATGTGGAGGTGGCAGTTCCACTATTGCGGGACTTTGAATGCAGGACAGCGGTGTTCTGTTCCTCCACGCAACCCACCATGGGGAATGATATTACATGCACACTGCAAACAGCACCTATTGAGGAAATGACGAACTACCTTTCCCAGAAGGCAACTTACCTGCAAAACTACAAATGCGGGATATTGAAGGCTCAGTTCAAATCAGCTGCAATACGGCGTGCATGGCCAGTGAACAAGGGCGTTGGCCCGAAACCGGTATGGCAATCTGTGTTGGGGGAATGAACACGGTGATTCCTGCTCCCTCAATAAACGAAAGGAAATACTTCTACCTGTGTGGCGTCTCGTATAGGGCAACCTGGACTTTGGAATATATATATATATATATATATATATATATATATATATATATATATATATATATATATATATATATATATATATATATATATATATATATATATATATATATATTCAACAATAGGATATCCACGCTTGTAGAAAAGAAATCATCCGGCACTCGAACAAGGGTATTTATTAATTCAGGCTTCTTTATTAAGAGTTACATCAACGCGTTTCGGGAGTCAAGCTCCCTTGATCACGATGTTTTTGCCGCCATTACGGACTGATTAAAATACAAAAAGATGGTAGTAAACAGTGTAGACGGACATTCAAATCATTGTCAAGCTGTCTCACAGTGCGGTGGCCCTTTTAACACCTGTTAAAAAGTACATCATTCAGAATTAAAAAGGACATTTCATATTGCAGTAAATGCTAATACTTATGTGTTAAAACCTAACATCACATTTTTAACATTTCAGAACCAATGGATATTTAAATATTGAGAATAAAGTGCAAGTGCGCTTTAAAATCGATTCCATTTTCTAAAAATATGTCCGTGTGTTAGGGCAAGTGCCGGTATAAAAACGGGGAAGATTAAAAAAGCATTTACATGTTTTTCTAGAATTCCTTAACATATGCTGACCAACAAGCTTTTACATTTAAAGGTGATTATTAACCCTGGGGCAGCTAACAATGAATATCAAATTATTACACATGACTTTGTCTATAGGGAAAACTTTGAATGGATGGAATGTGGGCTTTTTGGTAATGCAAACGATCTAACAAATCCTTATTAATTTCATAAAGTGCCAGTGCTTGTATGTAAACAATAATACTTTCTTACTGTAAACAATTAATATTCATATTGCACAAAAGCATATATTGCACATATATATATACACACAGAACAACCAACTTCAGAAGAAACTCTAATGAAGCAGGCACGGACCCCAGGCTGTAGGTAAAAAGCTTATTTCTAATAAATCGGTTCACCCACGACCCCAAGATAAAAGAGATGCGTTTCGGTTTCAGATGAAGTCTTTGTCAATCTGGTTGGTGCCATTTCCTTTTCAAATAAATAGTCACTCCCCCTCAAAGCATAGGTAGACATAGAAAGCACACTTTCAATGATAAGCATACGATTCAACCCTCAGCAATATAAGTACAAGTTAAATACAAATGCTGTGAAAAATATAATGAAACGGTGCAAATGCTTATATACACTCTATATTAAATTTCATGCTGCAAGTGTTAGTTATGTAAAACAACACTTTATGGACAGAATGCAGAACAATGTCATACATTCACCCCAGTACAGAGATCTGGGCCTAAATCCATCTTTTTTTCACTCCACACCACCCCAGTTCAGACATGGCCATATGCAAATCAGCCTTGACCCTGTGATAGAGCGCGCAGTTCACCCGGGTCACTATTTTACCAATTTCCACGCACTGGGCCCTGGCGCGCATAAGATGACTGAGTTTGCGTGAACCGGGTGATTCTTACACGCTACTATGAGTAATTCAGGGGGTGACTCTCTCACCACTTACTATACATGTACCTGACTTACCACAGGCACATTACTCCTGATGGATCAGGAGCTAGCAGTGAACAGGTGACAAGATTCCTATCAGTTTTTCACACAAAATGCCACCCCACTTTTTTTGGTTAGCTCTTAGTTATAAGCAACACATCAACCTTAGTTAGATATGTTAGGTATATTTATTTTTACCTTTTCTTTCAAATCTTTTTTCGAAAAATTCTTAGATTACATGTCAGAGAGAGAACACAACAAATATAACATATATGTACATCAACTTAAACACAACATTTACCAAGAAAAGAAAACATCATTACATCAAAAATTTTCAAGCAGTGTCTTTGCATCAGTGACCGCCGAGCTTTCCTGAAGACTCTTTGTGAGAACCTCAATTTCTTCTAGTTCCTTGACACAAAGTCTCTGGGCTGTTTCAATGGTATGGACCATCAGGTCCCGGCTACATTTGGTGTTTATACAACTAAAACCTTTTTTGTATTCGCTATCCTCCGTAAATATGACAGGGACGTTTTTAACCTGAAGACCCCATGGGATGGTCCCACCCCTGAGGTGTTTCAGGAGAAAATGTCCGTGGAGCTCTGTCCGAATATGTTTTTTCTTAATTCTAATAAGTTTATCCGACTCGTTCTGTTGTTGTGCGGAGGTGCTCAGAGTGATGTTATCAAAAGCGGATGAGGCACATAGGTTCTGAATGTGTGCTTCCGAGAAGGACAAAGTGTCTTTCTCTGCCATTAGCTCGGGAGGACCTCAGGATCCCCCCGCGATTTTTATGATAAGTAGTTAGGGCTCAACTTACAATGCCCGTGTTCTACTCTCGCGAGTATGCACCCGCCCTCAACTTTATATATACGTTTTTCACACAAAATGCCACCCCACTTACCCATGAAACAGCCCAGAGACTTTGTTCTCTCTCTGACATGTAATCTAAGAATTTTTCGAAAAAAGATTTGAAAGAAAAGGTAAAAATAAATATACCTAACATATCTAACTAAGGTTGATGTGTTGCTTATAACTAAGAGCTAACCAAAAAAAGTGGGGTGGCATTTTGTGTGAAAAACGTATATATAAGGTCCAGTCTTTCCCACAGCCCAAGGACCTAACTCCTTTACACTAAAAAGATTCCTATCAGGGCAGAAACACCTTACACATTCAGTACATTTAACGACACTTGGTGATATGTAATGACCACAGACACCTGATGGAGTTTTAAAAGTTTATATGAAGTTAGTTTTTAGATTGAATATGCCATGAGTAACAGGCAGATACAAATTAGAACATCAATGATCAAGATCAAAACCAAAATGTAGCTATGGATTAAGGCAAGCACCATAGAGTACTAATGAATACTATAGGGTAGGCACATTTGGGAACATGCTAATCAGTACGAATTTTAAACTAAGGCAGAGTGAGTGAATAGGGCTAATATGGGTACTTAATATTCGTGTTCTAATTACTAACTCTAAGCTATCTTCACTAAATTCACAGCAACCATACTAAAGGGAAAGGATAATGGAACAAGCTAAAATATGCAATCAGTTTAAAAATCTCCTATAGGTAGGGGAAAAAGTGGAACATTACTAATAAACAATTTCATAGAAGTCACTTTCGAAAAGGCGATAGAAGAATATCACAGGCAAGAGTGCTTTATTATGAAGAGGAAAAGTAAGAGTATAGATAGACGGACACCCACACATATATTTACCTAGGACAGAATGAGGACTAACCCTGGCCACGGGTCAGTTTGGGAATAGGCGGGGACAAGGACCCTCAAGGATTCGGAATGCCAGTAGGCGAGCAGGTACAGCTCAGGACAGTCAGGACAGGATACCCCTCAGGTTTTGGGTCAGGACTGGGCTCATCAAAGGGCACGACCAACACCTGCAGCTTCGGATGCAACGCCTGCGTTACTCCCCCTCTGCACGGAATCCGCCAGTAACCCCGATTGGGTTTTCGAATCTCCCAGCAAAGTGCTTCGCCAGCACTTAAGACTATTTCCACCCCTTGGAGTTTGTGGAAAGTACGGACAGAGTGCTCCGCAGCGCTCTGTATCAATCACCTATAGAGTTCGTAGGGTCAGTGACAGGTCAGCTACTCGGACAAGTCGGACAATTTCTCTAAGCTGAACTAGACTAGTTATACTGTTCTGGGACCTCCAGACCACCCACAAATGTTGCAAGTGACAAGGTCCCAACTTATGATTGGTCAGGAGAGGTGGTTAGGTCATTGTCACCTCCTAAATTCTACGTTCCCGAGTTTTAATATTCAAATGACAGTACCCACCCCTTAAATTCCTGTTCCCAGGCATACGTGTAGAAGAGGACAATAGAGCATACAGTAGAAAGAAACAAATGTAGCATTTCAGGTGAAATTCAGCTTCTCCTCTCTGGGTTATGGGGCAGGTTCCCAGGAGCATCTCAGCTTCGGTAGCCAGCTGGCTGATTTCCACAGATGCAAGGCCCGGTCCTCATGTCAGGTGACCAGGTCCACATGGGCTTCTAAAATGGCGCAGCTCCCCAACTCCCAGGCCCCCAGATACGCGGTACATGAAAAGTAAGCGAAAACAAATTAGAAACACAGAAAAAAATGAATACACTGTATACCATGAAAAGCTTCACTGCACCCCTTACTTTGTAATATCTATAGCATTGAGGGTTAATGCGGGAAAGACAGATATGCAAAAGCAGCATGAGCTAGCAGAGAGCATGGTTAAAGACAAGCGGCCATATTTAGCAATAATGCGCATGAGCGAAAACATCCCTCCAAATTGCGAGTGCGTCACATCACGTGGGTATGACCGACGCATGCGCAGACTGGAGTTCTGCGAAGCGGCCATTCAATAGTGCAAGCATCATTACAATTAATAAACATAGATGCGAGCTTCTCTCGGGCACCCGCGTGTATTGGAAAAAGTGAAAATTAAGACGGACAGGATTGGTTAATGCTTATTAAAGGTTAGACGAGGTTCATGAATGAGAGCAAGTCGCTTTACGTGCGAATCCTTGCTCCATCAATCCCCTCTTTGATGATATTTACTATCATCACTATAAATGGAAACAGATGCCAACTTCATTCTTGCATATCATTCATCTCAATTTCAACAAACTTGTTGTTGAGCTTTCTTCCTGCATCCTTATTAGGGTGAAAGCTTTTAGCTCTCTTGTAAATTTCGTTTTTCAATTCTTCTAATTCTAGCTCATTAACATTTCGCTTCACTCCTCTTTTGTTCACTGTATATCTCTTTTTGCATTTTTGACATTTGCAGCAGATAAATATAATCAGTACAACCACACCTATTCCAGCTATTGGCATCAGTATTTTCCATAAAAGACTTTTACCCAAGTTAGAAAACCAACTACCTACAGAGGAGAGACCATCAGTCAGTCTCGTCCAGGCACTATCAACCTCCAATGGTTTGAGTTCTTTTTCCAAACTAGTTATGTTTCTTACATATTTCTTTATTTCAATGCTTTTATCAGGAATGTAAGTGCAACAATGTTGCGCCTTTAACATTCGGCAGACTCCGCCCTCTTTTGCCGATAGGGTGTCAAGAGCAAGGCGATTCTGTAAACCCATTGATCTGATCGCAACCATTTCAGTATTGACCAGCAGGAATCCAGCAGCAGTGTCAGTTGATAACCGATCCACTACTGTAGACAATTTGCAGATACGGTGAGTATTCAGAACTACCCCCATTCCAGGTATCAGTGCACTAAATATATCACCTATAATTTCTCCTACACTTTCACGTCTACTACGCACTAAGCCATTAGTATCTTCATTGCTTCCAGCAGCATTGTTCACATGGTATATTTTCGGGAAAACAATGCCAAAATAGCAGCTTCCATACCAGTGATCGGGCAATTTGAAATAAGCCTTGTTTCCACATATATAATAAATCCCGGGAAACACAGGTTCTGACCCATTTTTGAAACCCCAACCTCCAATTACCTTGTAATTATGTTCGCACTCGCTGGAACCGATGAATACATTGTTATAATAACTAGTCTTTTCTCTATGAAGACAGAGTTTCCCTTTCCGTTCAAAATCCAGCAACAATGCAGGACTAGCTTCGCCTTCTGAGGTGCTTTCCATATTCTCTGCCCATCTAGGGATTTTATCTTTCTCATCATTGGCCTTTTTCTGAAATTTCTCCCTCCTTCTTTCTGCCATTTTCAGGAACATCTTTTCCTGCTCTTGTAAGGAACAGGTCAGATTATTTTCTCTAGCTTCATTTAAGTCTATGTCACCTATGGTCAGGAAATATTCTCCCATATAACGGTTTACCTTGCTTCTAATATGTACAATTTTCAGGTTCCCTCGAACAGGAAGTTCTGAAAAGATTACGTCAGTGTTTGAGTAGTAGTACTGTAAGGTGCTTCTATAGAATAAGCTTGCTAATATACTACAGGAAATTCCGTAGGTCAGGGGTAAATGGTGATATGTCACGCTCTCAGCTACAGAAGTAGGTAGCTTCATACATACGTAACAATCTTCTATTTCCATAGCTTCTACATAGTGCACTAAAAGATTAGTGAAGACATTTAACTGAGTTCTGTTTTTCATCTTGTGAAAATGTACTTCACCCTCATCTGATGCATCTAAGTCGGTTCGTTTTTGTTTTAGTACAGCAGAGTTGTCACGTCTTTCTACACTTTGTGGTGTTTCTTCAGTCTGTACAGTTTCTGTGTCTAGAGTCTCTGGGTTAGTGGGGTACAAGTTAGGGTCTTTACTTATCATAAAAGGTATAAAAACTGTTAGTCCTATCCATATTATTATCAGTACGGCTATACTACAAAAACATACTTTACAGCAGGTTTTACAACAGCTAAATTTGGATCTTCCATTTACACTCGAATCAGACATTGTGGCTTACAGGTGGTTTTCCCACCCCTCTTTGTTTCTTTTCACCGAAGGTTCTCTCAGGTTTTCCTCAAGGAGGGTCTTCGTCAGAACTCCGATCAGTAATTGACTCTTCGTCACTTTTGCCACTGTTGTTGGGTTCGTCAATTTCTTCCAACACCAAGTAAGTCCATTCAGGGCTCCGATACAGTTTGTTTTGTCTCTTTACTCGTGAACTTCGTCGGTTGGACTGGACTCGGGCTTCTTTCCTTTCACTGGCAGCCCTCTTTCGGTCTTCTAGTTTTTCTTCAACTGTCTTGGTTCTTAGTCTCAGTCTTTTTATGTATCGGGGTTCACCCTTTTTCTTGTGGCTTTTAGTGGTCGAGGAAACTTGACCTTCCTCGTGAACTCTCTTGTTTTCGCTTCGTTGTGGCACTCTTGTTTCGTCAGTGTCTATTTCCCTTCCTGTCTGACTAGTTCCAGGTCTTTCATAAGTTTCTTCTGCCTGGTTCCTAAGCTGGCCTTGTTCAGGGTTTATTTGTGTTTGATTTCTATTTTCAGACAGTTGTGATTCTGTTTCCTGAACGCGTTCGTCTATTTCTATCTGTTCCTGTTCATGCACTTCGACCCCTTGATTTTCTTCCGCATGAACCTCAGCTTTAATCACTATCTGTCCCTTTCTAGTACCTGAAGTTTCAGCAGGAGTGTCGATAACTTGGTCTGTCCCTACTTGGCCTATTTCCTGATCAGGTTTGTTGTGAGTTTCGATGACCTGACCTTCGTCCTCTAATTCTGTCTCACCTTCACTATCCCACTCACTATCTAGGTAAGAATATTTTCGGGTTCTTATTGGATCAAGAACTTGGTCGTCGGCAGAGAACCACTCAACGTCCTGACTTGAGCTCGGTAGTTCGATGTCAGCGAGATCTGGACCCTCTTCTGGAGTCTCCTCAGCTGCGCTACCTTCAGCTTCAGTCGCGTTTTCTCCTGTCACTGGCTTCGTATGGCTGGCATGGATCCACTTCGGTACGCCCGCACACTTCACAGCAGTTGTGGTTACAAGGATCACTTGCCTTGGCTTTCCCCACTTTGGTTTAAGGCAATTCTTCCGGGTGTGTTTCTTTAACACCACCCAATCACCAGGTCTCAAGTTATGTGCTGGAGTTGTAGGCCATTCAATAGCAGTCTCTCCAATCTGGTGAGAGATAGAACGCACTTGGTCACCCAGCTGCCTGCAGTATTCTAGCACTAAATCATCAGAAATACTTAGCAGTTTGTGTCCAGGTACCCATGCCTGTCGCATTACTCTTCCCATTAGCACTTCATGGGGACTTAGGCCTGTTTTTCGGTTCGGAACACTTCTCAAACTCATCAGCACAAGGGGCAAAGCTTCTATCCAGTTCATTTTGGTGGAATCACACACTTTCGCCAGTCTGGACTTGATGGTGCCATTCACTTGTTCAACTATTCCAGAAGCCTCTGGATGATATGCACAGTGCAATTTCTGTTCGATCTTAAATGCTGTACAGAGTTCTTTTAGGATTTCGTTGGAAAAATGCCCACCTCTGTCTGTTTCAATAGTCTCTGGAATTCCAAATCTAGGTATCAGCTCTCTAAGTAATAGTTTGGCTACAGTTATGGCATCATTTTTCTTTGCTGGATAGGCCTCCACCCATCTAGAAAACAGGCAAACTATGACTAGGACATATTTGTATCCCTTGCACATGGGCAATTGGATAAAGTCCGCCTGCATCCTGACAAAGGGACCTTCTGCCTTCCCAATCATACTTTGCTCCACTACTGTCTTCTTTCCTGCGTTGAACTGTTGGCACACTAAGCACCTCTGGCAAAGTTTTTCTGCTATGTTCCTGAACTTTGAGTTATGGAATACCTTGTTAAACATGCGGCACATGGCATCTCTCCCAATTTGTGTGTCCTCATGTATGATCCTAGCCATTGGGGCTACCAGACTGTCTGGTAATACAGGCACACCAGTTTTGTAAACCATGACACCATCCTCATCTCTCGGTGTACATTCATCCCTTTCCCACCTGTCTTTTTCTTCCCTGTCTGTTGCCTGTTGTATGTCTCTCAATTCCTCCCAGGTAGACACACTTTCAAACACCATAAGTTGGCAGCTGCTTCCACCTCTCCATAATTTGATTTTGAGGGACATTTTGTATCGGGAGCAGTATTGGTCGATTTGGTCAGCGTATCGATTTCCGGCTGTCACATCATCATTTCCAGACTTGTGAGCCGCACATTTGACCACAGCCAATTCTTGGGGCAATTGGATTGCTTCCAGTAAGTTCTGTACCACCTTTCCATTTCTGATAGGGGTACCTGAGGAAGTCATGAATTCTCTTTGTAACCATAGTTGGCCGAAGTCATGAACAACCCCATAACAGTACTGGCTGTCAGTATAAACAGTTACCTTCTTTCCTTTCCCCAGTTTACAAGCTCTTGTCAATGCGATTAACTCGGCTACTTGTGCAGATTTTATGTCGCACAGGTAAGATGCTTCCAAGATTGTCTCCAATGTAACTACAGCATAGGCAGCACTCAGACCTCCATCCTCATGTCTTAAATATGAGCCATCTACAAACATCATAAGATCCTCATCAAGTAAGGCTATTTCTTTGATATCAGGACGTGGCTTAGTGCTAAATTCAGTTAGGCCCATGCAGTTATGCTCAACCTCATCTTCTTCAATATCTAGGGGAATGGGCAACAGTGTTGCGGGGTTCAATATATTACACCTGGAGATGATTACATTCTCAGCACCTATAAGAATTCTCTCATACTTAGTCAGCCGACTAGGGGTGAGATACTGGGTCTTGGTTCGGGTCAGTAAGATCACAACTGAATGCGGAACATATACAGTGACAGGATGTCCCATAACAATGTTTTCACTCTGTTCTAGACTTGCACAAGTAACAGCTACTGCTTTCAGGCATCCAGGTAATCCAGCAGCCACCGGATCCAGAGTGGCTGAAAAGTAGGCCACTGGACGCCTATTCAGTCCATGTTCCTGTGTTAGGACTGAGAGTGCACAATTGTCTCTTGTATCACAGAATAGTTCGAAGTTCTTGGAATAATCAGGCATTCCCAAGGCAGGGGCTGAGCACAGGCAATTTCGCAATTTTACCCAAGCGTTCATGCTTTCATCATCCCAACTAACTGGATCTTCCACTCCCTTCTTGGTCATTTTTATCAAGGGTTTGGCTAGAGCTGCGAATCCTACAATCCATTGCCTGCAGTACCCTACAACTCCTAGGAACATTCTTACTTCTTTCTGGGTTCTGGGTAGTTCCATTGCTCGAATTATTTTGATCCTCTCTGTAGTAACTTTCCTGATCCCTTTCTCTATCTGGTGCCCCAGATATTTCACTGAGTTTTTACAGAACTGTAATTTGTCTGGCGACACTTTATGTCCTCCCTTGCCTAGGTGATTCAACAAGGCAATGGTATCAATGACACAGTCGGTTTGACTTTAGGACGCCACCAGAAGGTCATCTATGTACTGTACCAAAACAGACTCCTTTGGCAGTACTAAGGATTCAAGGCATTTCTTTAGGATCTGGTTGAAAATCTAAGGACTTTCGGTGTACCCCTGGGGGACACGATTCCAGACATAGACATGGCTGTCAAATTCAAAACTAAAAAGAAATTTGCTTTCGGGATGCAATGGGAGGGAAAAGAATGCATGACACAAGTCAATGACAGTGAACCATTCCGCATTCCAAGGAATCTGATACAGTATCACTGCGGGGTTGGGCACAATGGGACAGCAAGGTACAACAATTTGGTTTACCTTGCGCAGGTCCTGCACTACCCGGTACTTTCCGCTAGGCTTTTTAATTCCAATTATTGGCGAATTACAGGGACTGCTCATTACTTCCTGTATGATGTTTGCTTCAAGCAACCTGTTTATTTCAATTGCGACTCCCGCTTTTACTTCTGCACTCATTTTGTACTGTCTTGTTCTGGGGTAAACAGCATTTGTTTTTATTGCTATTTTAACTGGGTCTACATTTGCCATTAAGCCTACATCTCTCCCAGTGAAATCCCACACTTCAGGAACCACCTTTAGCTGTAGTTCTTCAGGTAAGTCTTTAATGGACAGGAGTTTAATTTCTGTGTCTGGTTTTAGCAACATCAATTTGTACAGGCTATCTTCATCTGGGGTCTGAATTTCGACGCGATTTGGTGTGCAAAAGATGGTACAATTCATTTTGCACAACAAATCTCGTCCTAGCAGGTTCACAGGACTGGAGTCACAGACCACAAATCTGTGCATTTCCTTGAAATTCCCTATGGAAACTTCCATTGGCTCAGTTACTGGAGTACTGATTATTTGATTTGAAACACCTACTACTTGGATAGCTTCTCCCGAGAGGGGTAGGTTAGGAACATCCACAGTTCTCACAGTGGAACGGGTAGCACCAGTGTCCAACAGAAAGGTGACGTCTTTTCCCTCAACCTTTCCTTCGATGTATGGTCCTGTCTGGTCTACCGGTAAGGAGGCGCCAAGTACGAACGCCTTGTCCTCCCCCCTCAGGCCCCGTCAGTATTGATCATCACAAAGGAAGGAATCGTTTAACAAAAACTGTGAAGTTGCTGCATTCCTTTCATTCTCTCCTTCCCACACCTCGGCCCTTTCATTCTGCTGAGCCTGATTCTTATAATTTTGTCTAGGAGTGCGAGGCAACGGAGGCTGCTTTACCTGTGGTTGGTTCTTCCGTGTCCCCTCTTTCTGCACCTGTGGATTTAAACCATTTACGGGGGCATTACCAGCCTGCAAATGTGGACACTCGTCTCTCCAATGCCCTATCTGACCGCACCCGTGACAGGGGAATTTTTTCATAGCCTCTTCTCGACTCACTTTTACCCAGGGTTTCCCTCCTCCCCCAGCAGTGGGACTTTGTGCTTTATTATTATTCAATTTACTTAACTGTTTTTCTTGCTGTTCCGCCAATTTCACTTGTGCCCACATGACCTTCTCCTTAAGGGCTTTCTTCTTGTTTTCTATCTCATCCTCGCAGTACTTGGCATACTTGAGGACATCATCTATGGGCTTACCTTGCCAGCTGATTTTATTATCTCGAATCCACTGGGATATTTCAGGTCTTAATCCCAACACGAATCGGTAACTGAAATGAGTCATATCCTTCATGTCCACATTATCGATTCCACTGTAAGTTTTGAACAGCTGCAGTAACCTTTCATAAAAGGAGTGGACGGTTTCATCGCGCTCTTGGGTAGTTCTATCTATCCGGGTCCAATCAGTTTCCTTTGCGGGCACCTTTTTCTTTAGGTATTGTATGACTTGATCATACTTCCTCATTACTTCCACAAATCTACGGGCACCACAATGTCGAAAAACCCATCCAGATCTTTCAGAAGACATTTCTGGACCTTTATGAAACGTTCGACCTGTCTGTACCAGTCGACTGGTTTCTCCCGCAGTTTTGGAAAGTCATTAGTAAATGACACAATATCTTACCTGGACCAGGGGACATGGACATATTTTCCCCCAGGTACTTCTCTCACGGGACACAATTTCTCTGAGGGACCTACTTCTTTGAGTACGTATTCTGAAGTCTGGGGTTTAGCCCTACTATCTTCCTTTTTCTTTGCCCACCGGGTTTTCCATTTTTCTACATCCCCCCATTTCTGTAGGATTTTCAGTAATTCCTTTATTTGGGTTTGTTTTCCTGACACATTCATGTTTTCTAAGTCTTTGTCATAAAAGTCTGCTCTGTAAGATTTCTGAAGGACTTTGGAGCGACTAACATCAATTCCCATGTCAGCGGCTGTGTCCATCAATCTCTCATGGAGCAATCTAGTGTTCCGGGTAAGGTTTTTGCTGATGAACAGTAACTCTTCTTCACTAAAGGAGTTTAACCGGTCCAATCCTACATTACCAGCCATTAGCTCCTCTATCTCTATCCTGAGCCTATAGATCTCTAAAGGTTTGGATTGGGGGTGTCCTTTTCTAACTCTTTGGTCCATCTATCCAATTCTTCTGGGGATACTACAGTGGCACTCCTGACCCCTGAAGTGGTTTCAATCAGAACCTCTTTTGTCCTAGCCTGATTTCTTGCCCTTGGTACACTTGTTCCAGGTTCCCTTATAGGCAGATCCATTAAGGAGATCACAGACTCACATTCACTTTCTTGATCATCGACTATAAGCGGCTCTTTTCTTGGGGGTGGTATAATAGGGGTTGGTACAATTGGAGTTATAATAGGAGTTCTTGGACTAGCCATCCTATCCCCATAAAGAGGTATAGCAGGACCAATAGTTACTGGGATAGTCAGTGAATCCGGACTGGGATTTATCTGGGCTATGGTCTGAATTAAATCAATTCGCTGTGTGTTCAGGGCTTCCTTTTCTCGCTCACGCAAAACACTTTCTGAAGAATTGTCATGCATCACTTGGGGTACCAACGTAGGGTAAATGCTTGGGGCAGTCGGAAGGACCAAACTTGGTCGGTCTTCCCCAAAAGGCCGGTAATTTGGGACCGCGGAACTAGGTCTGCAGAACCCATCACTATCACTGGCTTTACTTTCCGTACCCGTTACATCTGTCTCACTGGCCCTCCTACATCTAGGATATTTAGAAAACAGATTTTGGGAACCCAAAGATTCTGGTTCCGCAACATAGGGAGGTGGGTTTTTCATCAATAAATCCTCTAGGTGCTCATCTTCTGAGTCCCCCATAGCCATGAGGTGTCGGCTTTTCTCCGTACACTTCCCTTTCCCCTCTTCGAGTACCCCAAACATTGGAAACAGTCCCTCAACCATCATATTCTGTCTCCACTGTTGCATCTTTTTCTCTTTAGTTTCTTTTTGGACCTTTGGATACCACTTACTCACTCCCTTATCCATTCGGGGTCTGTCTCGTTCTAGAGCTTCAATTTCCCACTCCTCTAAGGCTTCATATTGTGTTAATCTAGGTCGGGATGCAATTCATTCATTCGGGTTCTTAAGTTAAACAGGATCCTACCATTAAAGGTACCATTAACGGGAAATGCTAAGACTCCATCGTCTTCCGTATACCTCACCTAATTCTCCAACCACACACAGGTATGATACCCTTTGTCAAACATCATGAAGGAGGCGGGAGTATTTGGAGGTGGAATGATCACACCCTCCCTGGTTCGTATGGGCTTGTCTTTCTTGAAATAGTTTTTAATCTTTTCGGCAAATGACAATTTTCTCTTTCCTCCGTACATATTGTAAGGTCTACCTCTTAGCATCTGCTCCTTATAAAAACCTAGATTCTGAGGATTAGGCAAGAATTCAGGATACCACATACACCTTTCCAGACTAGCTTCTAACTCGGCTTGATTAATTTTGTTTACCTTTGTGCTTCCAATGCTAGCGCGACTTTTATTTCGCGACAACCAATCAACACAGGGATTACAAAAGCCCTTGTCCAATGGGTGCGCGGCCTTTCGCGAGACGCGGTCTCACGCTCCGGCACTAACCCCTCCCTTACAATTTCAGCTTCACTACACGCCCGCTGTCTTGACCAATACCAGCGCGGCACGGAGTGACGTCAGAGCAGCCCTCCGACTGACTCCCTCCTTCACAAGGTAACGGAAACTTTGAACTTTTCTTAAAGTGCAAGTGCTGATTTTAATTGACAATATATAACGTTCGCCGCTGTGTCGGAGTGTCCTAAAAAGAAAGAAAGTTTTCCTCCCGCTACAAGCAAACCACTTCAGTCTACTTTTCATTCACTTCGGATAGACTTCGCTGCCTAACCTTTCACACGAGCAATATAGAACCTGTTACTCCTCTGACTTATCCACTTATTTCCGGGATATATACTAAGTCAGGCTTTCACCAGCGGACTACCTTGCTTACCATGCAAGCTTTGGAGACCTTATGACCCCTTCCTCCTGTGACCCTTACTAGGTGATATCACAATGGAAGTTTTACACAATAGGACTCGAGGCTATCATTCTTTCAAACACAAAAGATCCTAATTAGTGCTTCCAGTTCTACCTAACCATGCACTCATTTTTCCTCCTGACAAGCGACCTCTGCGCGAGCTGGATTCTACTCACCACCCGCTATACAATTCCCCGGGGTTTTCAGACAACATAAAACAATTTACGGACAATTCTGTTAATATTACTTATAGCAGCAATGCAAAGCAGTCAAAATATATATATAAAACCTTTTTCAACGAAAAAACTTTGCGTATTATTTGAAATAATGTAATCAATATAGCAGCATGGAAGTTTCAGCACCACAATTTATTTTCCCGGTTTATTTACTAACTATCTTGTCTACCTATTTTAACTAGTCCTAACCATAGCTCTGCTACCAGAAAATTACTGATAGAGCGCGCAGTTCACCCGGGTCACTATTTTACCAATTTCCACGCACTGGGCCCTGGCGCGCATAAGATGACTGAGTTTGCGTGAACCGGGTGATTCTTACACGCTGCTATGAGTAATTCAGGGGGTGACTCTCCCACCACTTACTATACATGTACCTGACTTACCACAGGCACATTACTCCTGATGGATCAGGAGCTAGCAGTGAACAGGTGACAAGATTCCTATCAGTTTTTCACACAAAATGCCACCCCACTTTTTTTGGTTAGCTCTTAGTTACAAGCAACACATCAACCTTAGTTAGATATGTTAGGTATATTTATTTTTACCTTTTCTTTCAAATCTTTTTTCGAAAAATTCTTAGATTACATGTCAGAGAGAGAACACAACAAATATAACATATATGTACATCAACTTAAACACAACATTTACCAAGAAAAGAAAACATCATTACATCAAAATTTTTCAAGCAGTGTCTTTGCATCAGTGACCGCCGGGCTTTCCTGAAGACTCTTTGTGAGAACCTCAATTTCTTCTAGTTCCTTGACACAAAGTCTCTGGGCTGTTTCAATGGTATGGACCATCAGGTCCCGCATACATTTGGTGTTTATACAACTAAAACCTTTTTTGTATTCGCTATCCTCCGTAAATATGACAGGGACGTTTTTAACCTGAAGACCCCATGGGATGGTCCCACCCCTGAGGTGTTTCAGGAGAAAATGTCCGTGGAGCTCTGTCCGAATATGTTTTTTCTTAAGTCTAATAAGTTTATCCGACTCGTTCTGTTGTTGTGCGGAGGTGCTCAGAGTGATGTTATCAAAAGCGGATGAGGCACATAGGTTCTGAATGTGTGCTTCCGAGAAGGACAAAGTGTCTTTCTCTGCCATTAGCTCGGGAGGACCTCAGGATCCCCCCGCGATTTTTATGATAAGTAGTTAGGGCTCAACTTACAATGCCCGTGTTCTACTCTCGCGAGTATGCACCCGCCCTCAACTTTATATATACGTTTTTCACACAAAATGCCACCCCACTTACCATTGAAACAGCCCAGAGACTTTGTTCTCTCTCTGACATGTAATCTAAGAATTTTTCGAAAAAAGATTTGAAAGAAAAGGTAAAAATAAATATACCTAACATATCTAACTAAGGTTGATGTGTTGCTTATAACTAAGAGCTAACCAAAAAAAGTGGGGTGGCATTTTGTGTGAAAAACGTATATATAAGGTCCAGCCTTTCCCACAGCCCAAGGACCTAACTCCTTTACACTAAAAGATTCCTATCAGGGCAGAAATACCTTACACATTCAGTACATTTAACGACACTTGGTGATATGTAATGACCACAGACACCTGATGGAGTTTTAAAAGTTTATATGAAGTTAGTTTTTAGAATGAATATGCCATGAGTAACAGGCAGATACAAATTAGAACATCAATGATCAAGATCAAAACCAAAATGTAGCTATGGATTAAGGCAAGCACCATAGAGTACTAATGAATACTATAGGGTAGGCACATTTGGGAACATGCTAATCAGTACGAATTTTAAACTAAGGCAGAGTGAGTGAATAGGGCTAATATGGGTACTTAATATTCGTGTTCTAATTACTAACTCTAAGCTATCTTCACTAAATTCACAGCAACCATACTAAAGGGAAAGGATAATGGAACAAGCTAAAATATGCAATCAGTTTAATAATCTCCTATAGGTAGGGGAAAAAGTGGAACATTACTAATAAACAATTTTATAAAAGTCACTTTCGAAAAGGTGATAGAAGAATATCACAGGTAAGAGTGCTTTATTACGAAGAGGAAAAGTAAGAGTATATAATGTTCCTCCTTGCCCCCACATGCACAGCACTGAGCCTCAGTGTGGTGAAGAACTGCTTTATTGATAATTACGAAAGTAGTAAAGAGCATAGGGCGCCGAGCGTCTGTTATCTAAGAGCTCCGGTCGCCAACTGTCGTTTTCCCCGTTCGCGCCTTTCGTCATACTCCTCTTGCGCATGCGCGCGCCTTCCGCTCCAGTCTATGGCGTGACGCGTCATCGCGTACTCACGTCATAGACTAGAGCGCACACCACATATCTCCCCCCTTTAACAATGACAAGATAACAATCCCCCCAACTCACTGGGTGTCCCTTAGTCCTAAGGTATGTGTCTCTGGAGGGCACTAGGTAGTGTCCAAACTTCATAACTAGTGTCTGCTCATTTCAAAGTCTCTATAACGAGAGGGCACATTAACTGCCCTGCCGCTGCGGGTGTGTCTTACCGGCATGTTCTCTTCCACTTCTCTCTCTCCTCGTGATTCTTCCTCGTCTCTCTGATCTCCTCTCTGTGCTACTCCCGTCGGTGTACCTTCTCTGTCGGTAGACTCTGTGTTGGGAATTTCCGCCTCTCTGTCATCTCCTACATCACCCCACAGGTCTTGGGCATTGTGTCCCCGTGAAGGTCTTGATTCTTGGGACTCCTCCTGTATCTCCTCTTCCTCTGACTTAGGCCACACTACTATTTTGTTAACTCTGGCCATGCGGTCTTGGGACCACACTCTGCCATCGCTGAGGAGAGCCGCCCTGCCTCGCACCTCCTTAACCTGTAAGGGTCGGCTAAACTTGCTTTCACCTTTCTTTTGTATGGTAGGGAGTTTGACCCTGACCCATTCACCTTCTTCCAACACTGTTTCCTTTGCGTTGCGTCGTTTGTCATATTGTGCTGCGTAAATCTTCTGGGCTTTCTCCAAGTTGTGCTGGACCACTGCAGGGGACCACTTGCTAGTGATGGTCTTTTCTCTCCACACTACGTTGTCCCGGGTGAACGGATGTCGTCCTCTCAGCACTTGGAACGGACTGTACCCCACCACTATGGGGGTGATCCTGTAGGCCCATAGCATGCTCATCACTTCGGTCTCCCAGTCTTTACCCTGTGAGATGGCTGCCTGTATGGACCCCATTAGCACGCGGTTAAACCTCTCCACTTGGCCGTTGCACGCTGGGTGGTAGACCGCCGTGTGTCTTGACTCAATCCCATTCCTCCTCATAAATCGGATCCACTTGTCCGACACAAATTGCGGTCCATTGTCACTGAGAATGGATTTGGGTATGCCTTCTCTTAAGAACACTGATGTCAGAAATATCAGTATCGTGTCCGTTTCCATGGACTCTTGTATGTCCACCTCCGGCCATTTCGAATACTTATCTATCACCACACATAAATATTTGTTCACACCTCTGCTGTCCAAGATAGGCCCCAGTATGTCAATGGCCACATTCTCCCAGGGGCTTTGTGGGGTGTCAAACTTTCCCAACGCTGGTCTGAGTGGTCGTAACACTTTGTCCGCTCCTTGGCATTGCCCACACTCCCTAACTTGTCTCTCAATGTGGACATCCATGCCTGGCCACCAATACATCTGCTTGACACGTGCTTTAGTCTTTACGATACCTAGATGACCTTCATGCAGTTGTGTCAACAACCTGGGTATCAGCGATTCCGGTGGCACCACCCTTTCTCCTCTGTACAGGAAAATCCCCGAATCGCTCAGGGACAGTTCCTCTCTTATTTCGTAGAATCTTCGCACTCCTTCCTTGAGCTTCCTTTTGTCCGGCCATCCCGTCGTCAGATGTCTTTTAATCTCTTCCTTTTCCGCGTCTTGCTCATACGCAGCCGCCCACTCCTGACCGCTGATCGTCGTCTCATGGTCCTCCATGCTGGCCACCATCTCCTCTCTGTCCGGGACCTCCTCCGGCGCATCTTCCATCTCTGCGGCCCGACTGAGGTAATCTGCAACCCTGTTTTGCGTTCCCGGTAAGTACTCGACGTCATAGGTGTAATCAAGTAGCTTTAATGTCATTTTAGCAATCCTCGGAGTTGCCGTGTCATGACCTGAGGACGTCAAGACTTTAATCAAGGGTTTATGGTCAGTTTGAAGCTTGAATCTCGTTCCCCAAATGAACTGCCGGAACTTGCCCATGGCCCAAGTGACCGCCAGCATCTCTTTTTCAATGACGCTGTACCTTTGTTCCGTCGGGGACAGCGCGCGGGAAGCAAAGCTGATGGTTTCGATGGATCCATCTTCCCTCTCCTGTGCCAGGACTGCCCCTAGGCCCTTGTCACTCGCATCCGTCGTCACTATGGTCTTGCCAGTGGGGACGTACCCTTGCAGCGGAACCGCTTGGCTGATGCAATCCTTTATCGTGTCGAACTCAGACTGCGCTTCCAAGTCCCAATCAAACTTAGCCTGGTTTCTGATGAGTTGCCTCATTCGGTATGTTCTGGTTGCAAAGTGCCTCACGAACTTGCTGTAATACTCAGCCATTCCAAGGAATGACCGCACTTCCTGCTTGGTACTCGGAGCCTTGGCATTCTTGATGGCTTTGACGTTTTGTTCTTTGGGTGAGATACCATGGGTGCCGATTTCATGGCCCAAGTATGTCACCGAGTGAGTCCCAATCTTGCATTTGCTCCATTCAGCAGTTAGCCCTTTACTTTGCAGCACTCCTAGGACTCTGTGCAGCTTTTTGTCATGCTCTCCTTTGGTGGCACCCATCACCAGGATGTCATCCTGGAAGTACTGCACCCCAGCGATGTCCTTGAACAGCCGATGCATCAGCTTCTGAAATACGGCCGCTGCAGATGCTAGACCAAAGGGCATCCTTCGGAACTGGTAGCACCCGAAGGGCGTAATGAAGGATGTGTACTTCCTGCTCGAGGGATGCAGCTCAATTTGATAATATGCCGACGTGAGGTCTATGGTGGAAAAATGGGTGACACCTTTTGTCTTTGCCAGCATCTCCTCTATCCTGGGAAGTGGAAATTTCTCTACAACTAGGTTTTTATTGAGCTCTCGAAGGTCCACACAGAGACGAACCTTTCCATTGGGTTTCTTGACTACCACCAAGGGGGATAGCCACTCCGCACTGTCCACCGGCTCTATAATGCCTTGCTCCTCCAGTCTGAGAAGTTCTTGTTGTACTGCTCCACTTGTGGACATGGGTATATTTCTGACTTTGTGTACCACTGGTACTGCTCCCTCCTTGAGGACCATTTTGTGGACAAATTTGTCCAGTTTGCCGACCGTACCTTCGAAAACTTTGGGGTATGCCGACTTCCAGTCTTCTTCTTTCGTGAGGGGCCACTCGTCTGTCAGCATTATTTGTTCTCTCCCGCCTGGGTTGAGTATGATCCCCAGATCTCCTGCGTCTCTCCATCCCAGCACGGATGGGCCCTTCTCAGCAACGTACAGGGTGCATGTGGCCGACCTCCCTCTGAATTCAAAAGTGAAATCTCGGCACCCCACCAGGGGAATGGCGTCCTCAGTGTATGAAATGGGTTTGATGTCCGGTGGCAACAGGTCAGGTCCCACTACTGGAGCGAAGTCTTCTTCCCAAATGGATCTTTGTACGATGGTCCAGGGAGATCCTGAGTCGACGGCCACATGTACTTTTACTCCGCCTATGAGCATGTCCGTGCGTGGCTTATCTCTTCTCTTTCCAGACACCTCCAGCACTTGGTCTTCAATACACAGCACCATATCACCCTCATCCAGGTCGTCTTCCTCACTGACTTCCGCATTGGCCGACTCGACACACTTGACCGTGGATTTCTTCCCCCTCTTGCGGCATACTTTTTCAAAATGGCCGACCAGGCCGCAGAACGCGCATCTGGCGCGGAACGCGGGGCAGCGTTTGTCTTGGGCGGAATGCGCCGTGCTGCCACATCTATAACACGCAAACTTATTACTTGTGCTGGGGCGGACCGTCTGTTTCCCTGTCCATTTTGCATCCTTCCTCTGTTCTCCATGCGTCGCCTTTTGATTACTGGGATGGGATGCTTCATCAATTTTGTTAATCATCTGTCTCTGTGTGCCTTCCCTTTTTGCGGCATCTGCACCACGTTTAGACATTTCGGCCTTTTTTACCATTGCCACGACTTCCTTGAGCGAGGTCTCGTTCTGCGCCCATAGCTTGTCTTGTACGGCCCTGCTAGTGGTGTGCATCACAATCTGATCTTTTATGTATTCATCCTGTAGGGCACCATACTTGCACGTGATGGCCAGCCTTCGGAGCGCAGCCACGTAGTCGTCAATGGATTCACCTGCCTCTTGTTTCCTCTGTTGGAAATTATAACGGTCTATGGAGACACAGACTGCTGGTCGGAAGTGGCTGTCCAGGTCGTCCAGTGCATTTTTGAAGACATCCGTCTCCGTCGCACCCCTCTCCTTGGGCACCAAGTTCTTGAATACTCTTACCCCTTCAGGGCCTAAATTATGGAGTAACAGTCTCTTCTTCCTCTCCGGGGTGTACCCCTCCCCATTCTCGTCCTCCAGTGCCTCAATGTAGTTTTGAAAGTATTCCTTCCAATCCTCCCATTTTAACTGGGGTTCCCCCGGTCTTGGCAGGAATGGAATGGGGGCCATCAGAGCTGAGGCTTGATTCGCCATCCTGGCCTCTCCCCTTGGGTCTATCGCCTGAGTACCGGGCTGGTCTGGCCCCCTGGAAGCTCCTGCACTCCCTGCCGCGTCACCTTGACTTCTGGGACTACCTGGGGTACTGTCCCTTATGGCTTGTGTGGGGTTGTCTGCCTGCGCCCCTTCCTCTGGCTTGGGGGTGATGCTTTTGGTTGCCAGGGTGCTGGCTGTGGGCTCTGTTCTGTTGGGCAGCACTGACCTGGATGCCTATGCCGTAGTTTGGCTATACTGCTGCTGCTGCGCTGCTGCTACGCCCTCTGCTCGTGCTGGTTGCAGTTCCGTTCTTCTGGCTGGTGTGGGGCTTTTGGAGGGTGCTTGCTCCTGTCCACTGTGCTCGATGGTGTTCGCGGTCCCAGCCTCGTCGCCAATATAATGTTCCTCCTTGCCCCCACATGCACAGCACTGAGCCTCAGTATGGTGAAGAACTGCTTTATTGATAATTACGAAAGTAGTAAAGAGCATAGGGCGCCGAGCGTCTGTTATCTAAGAGCTCCGGTCGCCAACTGTCGTTTTCCCCGTTCGCGCCTTTCGTCATACTCCTCTTGCGCATGCGCGCGCCTTCCGCTCCAGTCTATGGCGTGACGCGTCATCGCGTACTCACGTCATAGACTAGAGCGCACACCACAGAGTATAGATAGACGGACACCCACACATATATTTACCTAGGACAGAATGAGGACTAACCCTGGCCACGGGTCAGTTTGGGAATAGGCGGGGACAAGGACCCTCAAGGATTCGGAATGCCAGTAGGCGAGCAGGTACAGCTCAGGACAGTCAGGACAGGATACCCCTCAGGTTTTGGGTCAGGACTGGGCTCATCAAAGGGCACGACCAACACCTGCAGCTTCGGATGCAACGCCTGCGTTACTCCCCCTCTGCACGGAATCCGCCAGTAACCCCGATTGGGTTTTCGAATCTCCCAGCAAAGTGCTTCGCCAGCACTTAAGACTATTTCCACCCCTTGGAGTTTGTGGGAAGTACGAACAGAGTGCTCCGCAGCGCTCTGTATCAATCACCTATAGAGTTCGTAGGGTCAGTGACAGGTCAGCTACTCGGACAAGTCGGACAATTTCTCTAAGCTGAACTAGACTAGTTATACTGTTCTGGGACCCCCAGACCACCCACAAATGTTGCAAGTGACAAGGTCCCAACTTATGATTGGTCAGGAGAGGTGGTTAGGTCATTGTCACCTCCTACATTCTACGTTCCCATGTTTTAATATTCAAATGACAGTACCCACCCCTTAAATTCCTGTTCCCAGGCATACGTGTAGAAGAGGACAATAGAGCATACAGTAGAAAGAAACAAATGTAGCATTTCAGGTGAAATTCAGCTTCTCCTCTCTGGGTTATGGGGCAGGTTCCCAGGAGCATCTCAGCTTCGGTAGCCAGCTGGCTGATTTCCACAGATGCAAGGCCCGGTCCTCATGTCAGGTGACCAGGTCCACATGGGCTTCTAAAATGGCGCAGCTCCCCAACTCCCAGGCCCCCAGATACGCGGTACATGAAAAGTAAGCGAAAACAAATTAGAAACACAGAAAAAAATGAATACACTGTATACCATGAAAAGCTTCACTGCACCCCTTACTTTGTAATATCTATAGCATTGAGGGTTAATGCGGGAAAGACAGATATGCAAAAGCAGCATGAGCTAGCAGAGAGCATGGTTAAAGACAAGCGGCCATATTTAGCAATAATGCGCATGAGCGAAAACATCCCTCCAAATTGCGAGTGCGTCACATCATGTGGGTATGACCGACGCATGCGCAGACTGGAGTTCTGCGAAGCGGCCATTCAATAGTGCAAGCATCATTACAATTAATAAACATAGATGCGAGCTTCTCTCGGGCGCCCGCGTGTATTGGAAAAAGTGAAAATTAAGACGGACAGGATTGGTTAATGCTTATTAAAGGTTAGACGAGGTTCATGAATGAGAGCAAGTCGCTTTACGTGCGAATCCTTGCTCCATCAATCCCCTCTTTGATGATATTTACTATCATCACTATAAATGGAAACAGATGCCAACTTCATTCTTGCATATCATTCATCTCAATTTCAACAAACTTGTTGTTGAGCTTTCTTCCTGCATCCTTATTAGGGTGAAAGCTGTTAGCTCTCTTGTAAATTTCGTTTTTCAATTCTTCTAATTCTAGCTCATCAACATTTCGCTTCACTCCTATTTTGTTCACTGTATATCTCTTTTTGCATTTTTGACATTTGCAGCAGATAAATATAATCAGTACAACCACACCTATTCCAGCTATTGGCATCAGTATTTTCCATAAAAGACTTTTACCCAAGTTAGAAAACCAACTACCTACAGAGGAGAGACCATCAGTCAGTCTCGTCCAGGCACTATCAACCTCCAATGGTTTGAGTTCTTTTTCCAAACTAGTTATGTTTCTTACATATTTCTTTATTTCAATGCTTTTATCAGGAATGTAAGTGCAACAATGTTGCGCCTTTAACATCGGCAGACTCCGCCCTCTTTTGCCAATAGGGTGTCAAGAGCAAGGCGATTCTGTAAACCCATTGATCTGATCGCAACCATTTCAGTATTGACCAGCAGGAATCCAGCAGCAGTGTCCGTTGATAACCGATCCACTACTGTAGACAATTTGCAGATACGGTGAGTATTCAGAACTACCCCCATTCCAGGTATCAGTGCACTAAATATATCACCTATAATTTCTCCTACACTTTCACGTCTACTACGCACTAAGCCATTAGTATCTTCATTGCTTCCAGCAGCATTGTTCACATGGTATATTTTCGGGAAAACAATGCCAAAATAGCAGCTTCCATACCAGTGATCGGGCAATTTGAAATAAGCCTTGTTTCCACATATATAATAAATCCCGGGAAACACAGGTTCTGACCCATTTTTGAAACCCCAACCTCCAATTACCTTGTAATTATGTTCGCACTCGCTGGAACCGATGAATACATTGTTATAATAACTAGTCTTTTCTCTATGAAGACAGAGTTTCCCTTTCCGTTCAAAATCCAGCAACAATGCAGGACTAGCTTCGCCTTCTGAGGTGCTTTCCATATTCTCTGCCCATCTAGGGATTCTATCTTTCTCATCATTGGCCTTTTTCTGAAATTTCTCCCTCCTTCTTTCTGCCATTTTCAGGAACATCTTTTCCTGCTCTTGTAAGGAACAGGTCAGATTATTTTCTCTAGCTTCATTTAAGTCTATGTCACCTATGGTCAGGAAATATTCTCCCATATAACGGTTTACCTCGCTTCTAATATGTACAATGTTCAGGTTCCCTCGAACAGGAAGTTCTGAAAAGATTACGTCAGTGTTTGAGTAGTAGTACTGTAAGGTGCTTCTATAGAATAAGCTTGCTATTATACTACAGGAAATTCCGTAGGTCAGGGGTAAATGGTGATATGTCACGCTCTCAGCTACAGAAGTAGGTAGCTTCATACATATGTAACAATCTTCTATTTCCATAGCTTCTACATAGTGCACTAAAAGATTAGCGAAGACATTTAACTGAGTTCTGTTTTTCATCTTGTGAAAATGTAGTCCACCCTCATCTGATGCATCTAAGTCGGTTCGTTTTTGTTTTAGTACAGCAGAGTTGTCACGTCTTTCTACACTTTGTGGTGTTTCTTCAGTCTGTACAGTTTCTGTGTCTAGAGTCTCTGGGTTAGTGGGGTACAAGTTAGGGTCTTTACTTATCATAAAAAGTATAAAAACTGTTAGTCCTATCCATATTATTATCAGTACGGCTATACTACAAAAACATACTTTACAGCAGGTTTTACAACAGCTAAATTTGGATCTTCCATTTGCACTCGAATCAGACATTGTGGCTTACAGGTGGTTTTCCAACCCCTCTTTGTTTCTTTTCACCGAAGGTTCTCTCAGGTTTTCCTCAAGGAGGGTCTTCGTCAGAACTCCGATCAGTAATTGACTCTTCGTCACTTTTGCCACTGTTGTTGGGTTCGTCAATTTCTTCCAACACCAAGTAAGTCCATTCAGGGCTCCGATACAGTTTGTTTTGTCTCTTTACTCGTGAACTTCGTCGGTTGGACTGGACTCGGGCTTCTTTCCTTTCACTGGCAGCCCTCTTTCGGTCTTCTAGTTTTTCTTCAACTGTCTTGATTCTTAGTCTCAGTCTTTTTATGTATCGGGGTTCACCCTTTTTCTTGTGGCTTTTAGTGGTCGAGGAAACTTGACCTTCCTCGTGAACTCTCTTGTTTTCGCTTCGTTGTGGCACTCTTGTTTCGTCAGTGTCTATTTCCCTTCCTGTCTGACTAGTTCCAGGTCTTTCATAAGTTTCTTCTGCCTGGTTCCTAAGCTGGCCTTGTTCAGGGTTTATTTGTGTTTGATTTCTATTTTCAGACAGTTGTGATTCTGTTTCCTGAACGCGTTCGTCTATTTCTATCTGTTCCTGTTCATGCACTTCGACCCCTTGATTTTCTTCCGCATGAACCTCAGCTTTAATCACTATCTGTCCCTTTCTAGTACCTGAAGTTTCAGGAGGAGTGTCGATAACTTGGTCTGTCCCTACTTGGCCTATTTCCTGATCAGGTTTGTTGTGAGTTTCGATGACCTGACCTTCGTCCTCTAATTCTGTCTCACCTTCACTATCCCACTCACTATCTAGGTAAGAATATTTTCGGGTTCTTATTGGATCAAGAACTTGGTCGTCGGCAGAGAACCACTCAACGTCCTGACTTGAGCTCGGTAGTTCGATGTCAGCGAGATCTGGACCCTCTTCTGGAGTCTCCTCAGCTGCGCTACCTTCAGCTTCAGTCGCGTTTTCTCCTGTCACTGGCTTCGTATGGCTGGCATGGATCCACTTCGGTACGCCCGCACACTTCACAGCAGTTGTGGTTACAAGGATCACTTGCCTTGGCTTTCCCCACTTTGGTTTAAGGCAATTCTTCCGGGTGTGTTTCTTTAACACCACCCAATCACCAGGTCTCAAGTTATGTGCTGGAGTTGTAGGCCATTCAATAGCAGTCTCTCCAATCTGGTGAGAGATAGAACGCACTTGGTCACCCAGCTGCCTGCAGTATTCTAGCACTAAATCATCAGAAATACTTAGCAGTTTGTGTCCAGGTACCCATGCCTGTCGCATTACTCTTCCCATTAGCACTTCATGGGGACTTAGGCCTGTTTTTCGGTTCGGAACACTTCTCAAACTCATCAGCACAAGGGGCAAAGCTTCTATCCAGTTCATTTTGATGGAATCACACACTTTCGCCAGTCTGGACTTGATGGTGCCATTCACTTGTTCAACTATTCCAGAAGCCTCTGGATGATGTGCACAGTGCAATTTCTGTTCGATCTTAAATGCTGTACAGAGTTCTTTTAGGATTTCGTTGGAAAAATGCCCACCTCTGTCTGTTTCAATAGTCTCTGGAATTCCAAATCTAGGTATCAGCTCTCTAAGTAATAGTTTGGCTACAGTTATGGCATCATTTTTCTTTGCTGGATAGGCCTCCACCCATCTAGAAAACAGGCAAACTATGACTAGGACATATTTGTATCCCTTGCACATGGGCAATTGGATAAAGTCCGCCTGCATCCTGACAAAGGGACCTTCTGCCTTCCCAATCGTACTTTGCTCCACTACTGTCTTCTTTCCTGCGTTGAACTGTTGGCACACTAAGCACCTCTGGCAAAGTTTTTCTGCTATGTTCCTGAACTTTGAGTTATGGAATACCTTGTTAAACATGCGGCACATGGCATCTCTCCCAATTTGTGTGTCCTCATGTATGATCCTAGCCATTGGGGCTACCAGACTGTCTGGTAATACAGGCACACCAGTTTTGTAAACCATGACACCATCCTCATCTCTCGGTGTACATTCATCCCTTTCCCACCTGTCTTTTTCTTCCCTGTCTGTTGCCTGTTGTATGTCTCTCAATTCCTCCCAGGTAGACACACTTTCAAACACCATAAGTTGGCAGCTGCTTCCACCTCCCCATAATTTGATTTTGAGGGACATTTTGTATCGGGAGCAGTATTGGGCGATTTGGTCAGCGTATCGATTTCCGGCTGTCACATCATCATTTCCAGACTTGTGAGCCGCACATTTGACCACAGCCAATTCTTGGGGCAATTGGATTGCTTCCAGTAAGTTCTGTACCACCTTTCCATTTCTGATAGGGGTACCTGAGGAAGTCATGAATTCTCTTTGTAACCATAGTTGGCCGAAGTCATGAACAACCCCATAACAGTACTGGCTGTCAGTATAAACAGTTACCTTCTTTCCTTTCCCCAGTTTACAAGCTCTTGTCAATGCGATTAACTTGGCTACTTGTGCAGATTTTATGTCGCACAGGTAAGATGCTTCCAAGATTGTCTCCAATGTAACTACAGCATAGGCAGCACTCAGACCTCCATCCTCATGTCTTAAACATGAGACATCTACAAACATCATAAGATCCTCATCAAGTAAGGCTATTTCTTTGATATCAGGACGTGGCTTAGTGCTAAATTCAGTTAGGCCCATGCAGTTATGCTCAACCTCATCTTCTTCAATATCTAGGGGAATGGGCAACAGTGTTGCGGGGTTCAATATATTACACCTGGAGATGATTACATTCTCAGCACCTATAAGAATTCTCTCATACTTAGTCAGCCGACTAGGGGTGAGATACTGGGTCTTGGTTCGGGTCAGTAAGATCACAACTGAATGCGGAACATATACAGTGACAGGATGTCCCATAACAATGTTTTCACTCTGTTCTAAACTTGCACAAGTAGCAGCTACTGCTTTCAGGCATCCAGGTAATCCAGCAGCCACCGGATCCAGAGTGGCTGAAAAGTAGGCCACTGGACGCCTATTCAGTCCATGTTCCTGTGTTAGGACTGAGAGTGCACAATTGTCTCTTGTATCACAGAATAGTTCGAAGTTCTTGGAATAATCAGACATTCCCAAGGCAGGGGCTGAGCACAGGCAATTTCGCAATTTTACCCAAGCGTTCATGCTTTCATCATCCCAACTAACTGGATCTTCCACTCCCTTCTTGGTCATTTTTATCAAGGGTTTGGCTAGAGCTGCGAATCCTACAATCCATTGCCTGCAGTACCCTACAACTCCTAGGAACATTCTTACTTCTTTCTGGGTTCTGGGTAGTTCCATTGCTCGAATTATTTTGATCCACTCTGTAGTAACTTTCCTGATCCCTTTCTCTATCTGGTGCCCCAGATATTTCACTGAGTTTTTACAGAACTGTAATTTGTCTGGCGACACTTTATGTCCTCCCTTGCCTAGGTGATTCAACAAGGCAATGGTATCAATGACACAGTCGGTTTGACTTTCGGACGCCACCAGAAGGTCATCTATGTACTGTACCAAAACAGACTCCTTTGGCAGTACTAAGGATTCAAGGCATTTCTTTAGGATCTGGTTGAAAATTGAAGGACTTTCGGTGTACCCCTGGGGGACACGATTCCAGACATAGATATGGCTGTCAAATTCAAAACTAAAAAGAAATTTGCTTTCGGGATGCAATGGGATGGAAAAGAATGCATGACACAAGTCAATGACAGTGAACCATTCCGCATTCCAAGGAATCTGATACAGTATCACTGCGGGGTTGGGCACAATGGGACAGCAAGGTACAACAATTTGGTTTACCTTGCGCAGGTCCTGCACTACCCGGTACTTTCCGCTAGGCTTTTTAATTCCAATTATGGGCGAATTACAGGGACTGCTCATTACTTCCTGTATGATGTTTGCTTCAAGCAACCTGTTTATTTCAATTGCGACTCCCGCTTTTACTTCTGCACTCATTTTGTACGGTCTTGTTCTGGGGTAAACAGCATTTGTTTTTATTGCTATTTTAACTGGGTCTACATTTGCCATTAAGCCTACATCTCTCCCAGTGAAATCCCACACTTCAGGAACCACCTTTAGCTGTAGTTCTTCAGGTAAGTCTTTAATGGACAGGAGTTTAATTTCTGTGTCTGGTTTTAGCAACATCAATTTGTACAGGCTATCTTCATCTGGGGTCTGAATTTCGACGCCATTTGGTGTGCAAAAGATGGTACAATTCATTTTGCACAACAAATCTCGTCCTAGCAGGTTCACGGGACTGGAGTCACAGACCACAAATCTGTGCATTTCCTTGAAATTCCCTATGGAAACTTTCATTGGCTCAGTTACTGGAGTACTGATTATTTGATTTGAAACACCTACTACTTGGATAGCTTCTCCCGAGAGGGGTAGGTTAGGAACATCCACTGTTCTCACAGTAGAACGGGTAGCACCAGTGTCCAACAGAAAGGTGATGTCTTTTCCCTCAACCTTTCCTTCGATGTATGGTCCTGTCTGGTCTACCGGTAAGGAGGCGCCAAGTACGCACTCCTTGTCCTCCCCCCTCAGGCCCCGTCAGTATTGATCATCACAAAGGAAGGAATCGTTTAACAAAAACTGTGAAGTTGCTGCATTCCTTTCATTCTCTCCTTCCCACACCTCGGCCCTTTCATTCTGCTGAGCCTGATTCTTATAATTTTGTCTAGGAGCGCGAGGCAACGGAGGCTGCTTTACCTGTGGTTGGTTCTTCCGTGTCCCCTCTTTCTGCACCTGTGGATTTAAACCATTTACGGGGGCATTACCAGCCTGCAAATGTGGACACTCGTCTCTCCAATGCCCTATCTGACCGCACCCGTGACAGGGGAATTTTTTCATAGCCTCTTCTCGACTCATTTTTACCCGGGGTTTCCCTCCTCCCCCAGCAGTGGGACTTTGTGCTTTATTATTATTCAATTTACTTAACTGTTTTTCTTGCTGTTCCGCCAATTTCACTTGTGCCCACATGACCTTCTCCTTAAGGGCTTTCTTCTTGTTTTCTATCTCATCCTCGCAGTACTAGGCATACTTGAGGACATCATCTATGGGCTTACCTTGCCAGCTGATTTTATTATCTCGAATCCACTGGGATATTTCAGGTCTTAATCCCAACACGAATCGGTAACTGAAATGAGTCATATCCTTCATGTCCACATTATCGATTCCACTGTAAGTTTTGAACACCTGCAGTAACCTTTCATAAAAGGAGTTGTACGGTTTCATCGCGCTCTTGGGTAGTTCTATCTATCCGGGTCCAATCAGTTTCCTTTGCGGGCACCTTTTTCTTTAGGTATTGTATGACTTGATCATACTTCCTCATTACTTCGGGTGAGGGAGCTCCGGTTTTGGAGTCTCTCTCATATTCATCATTGGGCCAATTAATTTCAATTTTGCTGGGGTTTAGCCTACTATCTTCCTTTTTCTTTGCCCACTGGGTTTTCCATTTTTCTACATCCCCCCATTTCTGGAGGATTTTCAGTAATTCCTTTATTTGGGTTTGTTTTCCTGACACATTCATGTTTTCTAAGTCTTTGTCATAAAAGTCATAAAAGTCATAAAAGTCTGCTCTGTAAGATTTCTGAAGGACTTTGGAGCGACTAACATCAATTCCCATGTTAGCAGCTGTGTGTAATCTAAGAATTTTTCGAAAAAAGATTTGAAAGAAAAGGTAAAAATAAATATACCTAACATATCTAACTAAGGTTGATGTGTTGCTTATAACTAAGAGCTAACCAAAAAAAGTGGGGTGGCATTTTGTGTGAAAAACGTATATATAAGGTCCAGCCTTTCCCACAGCCCAAGGACCTAACTCCTTTACACTAAAAAGATTCCTATCAGGGCAGAAATACCTTACACATTCAGTACATTTAACGACACTTGGTGATATGTAATGACCACAGACACCTGATGGAGTTTTAAAAGTTTATATGAAGTTAGTTTTTAGAATGAATATGCCATGAGTAACAGGCAGATACAAATTAGAACATCAATGATCAAGATCAAAACCAAAATGTAGCTATGGATTAAGGCAAGCACCATAGAGTACTAATGAATACTATAGGGTAGGCACATTTGGGAACATGCTAATCAGTACGAATTTTAAACTAAGGCAGAGTGAGTGAATAGGGCTAATATGGGTACTTAATATTCGTGTTCTAATTACTAACTCTAAGCTATCTTCACTAAATTCACAGCAACCATACTAAAGGGAAAGGATAATGGAACAAGCTAAAATATGCAATCAGTTTAATAATCTCCTATAGGTAGGGGAAAAAGTGGAACATTACTAATAAACAATTTCATAAAAGTCACTTTCGAAAAGGTGATAGAAGAATATCACAGGCAAGAGTGCTTTATTACGAAGAGGAAAAGTAAGAGTATAGATAGACGGACACCCACACATATATTTACCTAGGACAGAATGAGGACTAACCCTGGCCACGGGTCAGTTTGGGAATAGGCGGGGACAAGGACCCTCAAGGATTCGGAATGCCAGTAGGCGAGCAGGTACAGCTCAGGACAGTCAGGACAGGATACCCCTCAGGTTTTGGGTCAGGACTGGGCTCATCAAAGGGCACGACCAACACCTGCAGCTTCGGATGCAACGCCTGCGTTACTCCCCCTCTGCACGGAATCCGCCAGTAACCCCGATTGGGTTTTCGAATCTCCCAGCAAAGTGCTTTGCCAGCACTTAAGACTATTTCCACCCCTTGGAGTTTGTGGGAAGTACGAACAGAGTGCTCCGCAGCGCTCTGTATCAATCACCTATAGAGTTCGTAGGGTCAGTGACAGGTCAGCTACTCGGACAAGTCGGACAATTTCTCTAAGCTGAACTAGACTAGTTATACTGTTCTGGGACCCCCAGACCACCCACAAATGTTGCAAGTGACAAGGTCCCAACTTATGATTGGTCAGGAGAGGTGGTTAGGTCATTGTCACCTCCTAAATTCTACGTTCCCATGTTTTAATATTCAAATGACAGTACCCACCCCTTAAATTCCTGTTCCCAGGCATACATGTAGAAGAGGACAATAGAGCATACAGTAGAAAGAAACAAATGTAGCATTTCAGGTGAAATTCAGCTTCTCCTCTCTGGGTTATGGGGCAGGTTCCCAGGAGCATCTCAGCTTCGGTAGCCAGCTAGCTGATTTCCACAGATGCAAGGCCCGGTCCTCATGTCAGGTGACCAGGTCCACATGGGCTTCTAAAATGGCGCAGCTCCCCAACTCCCAGGCCCCCAGATACGCGGTACATGAAAAGTAAGCGAAAACAAATTAGAAACACAGAAAAAAATGAATACACTGTATACCATGAAAAGCTTCACTGCACCCCTTACTTTGTAATATCTATAGCATTGAGGGTTAATGCGGGAAAGACAGATATGCAAAAGCAGCATGAGCTAGCAGAGAGCATGGTTAAAGACAAGCGGCCATATTTAGCAATAATGCGCATGAGCGAAAACATCCCTCCAAATTGCGAGTGCGTCACATCACGTGGGTATGACCGACGCATGCGCAGACTGGAGTTCTGCGAAGCGGCCATTCAATAGTGCAAGCATCATTACAATTAATAAACATAGATGCGAGCTTCTCTCGGGCACCCGCGTGTATTGGAAAAAGTGAAAATTAAGACGGACAGGATTGGTTAATGCTTATTAAAGGTTAGACGAAGTTCATGAATGAGAGCAAGTCGCTTTACGTGCGAATCCTTGCTCCATCAATCCCCTCTTTGATGATATTTACTATCATCACTATAAATGGAAACAGATGCCAACTTCATTCTTGCATATCATTCATCTCAATTTCAACAAACTTGTTGTTGAGCTTTCTTCCTGCATCCTTATTAGGGTGAAAGCTTTTAGCTCTCTTGTAAATTTCGTTTTTCAATTCTTCTAATTCTAGCTCATCAACATTTCGCTTCACTCCTCTTTTGTTCACTGTATATCTCTTTTTGCATTTTTGACATTTGCAGCAGATAAATATAATCAGTACAACCACACCTATTCCAGCTATTTGCATCAGTATTTTCCATAAAAGACTTTTACCCAAGTTAGAAAACCAACTACCTACAGAGGAGAGACCATCAATCAGTCTCGTCCAGGCACTATCAACCTCCAATGGTTTGAGTTCTTTTTCCAAACTAGTTATGTTTCTTACATATTTCTTTATTTAAATGCTTTTATCAGGAATGTAAGTGCAACAATGTTGCGCCTTTAACATTCGGCAGACTCCGCCCTCTTTTGCCAATAGGGTGTCAAGAGCAAGGCGATTCTGTAAACCCATTGATCTGATCGCAACCATTTCAGTATTGACCAGCAGGAATCCAGCAGCAGTGTCAGTTGATAACCGATCCACTACTGTAGACAATTTGCAGATACGGTGAGTATTCAGAACTACCCCATTCCAGGTATCAGTGCACTAAATATATCACCTATAATTTCTCCTACACTTTCACGTCTACTACGCACTAAGCCATTAGTATCTTCATTGCTTCCAGCAGCATTGTTCACATGGTATATTTTCGGGAAAACAATGCCAAAATAGCAGCTTCCATACCAGTGATCGGGCAATTTGAAGTAAGCCTTGTTTCCACATATATAATAAATCCCGGGAAACACAGGTTCTGACCCATTTTTGAAACCCCAACCTCCAATTACCTTGTAATTATGTTCGCACTCGCTGGAACCGATGAATACATTGTTATAATAACTAGTCTTTTCTCTATGAAGACAGAGTTTCCCTTTCCGTTCAAAATCCAGCAACAATGCAGGACTAGCTTCGCCTTCTGAGGTGCTTTCCATATTCTCTGCCCATCTAGGGATTCTATCTTTCTCATCATTGGCCTTTTTCTGAAATTTCTCCCTCCTTCTTTCTGCCATTTTCAGGAACATCTTTTCCTGCTCTTGTAAGGAACAGGTCAGATTATTTTCTCTAGCTTCATTTAAGTCTATGTCACCTATGGTCAGGAAATATTCTCCCATATAACGGTTTACCTCGCTTCTAATATGTACAATGTTCAGGTTCCCTCGAACAGGAAGTTCTGAAAAGATTACGTCAGTGTTTGAGTAGTAGTACTGTAAGGTGCTTCTATAGAATAAGCTTGCTAATATACTACAGGAAATTCCGTAGGTCAGGGGTAAATGGTGATATGTCACGCTCTCAGCTACAGAAGTAGGTAGCTTCATACGTACGTAACAATCTTCTATTTCCATAGCTTCTACATAGTGCACTAAAAGATTAGCGAAGACATTTAACTGAGTTCTGTTTTTCATCTTGTGAAAATGTAGTCCACCCTCATCTGATGCATCTAAGTCGGTTCGTTTTTGTTTTAGTACAGCAGAGTTGTCACGTCTTTCTACACTTTGTGGTGTTTCTTCAGTCTGTACAGTTTCTGTGTCTAGAGTCTCTGGGTTAGTGGGGTACAAGTTAGGGTCTTTACTTATCATAAAAGGTATAAAAACTGTTAGTCCTATCCATATTATTATCAGTACGGCTATACTACAAAAACATACTTTACAGCAGGTTTTACAACAGCTAAATTTGGATCTTCCATTTACACTTGAATCAGACATTGTGGCTTACAGGTGGTTTTCCAACCCCTCTTTGTTTCTTTTCACCGAAGGTTCTCTCAGGTTTTCCTCAAGGAGGGTCTTCGTCAGAACTCCGATCAGTAATTGACTCTTCGTCACTTTTGCCACTGTTGTTGGGTTCGTCAATTTCTTCCAACACCAAGTAAGTCCATTCAGGGCTCCGATACAGTTTGTTTTGTCTCTTTACTCGTGAACTTCGTCGGTTAGCCTGGACTCGGGCTTCTTTCCTTTCACTGGCAGCCCTCTTTCGGTCTTCTAGTTTTTCTTCAACTGTCTTGATTCTTAGTCTCAGTCTTTTTATGTATCGGGGTTCACCCTTTTTCTTGTGGCTTTTAGTGGTCGAGGAAACTTGACCTTCCTCGTGAACTCTCTTGTTTTCGCTTCGTTGTGGCACTCTTGTTTCGTCAGTGTCTATTTCCCTTCCTGTCTGACTAGTTCCAGGTCTTTCATAAGTTTCTTCTGCCTGGTTCCTAAGCTGGCCTTGTTCAGGGTTTATTTGTGTTTGATTTCTATTTTCAGACAGTTGTGATTCTGTTTCCTGAACGCGTTCGTCTATTTCTATCTGTTCCTGTTCATGCACTTCGACCCCTTGATTTTCTTCCGCATGAACCTCAGCTTTAATCACTATCTGTCCCTTTCTAGTACCTGAAGTTTCAGGAGGAGTGTCGATAACTTGGTCTGTCCCTACTTGGCCTATTTCCTGATCAGGTTTGTTGTGAGTTTCGATGACCTGACCTTCGTCCTCTAATTCTGTCTCACCTTCACTATCCCACTCACTATCTAGGTAAGAATATTTTCGGGTTCTTATTGGATCAAGAATTTGGTCGTCGGCAGAGAACCACTCAACGTCCTGACTTGAGCTCGGTAGTTCGATGTCAGCGAGATCTGGACCCTCTTCTGGAGTCTCCTCAGCTGCGCTACCTTCAGCTTCAGTCGCGTTTTCTCCTGTCACTGGCTTCGTATGGCTGGCATGGATCCACTTCGGTACGCCCGCACACTTCACAGCAGTTGTGGTTACAAGGATCACTTGCCCTGGCTTTCCCCACTTTGGTTTAAGGCAATTCTTCCGGGTGTGTTTCTTTAACACCACCCAATCACCAGGTCTCAAGTTATGTGCTGGAGTTGTAGGCCATTCAATAGCAGTCTCTCCAATCTGGTGAGAGATAGAACGCACTTGGTCACCCAGCTGCCTGCAGTATTCTAGCACTAAATCATCAGAAATACTTAGCAGTTTGTGTCCAGGTACCCATGCCTGTCGCATTACTCTTCCCATTAGCACTTCATGGGGACTTAGGCCTGTTTTTCGGTTCGGAACACTTCTCAAACTCATCAGCACAAGGGGCAAAGCCTCTATCCAGCTCATTTTGGTGGAATCACACACTTTCGCCAGTCTGGACTTGATGGTGCCATTCACTTGTTCAACTATTCCAGAAGCCTCTGGATGATATGCACAGTGCAATTTCTGTTCGATCTTAAATGCTGTACAGAGTTCTTTTAGGATTTCGTTGGAAAAATGCCCACCTCTGTCTGTTTCAATAGTCTCTGGAATTCCAAATCTAGGTATCAGCTCTCTAAGTAATAGTTTGGCTACAGTTATGGCATCATTTTTCTTTGCTGGATAGGCCTCCACCCATCTAGAAAACAGGCAAACTATGACTAGGACATATTTGTATCCCTTGCACATGGGCAATTGGATAAAGTCCGCCTGCATCCTGACAAACGGACCTTCTGCCTTCCCAATCGTACTTTGCTCCACTACTGTCTTCTTTCCTGCGTTGAACTGTTGGCACACTAAGCACCTCTGGCAAAGTTTTTCTGCTATGTTCCTGAACTTTGAGTTATGGAATACCTTGTTAAACATGCGGCACATGGCATCTCTCCCAATTTGTGTGTCCTCATGTATGATCCTAGCCATTGGGGCTACCAGACTGTCTGGTAATACAGGCACACCAGTTTTGTAAACCATGACACCATCCTCATCTCTCGGTGTACATTCATCCCTTTCCCACCTGTCTTTTTCTTCCCTGTCTGTTGCCTGTTGTATGTCTCTCAATTCCTCCCAGGTAGACACACTTTCAAACACCATAAGTTGGCAGCTGCTTCCACCTCCCCATAATTTGATTTTGAGGGACATTTTGTATCGGGAGCAGTATTGGGCGATTTGGTCAGCGTATCGATTTCCGGCTGTCACATCATCATTTCCAGACTTGTGAGCCGCACATTTGACCACAGCCAATTCTTGGGGCAATTGGATTGCTTCCAGTAAGTTCTGTACCACCTTTCCATTTCTGATAGGGGTACCTGAGGAAGTCATGAATTCTCTTTGTAACCATAGTTGGCCGAAGTCATGAACAACCCCATAACAGTACTGGCTGTCAGTATAAACAGTTACCTTCTTTCCTTTCCCCAGTTTACAAGCTCTTGTCAATGCGATTAACTCGGCTACTTGTGCAGATTTTATGTCGCACAGGTAAGATGCTTCCAAGATTGTCTCCAATGTAACTACAGCATAGGCAGCACTCAGACCTCCATCCTCATGTCTTAAACATGAGCCATCTACAAACATCATAAGATCCTCATCAAGTAAGGCTATTTCTTTGATATCAGGACGTGGCTTAGTGCTAAATTCAGTTAGGCCCATGCAGTTATGCTCAACCTCATCTTCTTCAATATCTAGGGGAATGGGCAACAGTGTTGCGGGGTTCAATATATTACACCTGGAGATGATTACATTCTCAGCACCTATAAGAATTCTCTCATACTTAGTCAGCCGACTAGGGGTGAGATACTGGGTTTTTAGTTCGGGTCAGTAAGATCACAACTGAATGCGGAACATATACAGTGACAGGATGTCCCATAACAATGTTTTCACTCTGTTCTAGACTTGCACAAGTAGCAGCTACTGCTTTCAGGCATCCAGGTAATCCAGCAGCCACCGGATCCAGAGTGGCTGAAAAGTAGGCCACTGGACGCCTATTCAGTCCATGTTCCTGTGTTAGGACTGAGAGTGCACAATTGTCTCTTGTATCACAGAATAGTTCGAAGTTCTTGGAATAATCAGGCATTCCCAAGGCAGGGGCTGAGCACAGGCAATTTCGCAATTTTACCCAAGCGTTCATGCTTTCATCATCCCAACTAACTGGATCTTCCACTCCCTTCTTGGTCATTTTTATCAAGGGTTTGGCTAGAGCTGCGAATCCTACAATCCATTGCCTGCAGTACCCTACAACTCCTAGGAACATTCTTACTTCTTTCTGGGTTCTGGGTAGTTCCATTGCTCGAATTATTTTGATCCTCTCTGTAGTAACTTTCCTGATCCCTTTCTCTATCTGGTGCCCCAGATATTTCACTGAGTTTTTACAGAACTGTAATTTGTCTGGCGACACTTTATGTCCTCCCTTGCCTAGGTGATTCAACAAGGCAATGGTATCAATGACACAGTCGGTTTGACTTTCGGACGCCACCAGAAGGTCATCTATGTACTGTTTCAAAACAGACTCCTTTGGCAGTACTAAGGATTCAAGGCATTTCTTTAGGATCTGGTTGAAAATCGAAGGACTTTCGGTGTACCCCTGGGGGACACGATTCCAGACATAGACATGGCTGTCAAATTCAAAACTAAAAATAAATTTGCTTTCGGGATGCAATGGGATGGAAAAGAATGCATGACACAAGTCAATGACAGTGAACCATTCCGCATTCCAAGGAATCTGATACAGTATCACTGCGGGGTTGGGCACAATGGGACAGCAAGGTACAACAATTTGGTTTACCTTGCGCAGGTCCTGCACTACCCGGTACTTTCCGCTAGGCTTTTTAATTCCAATTATGGGCGAATTACAGGACTGCTCATTACTTCCTGTATGATGTTTGCTTCAAGCAACCTGTTTATTTCAATTGCGACTCCCGCTTTTACTTCTGCACTCATTTTGTACTGCCTTGTTCTGGGGTAAACAGCATTTGTTTTTATTGCTATTTTAACTGGGTCTACATTTGCCATTAAGCCTACATCTCTCCCAGTGAAATCCCACACTTCAGGAACCACCTTTAGCTGTAGTTCTTCAGGTAAGTCTTTAATGGACAGGAGTTTAATTTCTGTGTCTGGTTTTAGCAACATCAATTTGTACAGGCTATCTTCATCTGGGGTCTGAATTTCGACGCCATTTGGTGTGCAAAAGATGGTACAATTCATTTTGCACAACAAATCTCGTCCTAGCAGGTTCACGGGACTGGAGTCACAGACCACAAATCTGTGCATTTCCTTGAAATTCCCTATGGAAACTTCCATTGGCTCAGTTACTGGAGTACTGATTATTTGATTTGAAACACCTACTACTTGGATAGCTTCTCCCGAGAGGGGTAGGTTAGGAACATCCACAGTTCTCACAGTGGAACGGGTAGCACCAGTGTCCAACAGAAAGGTGACGTCTTTTCCCTCAACCTTTCCTTCGATGTATGGTCCTGTCTGGTCTACCGGTAAGGAGGCGCCAAGTACGCACTCCTTGTCCTCCCCCCTCAGGCCCCGTCAGTATTGATCATCACAAAGGAAGGAATCGTTTAACAAAAACTGTGAAGTTGCTGCATTCCTTTCATTCTCTCCTTCCCACACCTCGGCCCTTTCATTCTGCTGAGCCTGATTCTTATAATTTTGTCTAGGAGCGCGAGGCAACGGAGGCTGCTTTACCTGTGGTTGGTTCTTCCGTGTCCCCTCTTTCTGCACCTGTGGATTTAAACCATTTACGGGGGCATTACCAGCCTGCAAATGTGGACACTCGTCTCTCCAATGCCCTATCTGACCGCACCCGTGACAGGGGAATTTTTTCATAGCCTCTTCTCGACTCATTTTTACCCGGGGTTTCCCTCCTCCCCCAGCAGTGGGACTTTGTGCTTTATTATTATTCAATTTACTTAACTGTTTTTCTTGCTGTTCCGCCAATTTCACTTGTGCCCACATGACCTTCTCCTTAAGGGCTTTCTTCTTGTTTTCTATCTCATCCTCGCAGTACTTGGCATACTTGAGGACATCATCTATGGGCTTACCTTGCCAGCTGATTTTATTATCTCGAATCCACTGGGATATTTCAGGTCTTAATCCCAACACGAATCGGTAACTGAAATGAGTCATATCCTTCATGTCCACATTATCGATTCCACTGTAAGTTTTGAACACCTGCAGTAACCTTTCATAAAAGGAGTGGACGGTTTCATCGCGCTCTTGGGTAGTTCTATCTATCCGGGTCCAATCAGTTTCCTTTGCGGGCACCTTTTTCTTTAGGTATTGTATGACTTGATCATACTTCCTCATTACTTCGGGTGAGGGAGCTCCGGTTTTGGAGTCTCTCTCATATTCATCATTGGGCCAATTAATTTCAATTTTGTATTCGGTCCACAAATCTACGGGCACCACAATGTCGAAAAACCCATCCAGATCTTTCAGAAGACATTTCTGGACCTTTATGAAACGTTCGACCTGTCTGTACCAGTCGACTGGTTTCTCCCGCAGTTTTGGAAAGTCATTAGTAAATGACACAATATCTTACCTGGACCAGGGGACATGGACATATTTTCCCCCAGGTACTTCTCTCACGGGACACAATTTCTCTGCGGGACCTACTTCTTTGAGTACGTATTCTGAAGTCTGGGGTTTAGCCCTACTATCTTCCTTTTTCTTTGCCCACCGGGTTTTCCATTTTTCTACATCCCCCCATTTCTGTAGGATATTCAGTAATTCCTTTATTTGGGTTTGTTTTCCTGACACGTTCATGTTTTCTAAGTCTTTGTCTTAAAAGTCTGCTCTGTAAGATTTCTGAAGGACTTTGGAGCGACTAACATCAATTCCCATGTCAGCGGCTGTGTCCATCAATCTCTCATGGAGCAATCTAGTGTTCTGGGTAAGGTTTTTGCTGATGAACAGTAACTCTTCTTCACTAAAGGAGTTTAACCGGTCCAATCCTACATTACCAGCCATTAGCTCCTCTATCTCTATCCTGAGCCTATAGATCTCTAAAGGTTTGGATTGGGGGTGTCCTTTTCTAACTCTTTGGTCCATCTATCCAATTCTTCTGGGGATACTACAGTGGCACTCCTGACCCCTGAAGTGGTTTCAATCAGAACCTCTTTTGTCCTAGCCTGATTTCTTGCCCTTGGTACACTTGTTCCAGGTTCCCTTATAGGCAGATCCATTAAGGAGATCACAGACTCACATTCACTTTCTTGATCATCGACTATGAGCGGCTCTTTTCTTGGGGGTGGTATAATAGGGGTTGGTACAATTGGAGTTATAATAGGAGTTCTTGGACTAGCCATCCTATCCCCATAAAAGGTATAGCAGGACCAATAGTTACTGGGATAGTCAGTGAATCCGGACTGGGATTTATCTGGGCTATGTTCTGAATTAAATCAATTCGCTGTTTGTTCAGGGCTTCCTTTTCTCGCTCACGCAAAACCCTTTCTGAAGAATTGTCATGCATCACTTGGGGTACCAACGTAGGGTAAATGCTTGGGGCAGTCGGAAGGACCAAACTTGGTCGGTCTTCCCCAAAAGGCCGGTAATTTGGGACCGCGGAACTAGGTCTGCAGAACCCATCACTATCACTGGCTTTACTTTCCGTACCCGTTACATCTGTCTCACTGGCCCTCCTACATCTAGGATATTTAGAAAACGGGTTTTGGGAACCCAAAGATTCTGGTTCCGCAACATAGGGAGGTGGGTTTTTCATCAATAAATCCTCTAGGTGCTCATCTTCTGAGTCCCCCATAGCCATGAGGTGTCGGCTTTTCTCCGTACACTTCCCTTTCCCCTCTTCGAGTACCCCAAACATTGGAAACAGTCCCTCAACCATCATATTCTGTCTCCAGTGTTGCATCTTTTTCTCTTTAGTTTCTTTTTGGACCTTTGGATACCACTTACTCACTCCCTTATCCATTCGGGGTCTGTCTCGTTCTAGAGCTTCAATTTCCCACTCCTCTAAGGCTTCATATTGTGTTAATCTAGGTCGGGGATGCAATTCATTCATTCGGGTTCTTAAGTTAAACAGGATCCTACCATTAAAGGTACCATTAACGGGAAATGCTAAGACTCCATCGTCTTCCGTATACCTCACCCAATTCTCCAACCACACACAGGTATGATACCCTTTGTCAAACATCATGAAGGAGGCGGGAGTATTTGGAGGTGGAATGATCACACCCTCCCTGGTTCGTATGGGCTTGTCTTTCTTGAAATAGTTTTTAATCTTTTCGGCGAATGACAATTTTCTCTTTCCTCCGTACATATTGTAAGTCTACCTCTTAGCATCTGCTCCTTATAAAAACCTAGATTCTGAGGATTAGGCAAGAATTCAGGATACCACATACACCTTTCCAGACTAGCTTCTAACTCGGCTTGATTAATTTTGTTTACCTTTGTGCTTCCAATGCTAGCGCGACTTTTATTTCGCGACAACCAATCAACACAGGGATTACAAAAGCCCTTGTCCAATGGGTGCGCGGCCTTTCGCGAGACGCGGTCTCACGCTCCGGCACTCACCCCTCCCTTACAATTTCAGCTTCACTACACGCCCGCTGTCTTGACCAATACCAGCGCGGCACGGAGTGACGTCAGAGCAGCCCTCCGACTGACTCCCTCCTTCACAAGGTAACGGAAACTTTGAACTTTTCTTAAAGTGCAAGTGCTGATTTTAATTGACAATATATAACGTTCGCCGCTGTGTCGGAGTGTCCTAAAAAGAAAGAAAGTTTTCCTCCCGCTACAAGCAAACCACTTCAGTCTACTTTTCATTCACTTCGGATAGACTTCGCTGCCTAACCTTTCACACGAGCAATATAGAACCTGTTACTCCTCTGACTTTATCCACTTATTTCCGGGATATATACTAAGTCAGACTTTCACCAGCGGACTACCTTGCTTACCATGCAAGCTTTGGAGACCTTATGACCCCTTCCTCCTGTGACCCTTACTAGGTGATATCACAATGGAAGTTTTACACAATAGGACTCGAGGCTATCATTCATTCAAACACAAAAGATGCTAATTAGTGCTTCCAGTTCTACCTAACCATGCACTCATTTTTCCTCCTGACAAGCGACCTCTGCGCGAGCTGGATTCTACTCACCACCCGCTATACAATTCCCCGGGGTTTTCAGACAACATAAAACAATTTACGGACAATTCTGTTAATATTACGTATAGCAGCAATGCAAAGCAGTCAAAATATATATATAAAACCTTTTTCAGCGAAAAAACTTTGCGTATTATTTGAAATAATGTAATCAATATAGCAGCATGGAAGTTTCAGCACCACAATTTATTTTCCCGGTTTATTTACTAACTATCTTGTCTACCTATTTTAACTAGTCCTAACCATAGCTCTGCTACCAGAAAATTACTGATAGAGCGCGCAGTTCACCCGGGTCACTATTTTACAAATTTCCACGCACTGGGCCCTGGCGCGCATAAGATGACTGAGTTTGCGTGAACCGGGTGATTCTTACACGCTACTATGAGTAATTCAGGGGGTGACTCTCTCACCACTTACTATACATGTACCTGACTTACCACAGGCACATTACTCCTGATGGATCAGGAGCTAGCAGTGAACAGGTGACAAGATTCCTATCAGTTTTTCACACAAAATGCCACCCCACTTTTTTTGGTTAGCTCTTAGTTATAAGCAAAACATCAACCTTAGTTAGATATGTTAGGTATATTTATTTTTACCTTTTCTTTCAAATCTTTTTTCGAAAAATTCTTAGATTACATGTCAGAGAGAGAACACATCAAATATAACATATGTGTACATCAACTTAAACACAACATTTACCAAGAAAAGAAAACATCATTACATCAAAAATTTTCAAGCAGTGTCTTTGCATCAGTGACCGCCGGGCTTTCCTGAAGACTCTTTGTGAGAACCTCAATTTCTTCTAGTTCCTTGACACAAAGTCTCTGGGCTGTTTCAATGGTATGGACCATCAGGTCCCGGCTACATTTGGTGTTTATACAACTAAAACCTTTTTTGTATTCGCTATCCTCCGTAAATATGACAGGGACGTTTTTAACCTGAAGACCCCATGGGATGGTCCCACCCCTGAGGTGTTTCAGGAGAAAATGTCCGTGGAGCTCTGTCCGAATATGTTTTTTCTTAAGTCTAATAAGTTTATCCGACTCGTTCTGTTGTTGTGCGGAGGTGCTCAGAGTGATGTTATCAAAAGCGGATGAGGCACATAGGTTCTGAATGTGTGCTTCCGAGAAGGACAAAGTGTCTTTCTCTGCCATTAGCTCGGGAGGACCTCAGGATCCCCCGCGATTTTTATGATAAGTAGTTAGGGCTCAACTTACAATGCCCGTGTTCTACTCTCGCGAGTATGCACCCGCCCTCAACTTTATATATACGTTTTTCACACAAAATGCCACCCCACTTACCATTGAAACAGCCCAGAGACTTTGTTCTCTCTCTGACATGTAATCTAAGAATTTTTCGAAAAAAGATTTGAAAGAAAAGGTAAAAATAAATATACCTAACATATCTAACTAAGGTTGATGTGTTGCTTATAACTAAGAGCTAACCAAAAAAAGTGGGGTGGCATTTTGTGTGAAAAACGTATATATAAGGTCCAGCCTTTCCCACAGCCCAAGGACCTAACTCCTTTACACTAAAAAGATTCCTATCAGGGCAGAAATACCTTACACATTCAGTACATTAACGACACTTGGTGATATGTAATGACCACAGACACCTGATGGAGTTTTAAAAGTTTATATGAAGTCAGTTTTTAGAATGAATATGCCATGAGTAACAGGCAGATACAAATTAGAACATCAATGATCAAGATCAAAACCAAAATGTAGCTATGGATTAAGGCAAGCACCATAGAGTACTAATGAATACTATAGGGTAGGCACATTTGGGAACATGCTAATCAGTACGAATTTTAAACTAAGGCAGAGTGAGTGAATAGGGCTAATATGGGTACTTAATATTCGTGTTCTAATTACTGACTCTAAGCTATCTTCACTAAATTCACAGCAACCATACTAAAGGGAAAGGATAATGGAACAAGCTAAAATATGCAATCAGTTTAATAATCTCCTATAGGTAGGGGAAAAAGTGGAACATTACTAATAAACAATTTCATAAAAGTCACTTTTGATAAGGTGATAGAAGAATATCACAGGCAAGAGTGCTTTATTACGAAGAGGAAAAGTAAGCGTATAGATAGACGGACACCCACACATATATTTACCTAGGACAGAATGAGGACTAACCCTGGCCACGGGTCAGTTTGGGAATAGGCGGGGACAAGGACCCTCAAGGATTCAGAATGCCTGTAGGCGAGCAGGTACAGCTCAGGACAGTACGGACAGGATACCCCTCAGGTTTTGGGTCAGGACTGGGCTCATCAAAGGGCACGACCAACACCTGCAGCTTCGGATGCAACGCCTGCGTTACTCCCCCTCTGCACGGAATCCGCCAGTAACCCCGATTGGGTTTTCGAATCTCCCAGCAAAGTGCTTCGCCAGCACTTAAGACTATTTCCACCCCTTGGAGTTTGTGGAAAGTACGGACAGAGTGCTCCGCAGCGCTCTGTATCAATCACCTATAGAGTTCGTAGGGTCAGTGACAGGTCAGCTACTCGGACAAGTCTGACAATTTCTCTAAGCTGAACTAGACTAGTTATACTGTTCTGGGACCCCCAGACCACCCACAAATGTTGCAAGTGACAAGGTCCCAACTTATGATTGGTCAGGAGAGGTGGTTAGGTCATTGTCACCTCCTAAATTCTACGTTCCCATGTTTTAATATTCAAATGACAGTACCCACCCCTTAAATTCCTGTTCCCAGGCATACGTGTAGAAGAGGACAATAGAGCATACAGTAGAAAGAAACAAATGTAGCATTTCAGGTGAAATTCAGCTTCTCCTCTCTGGGTTATGGGGCAGGTTCCCAGGAGCATCTCAGCTTCGGTAGCCAGCTGGCTGATTTCCACAGATGCGAGGCCCAGTCCTCATGTCAGGTGACCAGGTCCACATGGGCTTCTAAAATGGCGCAGCTCCCCAACTCCCAGGCCCCCAGATACGCGGTACATGAAAAGTAAGCGAAAACAAATTAGAAACACAGAAAAAAATGAATACACTGTATACCATGAAAAGCTTCACTGCACCCCTTACTTTGTAATATCTATAGCATTGAGGGTTAATGCGGGAAAGACAGATATGCAAAAGCAGCATGAGCTAGCAGAGAGCATGGTTAAAGACAAGCGGCCATATTTAGCAATAATGCGCATGAGCGAAAACATCCCTCCAAATTGCGAGTGCGTCACATCACGTGGGTATGACCGACGCATGCGCAGACTGGAGTTCTGCGAAGCGGCCATTCAATAGTGCAAGCATCATTACAATTAATAAACATAGATGCGAGCTTCCCTCGGGCACCCGCGTGTATTGGAAAAAGTGAAAATTAAGACAGACAGGATTGGTTAATGCTTATTAAAGGTTAGACGAGGTTCATGAATGAGAGCAAGTCGCTTTACGTGCGAATCCTTGCTCCATCACCTGTGCCTCATGGGAACAGTCCAGCCCGAACTGCCAAGCCATGTCTTTCCTGGACCAGAATCAAGCATCCTAGGACCGGTTTCTGGCTATCAGCCGTCTTCAGCCAGGATAGCTTGACTCCAGTGGTGTGGAGAGCATTGGACTCACGTCTGAGCATACCCATCCCACTCGGGGTGATGAGGATTATGAATCCGAAACTGGTCCCAGGATGCTTGTTTCCGGTCCAGAGAAGACATGGCTTGACAGTTCGGGCTGGACTGTTCCCATGAGGCGCAGGGTCAGACTGATTTGCATATGGCCATGTCTGAAATGGGGTGGCTGAGTGAGCTAAAGAATGGTGATGGATTAAACCCAGATCAGTTGACTGGGAGTGAGTGTTTGATTTGCTCAAACGCTCCATCCATCATCCCCTTTTGTATCGCTTTGTTTGCCCTAAGTTGGCAGGGTATGCTCAGACGTGGGTCCCTTGCTCACTTGGCCACTGGATTCAAGATAGCCAGGGTGATGAGGATTATGAATCCGAAACCTGTCCCAGGATGCTTGTTTCCGGTCCAGGGAAGACATGGCTTGGCAGTTCGGGCTGAACTGTTCCCATGAGGCACAGGGTCAGACTGATTTACATATGGCCATGTCTGAACTGAGGTGGCTGAGTGAGCTAAAGAATGGTGATGGATTAAACCCATATCAGTTGACTGGGGGTGAGTGTTTGATTTGCTCAAACGCTCCTTCCATCATCCCCTTTTGTATTGCTTTATTTGCCCTAAGTTGGCAGGGTATGCTCAGACGTGAGTCCCTTGCTTACTTGGCCACTGGATTCAAGATAGCCTGGCTGATGAGGATTATGAATCCGAAACCGGTCCCAGAATGCTTGTTTCCGGTCCAGGAAAGACATGGCTTGGCAGTTCGAGCTGGACTGTTCCCATGAGGCACAGGGTCAGACTGATTTGCATATGGCCATGTCTGAACTGGGGTGGCTGAGTGAGCTAAAGAATGGTGATGGATTAAAGCCAGATCAGTTGACTGGGGGTGAGTGTTTGATTTGCTCAAACGCTCCATCCATCATCCCCTTTTGTATCGCTTTGTTCGCCCTAAGTTGGCAGGGTATGCTCAGACGTCAGTCCCTCGCTCACTTGGCCACTGGATTCAAGATAGTCTGGCTGATGAGGATTACGAATCCGAAATCGGTCCCAGGATGCTTGTTTCCGGTCCAGGGAAAACATGGCTTGGCAGTTCGGCTGGACTGTTCCCATGAGGCACAGGAACAGACTGATTTGCATATGGCCATGTCTGAACAGGGGTGGCTGAGTGAGCTAAAGAATGGTGATGGAATAAACCCAGATCAGTTGACTTGCTCAAACGCTCCATCCATCATCCCCTTTTGTATCGCAAGTGTTAGTTAGACAAAGTGTGCTATAAGAAACTATATTTAGACTGCTTAAGAGGGAAATAGCCTACATTGAACATAAGGCACCAAACACTCTGTTGTGGTGACAAATTGTCCTTATTACTTTAAGGACAATTTGTCTGTCACTCACCTGTTCTCACGCGCTGTTGTCATTTGTACATGCCGATCGTTCTGGAGCTCTTGTGCTTCTGTGAGTTTGACAGCTGCAGCGGGAACACCAGGATGAGCGGTTGTGGGTTTTTCTTTCTCCATGCTTAAAACCTAATAAAGGTCTTCAAACTAAACTTACGCAAAAGGATCCTCATTTCAACACAAGAACCCTCTTTCAACATTTGGCGACGATTCTGAGGAAAGAACCTTCTCTTGCCACCTACTTTACCACGGAAAATTCGAAAATAAAGAACTTACAAGGTAAAGCCTTTCTTAACTTTGAGCTGTGCATTTAAAAATCCTGGTATCCCACTTATGATCACAACCCACCGACCGACTCCAACGCTCATAGTAAACAACTTCGAGCAACGTACTTCAAGCTACGTACTGCTAGCAACCTAGGATTGTAACTAAGAACACCATTCAAGTAGTTTTCGTATGACCAACGATTTCGCATTGTTTCACCACTTCATTTATTGCTATAACTCAAGTATGCATGTTTTCTACAAATTGCCCTCCCATTTGTCTGCCTCTGCTATTTGAAAGTTTAAGCACTTTCTCTTCCTTCTGTCTGCACAATTCAAGAGATATTTCCTACGCTTTCCGCATTATCGGCACTCGGGCAGTGAACCAGTATAGCCCATTGGACTTCAATGTAGCGAATTGTTCCTAGAGGAGTCACACCACAGGTGAGCTTATCCTCCTTCCAAGAGTGAATGCCACAGTGACTTCTTGTTTATGGTGCAGCACCTTTTGTCATATGATATACGTTTTCGAGCACCGGATCTTGAGTTTGCACATTGTGTGGTGGGCGTGGGCACTTTATTTTGGGGTTGCGGTGTCTTATCTGTCTGCTGTTACACTTTGGCAGTTGGACCACTTACTTTCAAACATTCCACGAGTCTCACATCTCGTGAACCATGTCAGCACACACAGCGTTACCTTTCTCATGCTGCCTGCTTCACCTCACTGTGACGATTCGTCTCTGCGCCACTAATTCTGAAAGGGTATATTTGGAGCCTGCTTCTGCCATGAGCCATCCTCCTCTACGTCCTTCAACATGCTGCCATTTTGGCTTTTCTCCGCAACTCTGCACTTGAACTACTGTGCATGGTGAACTTCAGCTTTCACCGCGTGTGGCGCCAACCACGTTTTGCCAACCAAGCATTACGGTAAAGTTATTGAGAACTATTTTCTTCAACTTTACTTCTGCCCTACATCAACTGCGATCTCCATCTCCTTTCTTAATAATTGAGGCATATATGACTGTTTTCAACGCTCACCGATCTTCACACTTCAGCTGTTTATCGATGTCTCTGGCAACCTAAAGCTACAACGTGAGACATTGTTATTCAGCAGACGGGGTGAATTATCCTGCAAGACTACGGTGACTACTTTAATTATTTTAACCTATTGTTTTCTTGGGGACAGTTTTTCTCCTTTCCTTTGTATTCCGTATAATTATTTTGTAGCCTAATTGTACATATGGATTTGTTCCTTATCACAGTCTTATTTAGGTATTTTCCATGGAAGTGATATTCTTAACAGTTATATTTAAAGACATGTATTTCCTGAATATCTTTATGTTCATATTTGAAATAAGTCATTACATGAGGCGCACGCTCAGTTTTTCTGCTTAGGATTGGTGTAATTCTACAGTGTTACATTATACTGTGTGGCATTATTTACCACATGCTACACCTACTTAAATATTACAGTTATGTTATTTTATTATGGCGTACATATACAGGCATTTACACCCAGTTTTACAGCATGCATATAATGTTTCGTACCGTGTGGTTTGTACAACACACCTACATCTACGCTTATACACATTTTGCTTTGTTCAGTGTGCCATGTTCACACTTCATATGTACATTTTGCTTTGTTTAAGTGTGCCATGCTCACACTTCATATGTATATTTTGCTTTGTTCAGTGTGCCCTGTTCACACTTCATACATACATTTTGCTTTGTTCAAGTGTGCCATGCTCACACTTCATATGTACATTTTGCTTTGTTCAGTGTGCCATGTTCACACTTCATGTGTATATTTTGCTTTGTTCAAGTGTGCCATGCTCATACTTCATAGGTATTTTACACCACACATGTGCATTTTACACATTGTTTCATGGTGCACAAGTAGTTTGACCGTTCCACCCTTCTGTGGATTCGTCACTTACAATGTATTCTACTATTTACAAGTAGTTTGACTGTTCCACCCTTCTGTGGATTCGTCAATTACAATGTATTCTACTATTTACAAGTAGTTTGACCATTCCAATCTCTTGTGGATTTGTCACAAAGTTTCTCCTACACTTTACTGTATTTTGCTGTTTTACCATGTTTCTTACTACTGCTGTACACTACTCCCTGTACTTCTTTCATCATTTCACTTTCTCAACATATTGCCTCAACCTTGTACTTTACTCTAGTCAGCCTGGCCAGCTCTCATTATGTTTGTATTTGGGTTGTTGTTTATTTTGTTTGTGTGAGGGAGTGGGTGCTTATCTTTTGTGAGAAAGATGCATGAGTTGTTTGCATTATCTTTCCTGCTTTTTTTCCTGCTCTCTCCTTTTATTCTCATAAACAAAAATTATCATTCCATGTAACTTCTTTTCCAAATCTCTTTTCTGTTCTCTGCATTGCCTATTGTTCTTGTTGCATTTTATGACATTCTACTTTGTCATTGATTGTTATTAATGCTCCTTTCTTTTTTGTCAAAAGAAGGGGGATGATGGTGTGGTGACAAATTGTTGATTTGATTTGATTTGATTTGATTTATCAATTTGTATAGCGCGCGATTGCCCATGGGTGTCTTATTTCTTATTATTCTTATATATTCCTTATTTCTTTAAGGACAATTTGTCTGTCGCGCGCCTGTTCTCAGGCGCTGTTGTCATTTGTACATGCCGATTGTTCTGGAGCTCTCGTGCTTCTGTGAGTTTAACAGTTGCAGCGGGAACACCAGGATGAGCGGTTGTGGGTTTTTCTTTCTCCATGCTTAAAACCTAATAAAGGTCTTCAAACTAAACTTACGCATAAGGATCCTCATTTCAACACAAGAACCCTCTTTCAACACACTCTTTGATGTGTTGCCTGTATATTTAACACACATCATGAAAATAAAAGTAACTGCCAAATGCAATATTTAAGAAAGCAGCTGCTGAACAAAATCAATTGATGCCCAGTCTCCATGTGAGCCAGGATATATAGAACACTGTCCCCCATCATCAGTCACCTTTTCCTGTTTAAGGATTGTAAATGTTAATGATGCAGCAGTCAATATTAACACCAAAAACAGCTGGACCACTGAAGGGTTGTGAAATGGATCCGAATTTGCAAAAGGAGCAGAGCCTACTGAAGGTAGCACTTAACAAGACATTGTAATTATAACTAAAGCAGCACGGACTCTGAATACTAGCGTGCAGCATTGTACTGTGTTTAAAGGTGGCCAATGGAAAATCACTTAAAGGTCACGTGCTGCAAAATGCTTGTTCAAATGAAATTCCGCCCTTTGCATGTCCAAATGCCTGTGACCAAGGGGACTGGAGCCCCGAAACGCGTAAGGCGAAAGAAACCAACCTTGTATATGAATAAATGCAGTTTGCCTGGAAAACAATTCTGGTGTTGGAGTGCGCTTTCATATTGAGGATGCTTTGTTTTAAGAATATATATATATATATATATATATATATATATATATATATATATATATATATATATATATATATATATATATATATATATATATATATATATATATATATATAACCTACTGGTGGTCGCCAGTAGGTAGTTATAGTTAGGATTTTTTTCAATGCAAAATCTCAAAATTCTATTGTGAATAACTTTGGCGCCGGTTGACGAATCTGCCTGAAAATTTCCTCAAATTTGCCTCACAGAGCTCTGGTCCTTCCTAGAAAGTTTGGGGGGGATTCGTCAAGCGGGGGCCGAGATAAAAGGGGGGTCCCAAAACGTGTTTTCCCCATGTTAATTTCCATAGGGCAGTCGACCTCACTTGTAGCCTGAACGGCTGAATGGATTTCCACCAAACTTGGCAAAATTGTAGGGACTGGTAGCCCGATGTTCCTTTGCTATGTCTCAAGATATGTGCTCCAGTGGTTTTTGAGTAATTTAGGTTCAAAAAAATATATATATCTATGGCAGCGCCCCGGTACGCGCTCCGGGGAGCGCTCTGGGCGCGCCACGCGAGGTGCGCACGGAAAGCTGATTGGCTCTCGGGTGTCTGTAAACATTCGAAACAGTCCGGAGCGGCCGCCATCTTGTGTCTCGGTAGGATCGAGACACAAGAGGTGGGAAAAACAAAGGGGGAAATGACCATAAGGGGGCAGAGTAGACCCCCCTTGACCCCCTAGGTTTGATGTGGGGGCTATAAAATGATTTGCGCGGGTGGAGCGCCCGGTACGCGCACCGCGGAGCGTACCGGGGAGCATGCCATGGGGAAAAATGAATGATAGAGTTTTAAAAAAATGTAGCCTTTTTTTAGAAATTGGAGGTAGTTCTGAAAAGAACTGTTTTTTTTCTTCTTTTTGTTGTTTTATATTTTTTTCATGTTTTTTGAACATTTTGTACTTTTTTGGGCTTTTATGAACTATTTTGTATTTTTTTTTGGTTATTTTTATGGGGAGAAACAAAAAACAGGGAATTGAAAATGGCTCAACAGGAGCAAAAAAAAATCAGGAAAAAATTAGGGTTTTTTGGGGCAATTGTGGTTGTCACCAGCAAGGAGGATGAGCTTTAGGCTCTGCTCACCATAGGAGATGGTCTTACCACAAAAAATACAGGTGACCCTAAATTCTCCAAATCGTGGTTGAATGCAAGGGATTGTCTCCCTTGTCTCTGGTCCCGATGGAGTGGGTTATTTTCGTTTGGAGGTGCTGGGTGTAGATTGGGGAGGGTTGCTGGCCAGTACTCTCATTTCTGCAGCAGCATAGTTGTTAGGATGTTTGCGCTACATATGCCTTATCATGGTATTGTTCCCAAATGAATATTTTTTATTTGGGTTACCCCTTGAGAGTTCTGTGTCACAAATAAGGCAAGTCACCTTTGCCGCATTCACTTTCTTTTTTCCCTCAGGGATGGAAAAAAACTCCCATACAATGTGTGGCTTGGGTTGGTATGGGGTATTGTGTTCTTCCAGCCACCTCCTCCTCGTCCCCTCCTCCTCTTCCTCCTCCTCCTCTTCTTCTTGACCACCAATGTGATGTTGTGGTGGTCCTCTTGGTGGTGGTGGTGGTGGTGGTGGAGATGCTCCAGCTGATGCTGCAACTGTAGCCATTTCAAAGTACAAAATATACCTAAAAGATTTCAAAACAGGTCTTCCTCAGTCAAAGGACAAAGTCAGAATAAGGAAAAAAGGTGGGGTCTTTCATCATTTGGAAAAAACCAATGAGAAGTGTTATTTTCAGGTCACAAGACTAGGGATTTCATCATTATGAAACCAAAACTATTCTGCACCAATTAAAAGTGTTATTTTCAGGTCACATGACCCGACGCGCTTACGCGCCGCACCCCCAGGCGCGCTCCGGTTCGCGTCACGTAAGCGCGTCGGATGTTTACGTTGCGCAATCGTATTCGCTCGAGTGCTTCCGGGTGCGCTTACGCTGTGAGTATCACGTGGACGCGGCTACGAGATACGTCACAATGTTGTTTTCGTTCGCGGCAATAGCGCTAACGGGACGCTCTCCGGAGCGCGCCCTAGGGCGCATCAAAAGACTACGCTTTTCGGGGCGCTCACCGGGGCGGGCTCCGGTAGCGCTCCAGGGCAACAAAAAAAAAATACATTAAAAAAATTGTTTTAAATACAAATATAATATAGGATTCATTCATTTTCGAAAATATTACATTTCATAGCTATAGACATTTGCTATTAAGACAATGTTGTAATGTACTGAAAAAAACATAGGTTTGGGGCCTTATATATAGTTAGGAATTAGCATTTAAAAAACCTATGAAATTCACTGAAAAAACCATAGGTTTCACACCAGTTATAGTTAGGAATTAGCATTTAAAACATATTTTATTCACTGAAAAATGTCGGTGATGTCATGAGTGATGTCACTGACCATGTCATGAGTGATGTAATATGTGACGTCATCAGCAGTGCATTGCAGGCGCACAAGTTATAGTGAGTCCAACTAACTATAACGTGGGAATTTCAATGGTTTTATGTCAGTAATTTTCCAGCTAACTATAACTGGTGTGAAACCTATGATTTTTTCTGTGAATTTAATAGGTTTTTTAAATGCTAATTCCTAACTATAACTGGTGTGAAACCTATGTTTTTTTCAGTGAATATATATATATATATATATATATATATATTATTCTCCTCCGTGTCTTGGAACAGCCGACGCGCTCCTGAACAACGGGTGCGTCGTGGTAAAAGGACCGCCCAAGTTCGGTCCGCAACATCAACCTTCTCCCCACTCACAAAGTAAGGGTCCACGATGCTGTGTGCTGGCCAAAAAGTTTTTAATGGTGCAGCAGCAGCTGAAAAGGACGCGTTCACCAATGAACAAACCGGCGCTGGCACAAAAAATGCCTTTGCAGCATCATGGCTCATGCGCAAGTATAGATCACCTTGCTAGGGAAAGAGGCCATTTTGGCTTTTTTTTTGTTTATGCAAATGCTTTTCACCATGGCAAAAACCTTTTTTTACAACAAGCATTGACAAAGCCAGAAGGTCAGCTAACACCTTTCAAATGTGAGATTTATTAGCTTTGCCACTGCTGTTCCGGTTCTTAAACGCCAGTCAAGAAAATAAAACATGGTTTTGATGTGGCCTCTGTACGGCATTTCTGTTTGCAAGACTCCTTTAAGAGGGTCCTCGGTTCTATCCAGGGCACTGCTGTACAGGATTTTGGCATTCAGGAGCTTTAAAGTTGGGAAGTAGAGGGTGTATACTGTATAGAGTCCTCCCCCACCCGCCACCCCCCACTCCTCCCCGGGTCCGGGCAGGAATCTCAGCCCACACTACATGACGACGGTCTTGGGAAGCAAAGGTTTGAAATTGCTCACATTTCCTTGTTAAAATTCGACAATTGCCTAGTTTCTTATAGCGTTTAATATGGGTAGTATATCCCGCTCCTATGCGTCCTTCAGCCCCAGAGTGTGTAGACAGTAGAGCTGCGACCAACCTTTCATCTCCCAGAACAGACTCCAACACCTCCTCCGTGGGATCAGGTCCCAGTAGCCAAACAACACTTTGCCTGAAAATCTAACTTCCTACATGCTCAGACTCTGCCAGGGAATGTTGCTTCAGGCGTGTGAAGTTGAGAGACACGTTCCAAACCTGGTGCAGCGTGTGTTCAGGGTGTGAGGATAAACGCAGCTGTGCGCGCCCCCTTACCAGTATATGCAAAGAGATTACACTCTCAATGTTGTCATTTTATAGATAACGTGTTGGGAAGGGGCCTGTTTTAAATACTCTCTGGAACTGTGGGTAGTTATCAATTCTTATTCGGGCAGACATTAATTCCAAAATGTTTGGACAGAGAAGGAGGTCCCTCCAGTTTGGATAGCGTAGACGTTGCAGCTACAAAGGCTGGTGGGGGCCCACCTGCCACCTCTCTCCAGTTCTTCCACGGGGCTTCTCTTTGCTGGCCTCTCTTTCATAGTTACTGCCCGATTGCTACTCCGACCTTGTTATCTTGCTGCGTTTGGCTCCAACTTTACTCCTTCCTTCCCAGAAGTCTTTTGGCCAGAGGCAACACAAACAACCCCTTGACAAGACACGTCTGCCAAACAGAACAAGGCCTATGCATTGATTTTAGCACAGCAGTCTTACGCCTTACCAGTTACCACTGGTGTCAAGGGCTCTCTGCAACACTGGTGTCCTGAGCTACAGGCAGAACTACCACCCTAGGAGAGGCACAGGCTAGCCCGCACAGCCACCCGGCCTTGTCCATAGATTACCAGAACTTTACCGCATACAACTCCTCGAAGCTGACCCACCTAACCATAACATGGAAACATGCCCATAAGGCCACGGATGGCGAACATTCATGAACTGCCCCAATCCGACCGTCACTGTAGTCGGTAAACGATGGAAAGGGCAGAACCATTTAGGTCACCCTGGGCTGCCCAAAGCGCTGTGATGCTATACCCATAGCAGATAGGTCGCTATAGAGCGCGTCACGTAACACAGCAATAGAAGTGAGCGTTCGGTCAGAGGGCACAAGGCAGGGCACGTGTCCTCTGGCCAGAGTGCCGGGGTCTGCACCGTGCGTGGGATAAGCCATGGTGGTGGTGGTCTTGTTTTCGATCAGGGATTTTCCGTGTTGACATGTAATTACGAAGTCTGCGCGCGCTTCAGCCGATAAGCCGCGTCTTTGCGCGTCTTCTCTTCCTGCTCAGTCAGATGGCAAATCCTCTTACAAGGAGGTCTGGGCGGCGATGCGGCATCATCACGAGACAAGTATCCACTGGCGGCTCGAGGATTGCAAGGCTCGAATCCTGCCGCCGGGGCCATCTGTCCTCAGCACCGCACCGGCCACGGCTAATCTGGGCTCGGTGTACACTGCAGATCAGAGGTCAGTGCGCACGTGTGCAGACCAAGGACTCGCTATACACATGCACGCACCTGCGCTGGGTGTACCTGATGTGCATGCATCTGAGCTCATTGATCAGAGGTCAGTGCGCACGTGTGCAGACCAAGGACTCGCTATACACATGCACGCACCTGCGCTGGGAGTACCTGATGTGCATACATCCGAGCTCATTGATCCGAGGTTAGTGCGCACGTGTGCAGACCAAGGACTCGCTATACACAAGTCAAGTCAAGTCAAGTCATAACATTTATATAGCGCACTACATACCCAGAGGGTTTCAAGGCGCTTAGGAAGGGGAGTAGGATTATTTGTCAAATATCCACGTTTTAAGCTGCTTTCTGAACGCTAGGTGATTCTGGGTGAGGCGAAGGTAAGCGGGGAGTGAGTTCCATGTTTTGGCAGCCAGGTAAGAGAAGGATCTGCCTCCCATGGTGGTCTTGTTGATGCGAGGTACAGTGGCCAAGGCTTGGCTGGAAGAGCGAAGTTGGCGGGAGGGGGTGTAAAAGGACAGTCGAGAGTTGAGGCACTCTGGTCCGATGTCGTAGAGTGATTTGTGTGCGTGGGTAAGCAGTCGGAAAGTAATCCTCTTATTGACGGGTAGCCAATGGAGGTCTTTAAGGTGACCAGAGATGTGTTCGTTGCGTGGGATGTCTAATATGAGCCTGGCTGAGGCGTTTTGGATTCGTTGTAGTTTCTTCTGGAGTTTTGCGGTAGTACCTGCGTAGAGGGTGTTTCCGTAGTCCAGTCGGCTCGTGACCAGAGCGTGGGTGACTGTTTTCCTTGTTTCGGAGGGGATCCAGCGAAATGTTTTTCTGAGCATGCGAAGAATGTTAAAGCAGGAAGAGGATACGGCGCTGACTTGTCTGTTCATTGAGAGTGAAGAATCCAGGATGACGCCTAGGTTCCGTGCGTGGTCTGTCGGGATGGGTGCTTTCCCGAGGGCTTCCGGCCACCAAGAGTCGTCCCATGCAGAGGGGGATTTACCTAGGATGAGGACTTCTGTTTTGTCTGAGTTCAGTTTCAGACGGCTTTGTTTCATCCATTCGGCGACTTCTTTCATTCCCTCGTGTAGGTTAGTTTTGGCGGTGCTGGGGTCCTTGGTGAGAGATAGGATCAGTTGAGTGTCATCCGCGTAAGAGATGATGTTGAGGTTGTGTTGGCGGGCGATGGCCGCGAGGGGGCTCATGTATACGTTGAAGAGGGTGGGACTGAGTGAGGATCCTTGTGGTACGCCGCAGATGATTTCTGAGGCCTCGGACTTGAATGGTGGGAGGCGGACTCTCTGGGTTCTTCCGGTGAGGAACGAGGTGATCCATTCCAGTGCCTTTCCTTGGATTCCGATGTTTCTGAGGCGTTGTAAAAGGGTGCTGTGGCAGACTGTGTCGAAGGCTGCAGAGAGGTCGAGGAGGATGAGGGCGACTGTGTCTCCATTGTCCAGTAGAGTTCGAATGTCGTCTGTTGCTGCGATGAGGGCGGTCTCAGTGCTGCGCACCTGCGCTGGGTGTACCTGATTTGCATGCATCCGAGCTCATGGATCAGAGGTCAGTGCGCACGTGTGCAGACCAAGGACTCGCTATATACATCCACGCACCTGCGCTGGGTGTACTTGGTGTGCATGCATCTGAGCTCATTGATCAGAGGTTAGTGCGCACGTGTGCAGACCAAGGACTCGCTATACACATGCACGCACCTGCGCTGGGTGTACCTGATGTGCATACATCTGAGCTCATTGATCAGAGGTCAGTGCGCACGTGTGCAGACCAAGGACTCGCTATACACATGCACGCACCTGCGCTGGGTGTACCTGATGTGCCTGCATCCGAGATAATGGATCAGAGGTCAGTGCGCACGTGTGCAGACCAAGGACTCGCTATACACATGCACGCACCTGCGCTGGGTGTACCTGATGTGCATACATCCGAGATAATGGATCAGAGGTCAGTGCGCACGTGTGCAGACCAAGGACTCGCTATACACATGCACGCACCTGCGCTGGGTGTACCTGATGTGCATGCATCCGAGATAATGGATCAGAGGTCAGTGCGCACGTGTGCAGACCAAGGACTCGCTATACACATGCACGCACCTGCGCTGGGAGTACCTGATGTGCATGCATCCGAGCTCATTGATCAGAGGTTAGTGCGCACGTGTGCAGACCAAGGACTTGCTATACACATGCACGCACCTGCGGCTGCGCTGGGTGTACCTGATGTGCATGCATCCGAGATAATGGACCAGAGGTCAGTGCGCACGTATACAGACCAAGGACTCGCTATACACATCCACGCACCTGCGCTGGGTGTACCTGATGTGCATGCATCTGAGCTCATTGATCAGAGGTCAGTGCGCACGTGTGCAGACCAAGGACTCGCTATACACATGCACGCACCTGCGCTGGGTGTACCTGATGTGCATGCATCCGAGATAATGGATCAGAGGTCAGTGCGCACGTATACAGACCAAGGACTCACTATACACATGCACGCACCTGCGCTGGGTGTACCTGATGTGCATGCATCCGAGCTCATGGATCAGAGGTCAGTGCGCACGTGTACAGACCAAGGACTCGCTCGATACACATGCACGCACATGCGCTGGGTGTACCTGATGTGCATGCATCCGAGATAATGGATCAGAGGTCAGTGCGCACGTATACAGACCAAGGACTCACTATACACATGCACGCACCTGCGCTGGGTGTACCTGATGTGCATGCATCCGAGCTCATGGATCAGAGGTCAGTGCGCACGTGTGCAGACCAAGGACTCGCTATACACATGCACGCACCTGCGCTGGGAGTACCTGATGTGCATGCATCCGAGCTCATTGATCAGAGGTTAGTGCGCACATGTGCAGACCAAGGACTCGCTATACACATGCACGCACCTGCGGCTGCGCTGGGTGTACCTGATGTGCATGCATCCGAGATAATGGACCAGAGGTCAGTGCGCACGTATACAGACCAAGGACTCGCTATACACATCCACGCACCTGCGCTGGGTGTACCTGATGTGCATGCATCTGAGCTCATTGATCAGAGGTCAGTGCGCACGTGTGCAGACCAAGGACTCGCTATACACATGCACGCACCTGCGCTGGGTGTACCTGATGTGCATGCATCCGAGATAATGGATCAGAGGTCAGTGCGCACGTATACAGACCAAGGACTCACTATACACATGCACGCACCTGCGCTGGGTGTACCTGATGTGCATGCATCCGAGCTCATGGATCAGAGGTCAGTGCGCACGTGTACAGACCAAGGACTCGCTCGATACACATGCACGCACATGCGCTGGGTGTACCTGATGTGCATGCATCCGAGATAATGGATCAGAGGTCAGTGCGCACGTATACAGACCAAGGACTCACTATACACATGCACGCACCTGCGCTGGGTGTACCTGATGTGCATGCATCCGAGCTCATGGATCAGAGGTCAGTGCGCACGTGTGCAGACCAAGGACTCACTATACACATGCACGTACATGCGCTGGGTGTACCTGATGTGCATGCATCCGAGCTCATGGATCAGAGGTCAGTGCGCAAGTGTACAGAACAAGGACTCGCTCTATACACATGCACGCACCTGCGCTGGGTGTACCTGATGTGCATGCATCCGAGATAATGGATCAGAGGGCAGTGCGCACGTGTACAGACCAAGGACTCGCTATACACATGCACGCACCTGCGCTGGGTGTACCTGATGTGCATGCATCCGAGCTCATGGATCAGAGGTCAGTGCGCACGTGTGCAGACCAAGGACTCGCTATACACATGCACGCACCTGCGCTGGGTGTACCTGATGTGCATGCATCTGAGCTCATTGATCAGAGGTCAGTGCGCACGTGTGCAGACCAAGGACTCACTATACACATGCACGCACCTGCGCTGGGAGTACCTGATGTGCATGCATCCGAGCTCATTGATCAGAGGTTAGTGCGCACGTGTACAGACCAAGGACTCGCTATACAAATGCACGCACCTGCGCTGGGTGTACCTGATGTGCATGCATCCGAGATAATGGACCAGAGGTCAGTGCGCACGTATACAGACCAAGGACTCGCTATACACATGCACGCACCTGCGCTGGGTGTACCTGATGTGCATGCATCCAAGCTCATTGATCAGAGGTCAGTGCGCACGTGTGCAGACCAAGGACTCGCTCTATACACATGCACGCACCTGCGCTGGGTGTACCTGATGTGCATACATCCGAGCTAATGGACCAGAGGTCAGTGCGCACGTATACAGACCAAGGACTCACTATACACATGCACGCACCTGCGCTGGGAGTACCTGATGTGCATACATCCGAGCTCATTGATCAGAGGTTAGTGCGCACGTGTGCAGACCAAGGACTCGCTATACACATGCACGCACCTGCGCTGGGTGTACCTGATGTGCATGCATCCGAGATAATGGATCAGAGGTCAGTGCGCACGTGTACAGACCAAGGACTCACTATACACATGCACGCACCTGCGCTGGGTGTACCTGATGTGCATGCATCCGAGCTCATGGATCAGAGGTCAGTGCGCACGTGTACAGACCAAGGACTCGCTCGATACACATGCACGCACATGCGCTGGGTGTACCTGATGTGCATGCATCCGAGATAATGGATCAGAGGTCAGTGCGCACGTATACAGACCAAGGACTCACTATACACATGCACGCACCTGCGCTGGGTGTACCTGATGTGCATGCATCCGAGCTCATGGATCAGAGGTCAGTGCGCACGTGTACAGACCAAGGACTCGCTCGATACACATGCACGCACATGCGCTGGGTGTACCTGATGTGCATGCATCCGAGATAATGGATCAGAGGTCAGTGCGCACGTATACAGACCAAGGACTCACTATACACATGCACGCACCTGCGCTGGGTGTACCTGATGTGCATGCATCCGAGCTCATGGGTCAGAGGTCAGTGCGCACATGTACAGACCAAGGACTCGCTCTATACACATGCACGCACCTGCGCTGGGTGTACCTGATGTGCATGCATCCGAGATAATGGATCAGAGGGCAGTGCGCACGTGTACAGACCAAGGACTCGCTATACACATGCACGCACCTGCGCTGGGTGTACCTGATGTGCATGCATCCGAGCTCATTGATCAGAGGTCAGTGCGCACGTGTGCAGACCAAGGACTCGCTATACACATGCACGCACCTGCGCTGGGTGTACCTGATGTGCATGCATCCGAGCTCATTGATCAGAGGTCAGTGCGCACGTGTGCAGACCAAGGACTCGCTATACACATGCACGCACCTGCGCTGGGTGTACCTGATGTGCATGCATCCGAGCTCATGGATCGGAGGTCAGTGCGCACGTGTGCAGACCAAGGACTCGCTATACACATCCACGCACCTGCGCTGGGTGTACCTGATGTGCATGCATCTGAGCTCATTGATCAGAGGTCAGTGCGCACGTGTGCAGACCAAGGACTCGCTATACACATGCACGCACCTGCGCTGGGAGTACCTGATGTGCATACATCGGAGCTCATTGATCAGAGGTTAGTGCGCACATGTGCAGACCAAGGACTCGCTATACACATGCACGCACCTGCGCTGGGTGTACCTGATGTGCATGCATCCGAGATAATGGATCAGAGGTCAGTGCGCACGTATACAGACCAAGGACTCACTATACGCATGCACGCACCTGCGCTGGGTGTACCTGATGTGCATGCATCCGAGCTCATGGATCAGAGGTCAGTGCGCACGTGTACAGACCAAGGACTCGCTCGATACACATGCACGCACATGCGCTGGGTGTACCTGATGTGCATGCATCCGAGATAATGGATCAGAGGTCAGTGCGCACGTATACAGACCAAGGACTCACTATACACATGCACGCACCTGCGCTGGGTGTACCTGATGTGCATGCATCCGAGCTCATGGATCAGAAGTCAGTGCGCACGTGTACAGACCAAGGACTCGCTCTATACACAAGCACGCACCTGCGCTGGGTGTACCTGATGTGCATGCATCCGAGATAATGGATCAGAGGTCAGTGCGCACGTATACAGACCAAGGACTCACTATACACATGCACGCACCTGCGCTGGGTGTACCTGATGTGCATGCATCCGAGCTCATTGATCAGAGGTCAGTGCGCACGTGTGCAGACCAAGGACTCGCTATACACATGCACGCACCTGCGCTGGGTGTACCTGATGTGCATGCATCCGAGCTCATGGATCAGAGGTCAGTGCGCACGTGTGCAGACCAAGGACTCGCTATACACATCCACGCACCTGCGCTGGGTGTACCTGATGTGCATGCATCTGAGCTCATTGATCAGAGGTCAGTGCGCACGTGTGCAGACCAAGGACTCGCTATACACATGCACGCACCTGCGCTGGGAGTACCTGATGTGCATACATCCGAGCTCATTGATCAGAGGTTAGTGCGCACGTGTGCAGACCAAGGACTCGCTATACACATGCACGCACCTGCGCTGGGTGTACCTGATGTGCATGCATCCGAGATAATGGATCAGAGGTCAGTGCGCACGTATACAGACCAAGGACTCACTATACACATGCACGCACCTGTGCTGGGTGTACCTGATGTGCATGCATCCGAGCTCATGGATCAGAGGTCAGTGCGCAAGTGTACAGACCAAGGACTCGCTCGATACACATGCACGCACCTGCGCTGGGTGTACCTGATGTGCATGCATCCGAGATAATGGATCAGAGGTCAGTGCGCACGTATACAGATCAAGGACTCACTATACACATGCACGCACCTGCGCTGGGTGTACCTGATGTGCATGCATCCGAGCTCATTGATCAGAGGTCAATGCGCACGTGTGCAGACCAAGGACTCGCTATACACATGCACGCACCTGCGCTGGGTGTACCTGATGTGCATGCATCCGAGCTCATGGATCAGAGGTCAGTACGCACGTGTGCAGACCAAGGACTCGCTATACACATCCACGCACCTGCGCTGGGTGTACCTGATGTGCATGCATCTGAGCTCATTGATCAGAGGTCAGTGCGCACGTGTGCAGACCAAGGACTCGCTATACACATGCACGCACCTGCGCTGGGAGTACCTGATGTGCATACATCCGAGCTCATTGATCAGAGGTTAGTGCGCACGTGTGCAGACCAAGGACTCGCTATACACATGCACGCACCTGCGCTGGGTGTACCTGATGTGCATGCATCCGAGATAATGGATCAGAGGTCAGTGCGCACGTATACAGACCAAGGACTCACTATACACATGCACGCACCTGCGCTGGGTGTACCTGATGTGCATGCATCCGAGCTCATGGATCAGAGGTCAGTGCGCAAGTGTACAGACCAAGGACTCGCTCGATACACATGCACGCACCTGCGCTGGGTGTACCTGATGTGCATGCATCCGAGATAATGGATCAGAGGTCAGTGCGCACGTATACAGACCAAGGACTCACTATACACATGCACGCACCTGCGCTGGGTGTACCTGATGTGCATGCATCCGAGCTCATTGATCAGAGGTCAGTGCGCACGTGTGCAGACCAAGGACTCGCTATACACATGCACGCACCTGCGCTGGGTGTACCTGATGTGCATGCATCCGAGATAATGGATCAGAGGTCAGTGCGCACGTATACAGACCAAGGACTCACTATACACATGCACGCACCTGCGCTGGGTGTACCTGATGTGCATGCATCCGAGCTCCTGGATCAGAGGTCAGTGCGCACGTGTACAGACCAAGGACTCACTATACGCAAAGACGCACCTGCGATGGCTGTACGTGTGCATGTATCCGAGCTCATTGATCAGAGGTCAGTGCACACATGCATACTGGGGCGGCCTTAGGCATGTGCAAGCTGTGCACCTGCACAGGACGGCCAAACCCCAGGGGTCGCCACCCCAATATATATCCTTAAAATAATATTCATCTGAGGATGGATACATATTTGCGTGGCGGCCCCGGGGCCCCCGTACCTATGCTCCCTGCCCAGGGCCGCCAGGAGCCTAGAGCCGCCCCTGCCTAGTGTATAGACCAAGGACTCGCTATACACATAGACGCACCTGTGCTGGCTGTACGTGTGCATGTATCCGAGCTCTGTGTAAACACGTAGGGATTAAGCACGCTCTTCATTGACCAGATGACCGTATGCACATGCGCGCACCTGTGCTTAATGGGTACATGCATGTACACAGGCACTGACAAAAGCCAAGGTATAGATCAAGGCTCGGCTTCCATACACACGCATATACGCTCCCTGTCTATATACATTGATCAGAGCTCCATGCATATATGCACGCACCGGTATCCTGTACTCCGTGTACCGTTCGCGCATTTCAGCTTAGTGTACTCAAGCAAGTGTACACAAGGGTGTGTCGATGCACGGATCATAGGCCAGCGTACACATACGCGCATGGCGCATCTATACTCAGTGAGTACTTACATGGATCAGATTCCATTGTACACAGGCAAGGACCAAGGACAAGGTGTGGATCAAGGCTCAATTTACATATGCACGCTTCTGTGGTCGGTGTACAGATGCACGTATCCAAGCTCAGTGGATATCAATCAATTAATCAAATAGAATTTGTATGGCGCGACTTATCACCCTGGAGGTATTCAGGCACTGTGCTGCATGTCTCAGTCCAAGAGCCAGATCTTGAGTCCTTTCCCAAAGTTATTGAGTGAGGGAGAGGTGAGGAGGTGGGGAGGGAGGTTTTTCTAGGCTGTGGCGACGAGGTGAGGGAAAGAGCTTCCTCCAGTGAAGTTGTGGCAGATGTGTGGTCTCTGTGCAACGGCGAGGTGAGCAGAGCAAAGGTTTCCGGATGGTTGGTAGAAGGTTAGGCAGTGGTTCATGTAGTGTGGTCTTAGGTTGTGAAGGGCTTTGTAGGCATGGGTCAGAAGCTTGAACTGGTATCTTTTCTGGACGGGGAGCCAGGGGAGGTCCTTCAGGTGCTGGGTGATGTGTGTTCTCTTGGGCAAATTGAGGATCAGTCTGGCTGCAGCGTTCTGGATTGTCTGGAGTCTTTGAATGACTTCGGAGGTTGTGCCAGCACAGAGTGTGTTGTCATAGTCGAGCCGCCTGGTGATGACTGCCTTTGTCACTGTCTTCCTGGTGCTGATGAGGCGCCACCTAAAGGTTTTTTGGAGCATGTGGATTGAGTGGAAGCATGCTGAAGTTACTGCATTTGCTTGGCGTTTCTTGAAGAGTTCACTGTCTAGCACAATGCCGAGGTTGCGGGCATGGTCTTTCGATGTGGTGGTGGGTCTAAGCTCCGAAGGCCACCAAGAGTCGTTCCAAAAGGCAGTGTGTCTGCCGAAGATCAGGACTTCCGTCTTGTCCGTGTTAAGTTTGAGGCAGTTGTCTCTCATCCTCATTGCTACGTTCTTCATGCAGTTGTGGAAGTTGGTCTTATTCTAGGTGGGGTTCGCTGAGAGAGAGGACAAGTTGGGTGTCATTGATGTAAGCAATGATGTTGATGTACTGTGTTCTGACGATGTCTGCGAATGGTGTAATCTAAACTTTGAAGAGGGTGGGGCTGAGGGATGAGCCTTAGGGTACTCTGCAGATGGTACGTGGTGAAGGGGATGAGACGGACTCTAACTGCATCCTGTGAGGAAGGACGCCATCCATCTGAGCGCATAGTCTGTGATTCCGATCTGGAAAAGTCGCTGGATGAGTGTGTGGGGAGAGATGGTGTCTATAGATGCGTAGAGGTCCATGAGGATGAGGGCGACGGTTTCTCCTCTGTCAAGTAGGGCTTGGATGTTGTATGTTGCTGCGATAAGGTATGTCTCAGTGCTGTGGTTAGCTCTGAATACTGATTGGGCTGGGTCCAGTAGCTTGTTTTTCTCCATATGATCAACGAGTTGGCGGTTGACCGCCTTCTTAAGGACTTTGGCGGGGAACTGGAGGCAGGAGATGGGACAGTAGTTCTGGTAATCCCTGGGGTCTGCAGATGGTGTCTTGAGGAGGGGCATGACCTCCGCTTGTTTTCATGCATTTGGGGAGGTGGATGTATTTATGGATGTGTTGAGGATGGTGGTGAGCTGATCTCGTTGCTTCTGAGGTTTAAGAGCCAATGGGGACAGGGGTCCGTAGGTGCCCCTGAGTGGATGGATTTTACCAAGTTGGTGGTAGTAGGTGTGCTGAGTTTTTTCTAAGTGGTGAGCGAGTGGTTGCTGGTTATGGTCGATGGGTTGCTGAGGATGTTGGGGATCGAAGTTTGTGTAGATGGTTGCTATCATGTTGTGGAAGTGGTTTGCAAGGGAGTCTCAGAGTTCCTGTGAGGGAGGGATTGTGTTTTCTGTGGCTGAGGGTAGGCAAATTCTCTGACAATGGTGAAGAGTTCCTTGGTTTGGTTGGCGCTGATTTTGATGTCGCGTGTGAGGGCCTCCTGTTTTGTGGCTTTGAGCTGGCGGTGGTAGCTGCTGAGGATTGCTATGTAGCCGGTCCGGTTAGTGTTGTCCTTGCTGGTTTACCATCTTCTTTCTTGTTGTTTACATCTGTCTTTAGCCGTGTTGAATTCTGGCATGTACCAGCTGGCTCGTTTGGTAGCTCTGTGAGTCTTGGGTGGTTTGCAGGGGGTCAGACTTGGTTTCAGCATTGGTGATCCAGGCACTGAAATTCTGTATTGTTTGGTCCAGGTTGGCAGTGATATTGGGCTGAGAGGTGCTGAGTTACTTTGGTCCAGTTGCGGTAGGGAACGATTTCTGAGATGGGGGTGGTGTGCAGTGGAACAGCAAAGGTGAAGTGTACCATGGAGTGGTCTGTTCAGGTGAGTTCTGCTGTGTGACTGTATCTGATTTTGTTGCTAGAAGTGAAGACTAGGTCTAGCATGTGTCCTGCTCTGTGTGTGGGGTCAGTGACGATCTGCTGGAGGCTGAAGATGTTTGTTCTTTCCAGGAGGTCAGTGGTGTTGGTCTCGGGTGGGTCGTCCGCTCGGACGGGCACAGACGGGCTTGCCTTTGGCGCACCTTCAGTGCGCTGGTGCATGTCCACTGCAAAATCGTGCTGTGGCCTCCTTTAAGTAGCTCTGCTGGGAATGGCAGGGGCAATCCGGGAGGCAGGAGGGCAGTGAGCTTGGGCGGTGTGAAAAAAAGCAACAGAGCGGAGCAAACTGGAAAGCACAACAAACAATTATAAAAAAGAGGGGGTAGGAGATACTGCTGAGCAGTATTTACAGAGGGGCAGACAGAAGTTTAAACAAAATGCAGTGTCTGTTCAATTCCAGGCACCTGTATAACTTCAATGTTCCTTTACACACAAGCGTTCCTTTAAGCAGTAAAGCACTATTCCCTAGACAATCCAGAAAACAAAACCCAAAAGGGAGGTACCAACGCTTGAACAGTGACCGGGACGATATCGCTACATTATTGGCAGCAGGGGAGAGGCAAGCAAGACTGAGAGGTCGACAAGGACTATGAGGATATACTTATGGATCCAGAGCAGAGTGTGAACTGCACATGTATATATTAACGCCCAGTGAATACATACACACATAAGAACTCAGTGGGTGCATGCGTCGGTACATGCATGTATCAAAGCTGAGTGTGCACATACAAGGTGGTGTGCACATGCAAGAATCAATAGCTAATGTAGACATGCATGCATCAGAGCACATTGAATATAAGCACACGTGCAAACCCAGTGTGTTCATGAATGGACTAAGGCTCAGTGTGTACATGAATGCATCAATGCTCAGTACATATACATACATACACAGAGCAGAGCTCATTGCACTTGTACAGGGATTTTCGCAGTGCTTTAGAACCAGGAATCCCAAGTTGCAGGTTATTGTGCAAATCATCAACTTTTTGCAAAAGAAATAGTTGAGGGAAAACTAAATATGTCACGGTTTCTCTTCCACATTGAGATCACTGACCGCAGAAAAACAATCAGTGCAGCCAATGGAACTCTTGCAATTAACCAATAATTTTTTTAGAAACATACCTTTACCATGAAACAAAAGTGCGGTAGAACCAAATGATGGCATACCGGTCTGAGATTGAAGAAAGGCTTAATGTTTTTCAGGTTAAGCCTGCATAGCACTGCCTTGTTAGGTCAAGCCTGCAACAGTGCATGCGCTTTCGCTTACAAGAGATATTGTTCACAAAAAAGGCTTGGATCCTGCCCATAGCTTACTATTTGTTGGCTTTAATGCCACTCTGCTTTGTTGCCTCCTAATTGGCCAGCATGTGCCAGGCATCACTTCCATTTTCTCTGGTGCATGGACCAAGCACAGATTGATTTCTCTTGATAAGAATCAATCTGCTGTTTGTGTTGTGATTTAAGTACCACATGTTTCCTCCTTGTTGCTTCTCTCCACTCCTACCTACCCCTTCTTCGTGTTGCTGTTTTCCCCTTTCACCCACGCCTCTGCATTGCTGTTCCCTTCCCTCCTTTCCTCCTTCTGTTTTCCATGCCATCCTTGCTTGTTCATAACCTTACCCCCTTACATGTCCTTGCTTTCCCATCCCGCCCGAAAATAGTGCTGTAACGCTGCACCGGCTCTGGTCATGTCATAACGCTTTTTGACTTGCTTTCCTTTTAGCCATGCTGCACAACCACATTGCTGTTCAACATGGCTAAAAGGCATTGACAAAAAGAAAGCCATTAGCTCTCGCACTGACGCTTTAGCGAGTTACAGAGGCTCTTTAGGGGTAGCTCTCTGTCCCAGATATCGATTCACTACATCCTCTGGCCGACGATGGCCAGAGGCTATAAATAACAAGCATTGGCATAGCCAATAGGTCCCGCCTTGCCAGTGGCGGTTTCTCTTTGCGGGCGTCGGGGCTCCGCCCCAGATAATATGCACAGTTTATGTTCAATAGGATTTAGAAGATCACGTTTATTTATTTCTGTTAAAAATAAATTCCAAAGAACACGGGGCACTGTCTCTGAGTCTGCTGCCCAGCCCCAGTCACCAATACTACTGCACCAAGTTTATGATACATTACGATTACGTTACGTGACGTCCACTGATTGATTTGCTGCTGCCTGGAGGCCCAGTCTCCACCCCCTGATGGCGTGGAGATTAAGTTAGCCCCGGGCATTTTTAACACAAGCCCGGGATTGCTAACGTCTCCACGTCAATCAGAGAGTGGAGGAGAGCTTGCTGTCGTGTCACCCCCGCCCTCCCAACTCGTCACAGGGCATGGTGAGACCCACCCTGTGACGAGTTGGGATAGGGACCGTCTGCGCAGACTCAGACACTTCTTCCTGCGCATGCTTTTGCAGTTGGAGTCTTGGAGGAGAAATAGCAGCCATTTTATGCAGTAGAGACTTGTGAACTACCCGGGCAGGTAGGGCCTCCCAGGCGGGCAGTTTTTAACTTCTGCTGCACTGCGTGTGTTATGTTAGTGTACTGGTAGTGTTATACCTTCATGGTGGAGCGGAGAAATAAAGGGAGCTAGTTTAGTTTGAGAGCCGAAAGGTACAAAACACGAGTTGAACAGAGGGGAGAAGGGAAGGCCTAGTCCATCCATTTTGGTTGCAGGCTGCCAGGTAACGGTTGCTGTCCGGACCGGAGTACAGTAGAGTCTCCATAATTACAAGCACTCAATCACATGTAGCCTGGTGGGGCTGGTCTGTAGTGGTCATATTGGGCAGTTCATTGTGCCCCCCAACCTTGTTTTTTTTTCACTTGGTTCAGGGTTCACACAGTAGGCTGAGGCAGCAAACGTGGCATGCTCGCTTTATCGTGCACAGTTTCACTTCTTTAGTGCTGCATCATGTTGTCCCCGCCTCCCCCTGGGGGGGATCACTTGCTCCGCACTAGTGCTCTCTTCCATACCAGACCCTCAGTGCATGATGCCCCCCGGGCAGCCTGCTAATCTCCCAATCTCCTTCCCTCCAGCTCCCCAATATTCAGAAACATACAGTTAGTTCTCATCGCGGTCTGCAGCATCACCCTGGGGGGGACAGAGGAAGGAGAATGGGAGACTGCCCTGGACAGCCACCGATGTCGGTCTCTCACCTCATCAGTGCTGCCAGCCTCCGGTCACAGTAGGTGTCCCACTCGCAGCAAGGCCCACAGTCTCCTCTGCTAAATCCGTTCCACACACACAACCTGAATCGTTCTCCGTCCATCGCCTGGAGAATACACCGGCAAGCCGTCATTTTGGAAGGCAGCCTCGCAGTCCACCGCACACCACAGGCCTCACGTCACGGACGCTGAGCCACGGTCCGCTCCAATAGTCACTTATTAGAATGTGAACTACTCGGGCAGGTAGGGCCCCGAGGCGGGCAGTTTTTAACTTATTATAGGCCTGCTGTACTGCGTGTGCTATGTTAGTGTAGTGTAGACTAGTGTTATTCCATTGTGAAGCAGAGGAATAAAGGGAGCTAGTTTAGTTTGCAACAGAGGGCAGAAAGGCACAAAACATGAGTGGAACAGAGGGCAGAAGGGCACAAAAAACAAGGGGAAAATCATGAAGTGGAACAGAGGGCAGAAAGGCAAAAAACACGAGTGGAACACTCAGAGGGCAGCAGAAAGGCACAAAAACGAGTGGAACAGACGGCAGAAAGGCACAAAAAACGAGTGGAACAGAGGGCAGCAGAAAGGCACAAAAAAACGAGTGGAACAGAGGGCAGAAATACACAAAAAACGAGTGGAACAGAGGGCAGCAGAAAGGCACAAAAAAACGAGTGGAACAGAGGCCAGAAGGGCACAAAAAACGAGGGGAATGTTTACATGGTTGTCCAGAACCCCTAGCCTGAACCCTTAGCCAAAATTAGACTTACACATTTCTTCTGTTACAGAAATTGTTTTCTGATGCAGTGAAATACTGTCAATCATTGATATTATTTGTAAGATTTCGTGTTAGGAAAATCTCTATGAAGCCTTTTGTAGTTTCTCTGTTTTTTTAGGTTTTTGTGTACTGATTAGAATGTTTGTATTTTCTTTTCAAATATCTTACACATTTTGTTCCGAAGATATTTTATCCACATGAATCTAAATTCAATGTCAAGTTAAACTTTCGGTGGAATGGGAATGGTCTACTGATTGGAAGGTGCTGTCTTCAGTGGTTCAGTTATTTGTTATGAGGTGTTTTTCTTGGCAATGGAATATGATTAACATGTATAAATATAGGTGTTGTCAGGCAGTCAGGGTGCGTTGGGATGTGATTCATTGCAAATGATAGGAAGATCAGTTGGGTAAGTAGATGTTTTACAACACAGGTCAAGCCCTAACATGCCATTATTTACTCTTTACTGGACGCAGTGTGCCTATTTGTTTGAAAACACTCCTTTCAAAATCAGTGTCCAAAATAAGAATGGCCATTTTGAGCAAGAGCATGAATGTGTGTCTATATACTTATCAGGAAAGATACTTTGCATAATATATACACAATCAAAAGTGATTAGTTAACACCTTGTTATTCCATAGTGTCCATGCAATATGGAACTTGAAATATAAAAATTGTGTTTAATTTCTTGCCTACAATATTTAGCCTATAAAGGTTGAGTATTTTTTATGAATATGATTGTATTTGTTTCTGTGCACTTGTAAGGAGGAAACAAATGTTTTTACCATTTAGGTGACCAAATCCATTCACGTATCTTGTCCTGGTCTGATTAAAATCTAGTGATCTGTCAATGCGTCTCTGAATCACAGTCCATGCACCATCTGAACACAAAAGTAAAATGGAAATGAAAAATATTTTTGTATTGAAATTTCTGTCACAATATGTTTAGTGCAACACGAATGGAATACATAGATTAAAGGGTAAAATGCTATCATTCCAAATCCAAATAACTTACTAACCTATCCACTACTTAAAATGTACTTGCATGTTTCACTATACTAATTCAACACTAATCCTCTATGGGTCCCAATGTTTTTTCTCACTAGTCTTTTTATTTGTTTTAATGATACTTATGTGTTGTGTGTGTTACAGTAATTCAAAGCCCTACCTCTTTCACAAACCGAGAAGAAACCAGGCCTGTACCAGCATTTTTGTCTACACCCCTTCAACCATCCACAAACCAACAGAAAAATCCGACCATGCCACCATAAAATCAGCTGTTTCAAAAATCTGCCCCGCACTAGGCGTGGGCGGAAAATCCGTTCCGCTCGCGGATTTTGCGGATTTTCGGGAAATCCGCAATCCGCGAGATTTGCGAATTTCCCGCAAAATCCGCAAATCCGCGAGCAGCGGATTTTGCTCGCACTGCTCGCACTGTTCGCGTGAGTTCGCGCCCCGCGAATAAGTGCAAAATTGCAGAAATACGATCTTAGCAAAACTGAAAGTAACTACTTACCAGGTTCAAAAGTTCAGGCTCATCATTAGTAGCCATTTCCTGGAGTGCTTCCTGAGGGGCCCCTCCAGAGTTCAGTTGCCAGTTGAAACTAGTATGTGACCCTGCTCTGAACCTCAGAATAGTTACACATATGCCACAAAGGTCCTGAATTACAGCTAAGGGAGACAAGCAGGAGCCAGGCTGGAAGTTAAAATCCATTAATCAGCCCCTAATTCATTATTGTCAGTTGGGGCAGGGCAGGTGTTGTAACTAATTTTGCAACAATGAAAGCACTTAGCAAGTGCAAAAGATCACTAATCAGGGCGCACTAAGGAAGCAGGTGCCAGCTAAAAAAATATTCTGTGACACATGAATCAGCCCCAAATTAATTCAGGTCACTTGAGGCAGGGAAGGTGTGCTTTGCTTTGCCGAAAATAATGTACACTGGACAACCAGAGGGTGTGGTGATGAAACAGAGGGTGGCATGGGTGGGCCAGAGGGTGGCATGAGTAGTCAGAGAGTGGCAGTGGTGACAGAGAGTGGCAGTGATGAAGAAGAGTGTCCCAAACAGGCTGGACACGTAGAAACAACAAGTTCGCGAAACTTGCGACCCGACAGGTAAGTTCGCAATTTGCGAAAGTGTACAAAACCCTCGCGAACTGGCAGAAACACGGGCGAACACAAAAAAAAAAAATCCGCAAATTCGCGGGAATTCGCGGATTTTGCGGATTGCGAATCCGCAAATCCGCAAAATTCGCGAACGCGAGATCCGCAAAATTCGCTCATGCTTACCCCGCACTGCTGTGTTGACAAGTTCGCTGGCACCTGTATCCAGAAACCCAAATTGTATGCATTTGAACGTTTAGCAAAATCTGTTCTGTCTATGCTTGTCTATGTGAACAGAAAGGTATCATTTAATAGACATTTTCATCAATGGAGTGATTAGTCATGCAATGTTTTATGTTTAGAATGTCATTAGCAAACCATGACTCATTTAATTTAAATGTTGATGGAGGTCTCCGCTCCCACTCTTATGCATTCCTCCATTCACCTATGCAATGACATCCACACATGCTACCCTTACCCATGCCCCCAGCTATGCACTCACTTAATCTTTGGCCCAACCACCCTTGAACGCACACTTATCCTGCTCAGTTATCCACACGGATCTGCGTAAAGTTGTATATCCACCCATACCTATTCATCCCTAAACCACCTTGGCTTGAACCAAGCACATATCCATCCACTCTTACCTGCGCATTAATCCATCCTCTAACACCCGGCTGTTCACCCATATGTTCGCATGTGCATCAAGCTAGTTATGTGATTAACACTGATCCACCATAATATGCACATACAGTCATCCAACAGTCTCTTTAACTATGTATTCCTCTTCACAGCCATCCGCACATCCATTGACAACCACCTGTGTTTGCATGTTGCCTTTTGTGTATTGTCTCACAGCATATCTCTCTACATTTTGTCTGTATATGCTTCTGGGTATGCTTATAGTGCTACATGAATTTGTTTGCTGTTTATGTATCTAAACAACAACAAAGACATTACCCACACGCAATAGGTCTCACCTTTGGGACTTTATAAGTGTTTAGTTATCCAGCACAATATCCCTGGTGCAACAACATCAACTGTTGCATGGCTAAGCACTCATATGGTCCCAAAGGCGAGACCTCTTGCCTATGCCATTGCTTGCTCTTAATTATTATTATTTTTTCTTATTTAGTAGAATGCATGTAGGCTATAGTAGGCATGTAGGCATGTAGGCTGTAGTGCATGCTTTAGTGCTTTAGTGTAGGCTTTAGTGCTTGCTCTTAATTATTATTGCTCTTATTTAGTAGAATGCATGTAGTCTATAGTAGGCATGTAGGCATGTAGGCTTTAGTGCATGTAGGTTATATAAATGCAATTGCAATTATGAGTACTTAACGAGGTCAAATTAACTGCTATGAAATGTTATATTGTCATTTCAATGTTATTGCACTTTAGCTCTTGTGAATTGCTGTGCAGGTTTTGTTTTGCCTTGTGCGGGCCTTGTGTTGTGGGTTGTCATTTTGCAATTGGCAACTGGCACAGTCTGCCATTGCTTGCTCTTAATTATTATTATTTTTCTTATTTAGTAGAATGCATGTAGGCTGTAGTAGGCATGTAGGCATGTAGGCTGTAGTGAATGCTTTAGTGCTTTAGTGTAGGCTTTAGTGCTTGCTCTTAATTATTATTTTTCTTATTTAGAAGAATGCATGCAGGCTATAGTAGGCATGTAGGCTTTAGGGCATGTAGGCTATATAAATGCAATTGCAATTATGAGTACTTAACAAGGTCACATTAACTGCTATGAAATGTTATATTGTTATTTCAATGTTATTGCACTTTAGCTCTTGTGAAGTGCTGTGCAGGGTTTGTTTGCCTTGTGCGGGGCCTTGTGTTGAGGGTTGTCATTTTGCGATTGGCAACTGGCGCAGTCTGTTATTCCGTCTGCCCCTCATAATGTGGTCGTTTTGAAATCATGAACACAGCCAAATTGGGAACTCTGAGTCTGAGCCCCCTTGAGTTTAGTTAATCACGAGAAAACCATGCATATGGAGTATTTTCGATAGCCATGGCAACAAAAACATCCTTACATATCACAACAAAGAGGATGTAGAACAGTACTGGCGTAGAAAGGATAATACTTGGCAAATTACTTGTAGATGGCTTTTTTACAAAAGAGAATTTAGTTATAGAATATGATAGAGTAAATGACATTTGAAATGTGTTGCTATACAATTATGGTTTTTAACTTAGAGAAACTGTTCGTTTTGTGATAGGTGTATGTTAATGGAAAGCACAATAGGGAAGAAGCTACTACTAAAAATGGTTTAGACAGCTTTAAAACAGTATTGAATGTGATGGCATGGAAATTGTTGAATATACTTTAGCATGTCTGTTTATATTTCTACACCTAAATGCACGCAATTGAGATTTTGACACTAAGGCTGGTGAGGTGACTGCAGTACACTGATGTAATGAAACCTAAAGAGGCCCCATGCAAGGTGCATTAAGCATGCCAGCACCCCAGGATATTCCTGTTTTCAACAGTTTTTTCACCCTCTGAGTATATACAGGACGGTAGGTTTCAATTGTGGTGCAGGTCCACCATGTCTCAGGGGAAGTGCCACAGAGCACTACTCCGTGACTGCCTATATTATTTCATATGCTTCCACCACAGACCCCCAACGTCAATGTACATGAAACCTTTAAGAATGCATTTCACCCTATGTTACTGAGAAACTTACACACCGCAGTCACTGTGGCATTGGGGCATCTGGTTTTGATGCAAATGTGAAATTAACAGCTGCTTTCAAATTGTTCAAGCTGTTCAGTGGTTTCTGCTGTGTATCCAGTGGACACTATTCTCAAAGCGTACGTCCTTTTTACATTTTCACAGGCACCAGGGAGGAAATCAGCAGATAGTTTAACAGCCAGCGGAGAGGAAACCAGCAGAAAGCTTTTCAACAGGCACCAGAGGAAACCAACAGATAGTTTGACAAGCACCAGGGAGGAAATCAACAGATAGTTGGACAAGCACCAGGCTGAGGAAATCAACAGAGAGCTTATCAAAGAAACTACAGGCAGCAGAGAGGAAACCAGCAGAAAGCTTTTCAACAGGCACCAGAGAAAATCAACAGATAGTTTGACAAGCACCAGGGAGGAAATCAACAGATAGTTCGACAAACACCAGGGAGGAAATCAACAGATAGTTTATCAAAGAAACTACAGGCAGCAGAGAGGAAACCAGCAGAAAGCTTTTCAGCAGGCACCAGAGAAAATCAACAGATAGTTTGACAAGCACCAGGTAGGAAATCAACAGATAGTTCGACAAACACCAGGGAGGAAATCAACAGATAGTTTATCAAAGAAACTACAGGCAGCAGAGAGGAAACCAGCAGAAAGCTTTTCAACAGGCACCAGAGAAAATCAACAGATAGCTTGACAAGCACCAGGGAGGAAATCAACAGATAGTTTATCAAAAGAAACTACAGGCAGCAGAGAGGAAACCGGCAGAAAGGTTTTCTACAGGCACCAACAGGAAATCAAGAGATAGTTTGTTACGCACAAGGAAAGAAATCAACAGATACTAGGTTTATCAACAGGAACAAGAGAAGAACTCAGCAGGAAGGTTGTCTCCAGGTTACAGATCAACTCAGCAGATAGTTTACCAGGAGGCACCAGTTACTAAATCAGCTTAAAGTTCATCCACCAATCACTAAAAAGGAACTTGAAGTACAGTTGCAAATCCGTATCACAAGTAATATACAAATCACAACTACTGCTGCTACTTCTGTACTTGTTGATATTTCTTGTTAGTACATCTATGGTATTTTACATAATATACGTGGGTGGCCTCTGTTAGGTGATACATCTATAATCTAGTTTAGGCTTTCTTTGAACTGTTCATTTTATTGTTTGTCAAAATGAACACAGTTGACAGTTTACTCACAAAACCATTTTTGGGAATGACACACGAAGATAAACTCTGGGTGAAAAGACTTGGACCTGATAAACCTGAAATAAACATTGAACGGTCTACAAAAGACAGGGGCAAGGGTTACACACGTAGATTTACACGGAGCTGGTTTGATAAAATGGAGTGGTTAACTAACAGCTCTTCTAAGAATGCCTTGTTCTGTTTCCCCTGCTTGCTCTTTGGGGGTGAAGTTAGCTGGACTAAAACAAGAGTTACTGACCTTAAACATCTGGCAGAAAAAATAAAGAGGCATGATTCCAGTGAAGCCCACTTGACCAATGTATTAAAGTTGTCTTTGTTTGGAAAATCAAATATTGCACTACAGTTAAATGAAGCCTACCGCAAGGGGGTAATCAAACACAATGAGGAGGTTGATAAGAACCGTTATATATTACCAAATTGATTGACTGTGTAAAATTTTGTGGAGCTTTTGAATTGGCATTGCGCGGCCACGATGAAACTGAAAATTCCCGAAATCCTGGAGTCTTCAAAGGGCTGGTTGATTTTGTGTCCACAATAGACAGTGCAATGGAAGCACACTTAAAAAGTGCAACTGTATTTAAAGGCACTTCCAAGACAATCCAGAATGAGTTGCTTGACTGTATGCTGGAAGTAACAAAAGAAACTATTGTACAGCAATACAATTACGTAGCTATCCAGGCCGATGATACAACTGATGTCTCTACCAAGACACAGTCACTACTTGTTTTCCGCTACATTGATGGCAATTCCAAGGTAGTGGAAAGATTTTGGTGCTTTTCGAATCTTAAAGATTCAACTGCAGATACAATGGAAATGCACGTGGTGCTGTGAATCATTGGTGCAAACAAATATAGTTTTTGTTTACTTTGTATTACAAGCAGCCATTCAAGTATACTGCAGGTCCAGGAACCTATGAAAGCAAATGCACCATGTGTTCAATTTATGTTTCAGTACCTTGCATGACATGAGAGTAATTCAGACATCTATACTACTATTATAAAGAGAGAACTTGCACCTTTTGGCCAGGTAAACTTGGGAACCACAGCGCCAATCTACACACCCGATACATCTATGAAAATGTCAGAGTGTGTAGATGGACATAGGCTATATAAATTTTAAAAAAAGTAAATTAAAAAAATTACGTTTGTAAACAAAGTAGTCCCCTGAAAGTAGCGCCAGCCGGGACCTAGCGCTGGCCACGACGAGGAGGAGGGCGGTGCAGTGACGAGCGGCTGCGCGGCAGCACAGGTAAGGAAAGGGAAAGTGAGACTGTGTGATGCAGGGGGAGGCAAGAAGGAGGCAGCAGTAAATGAAAATGTCGGAGCGCGAGTGAGTCAGGGCGGGAGGGGGGAGAGAGTGAGTCGGTGCGGGAGGGGGGCGCGAGTTAGTCAGGGCGGGAGGGGGGCGCGAGTGAGTCGGGCAGGAGGGGGGCAGTGCGGGAGGGGGTCGGGGCGGGAGCGGGTGTACTGCCCCCAGCCCTATCTGAAAATTATGCAATCAGCATAATTATAATTGTAAATCATATTTATGCAGCGCTTAGTACCTCTGACGAGATGTTGTAGCGCTTTCTGGTAGTAGCCCGCTATTGCGGAACCCACGGCTAGATGCAAATAGGTAGTAGATTAGTAATTTGTGATTCCTTCTCCTTCGCAAGTTTATTAAACTTTGGCTCTTGCGATCTGATGCTTTTACTTTCTAACTGAACATGGTATTACTAGAGGCAGCGCGTGGACACGCCTGTGCTGACCATACATGAATACTTACTTCAATCAGAAGTGGAATTAGTGCACATGGGCGGTGTAGAGTGCACTTTCACACCCGGTTACTCGCTTGGCCCCTTTCCAAACTGCACAGCGATTTATTTTTGGCGCCTGACAGCGCCTGACCCGCCGCGTCCTCCCAGCGGAGCCGGAGAGCGGGGTGAATCTCAGCAGACCTCGCGCCTCACGCGTTCTTTACCCGGACATAACCTCACATTTGAGCTCATGAAAAATGGATTTTGGGGCTGCTTTCCTGAAGATTCATCCAAAGGAATGGTGAGTGGCGTGCTGCACCGAATGTCTGTTGTAACTTTAAATGTCGTACAATAAAAAAAGTAATAGGCTTTTCAGGAGCATCCAAGGACATTTTCATGCGCGAGCGCCTCTGTGTGTTAGATAAGCACAGCGTGCTGTGCCTCAAAGCACGCGCCCCGTGTGCAGAGGTGCTGCTGAACTGTGTGTGTGTATGTGCCTTGGGACTTCACTGCGGTGTCTACTGGTGACAACCACCCAAGGCAGACAGAACCGGGTGCACTGCAGACTCCGTGCCCTTCAAACGAGAAAGACCGCATGCTTAGATCTCTGTACTGCGAAACAACTAACAGAAAGGGCTTTGACAGACTCCAGCAGTCAATTCAATTCAAACTTTATTTTGCGTTTGTTTAACATGCATAAAAGTACATCCATAATACAACTCATAGAGTGCAAGCTGCAGACCGCAAGGTAAAGTTACAGTACAGATCTAAAATGAAAAGAAATAATTTAAACATTTTGCGACGAGGGAATAAAACATTTGGAATGTCTCATGTGCTAGATCAAGATACTATAAAATGAGAGATGACAGTAAAACGTGAGTAAAACACAGTTAAGACCAACATTCATTTAATATCTATATCTATACTCTATACTACTATTATAAAGAGAGAACTTGCACCTTTTGGCCAGGTAAACTCGGGAACCACAGCGCCAATCTACACACCCGATACATCTATGAAAATGTCAGGGTGTGTAGATGGACATAGGCTATATAAATTTAAAAAAAAAAGTAAATTAAAAAAATTAAGTTTGTAAACAAAGTAGTCCCCTGAAAGTAGCGCCGGCTGGGACCTAGCGCTGGCCGCGACGCGACATGCGTGATGACGACGAAGGAGGAGGGCGGTGCAGTGACGAGCGGCTGTGCAGTTAGGAGCGGCGGCACAGGTAAGGAAAGGGAAAGTGAGACTTTGTGATGCAGGGAGAGGCAAGAAGGAGGCAGTAGTAAATGAAAATGTCGGAGCGCGAGTGAGTCGGTGTGGGAGGGGGGATTGAGTGAGTTGGGGCGGGTGGGGGTGCGAGTGAGTCAGGGCGCGAGGGGGACGCGAGTGAGTCGGGCGGGAGGGAGTCGGTGCGGGAGGGGGTCGGGGCACGAGCGGGTGTACTGCCCCCAGCCCCTTTCTGCCCCAGGCAACGCTGGTAGTATCATTATAAAGCCACATAAGCTTAGTGTTGTTTCAGGGTATTAGTTAATGCACCTCTCTCTCAAAGTTCCCCAGCAAACATGACCCAGTTTTGTGATTATCCTACACTCTGGCAAGCTTTGCACTAACTTACAAACTATAGCCTGACACACTGATACCATGCACCTTCCATTACATACTTAAAGATGGTGCATACTGGGCTACAGTCAGTCTTGTAAGAAAACAGGATATTGTTTATTGGTTTCATCTTTATAGTCAGTCCTGATCCAGGTATTATAGTCAGTCTTGAATACAGTCTCGTTTTACAAAATGTTGCTGTTATGCAGTGGCCTTTAGGAGAAACAATTTTCTTCTGGCTATTCATTAGATGAAGCTGTAGTTTGTTTGCTCTTTCCCTAATTGCAAACTGATACACTGTAGTGTTGCTGTGTGGTAGAGGCCTGTATAATCCAGGACATATTATTTTTAACGATCTCTACCACTGACCATCATATGGACTGATACTGAGTGGATTTGTTAATAATATTACTTCATTTATAATGATAGGGTTCATTTCTGAGCTGAAGAGCATACTAGATTTGACACTATTGCATATCTTTAGATCTACTCATGACTCATTACCTCATACTTAATACTCAACACACCATAAAAAAGTTCAAACAATTATATTAAGGCGGTAGCACTTCATGTTCATCAACTCCATTACTTTAGCAAAATCTGATGCAAATTGCCATCTGCAGTGATGCAACATCTATAAGGTAGCACTTATATTTGCATGCAAGGAGTCTGAATGTTGGCTCATTTCACTTTGATAAATGATATAACATTGTTTTCTTGTTGGAACATATAGAGTTATCTACTAGTAATATTTTGTTGGTGGCCTCATGGGTGTTAGATAATATAAATGTGTGAACCCATACAACTTTGAGAAAGTTATGTTTCTTCCATGCACCAATACATATTTCATGTAAATATTTATACAAGTTTTCTAAAGTAATGGTTAACCAGACACTTTAGCAGTGATGTACAAAGTATTTAAATTTAAAGTATATAAAACATACTTGTTGTACTATTAAACTCTTCTCTACACAAAGATTTTGGTCATCTTCCTGCTCCTTAGTAATCATTTTTGAAAGGATTTTACCATATATATATATATTTTTTTTAATTTTTGAAACCTTTATTGTGCAACATAAGCATACAGATACGGGCCCACAACCATACTGGCCGGCCTCGAAAGCAATTGGTAGCACAAAAAAGTAAGGATAGATCGGCCCAGCAGTCCCAAAGACAAAAAGCAGCAAGTGTCCAAAACATGACATATGAAAAGAGGGACCGCCGGGTAAAGGAGAAGTTAGGTTAATTTTAAAATTTTATAGATAAGAAGGATCAGACGCATGCAATCCACCGAAAGTACATTGCAGGCAATGAACCCAGCAAGTTAGCAACAAAACGAAGGATAATAATCGAAAAATCAGCAAACAATGATACTAATCAGGATGATAGCACATTCTAACAGTACATACTGGCCATCGCCCGCCCCACGGATGTAGAACTCCTAAATCCACGAAAGTAACAGGACCAACAGCAGAAAGAATAAGCAGCTCTACACCTAAGCATCTTACTGACCCGAAAGAAAAGAAAAAGTAAAAGAAAAAGCAAGAAGAGAGAAGAGAAATAAGGCCCATAGAAACTGAAACGAAACAAAATCCCCACCCCCCAACCCCCCACCCTGCACGCATGCGGAGGCTACGGCCTACCCCCCCCCCCCCTAGCAGTGCCTGTCGCCCATAATCGAACCCGTAATTTAGAACCAGAAAAGGGAAGAAGAAAGAAAAAGAATTAACATAGTACACATAAGACCGGAGGAGGGCCCTACGGGTATACCCAAAACTACCAGCATGTATTACTCTGGCCGCCCTTTCCCCGACCCCGTTACCGATACAAGACCAATGTTCAATATCCCCGGCAGTCCATCAGCATCCCAGCAGTACGAGGACAACAATCCTGACATGAGAGGAGACACCCTCAACCTTGCCCCCTGCGATACGGTGTAGCGACACAGTCCAGCTTCATGGTAGACATCCTGGAAGAAGCGAATGAACAAGGGGATCACATCAGAGTAGGAAGACGGCCACCAAAGTCCATCTGACACATAGCCATGTGGTTAGCAGTGGTACAAGAAGAAGCAACGCACGGCAGTGATCTTCCAAAATCGGCTAGTCCAAGCAGTAGTAACCGCTCCAGGAGAAGGGAATGAGTCCTGCCAGTATTCCCCGAAGGAGTCGCTAGACATGGTGTCCGATGACGTTTCCCCAGCCATAACACAGCTCCAGAAACTTCGAACCTCTCCAAGGATGCTCCTGCCGGCACCTCAGCAGTATTGGGGTCTCGCACCCCTAACGTTTCAATGGCGACTGGGGCGGAGTAACCACAGAAGTCAGACACAGGGTGTGGCGCAGTGTCCCGCTCTCGAAGGCATCCGCGGTCAGGCAAGGGTGTTGCAGACAAAATCGCATCCAGCCGGTCCCCCAAATCACGGGCAGCAGTACACAGGGCAGCTCTCAAAGTGCCTAGGGCGCCCAAGATGTCGCCAATCAACATTGGTGCCTCAGGGAGAGAGGATGCAGCATTCCCCTGTACACGGGGCGAACAGACGCGGAGCTGTCCCGAAAGTCGGCCGCCCTCACCCTTCGCAAACTGTTGAACACCACGCCAATACTCATCATGGCACAACCAGTCCGGGGGCACAGGGGTAGCACACTCCATCTCCCCACAGTGTCGCAGTGGCGTGAACAGACGTCCGCGTCCGCAATAGCAGCCCAGGGTCCACACTCTCAGGAGCTGAAGGCAGGCAGGAAAATGGCGCCCACCACGGCGCTCGGGGAGACAATGTAACAAGCGGAGCTGTCCCCGGGCCGGGGAGACGATACAATGTTTCCCCTTCAGCGGCGGTGCCCAAAGCCTATGGAGCGGCAAAACAGGATGCGGAGATCACGATGCAGCTGCCACGTTACACTGGCCGGCTCTGTCCCACCTGTAATGGCCGCCGCTGTTATGTGCAGGGCCGGCCGCACTCGGAGAACAAAGACCCGGTCACAGCCGCGCAGCGTCAGGAGGAGGTGAGGGCGTCTTGGCACTTCCACTGCCGGGATCGAGCAGAAAATCACATCGGTAGAACCGGGTTCGCCTCCCGATTCCGTTGACGCCACTCGGTATCAGGATAACCAGCAGGATGGGGCGGAAAACGGGAGAATGGCAAGAGGGTCAGCGGAGCCGAGGAGTCAGGCGGCCATCATGGTTGCGAGCCTGGCTCCTCCCTCGATTTTACCATATTTGATTGTTTAAATGTAAATCTATATAAAGCATTCGACATTAATGTTTGAACAATTGGCTTTGGGGTGATGGATATTTACGTTTCGTGTTTCAACTGTAAAGCTAGCCGGCTCAAAGTTTGGTTGACAGTCTATAAGATTGAATTATTTTTTTCTTCAAATTAATATTTCTGTCTGTAGCCAACTATATCATATGAAGATTTCATTCACCTCCTGTGTACTTGGCTTTGAACAAATGATTCATAAAGGAAACTGACAAGTACAGGTAGGGAAACATTTTATGTGTTGCATGTATATATTTTATCTCTGTATGCTTATGTGTTTTTGTTTATAAATGGTGCCTTTATGCATGATATTGAGTTTCAAATAATGAACACTAACCAATATGATATTCAATTCTATGTTGAAAAAGTAGGCATTTTACTCTGATGGGCTAGCTTGAATGCCACTTTATCTCACGTAGTCACTGGGTCAGTAGACAGATCCAACCTATTTAGGCAACATTTTTAAAATTAATTGTGGTTTATTGCAATTTAGAATTGTTTATTCATGAGACCTTGGAACTGATGATAGTTTTAGGGGAGGCAGTGGCCTCTTTCTGTTAAGCACAATGGCTTCCTAAAGTCTTGAAAATCCACCATTTGCCTGCTAATTTTTCAAAATTTTCTCGGGGGGAGAACCCCCCGATCCCTCCTTAGGTGGTTCGGGGTCGCTTGCTGCGCTTGCTCGCACGGTGTGCTACACCAATATTTTGCCGCCTCACCACTTTCAAATCTCGCCGCTGCATTATACATGTTTAGCCAGAGATATTGACTTTGCCTATGTCTTTAAGCTGTGCTGTACAGAAGTCTGCAGCACGCTGAAAAGTTATAATAAAGAAGTGTCAGAAGCATTTTTGTTACCTTATATATGACTAAGAAAACATAATGTACAACTGAATGACCATATTAAAAAAGTATTAACAATAAATAATGACTTCAGTTTTTTTTTTGTCCTTTCAATGCTGGCACCTTCTATCTGCCAGTCCCAATGGTTGCTTCTTATGGGTTTTTTTGTTATGGGAGGCATAAATAACAGGAGGGTGAAGGGTGGGAAATAGTACGGGGCAGATTTACAATTACTGGCGCATCCCTGCATATCGACAGGGATGCGCCAGTAATTGTGTGCCGCATTTACAATGCAATTTAGATAATGTATGCAATCTGCATTACAGAAAAAGAGAGCAAGGAGTCACTGAAGTTTTTTGAAGAAGGCAGTATTATTCACCAATGAACACAGGGAAAGGTCTTTTCACATGGCAATACAGTTAAACAGCACTGTACAGAACAGATCATGTGACAACCCAGTGGCACTTGGTGCAAGGGGCTATATACAATTAGTGATAGTGAAGGTGCAAGTGCTAGAGTGAACAGCGTGATCGACGCATGAACTTAAATATATACATCAAATAATAGCTCCACAAAACAAGTTGTAATCACTTTTAGAATAAGAATGTAAATTTAAACAGGAGCACAAAGCGTGATATGCGTCATATAGTTTAAGCTGTGGAGTCAACGGCGTTTCGATCCCCTTTATTTGGGATCGTCATCAGGACAGGGTTGTCGATGTAATCAGTGAGTGATACCCAGGTCAGAGAGCGTGGGTAGCTGAGGTCCATACGCTTGCTCAAAAAGTCGAAGGCTGATCGTTGATTGTATCTGGTCAGCGTGCGGGATATGCGGCGCCTGTATGAATCAGGGCGGCGGAAGGCACTTGGGGCTCTTCTGGTAACCAGAACTTACAACTACCGCTGCCCTGTCTGGACTCCTGGTGCGCACCTTTGAGCTTTCAGCGGCATGCCACATGAGTAGGCATCAACCCAGCACTGGGATGAATCATGGAGTGGCCTGAGATAGTAACGACCATGCCCCAGCTACCGGCGATGACTCCCTTTCGGCCCCTGGAGGTACGCTGTCAATCTGGCTGGTGCATGAATGTAGGGAGCGCCCTGGGGGCTCTATTAGATGGCAAAGGTTACGCTGCTTTCAAGGAGACGGAAGAGGATATTGACCTAGAGCCCCACTCAAACTGCACAAAGACTGATTGTAGGACGTTGAGTCCACCAGAGACTGTAACATGTCCAAGTGAGTGGGGAGATCACCCAGAGTGTTTGGGACCATGGCAGATGAGGATAATGCGGCACCTCTTCAAGGGCTACAACAGGGGCAAAACCCTCAGCAGCACACGCTGGTAGCTGTGCTTCAACCGTTTAGTGAGCTTGCTGATCAGGGTACGGCGGCACCCAGGTGGAAAACAGGGGTGGGGAGACTGAACAATTATGTCATTGCCACCTGATGGTGTGGTTAAGCACTCACTATTGCTTCACTATGCAGAAGAAGACATCTATAAATTGTTTGAACACCTCACCAACACGGGTGCGGCGGATGACTACAGCGTGGCTGCAACTGATCCTGATTTTGAAAGATTCAAGGTCTGCCAGGACTGCCAGCTGGAGGGTGAGCCCATTGTGGCTTTATATGCCTGCCTTCATGAGCTGGCCAGCACGTGTACAGCAGATGACCAGCCGAAGGAAATTAGGGTGCTGATCATTCAAGGGTGTCGAAACAAGGCTCTTCGAGGCCTAATTTTGTGACTACCAATCATTAGCTTGGATGACATCCTCATCACGGCTAGAGTTCATGACCTGTCAGTGGCGAGGGCTTCAGAGATTGACATGGTGATAACTCAGACGCAATTTAAACTCCACAGTGTAAAACTGGAATGCGCCAATGCGGTGTACACGAGAGGGAAGACACCCAGACCCAAGGTGTCAGCATCCTCCGAGTCATGGACACAATACAAATACTGTGGCTGGGAGTAACACCCTCTGGAGAACTGCACAGTGTAGGGGCGCACATGCTTGAGCTGTGTAATGGTCAACCACTTCGTTAAGGTGTGTTGCGGTGGTCTGAGGGTAAGCATTCCCAGAGAGGTGGATATTTACTGGAAGATTACCCCTCTGAGGAGGAAGAGGAGGCAATACTCATTTCATTCATGGCAGACCCGAAGAGGCACAGAAGACCACAATCTATGTTTGTAGTGGAGAAAGTTGGGTCAGATTTCAAAGCCCTCATCGACAAGGCGGCCTTGGTGAATGAGATGGGCATCCAACAATAACAACACCTCTGCCCTAAGCCCTTTTTGTCCCCATCCCACACCACGATTTATTTATTTAGTGTATTTTGGTATCGCGCACAGCTACCCCAACGGGCTGTCCCGGCGCTCCTGTGTGAGTGCATGCTGGCTGAGATGTTTATTTCAAAAGAGAAAGGATCAGCAGAACAGGTAGGTTTTCAGGGCTCTCCGGAAGGGTTGTTCATCCTGGATCAACCGGATGGCATTTGGTAACTTATTCCAGAGGGCCGAAGTCAATACTGGAAAAGTTTTCCCGCCTGAGCGAGTTTTCCTGAATCTGGGAACGGTAAGGAGATTTTTTGAGGAAGAGCGTAAGGTCCTGATGTTATTATAAGGAATCAAGCAGGTGGAGAGATAAGCAGAGCCCTTGCCTCTCAACGCTCGATGAGCCAATACCAGAGCTTTGAATTCTGCCCTTTTGTGTATCGGCAACCAGTGAAGTTCACGACGGTGTGGAGAGATGTGCTCACGTAAAGGAATACCACTAACCAGTCGAACCGTAGCATTCTGGACTGTCTGGAGGCAATGACAAAGACCCACAGACAGGCCAGTATAGAGGCCGTTGGCGTAGTCCAGGTGTGAAGTAATTAACGCCTGGACTACGATCTTCCTGGTATTAATGGGCAGAAAATGGATGAACTTTTTTACCATTCTAATCTTAGCGAGACATGCCGCGGAGACTGTCTGAACTTGATGGTGAAGTGTGAGGTTGGAGTCCCATCTAACTCCTAAATTTTTCACAGAGTCTTTAGGGAGAGGGGGGGCGCTCAAATCGAGATCTACACATATTGGGGACAGACCCAATGCCTCTCCAAGGACACATGAAAGTATGCTTGTGATCAAAAGGTCAAGAACTCCTGGCAGAGTTCCGTGTGGTCGACAAAGAGGCAGACACATTGTTGGGGAGTCACACAGCAAAAGTCCTGGATCTGGTATCGTTCAGCAGGAATGTGCAAGCATGCCAAGTCAACGAGATACTGAGCCAATTCCTGAAGCTGTTGAAAGGATTGGGCTGCCTGTGAGCCCCACCAATCAGGTTATGCATCAACAAGTCTGTCAAGCCAGTAGCCTTATGCCATCGACGTGTGACATTCCATCTGAGGCTGCTGGTTGGAAAGGAGCTGGACAAGCTGGAAAGCCTAGGAGTAATTGCGAAGGCTTCTGGTCCAACTCCCTGGGTGTCCCTGGGTGTCCCCGATGGTGATAGCTGAGAATCCGAAATAGCTCGGCAAGGTACAATTGTGCATTAATATGCGCCTTCAGAATAAGGTCATCAAGTGAGAGAAGCAAATTACTCCCACAATGGACGACATTATAGATGATATGAATGGGGCCAGAAGGTTTTTAAAATTGGACACTGATGCAGGAAACCACCAACTTAATCTAGCAGAGGAAAGTCAGTACATAACGACATTCTCCACACACCTGGGTTTGCACAGATACAAGTGATTAAGCTTCAACATTTCTTCAGATGTGGAGGAGTTCCTGAATGCCATGAGAAAGACACTGTCCGGATGCAAGGCATCATGAATGTAAGTGACAATATTCTGATTTACTCGTGGAGTAACATATAAGCACCTGCAGGCCACACTGAAGCGCCTATAGGAACACAGTGTCTCCCATCATCAAGGGAAGTGTTCATTTTTCCAGACAGCCATAGAATTCTTTGGGTCTGTGTAAGAAAGTGCACTCTTTTTGCATGGCTGCCCCCACTTTTTGCTAAACTGCGGATGTACTTTGACTGAGTGTGCCCTGGGTCCCTGCCAAACAGGTACCCAGAGCCTATGTTCTTTCCCTAAACTACATTGAAAACAAAACCCCATTGGCACTCTTTGGCCACAGATCAGTCCCTTGTAAATGGTACCACAGGTACCAAGGGCATTGTGGCCACGGAAGGCCTCCAAGGACTGCAGCACTTATTGTGCCCCCCTGTACCTTTACACACACACACACTGTAATTGCAGGTTTCATGTTTTGGTGCAGAACAAAGTGAAGAGTCAGCATGGCACATATCCCTGTGTGCCATGCCTTCAACCCACTGCCCTGGCATAGGTCAGCCACCCCTTTAGCTTTGTACACTATATCAGAGGTGGGGGCACAGGTGCATGAGCCCTGTACCCCTACAGCGTCTAAGCCAATTCTCAGACATTGTAAGTGCAGTAACACCATTAAGTGTACATGGTGCTGGGAGTTTGTCATTACAAACTCCACAGTACCATAATGCCTTTACTGAAAACTGGGAAGTTTGGTATCAAACTTCTCATCATATTAAACCCACACTGATGCCAGTGTGGGATTTAATAACAAAAATGCAACCAGAGGGCATCTAACCACCAAGGATCCGGTGCATCTATCCTGGTCCGATCACCTTGCAGTTCCATTTCATTTGGAATATCACAGGGGGAATGGAAGCAAAAAAGGGAATCACGTAATGGTAACGGCTAGAAATTTCAGGGATATCAGCAGCCACTCCTTTGCGCCTTGGGCTGCCAGCCTCTCTATTACAGGTATGGATAGTGTACAGACCGCAGTTGGCCATTTTGAACAGGTTATCACCGAGGCCATGAATGAATTGGCCCCAATACAGACCCGCCGTCGAGCCAGGAAGAGACCATCTGCCCCATGGTTCTCAGACTCCCTTAGGCTCCTCAGGCAAGAAGTGAGGAGGAAGGAGAGGCTCTGGCATGCTAGCTGGGACCCTAAGAATAAAGAAGCTCACAAACTCCTTGTTAGGAAATATAAGGCTGAGATTGTGCAGGCTAAACAAGACTACTTTGTAACCCTGACAGCCTCGCTCTCCTCGCCGAAGGAGCTTTTCAAAATTGTTGATTCTTTAGTCGACCTACAAGCCCCTGACCCTGTCGTACCTTCGCAGGATTTATGTGATAGGATTGCCTCCTTTTTCCACACTAAAATACAGGATATCCACCTAGCTCTTGAGAAACAAAGAGCTTGTATTAGTGTGTCTACTGTCTGGGCTGAGACAAATATGTCCACCACCGACGTCTCCCCACTGGGCACCCTGAACTCCCTTCCACCTCTGGCTCCGCAAGATCTTGAAATCTTGCTTAATAAGATCAAATCTGGATCCCCCCTGGATACTTGCCCACTGAAAATCATCAAGCAGTGTAGGGAGACCTTCCTACCACCGCTGCTAGAAATAATGAATCTAGCTATAAGAGACGGTGTCTTCCCCTCGGAGTGGAAGAAAGCAGTAGTGAAACCCCTGCTAAAGAAGGCCTCCCTCGACCCGGAGGTCCTAAAAAACTTCCGTCCAATCTCGTTGCTTCCCGCCCCGGCGAAGATGCTTGAGGCACATCTGAACAAGCATCTCGCTGCTTTTGTGGAATGCTCGGGCTGCTTGGACTCCTCCCAGCACGGATTTAGGAGGGAACATAGCACCGAGTCGGCCCTCACCATCGTGCTCGATAACATCCGCACGACAGTGGATGGGGGCCAGACCACCCTCCTGGTCCTGTTAGATCTAACTGCGGCCTTCGATACCCTCTCCCCCTCAGTACTTACATCTCGCCTGAGGGATGTGGGGGTGAAGGGCGCAGCTCTAGATCTATTGACCTCTTTCCTTGTTGGGAGGGAACAAAGAGTCAAGTTGGGTGAGTATCTATCTCCATCCCGACCTGTGCTATGTGGGGTCCCTCAAGGGTCGGCTCTTAGTCCGACCCTATTCAACATCTATGTGACCCCACTGGCCAGATTAATAAGAACTTTCGGGATGGAGGTAGTTTCCTATGCTGACGACACCCAAATACTCGTCTCTCTTTCCCATTCAGATGTGCAGACCGCCTCCAAGTTTAGATCTTGTATGGAGGTGGTTGGTCACTGGATGATTCAGAACTCACTTAAACTGAATGGGGAGAAGACTGAGGTGATGATGTTTGGTGGGAACGTAAACATCTGGTCAGCCAGCTGGTGGCCTGATTCGCTTGGAGTGTGCCCTTCCCTCACAACATCTGCTAAAAATCTTGGGGTGATGATAGATCCTGCCCTGGATATGGGCAGACAGGTGAAGTGTGGCTCAGGGGTTAGAGGCGGCAGACCTGGAGCTTGAGTTCGGCCCGGGACCAGGGTTCAATTCCCCGCCTCGGCGGGTCTTGGGCTCAAAAATTCCACGGACTCGTTAATTCTCGCTCTGGTGCCTTCTCGACTCATGGGTTCACACTCTGCGACTCTGGGCAATAGCTTGCTTAATCTCCACAACGGTCCCTCGCGGTGGGATGCCTGACTTTCACCTTGTGGATACCCTGCCAGGGTTATCTCACAGGGGAATATCAGGACGGGTTCCCTAAGCAAGCGCTGAGATGCCCCAGGGTAAGTCGTGCGCTATATAAGTCTCATTCATTTCATTTCATTTCAGTAGAACCATCTCCACCTGTTGGGGCTTAATCCATACCCTGCGAAGGATCAGGAAATACCTCTCTCTGCAGTCCAGAAAGCAAATAGCTGTCGCAATCATTGGTTCATGCCTGGACTACTGTAATGCGCTGTATGCGGGGCTAAACAGGAGCCTCCTGCAGCGCTTACAGGTGGTTCAGAATGCCACAGCCAGATTTGTTCTCGATGTTCCCAGACGCTCTTCGGCCACGTTGGCCAGGAAAACGTTACACTGGCTTCCGGTAGAACACCGAGTACGGTTCAAGGTTTTGTGCATGACATACAGAGCCATTGCAAAAAACAGTGACTCAGGAGTGGGTTCCATCATCTCCCACTATACTCCTGGAAGGAACCTGCGTTCCTCCGGGAAATTGCTTCTGTCAGTTCCTCGTATAGGAAGAGCCAAATGGGGTGGCAGGGCCTTCTCCACCCTAGCTCCCAAATGGTGGAATGATCTCCCTTTGGATCTTAGGTCCCTACCCTCGCTACAGACATTTCGTAGTGCCCTAAAAACTCGCCTCTTCTTGCAAGCCTATGTGTAAGTATGAATGGTTCAACTTTCTGATTTTATTGTTAGGCACCTTGATACCTGCGGGTTATTGTTTTTGCGCGTTGTAAATTTTTACCAATCAATCTTCGAGATCCCCTCTGAAAAACGACCCAACACTAGTGTCCTGGCTGTGTGGCCACTCACCAGCTGCCTCCACCAGACATGTTTCTGGACCCCTGAGTTGAGAGCCTGCTGCTCTCGGGGGTCTAAAACAATGTACATCATCGGACGAGGTGCAAAGCCTCTTCCCCAGGATGGGCATGGTCCACGGAGGGGAAGCTTCAAAGGCTTTTGTGAGCGACCCCAGGCTATTGCTGCTTCCAGCAACTTGCCCCTACCGGTTCTAACCCCCATTTTGGCGGGAGAATCAGTGGGAAAACCAAGTGAGGAAGGTAGGTGTGCCTACCTTTGCCTACCCCACCCCTCAGGTGAGGGAGGTGAGGTGAAGCACAACTCTCAGTCCCCGCTATCTTGCAGATGGGGGACCCAGCCCACAAGAGTGAGTCATATGCCCCCTCCCACTGGATGGTTGCATAATAGGGGGTGACCCACCCCAAGGAAGGGACTCATTGGTCCCAAAGTTTACTTACCAGTAACACCCCTAAATTTAGTATTTAGGGGCAACCCTGAACCGTCCCTCCTCAGACAAGAACTGACCTAGAAGAGGAGAAGAAGAAGGACTGAGGAAGCCATGCCAAAGCTAAGAAGAGGAGGATGCTCACTGATTTGGCCACAGCCTGACTGGCCTGTCCCCACCTCGAACCTGCAGAAGAGAAATCCCAGTGTGTCCTGCAGCCAGCAACCTCAAGAACTGCGAGGATCTGCCCTGCGTTCCACAGAAAAGACCCTGTCTCCCGGGAGCACCGAATTTTGCTCACCCACAGACTCCGACTCCGGCCAAATACGCAAGTCTACACCACTCTGCACCCGACGCCCATGGCCAGAGTTCGAGTGGCCCAACACCCGGTGATTCAGACCTCTGGTAATCTCTGATCTGCCTCGTATCTCCCAGCGAAGCCTGCAGCCTCTTTCTTGAGGATCCCCCAACCGCAACTGGAGCTGGTAAGAAAACCCTGCACCTAAAGACACCCTTGCACCCGAAGTCCTACGGCCTTGGGTGTCCCAACCGACGGCTTCCCAGCATCCCCAGGCCTCCCAACTCACCTCTCCAACCGGTGGCCACCTTCTGAAGATCTTCATCCCCGACCCTGCAGTCTTTGTTGAAACCGGAGAATCCCCATTAAAATTAACAGGGCACCGATGCCAAAACAGCACCCTAGACCCTACACACAGCTGCCTCTGTGCCGCTGCGGGTGTACCTTTGGTGCTAACTCAGATTCCTGTTTGCCCTGAGCCTAACACCTAGAGCTTTGCCCCCACAACCTTGTGGCCTATGGGTGAGCAGCCACCAACCGGAGACCCCCTATCCCCCATTGGAGAACATTGGGCCTCAGCACTCTGCACCCGACCGCCCTAGTGCCTTTGAGTGTGCTTTGAGAGTACAGCCTGACCCTGGGGAACCCTTGTTCTAACCCCAGAAACTCAACCCCAAAGACTGAGTATTTACCTGTTAACCGATAACTTAATTTCTCTCTATAGGAATACATTGACTGTTTTCCCTTGAAAAAGTTTCTAAGTGTGGATTTGATTTGTATGAAAACCTGAAAAACTACAACCGCGCAAAACTGATTTTATTTACATTTTCACTAGGAAATGTCCCAGTTTGATATCTATGCATATCATACCAGGTAGAAAAAGTAACTTAAAAAGTAATCTAAGAAGTAACTGAAAAGTAATCTGAAAAGTAATCTCGACATATGAACCGACCTGTATTCCAATCAGTTGCATTTGAACCTGCATTCAATTGTAAAACATTGCATAATATTTTGCAAAGAATTTATTTCACTTACCTGTGCCAGGCTTGGCTTGGTTCTAGAAATAAAATAACTTAGTAATATTTCATCAAGCAATGCCTCTGAAGTGCATAGTTTCCTGGGCATGGCTGCTTATTGTGGAAGGTTCATCCCCAACCTGGCGACTATTGCAGAGCTAATGAGAGCACTAACGAAAGTGGACGCCCGGTGGGTTTGGGGCCCAGGAGAGGAAGAGGCCTTCCAGAGAGTAAAGGCAGCTCCCCTGAGCAAAGCCACAATGGCTTACTTTGACCCAAAGAAAAGAACTGAACTGCTGGTTGATGTGAACCCAGTAGACCTTGGGGCAGTGCTCACTCAAGAAGTGGATCCAGGGTGATGAGAAACTTTGGTTTTTGCAATCAAATCACTCATGCCATTGGAAGCAAGGTATGCCCAGATTGAAAGGGAACCTCGTGCCATCAAGTGGGCATGTGGACATTTTCACTTGTATGTATGGCAGGTTGTTCAGGGTGATCATCAGTCACGATCCACTGGTACCACTGTTCCCGGCGCACGGTGCACCACCCACCACCTCGCATGGAATGATGGGCCATTCAGCTGCAGCACTACCAGTTCAAGGTGGTATACTGGCAGGTGTCCAAGAACCCAGCGAATGGACAGGTGGATTGATATGCAGATCTGACAGAGGAGTACATACGACTGGTATTCCCAGGGACCTGCCCGAGAGCATTGAGTCTATAAGAGATTGAAGTGGCTACTGCTGGTGACACAGTGCTAACAAGAGTGCTGGAGGTACTGCAGCAAGGGTAAGACATGACTCCTTACACAACCCCAACAGCTGGAATGGCCCGGACAAGGAGAGGCTCACCCAAATCTGGAGGATATGGCACGAGCTCAGTGCCACCCAAGAGGTTCTCATACTCTGGGGCCATATGCTGGTAATCGCAGAGAGCCTCCAACAACAAGGAGCTGTGTTAGCCCACAGAGGACATCAGGAAATGGTGAAGATGAAGCATGCGAAAGAAAGTGTGGTTCCCAGGTCTTTGGGCAATAGGGGATGACCTAGTACACCAATATCCTGCATGTCAAATCGCCAGCAGCCAAACTCTGGCACAGAGGTGTTATGAATCACTGTGTATTCTACTGTTGTGGGTGCTTGAGTCTCAGGCGCTGTACATGGAATACACCCCTTTGTAACAACTCGTGAATTATCTGCATGCGACACTTGCGACTGTCAAAGGTGTGGTGTGTCAAGGGTGTGGTGTGACCTGAGGAAGCACTATTAATTTCTACCATCATGTCTTTATTAGTAAGCAGGACAAAAACAGGCTGGTGAACGAGGCTGACGATGAAAACTACTTGGATGCTTCAGAACATAGTTGCAGATGTTTGTCTGTTTCAATGTATCATTTCTGTAGTGTAAACAATGCTAATTGCAAGATTTAAGGACCACGTTTTACAGACAAGAGAAAGCAAAATCAAAAATAAATAACACAGCATGTAGCATAAAAACAAACAATATCAGAAAGTACCTAATGATAGAATCTATACAACTACAGTTGGTAAAGCAAAGAAAAAGTGAAAATACTTTCAAAGTGCAAAATGAAACAGTCCAGCAATATACAAAAATCAAGCATATTTTGTAAAATCAAGGAATGGATGCAAAAAGGCGGGTACTCAAGGGAAAGATACACAAGAAGAAATAGCAAAAGGGATGGGATTTGGAGGTAATCACTCAACAGTTTGATGAGGACGATAAAAGCCAATAAAGCAGGAGTTAAAGGGATAGATGCAAGAAGGGATGATCTAAATGTACGGCTGCGAGGAGGCAGGAGCTAAAGGGACAGAGCCAAAAATGCTGGCGATAAGGGTCTGGAGCTGTCTTTACAGACTGGAAAAACACAGACCGTACTTCCGTTTTGGGGTAGGAGCGAGGAGCGAGGAGAACGCCGCTCCGGTACCTCTGCTCCCAGCGCCCCCGCAGCCCCCGCAGTCCCTAGGGCAGCTGACAGCCAGGAGAGAGAGAGAGCGGGGTAGAGGTGAGCCGCGGCCCCAAGGCTGCGAGAGGAGGAGAGCTGCGTGTTAGGCGCTGGAAATGAGCAGCTGCGGTATAGCAGCACCGTGAGTAGCAAGGGGTCCTGATAAACACTTCTCCCACTTGGTGCACGGCTGGGAGAGAGTTGGGGAGTGGGTGCCGCGAGTGAAGAGTGGTCCCGCACCCCCCCCTCCTATTGGCGCACAGGAGCGACACTTCATATTACCCTTTCAGTGCATGGTGCCACAGCTTTTTCCACGGCGTTTGAGAGCCCCTGTCTGTTCTGTCATTGCAGCAAATAAGCTGTGGAGAGAGACAGAGTGAGGAGGGGCATGGTGGAGTGCGGCCCGGGGAGTGCTGTGAGAGGAGGTGAGCAGCTGTGGGCGCCGCAAGAGAGGGACAAAGTGCAGCCCAGTGAGTGTGTCCGATGGCAGTGGGTAGTGCTCTGTAACAGCTAGATGGGAACGTTAGCTCCCTGGGGATTCCTCTGGCAGAGACAGTAAGATAGTGATAGTGATGCTGGAAATTTGTGAGTCACTCTGCCAGAATTCGGTTGCTCGCTAATCTGAAGGTGGAAGAGGAGTCACGTACTGTTGCTGCTGTTGCCGCGCTGTGAGCACCTGTGAACGGCTGTGAGCGGCTGAGCCCGCTGAAAAAAACTGTTGAAGCCGCGGCGAGCCGTAAGAGCCGTGGGAGCCGCTACTTGCCGCGAGCAGCGTGCGCAACGTGCGCAGCAAGGGCACTACGAGCCACTGGCTACAGGCTACAGGCTACGGAAGAGTCGGTAGGCTGGTAGGCGCTGGACTGTAATCCAGGGCACGACCACAGCAGCAGCAGTAATTAGGGCTGTGGCCTCCTGCAAGTCAGCAGAAGTATATGGGAGCAGAGAGAGCTGTGGTGAGTTTCGAACTGGGGACCTAACTGGACATAACTGGATATAACTGGATATAACTGCTGTGAGGGAGGATTCTTGTTGGTGAGCCGTGGGGGGCTGCATTAAGGTAACAGTTGCAGTTGCAGTGTGGCACACAAGGTTGTTAGGAGGAGAGACTTGCACCCTCCGACTAGTGTAAATTATCATTGATCATCGTGACCATCGTTGATCATCACTTGGTGTCCTAGAGAGCTGCCAGCTGCTTCCTGCACTGGACGATCCGGGCGGGTGGCTGCTGCGGAGGTTGCCCCAGCAGTGAGCGGGAACAAGTAGGAACAAATAGCAACAGGCAAGAAACAGGAACAGGATCAGCTACCGGCTACTGGTAACCGGCTACCGGTTCCAGCCTCCAGCGGCTGCTGCGGGGGTTGAGGCCGTGGTGAGGCTGCGCCGCCATACCGCCCTGCCATATCCCCTGCTGCGATGGGATTAGGATCTGAAAAACAGGAACTTCTGGAGTAGTGTACCGTGTACCGTTTAGTCCCGGGTGCCAGACTGGGGTCGGGGTGCTGCCAAATCGCCCTGGTGCCGGGAGTGGCGGTGACGGTGTGTGGGCTCTAAGAGGTACTCTGACCCCCGTCGCTTGACCAGTGAGGACTATTGAGGAAACCTTTGTGGAGTGGGGAGTGGATAGTGGTAGTGGTGCACTCTGTGGGATTGACTATTTGGAAGCTGTTTCGCCCTCCCTGTAAATGAGGGTGAATTTGTCAAACCTGCACGAATTCAAGATCTTGAGCACACGAACTCAAGAGAGTGAAGGAGGAGGAGGTCTTTTGTGCGAAGTGGACTTTGTGTGTCTAACGATGATGAGGTCCGGTCGCCAGCGTGGGGGTCCACAAAACTGTATACAAAACTCTAAGCAAACTCAAAAGACAGAGGAGATAACAGAAGCTCCTACGGAAGCATCAACCCGACTGAGCAGGGATAAGGATAATGGAGAACAGGAGGGAAACATGCTAATTAATAAAATAAGTGCCTGTACAGAGGAGAATCTGAGCACCCCAGCCGAGGAAAAAGTCTCTTCTGTCTTTCTTAGTAAAGACTCTTGTCATATGAGCTCCCCATGTATGGCGCAGTCATCTATAAAGAGCTACTTCTTTAAGTACCTTCAAACTCAGTCAGATAATCACAAAGACAATCACAAAAGGAAGTCCTCCGAAAAGGAAGATCCTAGTGGGGGGGTTAGTGAATGTTCATTGTCCTCTCCTTTGTCTTCCCCGCTGTGTAAAAAAGAGAAAAAAAGTAGCTCAGTTAGTGACCTGACCCAACCTATGTTGCCTGAAAAATTGGATGCTGCAGTGGTTAATCAGGTCAGGAGGACAATAGGCGAAGAAGCCGTAACAGATAAAGTATTGGAACCTGTCCCCGCACCCACAACCCATCCTTTAATTATAGCAGGTCTGTTACAGGCTCAAGCCCAAATTCATGTCTGTGATCCTGTACCTCAGGTGGCGATTCGGTTGGCCGTTGATCTAGAAATTACCAGTAAAGAGTTGGACTATAAAGGGGGGTCTAGAGTGTGTGATTTGTCTCCTTGTATGTCTAGGAACGAAAATAAGCATGATAATTTGTATGACCTAGGAGCTGAGGTTAGTACCGAAGTTGGAAAGTTAACTCTCAAGGCCGGACCCAGTGATCCAATTGTTGTTACAGAGGCCATACTACCTAGCCCAATTAGTTGTTCAGTTAAAGGTGACAATGTTAGTTTTTTTAACCCGGACCAGTCAAGTATAATAATTGAAAATAGCCGTGATATCAATATATCATCATTCGATCAAGGTGATGGCAGTTCTGATAAGATTACTAATTCATATAAACAACGTAGCTTAGACCGTATAGGGCAATCTAAATCAGTGAATATATTGTCATTATCTAAAGCAGAGGTTGACCCCCAGATATCCCCAGGTGACTCAAAAAGGAGTGAGCTTAGCACGGAGCAGGGTTTATGGGATTGCCTTTTACACACCATGGGCTCAATTACTAATGCGCTTAACTTCCACTCAGACAAATTAGATGTTCAGGTGGATATTTTAAACACACTAGCATCCCATGTGGCGGGTATTGATACCAAACTCTTGCATCTGACTAACTTGATTATGAAGGTGCAAGCAGATAAGGATAGTCCATTTATAACCTGTACCTGTGCACAGTTGATTGATAAGATCTCTGATTTGCCCTCAATAGTAAGTTCCATGGTGCAAGAAGTTGAACTGCTGTCAGATAGAAATGCGCAAGCAAGTAATGAAATCGTTGAACCATCAAATAATTTAAGCAGATTAATTGACGCTGATAAATTGCCACATGTAAAGGATGATAGCAACACACAAGTAACTGAGATCACTCACCCGAAAATCGAATGTGACAAAATTAATGATAGCTTGATAATGGAAGGTGTGACTAGTGATTTTTCAAGGTCAATCGATGATTCAAGTAGTATGAAATCGCCATGCTCAAAACGGTGCACAGACATAATATCGAGTCCAAAATATCGTTTGGACAAAATATCGAGTATTTAATATAGACTGGACAAAATATCTACAGGACAGAATATCGACGACAAAAATATCGTTTTTAAGGTAAGTGAAGTAATATCGACTGTAAAAAATATAGATAGATAAAATATCGAAATATATAATATAGATAGTTACAAATAACGATTATTTAATAATATATAATATTTTATAGTGTATTTTTATGTTATAATATGTGTGAAAAGTGTGTATTTATGTTATAAATAATGTTATAAAATGAAAAAAAAATTATCAATATTGCGTAATGTCATTCTGTAGCGGGTTGTGGGTTTATAGGGGAATAGGGTGGGTAGTATTTAATTATAATTAATTAAATATGTAAATTTATTTATTGATATTAATTAGTAATTAATTGTTAATTAATTGATATTAGTTTATTGATTTAATTATAATTATTAATTTAGTTATATTAATTGATTAATTGGTAATTATGTAAATTTTACTAATTTAATTTCTGTAGCGGGTTGTGGGTTTATAGGGGAATAGGGTGGGAAGTAAATTAATTATAATTACATTAATATGTAAATTTATTTATTGATATTAATTAGTAATTAATTGTTAATTAATTGATATTAGTTTATGGATTTAATTATAATTATTAATTTATTTATATTAATTGATTAATTAGTAATTATGTAAATTTTTATAATTTATTTTCTGTAGTGGGTTGTGGGTTTATAGGTGCATAGGGTGCAAAGTAATTTTTTAATAATTAATTAAATAATAAAAATAATTGAACGTTATTTATTTGGAAATAATAGTGAAATAATATTTAAGTATAAAAAAATTGGTTAATGTATAATTAATTTTTATTAATAGGTGATTAATTACAATAATTATTGTTAAATAGTAATTTTAAAATATTATTCATTCTATTATATAACATTTTTATTTATTTATAATTAATTATTAATAGATATTCATTGTTAGAATTTTGAATAATATATGAAATATTTCCTTTCCCTAATGTTGTATTCTCTGGAGTGGGAATAGTCATTTTTACCCCTACCCTATCCAACGCTTTCCCTACTGTTGCACACACTGGAGTGAGAATAGTAATTTTAACCCCTACGCTATCCAACGCTTTCCCTACTGTTGCACCCACTGGAGTGAGAATAGTAATTTTAACCCCTACGCTATCCAACGCTTTCCCTACTGTTGCACCCACTGGAGTGGGAATAGTAATTTTAACCCCTACGCTATCCAACGCTTTCCCTACTGTTGCACCCACTGGAGTGGGAATAGTAATTTTAACCCCTACGCTATCCAACGCTTTTCCTACTGTTGCACCCACTGGAGTGGGAATAGTAATTTTAACCCCTACGCTATCCAACGCTTTCCCTACTGTTGCACTCTTTCGAGTGGGAATAGTAATTTTAACCCCTACGCTAACCAATGCTTTCCATACTGTTGAACCCACTGGAGTGGGAATAGTAATTTTAACCCCTACGCTATCCAACGCTTTCCCTAATGTTGCACCCACTGGAGTGGGAATAGTAATTTTAACCCCTACGCTATCCAACGCTTTCCCTACTGTTGCACTCTTTGGAGTGGGAATAGTAATTTATACCCCTACGCTATCCAACGCTTTCCCTACTGTTGCACCCACTGGAGTGGGAATAGTAATTTTAACCCCTACACTATCCAACGCTTACCCTATGCTTGCATTCTTTGCAGTGGGAATAGTAATTTTTACACTTTTGTTATTGTACGTTAATAATATTGGCTATTATTTAATTATATTTTGTTACTCTATGTATATGTTTTAAGAAATGTGATTAAAAAAAAATATTTCGACTTTCATTAATTATTTAATTATTATAAAATAATGTAAGTATTTTTAAATATATTTTAGTAATTAATTATTAATATTAATGTAATTTAACATTGTTTTTATTAAAGTCGATATTTTTTACAAATATATTTTCGTAAACGATATTTAAAACTCGATATTTTTGTACTTACCTGTTAGTACATAGAAACTCGATATTTTGACAGTCGATATTTTGTCAACGATATTATTGCAATTCGATATTTTGGCATTCGATATTATTTCAGTGATCCGCTCAAAACAACGCCAAGATTCAAGCGGCCCATTGAAACCAACAAACCTTTCGAAAAGGGCTAGGAAAAGGTTAAGGAAAGCTCACAATAATTAAATCTATTAGTAAGAAAGTGAGTGATGATCCTAAACTTTTGAAAGTAAGAGAATCTGAAATGAAACCATATTTCCCGATTTTTGGGCCCAATAGGGATTTAAGGTAAAAGTAAAACAAATAACGGAGTGTGGCATTGAAAAACTAGGGGACGTAGATCCCAAATTTAGTTCTGGCCTCATACCCGAAGTTCCAATAATAATAAAAGAAAAAGCATCTGACCAATCGATAAGTGTGGAAGTCAATAGTGTGCAATCTAGTCACATTGAGAAATCAGTGGACTCTAATGGTCAAGTGGGTAGTATGAGCAATGAATTGGGGTCTTAATTAAGTCGGAAACCAAGTAATGAAGTATGGGTAGACCAAGGTGCACAAAATAATATTGTTAATCAGAATTTAGTGAATTACATTCATCAGCAGGGTGTTAATAGAGTCGATCAAGTGGTCCTCTGTGGGACACAAGAGAGATCAATAAAGGAAGTTAAAGAGGTCAATCTGCTGACGGAAAGGGTTCCTGTGATCGCTAAGGATAATTCATGCCCGCCAGTTATAACTGTGAAAGATAATATTGAGCATTTAAATTTGTCGACCGATATGAGGAAAGTAGCCTTCAGTCCCCAATACACTTCTAGAGGCCCACATGATATTTTAAACCCCGGTAACATTCTGAAATTATTACATGCTATTATAGATCTTACAGATGTGGTAACAAATGACCTGGAAGCTGTGGAGTTTAAGAAAGAAAGTGAAAATTGCGACAGGGAAATAACAGTTACAACTTGGTTAAATGTGGAAATTGTTGATAAAATAATGGCGAATGGTAGCGTATTTGATAAATGGGGCATTAAAGTTTGGCGAGCTCAAGCATCTTGCTACCCAACGTTGCTAATTCCAAATGAACCAAAAGGGGATGATAAAAAATCAGCTATGGCTACAAAAAAATCTGATGACAAAAGAAGTACCATAATAGAACAGGCTAGAGTTTTAAAAAAATGCGTCAGGCGCGTCTAAGGAATTGAACTTAGCATATGGCATCAAGATAAGGAGCAGCCAACCCGGTCTGCGAACTTGTGAGGAATTGAAGAAAGTCCCAGAGTTAGTAGATGATTGGAGTTGGCTCCCAGGAATTTTAACAAAACAGAACTTTGAAACGAAGGATTGATGTCTATCAAACCTTTGTCTCTCTGTTCCTGGAACACCAATGGCTTAAAATCATTAATCGAAGACCAATATGTAATTGATTTATTGAAGGCTTTTAGTGTATTAATGTTTCAGGAAACTTGGACTACGTCAAGAGAACCTTTTATAGGTTATGTTGAATATTATAATGTCGCAACACGAGAAGCCAACTCTGGCCGCCCATGTGGTGGTCTTTCTATGTATGTATCATCAAAACTGAAAGCCTCTCACTTTGAAATCGACCTTCATGTAAAATGGCTACAGTGTGTTAAACTAATAGCAAGTCACTCGATTATTCTAATACATGTGTATTTAAGTTGCAAAAAGAAGGTTAGATCCACCCAAATTACTCAGCTATGGGGGATGGTAAAAACTTTATATTATGAGCACTTGGATTCAGTATTTATTATTTCAGGTTATTTTAATATGCACTTTGTTGCACTTAAAAAGCAGACATTTGACTTAAAATGGTTAGCTCAATGGACAGATTGTGAATTTAAAAAATACGAATTAAAGATCATGCGTGACCTTGATAATACCCCGACTTTTACCAAAGCAGATAGCTCCTCTGTAATAGACTATACTATACTGTAATGTCTGAGAAATTATATAAGTTAGTAAAAACCTATGAGATTGCCCCAAGGATTGAAAGTGATCACAATCCACAAGTGATCAATTTTGATATTGATTTAGACCATTTGCCAGAAACTAAGATTATGGTAAAAGCTCCAACATCCTTTAATCTTAAGAGGTTAACATGGAATGATAAAAATGAGGATACATTTTGACAATGCTTGACTGTTTAATCAAGGATGCCCATGATGCTTATGATAAAGGTAAATCTATGGTTGACCTATGGGCACATTTGTGTAACGATCTGATATCTAAATCTGCTAGAAACGGCATATTGCTAAAACCAAAGAAACCTGGATGGTATTCTTCCCACCTATTATATCAAAAAAGAAAGCTTAATAAAGAAATAAGATCACTGCACCGGAATAAAAATAGGCTATCGCTTCAAACTACATCGCTTAAAATTAGAGAGTTAAAACAGAGATACAAAAGGGAAATTTGGAGAGCTAAGCAAGCATTTTTTGAAACAGCATGGGCAAAAGTCCATCATGCTTGTAAATCCAAAGATTTACGGTTACTCTGGAGCATTATTAATGACATCGAGAACGGTAATAATAGAAGCAATAGTGCTAATGTTGATGAAGTGAGTTGGGTGGGCTTTTTCAATAAAAAAATAGATACCCATTGTCAAGATAATGATAAATTTTTAATAAAAGTCCAATTGATATGCATAAATTAATAGATAGAGGGAGTGAGGGTTGCACTCCCCTCCCCAATGTAGAGTGGATGTGGGGCCCTGGCCGCTCAATAAAGTAAAAAAAGCAATAAATAAGATTAGATCCAACGGTGCACCAGGTCCAAATGGCATCCCGAATGCAATATTTAAAGCTGATTTAAGTAACTGGCCGGAGTTGCTAATACTTCTGTTTAATGAAGTTCTTAAAACAGGTCTTATTTCGCTATCTTGGCATGGGAGTGTTATTCAACCTATATATAAGAGTGGCCCACAGTATAATACTACTAAATATCGTTTAATTACGTTTACTGATGTAGAGGCAAAATTGTTTGCTAGTTGCCTGTTGTAAGAGCTAGAGGCTTGGGCCACAAAGGAAGATCTTATCCCTAATTTTCAAACTGGGTTTAGATAGGGAGAATCTACCCACACCAATTTGATTTTATTAACATTATTAGGTGAGAGAGCCAAAACCAGGATACAAAGATTATATGTGTGTTTTATTGATCTAAAAGCCGCTTTTAATTCTGTGCCGCGAAATACTCTCTGGGGTAAGTTAAGGAATTGGGGTATTCCGGAATCTCTGTTAAAGATGATCATACTTTTATACACAAATACCTGGGTGCAGATCAAAATTGGCGATGGAAAGCATATGACCCGTCAATTGGATACGAATGTGGGACTGAAACAAGGCTGTGTGTTGGCTCCTTGCCTTTTTAATCTTTTTATGGCCGACTTGCCTGCTCATTTTAAAAATAGTAATTCACATTCGCCTTTTATTCATGGTCAAGAAATCAAATACCTGCAATATGCAGATGATACTATTTTATTAAGCCAAACAGAAATAGGGTTAAAAAGGTTAATTGACTCTTTTATTGGCTGTGTCACTCAAAATGGACTAACAATTAATACAAAAAAGACAAAAATAATGAATATGGGAAAAGGGAAACAGAGGATTAAGGAGTGGAATATCAATGGCCTGGTAATTGAAAATGTGAAATCGTATAAATATCTAGGGATCACGTTTGACTACAGATTGATATTTAGACAACATTTTAATAACCTTGAAGCCAGGGGCTGCTCTCTTGCATTTGCTTTCAGGAAATTAAGAGACAAATTATTATGCCCTAATTATGATCATCTGATGAAGGTGATGAGAGCAAAGTTAATTCCATCATTGGACTATTGCTCAGTCATCTTTCGGGGCAAAGACGCGAAAGTGCTCGACGATATAGAAATTAGAACTTATAAAGCTGTTTTTAAAATCCCTAAATATATCAGTCGAGCAAACATAAGATTGGAATTTGGATTGAAAAAACAAATTGTGGCGCGTCAATCAGCATTTCTGAAGTCCTTAATATCATTAGCCCGTTCGGAGGAAGGATCTTTAGCAAAGCTATGTTGGCTTGAAATTTCAGAAGGGGAATACTCAAAAAACTGGCAGCTGTACCTAACTGAATGTTTAGGTAATTTTGATTGCCCTAACTTAGAAGATGAAATGAGGAGTAAAGTAGTTTTTAAAAAAGAAATTAATCAAATGGCCGCACTACTAACGATTATAGCTGACAAATAAGAATTAAGGAAAAGAAATCATTTCTGAACAATTGCTAATTCCTTTGGTAAGCTGACACCTCAACCCTATTTAGCATATCATTTAAAACCAAGGTTTAAGAATACATTTATGCACTTGAGGTTGGGAAGATATCCGACTAAGGATGGCATACCAAAATGGGAGAACCAATGGTCATCGAGTATTTGCAGGCTTTGTGGGCAAAGTGATGAATCAATAATTCATATAGTAACTTTATGTCCAGGTTTGGCAGACGCTCGGAAGACCATTCTAAAACCGATCTTTAATGAATTAGGAATTAGAACATGTAGACAAGCAATTACTACCTGTTTGAGTGGGGCGAATATTAAACTTACTTATCTTTTTGTTAAGTTTATCATTACTGCAGAAAAGAAACTGAAAGGATTAGAACGGGTAAATAACTGTATTGCGATATAAAATACGTAAGGAACATAATTTATTGTTATTTGAATGCAAAGTGTTAAGCTAGCTTAAGGGACTGGGAGTATATTTTAATGTAGTTGCGCACATTTCACTTTAATATCGCTTGCACATGGAACACAGCTAAAATTTGTATTTGTAACTGCAACTGCCAACAGAAGTCACTTTATGTAAATGCTGCTATAATAGTTCTTGGTGCAATTATAAGGCATTTTAGTAAGTTTTCTTTATTTTATTTATTGCATAATATATTACTGTTGCACTTTACTATTGCCTGTACATGAAATACAGCTAAAATTTGTATTTGTAATTGCATCTGTCAACATAAGTCACTTTATGTAAATGCTGCTATAATTGTTTTTGGGGCAATCATAAGGCATTATAGTTGGTTTTATGGATTTTTAACTATTGCGTATTGTATGAACGTTTTGATGGAATAGTCATCTATCAACGTATTATTGGAGTATCACTTTATGATGCTAATATCGCTGTGTATAGTATATGCTTGTTTTATTCGGTTGTTTTTATCTTTCCTTGTTTGAAATGATTTTAATTAATCAACAAATAAATACTTTACTTACTTACTGTCTTGAATGTATTGTTTTGTTATATTTATAGAGGGCTTACTACTACCCCAATATAGGGCACTGAGACGCTTGCGGCTTGCCTACATGAGTAGCAACCTACACTTTGTGTAGGGTGTGTGGTTGGAAGGGTGTTGTATTTGCTTTGATGCTATGTGGGAAGTGTTTTCATGTTGTGTTTGAGGACCACCTACCGGGGTGTGTGCAGCTTATTGTGCAATGACTTTGGCAGGATGGGTAGATGGTCACGAGAAGTGAGTTAGTGACGGTGGATCGTAAAACACAATTGAGGTAAAGGATTGAGGATTAAACCTGTTTTTCATAAGTTGAGAAAGATAATCAGATTTGACTGATGTATTGTCTATTGGGCATTTAAATGAACACAAGCAGATAGTGTCTTTCAGTTGCACCCTGTCATGTGGTTAGTGACAGGAAGTGATGTAAGCAGCATGTTGGTGCAGTTCATACATTATCAATGCTGCGCTTTGGCAGGGACAAGGGAAATGACGCTGAGTTGTTGATGGGCTGGGTATCTGTGTGGTTATAACTTTCTTTTGTTTATTTCTGCACTGTAACAACAAAAAGTGTGATTTGATAACGTGAGGTGTGTTACCATTGGCATTGGCGCACATGAACTAGTTTGAGGTTTCTGCCCTTCTGTTCACAGAGTGATTACAGGATGAACCAAATCTCACTCCTTTTGAATTTACGCTGGTCCAGTTCCCCCACTTCCTACCTAGATGAAATTGCTCCTGCAGCTTTGTGCTATGAGTAATTAGTGTGTGCAAAAAACATTTACACACCTTATTCTGAACTGTTTATGGGAAAAGACATCCAGTAACGTGCACATGTGCCAGTGCTAAGTTTGAAAAAAAATGTCACTTTAAACTGCAGCTTACAGTTGAAATGTTATAATAAAAATATATATATATATATATATATATATATATATATATATATATATATATATATATATATATTAAATAGTTTAATGCTCCACTAATGAACGTTGCTTGAAAATACGCACACTGCGCCCCAACGTGGTGGTTTCTCAGAAGTCTGTGCCAGTATTTACAAATAAGGGCTGGTGCTCAGCACCGGAAAACACCGGCACAAATTAAGCACTGCATGTGGCACATCTATGAGTGTGTTTTTTCATTCGTTGTAACTGGACAACTTCGAATAAGGCTCTTCGCTGTGTCAAATTTTGGAGGTTTGGAACATCATGGCCTCTTCCCGGGTTCCGGCCTACTTGAGTTGAGTGATAAATGTAGGTTTCTCTCTGGAGCTACACATCTTCTAGGCGTGCACTCAACCTCACAAGATACCTCAAGGTTTGGATAGATTTTACAAGCTATAAGATTGTTAGATTGAGACTAGTGTCCTCTTTCCACCTGTACCCCAGGTATCTCTAACGTCACCCCAGCATTCTTTACTCTGAGTGCCCCTCACATCCCCAAGAACAGCTACGCCAGCCCATATTTTATGGGTGTGGACACTGCAGATGATGGCTGGTAATCTAAATCCCCATACAGTTGCACCGCCCCAACTCACTGATTTACACCAAGAGCACACAAACAGTGGAAGTGTGCTTTACTCTGCATGAGATACGAACGGTTTACTCACTGGAGGCTTTTCTACAATTGTTCAGTTGAGTCTGGTGGCTTAGTGGACTAATGCCTTCACTGTCACTGAAATCTCGGTGGGTCCAGTCAGCTAGTCATTCTTCTGAGATCGATAAAATAAGTACCTTCGAGTTAAAGAACATTAAGCATCTGTTATTCAGCGCCAAGATATCCTTTGCGGTGAACAAGCGCTTTACAAATAATACACGTTCTGTTATGCTTTGTGCACTGCAGTAATTATTTCGTTGAAAGTGAGACTGGTTCAGTGAAAATGTTAACCACGAGGGTGTCATGTTTGTTTGGGAAACATGACAAAGTCTTTGCAGTGTGTACTTTTCACCTACAGCATATTTTCAAAAGTTTTTACCTTCCAAAACATTAAATACTCTAGCATCCTTGTAAAATAAATTGTCCATCCAACAAAGGTTCAGTGATTTAACTAAAATGTTACTGGATTAACATAAAATAATAAATATGGCGTGGTGTTTAAATTCAGTCACCGGATATCTCTGGGTATCACAGGTGTTGCAAACATGCAAGGACTGCACAGGCATGCAGTAAGTGATGCGAAGAGAGAGGTTGGTGTTTCCGGTGGCACGCAGTGCCAAGAAAGTTTTGAGCACTTGCCAGCTTTTGTGCAGAACAGTAACGAAGAGGAGTTAAAGGGCGGTGGGGAGGCTATTATTACAGAGGGCAGAGAGGCACTTTTTGCAGCAGTCCTCTGAGCCAGCTGGGCAGGTGGCAGCCACAGAGCACTAGTCAGTGCTGAGGGGGCCCCCTGCAGCTCGGGGACCCCCGCACTGTGGAGGGTGCGGTGACTGAGTTACGCCCCTGGTCCATCATCTCTTTGTGTTTGCTTTGTTCGCCCTGAGTTGGCAGGGTATGCCCAGACTTGGGCCCCTTGCTCACTTTGCCACTGAATTCAGGCTAGCCTGGCTGATGAGGGGTGTTACCCCGAAACCGATCCCAGGGTACTTGTTTCCGGCCCAGGGAAGACCTTAATGGCAATTTGGGCTGGACTATTCCCATGAGGAACAGACTGATTTGCATATGGCTGGGTCTGAACTGGGGTGGTGAAGTGAGCTAAAGAATGATGATGGAGTCTACCCAAACCTGTGACTGGGAGTAAGTGTCTGAATAGTTTCAGCGCTCCGTCCATCATCTCCTTGTGTTTGCTATGATGAGGACGCACAGGTGGTTAGGTCAAACCAATACAGACGTGACCTATTGGCTTTGTTTTCAGAATCGTGGTTGGGGAGGGTGCACATTTCGGACATCATTTTGTACATGCACGGATTGAAAAAGTTCAAACCTGTTTTGATATCATATTAGTTGGATTTGGCAACCAGTTTATGAACAGAAATTTCTACAAAACATTATTCTGGGTTAAACTCAAAAATCTCAAAAGTAATCTGGGGTTTCTGAAGTCGATCTGCGGACCCTGTCTAGGAATCTGATTGACTGAGAATGCCTAAACGTTTTGCAATAGTAGTTTCCAACAGGCTTTTGACCCAGCTCCCTGGCATGAACCTTGTTTAAGAAAACAATTATGTGGCTACATGGGGGCAAGTTGAGCTTTCATAAACACCACATGGTCAAGAGCACACCTCAGGCCCCTGCAGTTCACCACGCCCCCCATTCAGTCTCAGGACCGGGGCTTTAAGTGGGCCGGGTCCTGCCGGTGCTGAAAAGCCGGTGCTGAGTCGGGTCCCTATCGGGCTCACCATTTTTGCTCGGACCCTCAGGATGAGAAAAATAAATCTTCATTCTGCAGCAGCACCACCCTTCCCTGAATTTGGTGTAACTTCAAAGAGACTCCAAGGAGTTCTTTCACAGTCTCCTCATTTCAGAACTGAAGCTCTCTCAATGTTCGATACAACGAAGCCATAGTTGTTGCTTATTTATCTCATGCAACTAACAGCCATTTACAAGGTCAATAGTCCTGGCTTGTTGTAGGTGTAATGTTACTTGTTGCATTATATATCTGGATGCAATGACAGAAACAGCAAAATACCAGTCGGGCAACGATGCAAGTACAACGACTCAGATCTCCCAATTTACAGGTCCTGGTTGAAAAGAAAAACAAACATATTTCCATATTCCAATAACAGGGTGAGCCGTATAGTTTGTAAGAGGCCCGCGACAGGTGACTCAACAAAGTTACAACACATTCAGAAAAAGAGGACCCCGCAAGGGCAAAAATTATACTCTTGCCTGGCCGAAGCTGCGGGGTCTCACAGTCAGACGGCTATGCCTAGATCTCTGTGCCCTCCTGCTGTACTCCCAATGACCTCGAGGATTTAGGTAGAGGTAGCCTAGCTCCATCTTAGGTAATGACTTTGGGAGGCTGGTCCGGCATCTGTTCCACCCTCCTATAGGTGGGTCTAGGTAGGCAGTCACTAGGTAGCAACTGATGAGTGACAGGCGCGGGGCTGCTCATTGAGTATTCAGCAGGCCCGCATGCATATTTGCTGTCTACCCAGCGACATCTCGAGCCCGCAAAGATGGCACTGGCAGCTTCCTGCTTCTTCTGCCCATGTCGGGAGTTGCTATGATTACGTATGGTAATCCCCATTACTCTTAGTCCTACTCGTCCTCGACCCAGTCATCACTCATGAGGTATTCCACAGACAGGAAACAAAACAGGAAACGCTTTTAGGCTCCACTCCCCCTCCTGCCAGGTGCTATATCACTCCTAACCACCAGAAGCACATCCTGACACACCAAGCAACAAAGGCCTGGACAGGGAGTGAGGGTGGGAAGTATGACTGGGTCGAGGACGAGTAGGACTAAGAGTAATGGGGATTACCATAGGTAATCATAGCATTACCTCTACGTCCCTCGTCCTCGACCCAGTCATCACTCATGAGGCATACCAAAGCAGCCCAGAACAGGCCTTTGGCAACCCAATCACAGCAAAACACAGACCAGACACAAAGGAGCGCAGCAAGCGAAAGTGTTATAAACAAACAGAATCATAGCAGAGGGGGAAACCCCCACAGCCAGCAACACCCCATGATCAAAATTGGTCCGGTCATAGAGGGCACAAACCAACCAGCAGAGCCCCACAAACAGGGACTCGGAGGCCCAGGACCCAGCCCGACAAATCCCATCAAGGAAAGCAGCTCAGGAGGCAGACACCCCCGAGCGGAATGCCCCCGGACACCCGCCGGACAAGGCAAACCAGCACCAAGAGAGGCAAGAGAGATGACAGCCCCAATCCAGCGACCCAAAGTGAGCCCGGAAGCAGCCACACCCATACCAGCCAAACCAAAGGACACAAAGAGAGAGTCAGAAGAACGAAACTCCCCAGAACGAGCCACAGAAAAGGACAAGGCACGCCTCAGATCAAAAGAACGAAGCAACAGCTCATAAGGAGAAGAAGGCTCCCGAGAGGAACGGAAACTGGAGCGGACTCCGGGGACAAAACCAGGAACCAAAGAGAGCACCACAGCGACAACCAGAAAACGCAAAAACGGGGGGGGGGGGGACGCAAGGCCGGAAGCACCCCCAACCGTATCGCAGAAGCGAGAGCCACTCCGAAGGAAGAAAGGAATCCGGGCCCCGGAAGGCCTGGATAGCAGCCCACTGGCCCTCCAAGGCAGACACAGCAAAGCGTGCCCGAAAGCTACCCAGAGAAAACTGAAGAACAGAAGACACAGGGCAAGAGGTAGGAGACAGACCAGACAAGGAACACCACCCCAAGAAAGAAGACCAGAGCTTCGAGAAGGAAGACAAAGCAGACGGCCCACGAGAGGCCTGCAGCACAGAAATGATGTGGTCGGGCAGACCACGGACCCCAAGAGACAACCGGTCAACCTCCAGACCGCCAAGGAGAGGAGAACCAGAAGGGAAGGGGACCCCAGAGGAGAGGGGTAGCGGGGCAGAAGCCAAGGAGGGCCGACCGCTACGCCCAGCAGCAGAGGAAACCAGGACCTCCACGGCCAGGGCGGAAGAACAGCCACCACCTGAGCCCCCTCCCGCCGAACCTTCAGCAAGAAGGCAGGAAACAGAGGAAAGGGAGGAAAGGAATAAAGAAACCAAGGAGGCCACCGGAGAGACAAGGCATCCACTCCCCAGGCGCCCACCTCCGGGGACCTGGAGCAGAACAGGGGAACCAGGGCAGAAGCGCAGGAAACGCTGATCCCTCACAGCCACGGGATGTGTAGGTACGCATCCTGTAGGTCCAGAGTGGAGAACACCCGACCGGACTGGATCAGCGGGATAACCCTCTGGAGAGTCTCCATCTTGAACGGGATCTTCCTCACGAACAAGTCCAGACCCCGAAGGTTGACGACCACCCGGAAGCCCCCTGTGACCTTTGGCACCACAAAGATGATGGAGTAGACGCCCAACCCCCTCTATGCCATCAGAACAGGGACAACTGCAAGCTTGCTGACCAAAGAACGAACCCCGTCCGACAAGGCCAGACAGCGGGAGGCATCCCGAGGAGAAGGGGACACCACCACCCCGGATGGGGGTGGGGGGGGACAAGAACCCGATCCGGCAGCCCCTCGACAAGACATCCAGCACCCACTTGTCGGAGGTCGTCGGGCACCAACCAGGAAGGAACTGGCGAAGCCACCCACCAACCAGAGGCGGACCACCAGCGAGAACGTTCCCTTGGACGGCATAGTCAGGATCGCTGCGGACCAGACCCTGCACCCCCTTGGACTTCTACCTAAACATCCGGGGAAAAGACCTGCCAGTGCCACGCTGATTCCAAAAGGAGGAATGCTGAAACCTGGAAGGCTGGCGGAAAGACCTGGCACCAGAGAAGGAGGAACCCCCTCGGGGGGGAAGATCATGAAAGGGCAAAGAATGCTTGCTTTCCTTGAGGACCTTGTGTAGCATCTCCACCAGTGAGTCACCAAACAGACTGGCACCAGTGAAAGGCAGCCTCAAAACCATGGAACGCAGGGTTGCGTCCGTCTTCCAATCCCGTATCAATAGGGTACGACGGGCAGCAATAGAGGAACCATAGGAAAAAGCAGAAGACCTCACAGAATCAAAGGCAATAACCAACAGGAATTCCGCCTGGCGCTCCACAGACTCCAGCAATTCTGGACAACTGGCACCCTCCTGCATCAATGAAAACAGGGACTTGAAATCAGTCAGCAAAGATTGGGCAATGTATGCCCCATAAATGTCAGAACGAATAGCCAGATGAGAAGCGGCATAAGATTTCTTCAGGGCAGAATCCACCTTTTCGTCCACACCGTCCTCCAGAATGTGATCAACAGCCATGGAAGGACGACCCACAAGACTGGCCACAACAGAGTCCACAGGAACAGCAGCAGGCAAAGAGTCTGCCATATCCAGCAAGGGACAAAGCCCGGACATAAACCAGGGCATGGAAATAAGATCCGGGTCCTCCCACTCCACCAGCAGGACAGCAGAAACAAAGGGAAGCACCGGCAAGGAAGAAGCAACAGGCATCCTAAACTGCCGCAAGAGAGAATCCTGACAAGAACTAGACGCAGAATCATCCAGGAACCCCACGGTAACCCGCACAATGGGAAAGGATGTCAGGCAAGAGAACCCAGGAAATACACCATCCCTGAAGCTCAACAGCAGCCAGAGAAGACTCATCAGGCTCAGCAGAGGAGGAAACGTCAGAATAAAGAGCAGCAGAACCAGAAAGACCAGCGGCACTCCACTCGCCTGCCATCAAATCGGAAAGAGCCTCCAGGAGAAGGCGCTACATCCGGACCTCATCACCCTTCTAGGCATGCATCACAGGAGAGGGTGAGGAGACCCCACCGGAATCAGGGGAAGAGGGAGGCACAGTGGAGGAATGCTACCACTTGCGATGGTGCTAGCTCATAACGAACACATAATTATATGAAGGGCATCCCCAAAGAGAGGACCGGTACAGGCCAGAAATGGCCAAAAAACAACCCACAGGGGCCGCCTGACAAACAAGTATTTAAATAAAAACACAGAGTGAAAAAGTACCATCAGGGGATACATCCACAGCATTGGCAGGAATCGAACCCCGGTCCACGAGGGCGAGCTCCACCAAAGGAACAAGATCACCTTTGAGCTAGAGCTCCGTGGTTCACCAGTCAGTGCCACACGTAACAGAGCAGCGCCGCCGCCGGAACCACGAACGAACCACGGACCAGTGGCAGCGCCGCAAAACCCTGAGCTGACCGCCATGCGCCGGGAGTAGCCCGCCGGCACCCACGAGGCCAGGACGAACCGGCAACCAGGCAAGGAGCGGAGCGCCCGGAGCCTACCCGGGCGTCCGCCCACACCGGCGCCCGAATCAGGAAACGACAATGTGCATGCGCGCACACCCTGACAGCGGCCCGGGCGACCTCACACAGCTCCACAGAGGAAGCCCGGCCGGAATCAAAAGCAGAGAGGGAGCAGGCGCGCAGCAACAACACCGCCCCCCCCCCCCCGAGAGGCAACAAACCCGCCGAAGAAGACACCCGGGCCCCCACAGACACAGAGAGGCCCAGGCGCAACCGGGGGAAATACAAACGGAGAGGAGCACGCACAGCCCAGGATGCAGACACGGAAGTCCAGCGCACACAGCTCCTTCCTGCCCAAAGCTGAAATCCCGGAATCCAAGAAGCAGAACTACAGCAGCAGTAACAGTCAACTAGGCACGAAGAGAAAGAGGAAGACCTGAGAAGCCAAGCAGCCCAAGCCACCGAGCCCAGGAGGAGACAGGGAAGCCCAGCCGCCCCACTCCAAGGGATCCCACGACGGTCCATGGGAGCCCCCCAGAGCCCAGCAGAGGGGGATCCACAGGACAAAGATGCAGGTAAGTGCCCGGCACTCACCCCAGTGTATCCCATCAAGTAATCCACCGACAGGAAACAAAACAGGATGTGCTTCGGTGGTTAGGAGTGATATAGCACCTGGCGGGAGGGGGGGTGGAGCCTAAAAGTATTTCCTGTTTTGTTTCCTGTCTGTGGAATACCTCATGAGTGATGACTGGGTCGAGGACGAGGGACGTAGAGGTAATGTCACTGTTCTGCAGCCTGCCATCTGCCACTGAGACAGACATTAACACTCACTGGGGCATAACCCTCTCCCTGGGTAAACAAAAAAAATCTCTATAGCGTCAATAATAATACAAAAACCTCTTAAGATGTTTCTTTTCCACGTCTCTCTGCCGACACTGGAGACACAGACTTGTTTCTAATATGCATAGATTACACAGACGCCTAGATGCAGAAATTGGAAATGCAGCCACCCAAACACAATTGATTTTAATGAGGATTTGTATTGCTGCTAAGTGGAATTGGTGCAGCCTTTCATTTCTATATGAGTTGATGACATAAGAAATGACCCCAGACATGAAATCACAGGTGACATTACATCTCTCTAGTCTCTTCAGCATTTACAGCATCAATAGTATCCGTGAAGCTGCAAGTGACTGCTCTCCTCCACATCTGCGGTTTGCCTCAGAGTTGAAATACTTGCTTCTTTTCTTGATCCTTGCCCAAAGCCCACGGTGATAACTGGGTGCTCAGACCCCAGCGCAGGGTGTGAGTCAATACTCCACACGTTGGGCCAACACTTTCTGCATGTGCGGGCCAGTCCCAGTGATCTGGACGCTGAAAGAAACACGCGGCCTTTCTTTTCTCCATATTCTTTGCAAGGACATTGAGCTGATTGCACTATGCATACAAGAATAAGACCTTAGCCAGAGTCATAGCAAGGTGGCCACTGGCGATAAAGCAGGAAAGAAAATGCACCAACCTCCTCTACATTGATGCTGTAGTACCTCAGCTGCCCGAGTGACTGGGTTCTTGGAGTCACAACTGGAAACAGCTATTGTGTTTCTGAGGAATGTTCTGGTCAATGGCATGTTTTTAAGTGCACTTAGCCAGTAACAGTATTCAAAACATCATATGAGAAGGTGTTTCTGCTCCTTCAAGGATGTGTGCTATTTACTTCATACTATAGAGCTACGGGTTTCCTGCTAAATCTGTTTTCACTTAATGACAGCTGCTGAACAGTCCGCCAGGAGCGGTGATCCTCCTTCCACCCTTCTCCACGTTACTACTCCAACGGCCCCCCATGCCCTCAATCCCGGTCGCATCTCCCAGCGCTACTGCCGTGTCTCACCGCAGAACACTGAAAGTGAGTTCTACTGCTCCGCCTTCCATTTCACATGCATCCTTCTGCACCCACCTGATTCCCCCGCACCTCATACACCAAACACACTCAACACACACAACTACACACACCTGACCACCACACACTTTCTCCCTCACTAAACATGCATCCGAAATTTGAGATCTGCTACACGACTGCTCACTGGACCTGCTCTTCCTGATTGAACACTGGCTGACTCCCTTGCCTGCCCCTGTCATCATCATGGCAAGCTCCCAGATTCAAGATCGCAAGACAGGACAGGACAAACAGACCCAGAGGCGGAATCGCTAACATCTTCAAATAATTCATCCATTGCTCCACCACCTCAGAAAGTACCACCAACAACATCAAAAACTTGACCTTAAAACTCCTCATCACTGCCAACTACACCATGAGCAGCACTCTAGTCTGCTGCATCTCCCCTACCCCAAAAAGATCACACAACAGCTTTGGCAGAACCATTGTGCACTTTTTCACTCCCTTGATCCTTGACTTCAGTGCCTTCATCCTCCTCGGTGACCTCAACTACCACCTGGAAGACCTCACCGGTCCTTACTTGTCCAACTTCTTTGAGAACCTGTCTAACCGTAGACTCATCCAGCAAGTGGAAGGCCCCATACATGGCGCTGGACACCTACCGGACCTATCTTCATCAACCTCCGTTACAACACAGTAGACAATCCTACACCGATCACCTGGTCTGACCACGCCCTCGTCAACATCAGCATACCACTGTAGAAATAGCAGCCCTCCTGCCTATCTCAACTAACACACAGACCCACCTTCACCACTCAAGAAACAGCAACAAACATGCAGTCCATACACTAGGATCACCCTCAGACCCCTGACCTCAGCATGTTTTCATCAAAGGACTGGATCCATCAGCTCAGCCCTCACTGCGATTATGAACAACTGAAAATTAAGAGCCACCTACATGGGTACGTGGAATCAAGCCACACTACCCCCCTTGCCCCCCTCAAGAAACTCTTGAAGACACTAGCCAACTACAGGCATTCCTGCCTGCTACCCTACCCAGCAAAATGCATGGGGAAGATGATAAACATCTAGCCATCCACCTCAACAACAACCACCTCCTTGAAACCATACTGAATCCAAATTCATGCCCAACCACGGTACAGAGACCAACCTAATCACTGCCAGAGGCAATATCTGAATTCTCATGGATAGAGGTGGTACTGTGCCCTCATCCTACTGGACCTATATATAGCCTCCAACACAGTTAAGGGTGTACTGTAATGACACTGTTACAAGCTGTAGATAGGTATTTTGTTACATTAAATCTCACAGATTACAGCAGTAGACAATGGTTTTGGTAGTGGTCACCTCATTAGACAAACCTTGGGGATAAATGTTCACTGTGATAATCCTTGTTGGCTCCCTTTGAGAGAGGTTGTATGTTGTTTTGCCATGCAGAAGAACGCAAGGCCATTCAATACTTCCTAGATAAGAGACCATTACATTGTTTCACACACAACAAAATGCTGATCCGCATGATAGAGATGTGTTTACAAAACAATTTCTTCATGTTCCAGCAAATGTGTTTTCAACAAACCGGAGGTGTGGCGATGGGATCCTGCTTCTCCCCTAGCTACGCATGTTTACACTTGGGGCAATGGGAGAGGCAGGTCCTAGGGGTCACGCACTCCGAGACACAGCGTAAACATGTTGTGTGCCTTCCTAGATATATAGATGACTTATTTTTCATCTGGAAGGGGGAAGAGAAGGAAGCTACAACTTTCATCAACAATCTTAATGACAATACACTGACTCTGCAGTTTACCTCTCATTTAAGTACTACCTCAGTGAATTTTTTGGATGTGGAAGTGTATATAGAAAATAGTACCATCCAAACGAAATTACATCGCAAAGCCATTGCAGGTAACCCACTTCTGCACGCGTCTAGCCATCATCCTAAGCACCTTATTCATAGCATCCCCTATGGGGAGATGCTACGGATTAAGCGTATTTGCAGCAAACAGGATGATGTGAGGGAAGCACAAGAGGCTTCTCGATTACGTTTCTTAGCTAGGGGGTACTCTGATCAAGTTATTAAAACAGCTATCAGTAGAACAGAGGCCCTAACCAGAGAGGAAGCTCTAGTGACAAAATCGATGAAGAAAATTTGCAATGTGTCACCAGAATCTGAGCCAGAACACCTAATCACTACATTTAGTAAACAACATTGCACAGTTCGGAAAATTTTGGGCAAACATTGGGTTCTGATCAAAAATGACCCAATTTTAAAAATGCAAGCTCACTCATCCATCACAATCACTTACAGGAAAGTGCCATCTATGGAAAACAGATTGGTGAGTAGTAGCCCGGAGGTCTTGGCTAAGACCAACTGGCTCAGCTCCCGGACATTGTTCTTTAGGTGCGCCTCCTGCAAAGGCTGTAGCAACAGTGTGAATATTACATCATACTCAACACCCTTTGTGGATCATAAAATTCCAATCTCCAAATACTTAACGTGCAAAACAGAGTATGTAGTTTATATTTTGAAGTGCCCTTGTCCTTTGAGATATGTGGGGAGTACAACGCTCCCAGTTCATAAAAGGGTGCTCCAGCATATGAGGGCAAACTGTGACGAATCATACCCAGTCGCGAGACATTTCAATGACTGCCATAGAAGAGATGCAAGTCTTTTAAAATACTATGCAATAGATGCAGTCATGCCTCTCAGACGGGGGGCAATAGGGAAGGAATCATTCGCCGATTAGAAACACACTACATTTTAAACCTAGACAGTAAGCAACCTACAGGTTTAAACGCAAGCGAGGATTTCTATACATGTTTGTAATCTAATTCATAGAAAGATATAGAAGTTGTTATGTCATTCAATATACACATACTCTGTATCAAACGGTAAGATATAGATCCCATACTGAGACAGCTTGGGAAAACCTTTTGGGGCCTTGCAACATCCATAGGTGTATTTGGTACTTACTTGTCACAGTTTTTGAAAAAATGAAATGTTGTTTTAATTTTTTTTTTTAATTGTTTCAGTACAATTTTTCACACTATTTTCACAAGTTTTCATTATTTGTTTGGTGAGCATTTTTTCATTTAAATACGCAATCAGGGTATATTTAATAAGCTTTCATTATTATGGAACTAAATCATTAGGTGCTGGACAGGTTGTGCCTAAAAACTATTTTTAAAATGTGAACTTGTATTTTACATTTATGCACTAATCCCGATTACAATTTGAAGGGTTTGATTGATAGACTGTGATCAACATTTGTTGTTTATCTATTCTAGGTTTATCAATACTCGTATCACTTCTAACCTCTGGGTCTGCTGTCGTCCTTTGGAGTTGTTGATTTGGAGACTGTTGCTGTAATATATATATATATATATATATATATATATATATATAAATAAATATATATATATATATATATATATATATATATATATATATATATATATATATATATAGTTCACCAAAGGCCCAAGAGATTTTAGGGGCGCACTCGCAGTTAATTAACCATCCGGCTTTCTCACGTGGGAAATCACTTGTTGCTGCTCCCGGTCACAATCTACTGACCTGACGCATTTCAAGGCTGTCTGCCTCTTTAACAAAGGTCCCAGTGTAAAGACACTCACAAGCAGTTTCCACACTTCTCATTTTATTTGCAAGCCACGCCCTAAGTGGGCAGCGCTGGTGCACGTCTTGCTTTCTGGGATTAGAAGTCCCTGTGGAAAACAAATATACATTTCCTTTAGTAGGTCCTGTGAAGCTGCCACATTAATACACATTCTTATACCCTAGGTGGGCCCCAGAGCAGCGCGTTGATTCACATTGTCCCAATTAACTGTGCCGTATACAGGTCGCGATGCAGTTCTGACCCACAGCCTCCTCCATAGTTGAAAGGATGTTGCTGCCCCCCACGGCAGGGCTGCCGTGATTTTAGATTGTTCACCAAAGGCCCAAGAGCTTTTAGGGGCGCACTCGCAGTTAATTAACCATCCGGCTTTCTCACATGGGAAATCACTTGTTGCTGCTCCCGGTCACAATCCACTGACCTGACGCATTTCAAGGCTGTATTCCTCTTTATCAACGGTCCCCGTGCACATATTGGTGACGGGACGTATATCCCTGGTGAAAATGATAGCCTTGCCACGCCTTCTTTACTACTTTCGCACATTGCCTGTGTGGATACCTAGATCCATCTTCCAGCAACTGAAATCATTACTGATATCGTTCCTGTGGGGTACGGGCAGGCGTAGAATAGCTATGACCACACTACTTTGACCGAAAGATGAGGGAGGCCTAGCGGTCCCTGATTTCGAGCTCTATTACTTGGTGGCTCAATTGCAGATTTTCACGCAGGAGGTGGCGAGGGTTTTTCGAGGGTAGGAGCACGAGAGAGAGAGGGGCACCCCCCCCGACATGTGCTGGCGTTTATCGCCCTGCAGCAAAAGCTGACCGTCAGGGATTTATCGCTGGAGGAGCAGACGTTCAGGCTCTGTTGGAGCCGAACACAGAAACGTGCAGGGTTACGATGCATGTATGCGCCTGAGATACCGTTGGGCATGGTGAAAGCACTCCCCCATGGCGGCGATTGGTCGCGGTTGCAGGGATGGGAAGATGCAGGGATGCAAATGCTGGGGGACCTATACGAGGATGGGGTGTTGATCCCATACCAAACCCTGCAAGATCGTTTTGACCTCCCAAGGGGGGACTTCCTGATGCATGCGGCTATAATAAGGGCAATACAAGTACACTGGGGAGAGGGGATTCAGGAGCCCACCACGTCCATGGCTTGCCAATACACCATGATGGCAGCTGGCACGTATAAAGCGGTGACGTGCCTTTACTCGAGAATGCTGCGTGAGACCCTCCAACCTTTAATGGTGCTGAAAACTGCATGGGAATCAGATCTACAATTAGAAATACCTGACACTACATGGGCGCAGATAGTGAGGCGAGCGAGGAAGAGCATGAGAAACGCACGTTTTCAGTTGATACATTTCTACGTCCTACATAGAGCCTACCTCACGCCGGGGAAGATCGGGAAGTATTTCGGGGTGGAAGGTGCAGCATGCCCTAGATGTGACACGGTGGGAGCGGACCTGGGACATATGCTTTGGGACTGCACACACCTACGGGACTATTGGGGGAGATTATCGAGACATTAAACAACGTGACAGACAGGGAGTTACAATTCACCAAGGCTGTAGGGGTGTTGAACTGGTTTCCACATACGCCTAGAAATAGGATTTCGAGCAAATTTATTGACATGGGTCTGATCTTAGCTAAAAGAGAGTTAACAAGAAACTGGAAATCAAAGAAAAGTCCTACGCACAGACGATGGGTTAATGAGGTGCTTAGGTGGGCAGCGAGTAAAAGCACACTTAGATACCAGCTAGCTCACCGCAGATCTGACGATAAAGCAATGGAGGCGGCAATGGAGTGGGAGGTGCTAGTGCAGGCATTGCGGGATAGCACAGTGGAGGGGGAGGAGGGACTCTCTGAATTAGGCGATGAGGCCCTTTCGCACACACCGGGAGCACATGATCAATAGTACATTAATCATCCCTGCTAATACCGACACTCGGAGATCAGCGAGGAGTGTAGGCGCAGGAGGGAGCACTCATGGGTGGGAGGGAGGGGGAACCAGGGTGGAGGGAGTTGAAGGAAGATGGAGTTCGGGGCGGGAGGGGTGAGAAAGTAAAACGCGGAATAAGGAACTCCTGGCAAGTAGAATGACTATGCTTGAAAATTAGCAAGAAGGGGGATCCACCGTTTGACGCCGCCCGACCTCCGGGTTGTGGGCTTCTTGGCTGTGTACAAGCAATTTCAATGGTGCAAAGGATGAATATTAGCGTCAACGGAGCAGGATTGACATAAAGATATGTTGTGTATTGTGCTTTCTGCAATAAAAACCGTTAAAAAAAAAAAATCAAAGGTCCCCGTATAAAGACACACACAGGCAGTTTCCACACTTCTCATTTTATTTGCAAGCCACGCCCTCAGTGGGCCGCGCTTGTGCAGGTCTTGCTTTCTGGGATTAGTAGTCCCTGTGGAAAACAAATATACATTTCCTTTAGTAGGTCCTGTGAAGCTGCCACATTAATGCACATTCTTATACCCTAGGCGGGCCCCAGAGCAGCGCATTGATTCACATTGTCCCAATTAACTGTGCCGTATACAGGTCGCGATGCAGTTCTGACCCACGGCCTCCTCCATAGTTGAAAGGATGTTGCTGCCCCCACGGCAGGGCTGCCGTGATTTTAGATTGTTCACCAAAGGCCCAAGAGCTTTTAGGGGCGTACTCCTACAATTCCTTTATATTTGTTTTCCACAGAGACTACTAATCCCAGAAAGCAATACTTGCACCAGCGCGGCCCACTGAGGGCGTGGCTTGCAAATAAAATGAGAAGTGTGGAAACTGCCTGTGAGTGTCTTTACACGGGGACCTTTGATAAAGATGCAGACAATCTTGAAACGCGTCAGGTCAGTGGATTATGACCGGGAGCAGCAACAAGTGATTTCCCATGTGAGAAAGCCAGATGGTTAATTAACTGCGAGTGCGCCCCTAAAAGCTCTTGGGCTTTTGGTGAACAATCTAAAATCACGGCAGCCCTGCCGTGGGGGGCAGCAACATATATATATGGAGGAGATTCTTTCAGAGGAAAAGAACAGAGACCGTAAGGGGAATTCAGTGAAGGAAACAGCTTTATTTCAAGAGTCCCAGAGGCAGCGGATGCATTTCGGCTTGGTTGCCTTCTTCAGCGCCCTTCGCTGTGAAGATACCGTCCCTCATAAGCTCCTCCTGTTTAAAATACCTGCAAACACCTGGGTCTCCTCCCCCTATGGCGGTCAGCTCACCAATTAGAGTTCGTGTTGAATATGGCGAACATCAAAACCCAGCATGCACTGTATTTGCATTGTCGAGATGTATATACATATAGATATGTATAGTCACTGAAAAAACCATAGGTTATAGACCATATATAGTTAGGAATTAGCATTTACAAAACCTTGAAAATTCACTGAAAAAACCATAGGTTTAGACCATATATAGTTAGGGATTAGCATTTACTAAACCTTATTTTACTCACACAAAACCATTGAAATTCGCATATATAGTTAGTTGCACTAACTATATATCGCGCACCCGCAATCCACTGCTGATGATGTCACATATTACATCATTCATGACATGGTCAGTGACATAACTGATGACATCACTGATGACATCTCAAATGACATCACTGATGACATCACTGATGACAACATCCAGTGACTGTATGTTTCTGTAAAGTTAAAATATGTCTTACATATTGAAGAATGAGTGGATGTATAAGTGTCTGGATGAAGGATTTAGTAGGTGCATGACTGACTGTATGATTGAGTGATTAAATGTGTCTCACTGAGTGCATGAGTTAGTGACTAAACTGTCTTAATTTGTGCACCATTATGTCTGTTGTTCTGTAAACTGCTGCATGTGTTGATCAGTAGCTATATGAATAACTATATGGGTTATTGATTGGTTGCCCAAGTATTTGTATGGGAGACTGAGTGTGTGTGTGGGTGGTTGGGAGGTGTATGACTCTTTGCATAGATGTGTGAGCAGTTGATTCACTAGATGTATGGGTTCAAAAGTGCATGTGGAAACAGCTGTATGGGCGGTTGACTGTGTGCATGAGTGTATTGGTGAGTGAATGGATATCTCAGTGCTACATGTCAAATTAAGTACATATGTAAAACACAGTACATGTGAGAGTTGGCATATATAAATAACTGTGCATAAAAGCCAGTGAATGTGTGAGTGGCTGTATGAATCATTGTGAACTTGTATCAGGGATTGTATAAGAGAGTAAATATGTGTTAATATATGTTTGAATAAGTAAGGTGTGTATAACTGTATAGTTGAGGAAATGGAGGTGTGATTGATTCTTTGCATGACTGACTAGGTGTGTGAGTAACTCCATGGATGAGTGACAGTCTGTGAGTGTCTGTTTACACTGAGTGTATCTAAGGTTATATTAGAGACTGAAGAGGTTCATCGTATTATCACATGAATGATGTCATCAGTGATGTGATCAGTAATGTCAAATGAGATGTCATCAGTGATGTCATCAGTGATGTCATTTGAGATGTCATCAGTGATGTCATCAGTGATGTCATTTGAGATGTCATCAGTGATGTCATTTGAGATGTCATCAGTGATGTCATTTGAGATGTCATCAGTGATGTGATCAGTAATGTCAAATGAGATGTTATTAGTGATGTCATCAGTGATGTTATTTGAGATGTCATCAGTGATGTCATCAGTGATGTCATTTGAGGTGTCATCAGTGATGTCATCAGTGATGTCATTTGAGATGTCATCAGTGATGTCATCAGTGATGTCACTGACCATGACATGAATGATGTAATATGTGACATCATCAGCAGTGGATTGCGGGTGCGCGATATATAGTTAGTGCAACTAACTATATATGCGAATTTCAATGGTTTTGTGTGAGTAAAATAAGGTTTAGTAAATGCTAATCCCTAACTATATATGGTCTATAACCTATGGTTTTTTCAGTGAATTTTCAAGGTTTTGTAAATGCTAATTCCTAACTATATATGGTCTATAACCTATGGTTTTTCAGTGAATTTCAATGTTTTTTTAATAGTAAATATCAAAAGCTGTAAAATGTATTCTTATTCTAATTCAAAAATATATTTTTTATATTTTTGTATTATATTTTTTTAATTTAAATATTTATTTAATTATTTTTTATTGTTTCGCTGCCGGTCCGCGAACCAGGCAGCTTCCCGTTAGCTTCAATTTGTTCCGAGACCCGGTCCGCCAACCGGTAAACGTTCCGTTAGCGCAAGTACCGCGTTAGAAAGCAACATCGTGACGCGTCGCGTAATCGCAACGTATCGCGTTACTGCGTAATGCGTCTTATGACGCGCCGCGTTAGCGCACCCGGAAGCGCTCCGGAACGCGAACCAAGGCGCGAAACGCAGAGCCCCGGAAACGATCCGAGGCACGGCACGGAGCGCGTAACGTAAGCATAACAGGTCATGTGACTAGTTTATAAAACTTTTCATTGGTTCATTTTACTTTTAGTTTCCTACTGATGGAAGGCTTGGTCATATGACTTAAAATTAACACTTTTCATTGGTTTAGAACATTTTTTTTCCCAAATGATGAAAGTGCCACCTTTTTTCCTCACTCTGACTTTCATTTTTATGAGAGAAAGACCTGTTTCTGCTTGTTCAGTCATGGCATCTGTAGTAGCTGCAGCTGGTGGACCCCCAGCACCACCACCACCTCCAAGGAAGAGAGGACCACCTCCTCAGGTCATCCTCCAACAAGAGGAGGAAGAAGAGGAAGAAGAGGAAGAGGAGCAAGGGACAAGGAGGTTTTTAAAAGAACAGCCAAGGAGGTCCCATATAAAAGAAAATTTTATTTGGCAATTTTTTTCATTTCCTCCACATCAAAAAAAGGTAAATGCCCGGTACGTTACCTGCCTCATCTGCCACAATGAACTGTCCAGAGGAACCGAAAAAAATACAGTTATGGTAATTATACCATGCATCGCCATATGGAGAGGTGGCACCCGATAAATTACAGTGCTGCCCAAATACGTGATTTGGTGGATAACCCCCGACCTGCCAGTACATCCACCAATGAAGTGGCAGTGACGGAATCAGAGGCAAGGGAAACGGTCCCAAATCTACAGAAGAACTTTGGCCAAATGAAGTTAACATGTTTAACTTGCGGCAAATTAATTTCCTGTGGAGAGAGGAGTGTAACTCTAATCAATAGAGCTTTTGAACATCATCAATGTACAAAACGTCCCAGAAACTAAATTTTCTTTTTTTTTTGTTGCTCCTGTTGAGCCCTTTCTAATGAATCATTTTTGTTTCCCCCCCCCAAAAAAACCCCCAAAAAATATAAAACAACAAAAATAATATGAAAAATTGCTAGAATGTTTAGCACTCTAGCAACCTCTATTTCTTTTGATTCGCTTCCCGGTTCGCGTGCCAGTACGCGAACCGGAAGCGAACTAAATTTCTTTTTTTTTTTTTTAAAAAGAGTAAGTAAACAGAGAGTAATGTTAAAAGAAAGACAAATAGAGGGAGTAACACACAGTTACTGTTGAAAGAGGGACTGAGAAAAGGAGTGGAAAGAGTAGTATACGTAAGTAATAGAAAAAGAAATGAGGGAAGTAGCAAAGGCAGGAAACTGAAGGTTAAAGAAATGAAGCAGTGGAACTAATAAAAGTTAAATTTGATAGAGATGTAAAGTAAAGAGTACTAAACACTTACCTTATAATTGTCGTTAATTTAGTCAATTGTAATTTTTATACTTTTAGTCTGTGTAAGAAAGATCAAAAAATTTTAAATTAATAGAAGGTAGTAAAAAAAGAGTGAGCATGAGACAAGATGAATACATATTATAAATCACAATTCAAAGTACTAAATTAATTATACATATTTAATGGTTTATTTTTGCTGTTCTCAGAATATATCAAATTCCACTGAAAACAGTGAGTTGAAGGTATTCATCATATAACAGCGGAGAAAAAAAAACACAATCAAAATGATTGTGTTTAAAAAACCCTTAAAATATAATCAATCAGAAATAAGAACTCCTCAAAAGTAACTTACTTTCTATGACGTCAAAGGATGTCCTATGAACAGCTTATACTCTGTTGTGCTGTTACTATTTTCTGCCCGCCACTTTCTGAAAGATAAACTCCATCGTTTTAAGAAAAATGAGACATACAAAGCAATTTAAAACAGCACACTAAATTACAGCAACACCTAGAATCATATGGCTGAGATACCCGCCACCCCCTCTCAACACAATCCCCAAGAATGGGAATACGGAAACATTTCTGAACTTTTGGAAGGCGGGAGGGAGTTACCCTCCCGGCCGTATTTATTAAAATATGAAACAAAATTAAAACATTAAAATAACAGTTTCATATCATGTACAATTTCATTTCCACATTACGATGTTTTGGCTGACCTTAACACATTTCTAATACAAAGGTTCTCCTAGCCGATACTAACATCCTACAAATGCATTTTCAAATTGAAATTGTACATCCTAACGTTAAGGGCCAACGGCAAGGTCGTAACCGGTGTCAGATCCCTAAACCAGAACTCCCCCCTCACTTGTGAGGGGCAGCCGCACAGAGGACTGCACCTCAGGTGCACATACCAATTTCCCTTTTCTTGACGGGGGCCCCAATTAACTCGACGCCATCTTAGTGGTCGTCCGAGGACTCGTGTGAGGTGTCTAGAAGGTAGCGTAGACCCCCCTCCCCACCCCACACAACTTACCACATCTGCCGTCGCAGATGTCCTGGCCCCGAGAAATTCCCAAGAGGGGCCCGTAGCCCCTCCTATCCAGGGAGGGGCCTTGACCGCCTTCCCTTTCCTTTCGACGTCCCATCCTTAGAAGGGACCGCCTCCCCGTTGAGGGGCCAATGGCCACCTCCCCCCGGGCGCTCCCATCCGTAATGGGTGACGCCCCCCCCCTAGGGATCTTCCAATTACTGCTCACCGATCATGACCTTACCGCCCGACCAAATAATAAATACGACAAACTAAACTAGAGAGACTAATTACTAAAGAGGAAAAGACAAAAAGATATTCAAAGTATGAACTGTCTAAACATCACTGATCAACTCTGGTGCAAATACTTTTATTCGATAAAACATACTGTAAAGAATTATCCACTTTATTGCATACTGAATCACAACTTTATTCAGAACAACCTGTAAGAAAAGTGAATAACCACGTCAAATAATTTTATTTCAAAAACAACTTGCTGTCCTCAGGGGCTGGTGGGTGGGTCAAAATTGGCTCTTCGTTCCGTCTCAAGCTCACGTGCAGCGGGGAGGTGCAGCTTCAGAGCACAGGAACAAGAGGATGCTTCCTTGGCTTGTCGCTCCTTTTATCCTTCCTCTGGCGGGCGTAAACCCGCCTCCGCCCGCCTCCGGGGGCGTGGCTGGCGGCTTCAGTGTCTAGGACAACCCACTCTTGGGCGGGAAAAAGCGCGCCCCGGCTACGCCGCTTTGGGCATACCAGCGAGACTCGCCTCCCGCCCAAGATGGCTTCCCGGGGGGATCGGGGTACTCCACCATACGTTCGGGGGGACCGAGTGGTCGCCCCTTTCCATATGGCTGAGATACCCGCCACCCCCTCTCAACACAATCCCCAAGAATGGGAATACGGAAACATTTCTGAACTTTTGGAAGGCGGGAGGGAGTTACCCTCCCGGCCGTATTTATTAAAATATGAAACAAAATTAAAACATTAAAATAACAGTTTCATATCATGTACAATTTCATTTCCACATTACGATGTTTTGGCTGACCTTAACACATTTCTAATACAAAGGTTCTCCTAGCCGATACTAACATCCTACAAATGCATTTTCAAATTGAAATTGTATATCCTAACGTTAGGGGCCAACGGCAAGGTCGTAACCGATGTCAGATCCCTAAACCAGAACTCCCCCCATACTTGTGAGGGGCAGCCGCACAGAGGACTGCACCTCATGTGCACATACCAATTTCCCTTTTCTTGACGGGGGCCCCAATTAACTCGACGCCATCTTAGTGGTCGTCCGAGGACTCATGTGAGGTGTCTAGAAGGTAGCGTAGACCCCCCTCCCCACCCCACACAACTTACCACATCTGCCGTCGCAGATGTCCTGGCCCCGGGAAATTCCCAGGAGGGGCCCGTAGCCCCTCCTATCCAGGGAGGGGCCTTGACCGCCTTCCCTTTCCTTTCGGCGTCCCATCCTTAGAAGGGACCGCCTCCCCGTTGAGGGGCCAATGGCCACCTCCCCCCGGGCGCTCCCATCCGTAATGGGTGACGCCCCCCCCTAGGGATCTTCCAATTACTGCTCACCGATCATGACCTTACCGCCACAGGCCGGATAGTTGACCGGCTATCCGGACCCCCCACAAAACTCCTACCTAAAGGTCATGCTGTAAACTCTTTAACCAAGCTACGAGGTCTCCTATGAGTAAAGAATTCCCCACCCGGGACAAATGGACCCCATCTTCTAGATACATATGGTCCCCCCTGATACACCCATGAGGAATCGAATGCAATGTACTTGTACGGAACAGTCTACTAAGCTTGTTATTTACCTTCTTCACAGAATGATTTATAGCAGACACTGAATTAGCCCCCCGCCACACCTTTCGTGGAATCATATGGGACCATGCAATCGTGCACCCTGGAACCCTTCTCGCCAACCAACTTACTGTGGATAGTATCGCCTCGAGAAGTAGTCGTCTACCAGTGGTCACCAAATCATTGCCCCCAAGATGCACTATGATTATAGATGGCGGTGACCTTGTCCGCCCTAACAAACCCTCGAAAAAAGGTTGAAACTGGTCAATACAGAGCCCGCCCCTTCCATAGAAGGTCACCCTGTACCCGTATTCCCCAGCCATGTGAATCATGTCACCTGCTTTGAATACGTCCGCGGCACGCCTCACGTATGAGTGGCCCACGACCCACACCACTTTTTCCTCAGCCGGTGATCTTTGACCGCTGGTTCCCAGGTGTCGGGTCGACTGCACAGTCCGCCCCGCCTCGTAAGCTTGCGAAACTGAAAACCAAACAAAAACAAGAAGCGTGAGTACATGATATCAGCTTCACAACATGTGCAACCGCACATACCTTTTGTAACAATTCGAGGACCAACGCCCCAACTGTTTCACCTTTTCCACACTCAGACCCCTGGCTGTAGACTCTCTAGCAGCCCCTATCCGGAAGGAATGGGTCCCAAACTCGCCCGGGTTCAAGCCCGCGGCCGAAATTGCCATTGCAAGCACCCGCTGGAACTGAAACCTCGTCAGTGGGGTGGCATCAGCGTGTCTCAACAAGGCCCCCCCCCATGATGCCGCCCTCTGCGCCAAATATTCCTCAACGCATACGAAGGGGCAAATGGGAGATCCGGGAATCCGATGGACTACTACGCTGTCCCCGATGGCACCCTGATCGGTCTTGGACCTGGCAAACGAGACACTCATCGTCTCCCCCTTAACTTGAATGTGCTCTCGGCACAGTCCCCCCCCCGTATCCTGCTTGTTCTTTGCCACCAGTTCGCTTACCCGCATAGCCCCATGGAATGCTAATGCAAAAGCAGCCCGGAATAACACTGTTTCTGACTGGGATGAACATGTCGCAGGGAGTACGGACAGTAACAGGGCCAACCTCTCCAGACCTATCGGGTGCCTTTCATCTACTCTGCGACCCTCGAGGCATTGCCACCCACGCAGCGCCTTCTGTACTACGAAAGACGCTGTAGTGTCCTGGATACCATGAGCCCGTGCCATGAAGGAAATGGCGGCCCGATGCCTCTGGGCCGTGGCTACCGATTTGCCTGCCTGATGTAATGACAGCAAAAACTTCACGACAAACTCTTCCTGGCCCCAAAGCTCCCCCCTAGCAGAACCCAAAAAGGACCAATAGGAACGGAACGCCCCTTCATATGCCTTCCTTGTCCTGGGTGCTAAACTCTCTCCCACGAGGTTTTGTAGTTCGGGGCACCGAGAGACCAGAGAGCTTCGGGAAATGGTGCCGCCACCGGGTCCGCTGTGGGCAGAAAACCCCAGAAGGCCTGCATACGGAAACGAGAAAGCGCATCAGCAGCCTGGTTCAGCACCCCTGGCACATGTCTCGCCCTAAAGAGCACGTTCAATTGCATACATAGTAAAACAATTTCCTTGAGCAATCTCAGAATCTATTTGCATCGTGCTGCCTGACTATTGATACACTCAACCACGGTCATGTTATCAGACCAGAACACCACAGAGTGATCCCGAAACCCCTCAGGCCATGTTTTCAAGGCCACCAGAATAGGGAACAGTTCAAGAAAAGCAATGTTACTTGTAAGCCCACACTCGTGCCACCATGACGGCCACGTTTGAGCCGACCAGTGATTACCAAATATGGCGCCAAAGCCTATACTCCCCGCCGAATCTGTCCACAGCCCCAACTCCTCGGAGGACACTGCCGGCTTGTTCCAGACAACCCGACCATTGAAATCCGCCAGGAATGCCAACCAAAGGCGCATGTCCTGGCGAATCTCTGCCGAGAGCCTCGTGCGGTGGTGCCCCTCTTTAAGACCGACCATGGCTTGTGCAATCGAGCGGGAAAAAGGGCGGCCATTGGCATTACTCTAAGGGCAAAATTCAACTGACCCACAGTCTGCTACAATTGATGCAAATTCACCTTAGTCTCCCTCATACATGTTTCAAGCGAGGCCCTGAATTTCCTCACCTTTTCTTTGGGCAACCGGAAGCAACCCTCTTCGGAATCGAGCTCTATTCCAAGAAACTCGAGCGAAGTTGATGGCCCCACAGTCTTACCTGGCGCCAATGGCACACCAAACTGACTCATCAGACCACAAAATTCTTTTAAAGCCTGTGCACATTCTGTGTCCCCGGCTGCCCCCAGGAACAGAAAATCGTCAAGATAATGCATAACATGCTGAAACCCCGTCATTCTTGTGAATGCCCATTGCAAAAAACAACTGAATTTCCCAAAATAAGCACAAGATATGGAGCATCCCATTGGCATACATTTATCCATGTAATAACGCCCCTGAAACATAAAACCAAGGAGACGCTGATCGTCTGGGTGTACCGGGAGCAACCGGAACGCTGACTCGATGTCTGATTTGGCCATCAGCGCTCCGGGCCCCAGGCGATTCAACATGGCGACGGCATCATCGAAAGATGCGTACCGCACCGAACACACCTCCGGGTCTATCGCATCGTTCACCAAAAGACCTCTCGGGGCTGACAAGTTATGTATCAATCTAAACTCACCCGGGTCCTTCTTGGGGACCACTCCCAAGGGTGAACAAACAAAATTAGCAACTGGTGGCATGTCGAATGGTCCGGCAACCCGACCCCGGGTCACCTCCTTCCCAATCTTCGCTTGTACCACCGCCGTATTCTGCAGGACCGACAGTTGGTTCCTACATTGTGCTTTACCCTGAAAATTCCCCACTGGGATGCGGAAACCATACGAAAAACCGTCTCGCAACACCACAGCGGAGACATGATCCGGGTATTCATTGAGCCAAGGAATCATTGCCATGGTATCAACCGGGGTAGGTAAAGGCGCCCCTCGGACTGTTTCAGACCTGTTTGGCGCTTCCCCTACTTCCGTTATCACCCGTTTTGGCTCTGCACATGGTCTCGGGATGCGAGGACTGTCCACACCCCCCACAGTCATGCCTAAACTTGCATGACCCCTGGGGCCTTGTACACTTTCCCCTGTTAAAGTTCCAGCAGACCCCTTTTTTACCTGTATTGCCATTCGACCTTGAGTGATGCTCGTTACTTGAACCCGCCCGAAAGGGCGCCCCAGATGCATGGCGGGAAAACCCGCCCCCGTTTCCCCCCAACAATGGCGCCTTTGTCATGCCTGATTTCTCCATTTTTTGCCAGGAGATGGAGTCGTAACAATCCCACGTCAGAGATGTGTCGAACTCCTTGGCCTTACGAAAAATATTATCATAACAAAACCACTGATTGCCCTCATATGTCTGGGAAAACTCCATAATACGTGTCGGCCAACAGTTCAGGTCTCCGTTCCCCCATAATTGAAGTGAATATGCCAAATGCTCTGCCCCAATTATCTATCGTCTCATCGACTCTAAAAGCGGCCATCTTGGCGCGCCAAACACTCGGATGCATAAACTCTTTTTGAGCTTTCACGTGCTCAATCTCGTAATGATCAGTTAGTAAAGAAAACATGTTTACATATTTCTCAGCCCAAATCCTCTCCTTGATTTCCATCGGAATATGCTGAGCCACTTTCTCCCTTCTCGAGGGTACTGACCCCTCCCCCGCAATCGGCAGTAGCTGCTTACCTGCACCAGAAGCTGTAACCGTAGTCGCCGCCGAACTCACGCCCGCTGCGGGTTGACCCACTGGAGCCTGCGGGGGAACAAAAGGAGATGGAGCCTTTGCAGCCTCTCTTGATTGCCGCAACTGCCTCATTACTGCCCTGGCGTCATCTGCCGTAGCCCCCTCACTAGCTTTCCCCAACCACGCTGCCAGCTGTGCAGCCAACTCGGGAGGCATATCCTCCCCGTTCACAGGGGTGACTACAACGGGGATTGGTTGCCCCTCCTTCGGGACCGGGATCGGCGCCTCAGTCGGTGTATCAGGGTGCGCCGGCGGCGCCTCGGGAACCGGGGCCTATTCCCCAGTTGCTCCCTTCTTGGCCCTTCTACTTCTCCCGTTAGGGACTACTCCCGGCAATGCTGGTCCGACGACTCGCTTAGGGCCCCCTACACCGTTCATTGCCGCCATCTGTTTCTTCATCTCGGCCATGTCTTTCACGAGCATGCGGAGCATCTGATCGGTTCCGACCCGCTTTCCGGCCTTCTTGCCCGGCATTCTCCAACGCTGATTTCCTGGAAGAACAAAGACAAGAATTAAAACGCTCAAAATTGGCTCTTCGTTCCGTCTCGAGCTCACGTGCAGCGGGGAGGTGCAGCTTCAGAGCACAGGAACAAGAGGATGCTTCCTTGGCTTGTCGCTCCTTTTATCCTTCCTCTGGCGGGCGTAAACCCGCCTCCGCCCGCCTCCGGGGGCGTGGCTGGCGGCTTCAGTGTCTAGGACAACCCACTCTTGGGCGGGAAAAAGCGCGCCCCGGCTACGCCGCTTTGGGCATACCAGCCGAGACTCGCCTCCCGCCCAAGATGGCTTCCCGGGGGGATCGGGGTACTCCACCATACGTTCGGGGGGACCGAGTGGTCGCCCCTTTCCATTATAGTCCAGTTACCTACCCTAAATTCTCACTTCAGAAAACAAGTCAAAAGGCAACATTGCTTCATACTCAATTGGTAATGTTTGAAGAAAGACTAGCCTTTTTTTATTTCAAATAAGCTGTGTAATATCCTGATGTTGTCAAAGGACCATCTTAATATATAATAGCTGCAGTTGCAAATGTTCTTCCTGAAATCGATGACTGTGTAGCCAAAACATTTTTAATAAGACTTAACAACTTTTTTTTCATCCAGTTTATGTAGTTGAAATTGTAAAATGACATTTCACCCATAAGTTTCCATAAATAAAATGGACAGCATTGCAGACTTACATTTCCTCTACTCCTTGTTTTGATCTGATGCTTGAATTAGCTTATAAACACAAACAGTTTTCGCTCTGTACTACACTTATCCACAAGGCCATATAGAGTAGGAGCCATTAGAACCTCTTGAAATTCCTCCGAACAAATCCCAAGATTCCTTTCCTAAAATTTTGGTTGTAAGAACACCAGGTAAGAATTTTGAAGGTGGAAAGGCAATCTTTTTTTGAAAGTTAAAACAGAATCATTGCAGAATGACCAGCCGTTTCCAGATTTTAAATAAGCTGTGTAATGTCCTGAAGTAGTTGAAGGACCGTCATGATATATAATTGCTGTAGTTACAAAAGTTCTTCCTGATATTGACAACTGCAAAGCCACAAAATTATTAATTAAAGTTGTCAATTTAGTTCCATCAGGCCTACATCGTTGGAACATTAAAATGACATACTGGCCATAACTTCGTATAATTAACGTGGACAGCATTGCAGACTTACATTGGCTACACTCCATGTTTTGATCGGCTGCCTTTACTAGCTTATTGAAGGATACTGATTTACTGTCAGGCAAAGTTAAATATATAAATCTTTCTGAGTCTACACTAGTAGTACTTGATAGCCTACAGTTCTCGCAATCATGCTGCCATTGATAAGAAAGGCCAAACAGATAATCTACATCTACACCTTCATCTTGCAATACATCAAGCATATACATTAAAAACTCCTGACAATCCTGCTGAATATTTTGAGAGAATTGTGTTTGACCTGAACATTCGTCTAACAGATAACGAATTTCAGACACACTTTCTACTCTTGTTCTATCAGCGCTACATTTCTCTAACACAGAAATCAACAAACAGCATAAACTTTGTTCCGAATTGATCACAATCTGTTCTTTTAAAGTCTCTAGTGAAAAGAGAACATTAACCACTACATTAGCATAGCAGTTGACACCAGAACTCTATTTTCAAATTGAAAACCAACAACATCTTCAACAGAATTCATTTTATTTCTGCTTACAATTTTTGGTTCATCGACTTTTGGTCTTTTTGCTACAACCTCCCTACCATTACTGATATTTCTTCGTTTCCGGCCTACCACACGTTTCTCAAACAAAGGATATTGAGGCAAATGTGGCGCATACTCTCTTCTTAACCTATTGTATTCCTTAACACAATCTAGATCCGCACAAATGTTTGTGACATCACAGTCAATCAAGTACCATCCCGATAAAGTTCTGACTCGTGACAATGCTACATAAGCCATACCCTCTTTGAACACAGAACTGCCAATATTCACTAAAGCAGTGTCTACACTTAAACCTTGCGATTTATGAATTGTCACTGCATATGCCAAGCAAACAGGAAACTGCTTACGGCGAACATATAAGTCTTTTACAAGCAAAAACCTAGCTGTGCAACGACCAATTAGCTGTACTTCCTCAATGCCATCAAATTTAATTTTTAAAAATTCAATTCCATCTCTACTTCTGTATTTCTCAAAATCAACAACATTACCCATTGATCCATTTACCAGACCTCTTTCAACATGTAAATTTCTTCTCAAAATGATACGGCAATTTAAGCACACATTCAGAGTCTTTTCAAAACCCGCAGTTTTAGATATAGTCTTCTCTAATGAATCCAATTTAGATTTCAAATTCTCAGACAAAACAATTGTTGCACCCATATGCTCTATTCTGTCAATAGCTTCCAGTTTCACAATCTCTTGGTTTTCTAAATTCAACATTTTGTTATTGAAGATGGAACATTCTGCAAGAGTTGGCATCAAACATATTCCAGATTTTTTCTCAGTAATTTTCTGAAAAATATCCTCTGGCAGAACGTCTTCTTCTGGATACAAATTTGACAGTAATCATGCATGTAAAGCTTCTTTCCCACGCTCAGTCACTTTCCCGATTCTAACATCTTGTAGAATATTCTTGTAATCTTCGTCCTTCGCCTGACGCATGTTTTCACGCAGCTCAGCATAATTGAAGTTTAACCATATGTTAACGTTGCCAATGCTCCCTAGGCACTTCCTGGTATCTTCATGCGTAAGCAGTTTAAACACTGGTTGTCCTTTCACTGGTGTCAGCTGCAGAAGATCACCGAAAACAATGATGTGTTTGCCACCGAATAACACATCATACTCTGTTTTAAGAACTTCCTGCATTCTCAAATGCACAAAGGCAAGCATGACATTGGAAACCATGCTTACTTCGTCAATGATAAGAAGTTTCATCTTCTTCAGGACTCTAGATACTTCACAACAAGCATCCCCAGATAACTTGTGGTATTGTAATTTGTTATCATGCTCCACTGGCAGCATCAGTAGACGATGCAAAGTAATCAGTTTAATGTTATGTGCTGCCAGTCCAGTTGGAGCGGTGACAACACAAGACAGCGATGACTCAGTCCTTTTCTGCAGATAACATGAAATTGCTTTAATGAGGAAACTTTTTCCAGTTCCTGCTTCTCCACTCATGTACAGTCGGACAGGCTTCAACGACGTACATGAGCACTCTTTCTTCTCATGACTTAATCCATGATCAATTCGGTTGGTAACTTCGTCATATATTTTCCTCTGCTCAACGTTGAGTTGTCTTTCCAAATCTTCTAAGTTAACTGCATGCTTCTGAGCATGTGCCATGGCTCTTTCCACTTCAATCATAGCAGTGGCAGCTTCATTTTCGATAACTGGTTCTCCTAGTGGATCCTGACTCAATGAAACAGAACTCTGACTGTCCTGAGAACTGTCTCTAGCAATCTCAGCTGCAATTGTTGCTTCCTGCTCGATTTCTGCATTCAACATTTCTAGATATTTTGGAAAAACAGGACATTCTATGGACTCCTTGGCTGCATTAAAAGAGTCTTTGTAACAGAGGAAATCTCCAAGCAATCAATCAATCAATCAATCACAGACATTTATATAGCGCACTACTTACCCGGAGGGTCTCAAGGCGCTAGGGGGGGGGGGGATGCTGCTACTGCTCGAAAAGCCAGGTCTTGAGCTTCTTCCTGAAGGAGAGGTGGTCTTGGGTCAGGCGCAGGTCGGTCGGGAGGGAGGTCCAGGTCTTGGCGGCCATGTAGGAGAAGGACCTTCCTCCTGTTGTCGTTCTTCGGATGCGGGGGACTGTGGCGAGGGCGTGGCTGGCTGATCGGAGATGTCGTTTGGGAGCGTAGAAGTTGATGCGGTTGTTGAGGTAGCTCGGGCCTTGGTCGTGTAGGGCTTTGTGTGCGTGGGTGAGGAGGCGGAAGGTGATTCTTTTGTTGACGGGGAGCCAATGAAGGTCTCTCAGATGTCCGGAGATGTGGCTGTGTCGTGGGATGTCGAGGATGAGTCTGGCTGAGTCTTCCTGGTCTCGGTGGGGATCCACCGGAAGATCTTCCGTAGCATGCGCAGGATGTTGAAGCATGACGAGGAGACGGCGTTGACTTGTCTGGTCATGGTGAGGGAGGAGTCCAAGATGAAGCCCAGGTTGCGTGCGTGGTCTGTCGGTTTGGGTGCGCTGCCTAGGGTGGGCGGCCACCAGGAGTCGTCCCAGGCGGAGGGCGAGGAACCCAGGATGAGGACTTCCGTCTTGTCTGAGTTCAGTTTCAGGCGGCTGGTCGTCATCCACTCGGCTACGTCTTTCATCCCTTCGTGAAGGTTGGCTCTGGCAGCGGCGGGGTCATTGGTCAGGGAGAGGATCAGCTGGGTGTCGTCAGCGTAGGAGATGATGTTGAGGTTGTGTTGCCGTGCGATGGCCGCGAGGGGGGCTCATGTAGACGTTGAAGAGGGTGGGGCTCAGCGAGGATCCTTGAGGGACGCCGCAGATGACTTCGGTGGCCTCTGACTTGTACGGTGGTAGACGGACTCTCTGTGTTCTTCCGTCGAGGAAGGAGATGATCCACTCTAGTGCCTTCTCCTGGATTCCTACGTTGCTAAGGCGCTGCACTAGGGTGCGGTGGCAGACAGTGTCGAATGCCGCGGAGAGGTCTAGGAGGATGAGGGCCGCTGTTTCACCGTTGTCCAGCAGGGCTCGGATGTCATCGGTGGCAGCGATGAGGGCGGTCTCGGTGCTGTGGTTGGCTCGGAAACCAGACTGTGAGGGGTCGAGGGATCCATTCGTCTCGAGGAAGGCGGCCAGCTGCTTGTTGACGGTCTTCTCGATGACTTTGGCTAGAAACGGGAGGAGCGAGATGGGGCGGTAATTCTTGAGTTCGGTGGGGTCCGCTGTAGGTTTCTTTAGTAGGGCGCTGAGTTCGGCGTGCTTCCAGCTCTCCGGGAAGGTGGTGGTGTCGAAGGAGGTGTTGATGATGTCCCGCAGGTGGGGTGCGATGATCGCGTCGGTTTTGTTGAAGACGTGGTGGGGGCAGGGGTCGGTCGGAGATCCGGAGTGGATGGAGTTCATCATGCGGATGGTGTCTTCGGTGCTGATCGGAGTCCAGGCGCGGAGGGTGGTGGTGGGGGGCGGTGGTTCGGTTGTGGCGTGCGTCGGTCGGGTGCTGAAGCTGTTGTGTATGTCCGCGATCTTGTTGTGGAAGTAGGAGGCGAGGGAATTGCAGAGGTCTTGCGATGGGGGGATGTTGTTGTTTCCGGCGTTGGGGTTGGAGAGCTCTTTGACGATGTTGAAGAGTTCCTTGCAATTCTGTGCGTTGTTGTCCAGCCGGTCCTTGAATGCAGTTTTCTTAGTGGCGCGGATCAGTTGGTGGTGCTTCCGGGTGGCAAGCTTGAGGGCGGTCATGTTGTCCGGTGTTGGTTCCCTTCTCCAGGCTTTCTCGAGTGCTCTGCAGTTCTTCTTGGAGCTCTTGAGTTCGTCGGTGAACCATGGGGCCTTCTTACTACCGGGTCTGCTGGGCGGGGTCCTCAGTGGGGCGAGTTCGTCCGCGCAGTTGTTGATCCACTTCGTGAGGTTGTCGGCGGCCTGGCTGGGGTTCGCTGAGCTGGCGGGGGGGTGCAGGCTCAGGGAAGCGGCGAGCTGGTCGGCTGTGATCTTGTTCCAGCTTCTTCGGGCAACCGGTTGCTGGTGGTGGTGGATCGTCGTTCTTCTGAAGGTGAAGTGGACGCAGCTGTGGTCCGTCCAGTGGAGTCCAGTGGCGTGGCTGAAGGTGATGTCTTTGCTGGATGAGAAGACTGCGTCGAGGGTGTGTCCGGCGAGGTCGGTGGCATTTCCTCTTCTGCACGCCAAGGCTTGAAAAGTTGCAAAAGAGCTAAATAGAAAAACTCTTTTCTTTCTGGAGATTCGCAATTCAATTTTCGATGATTTACCAAATGACATTTTCTTTGCTTGACCAGACATCCCTCACTTCCAATTACAGCATACACTCCTTTATCAATATCTTCTTTGATGCTCCTCTTGAAAATGTAATTTTGTAGAACATCATACAGACAAACATTCTCCAGGTGACTGCTTCTATTTGGATAATATGTATCCAACATGTTGGTCTTCAAAATATCTGTACTGCTTGGCTCCTTCTCCGCCAAATACTCAATTTCCCGTACAGGTTTCAGAACTCGATTACGCGTTGCAGCAAGACCAAGACTCGCCCAAATGATACTCCTAGATTTGGCATAGAGACTTGCTGACTTCTTTTTTGGTGATGTAAGACGTCACATACCGAGCCACAGCCATACAGTTGTCAGCCACAAACTGTATATCCATGTTAGCATTCCACATGGACAAAATCACTGGGTTGTAGTCGTTAATGTACTCGGACTCTTCGTTTCTTTTCAAATTGTATGTGTTTTTGGGTGATTTTCTCGTCACATTATGTCGCAGCGAAGACATCAAATTGTTCACTCTTCCTTTAGATATCACCAACCGTGGAAATGCAAAACGACATTTGGTGTAGTACTTGTCCTTGTTTCTGAATTTACGACGACAGTACTTTCCACAACGATGGCTTTGAAACCGTAAAACTTGTTCTCTTAGACTTTTATCTTCGTTTGTCTTTGGAACAGCACATGTAGCATACTGTTCTATGAAACTCATCACTAAGTCATCCGGATCTGTTCCAAATTTGGGTGCATCTTTGATCCATAGCAGCATATGTATATGAGGAGCACCTCTTGCTTGATACTCCTTTCTCCAGAAGAAATCCAACACCTCTCCAAGAGGTGGATTTTTCTTGTTCGTGATGAAAGACATCATAGCTTCAAATCTATGATTGAAGTATCTGCATACATTCACTGGATCCAAAGAGCACAGTTCTCCGGGTGTCTTGAATTCGATATTTTCAATGTTTCCATTTGCCTCTCGTAGAAATTCAAGTAAGTCTTCCCAGCCATACTCAGCACAGCTGAGAGTGAGGAACCATGTGGGAGTTCCTAAGTTCCTCAGCATACATTTTAAGTCACCATGACGGCGGTATCAATACTCATTAGTACCACGCTGACAAGCCATGAGATTAATCAGCTGAGAATCCAAAATACTGTCTTGCACATTGACTTTATCCATAAAGTCCCTTGCCGAGATATTTCGCAGTTGTACACCACTTTTCAAGATGTGGTTCACTGCATAAGACAATCCAGAGAGATCACTTTCAAACAGTAGATGAAATAAATAGGGAATGCATTGACGAAACCTAGGATCTTCTGCATACAATCGTAAAGTCCGGTATTCTGAAGCAGGAATTTGAACAGGTCGCTCATCATATCGTCCTCCTCGACCTGTGGGAAATAACTGTGGGAAACATCGAGCTTCCAAACTTTCCTCCCAAACACTAATGGGACTCCCTTTGGCTTGTTTCATTTGAAACAACTCAATAGCATTCCCCATGACTTCCTTGGAATGCAAAGGATGAACACTATAATGTTCATATATTTCTTCATTTTTAGAGGCTTCTACTTTCTCAATTTGTCCAGCACACAAATCGCTGTCCTCTTCTTCACTTACTTCCTCTTCTGCAACACATACATTCTTGTAGTGCTCATTGTTTTTTATCAAATACAATGTTGCCTTTTTGACTTTCCTAACATCCACTAAATCTTGCCAGATTTTCTTACTCTTTGTCTGAACCCCATTAACTATGATAACCAGAGGTTTCTCTTCCACTTTCTCTACTCCAATTGTATTAATGTTTTTCTTCAAATCTAAAGGCAAATAAACAACTCTTCCCTTTAATCCTCTCTGTAAATCTGATGGAGGCAATTTCCCTGTTTTTGGCTCCATTCGTACAATAGCCTGGAAGGGATGGACACTTTGAATCAAAATAGATTCATAAGTATTTAAATCCTTCAATTCAGAAGGAATGTCAACCAATTGCAGATTATTATAAACCGCTCTAGCAGGCATCTGGTTTTGGTTTAATTTGTTATAACAATAAGTACACATATGTTGCTTCGCTCCCAAATCAATACAATTTTCTACCATCAAGTATGTGGCAAAATCCTTCCATTCACTATTGTTTTCCATATCACTTTTTGCATATAAATCCACTAACTTAGTCTGATTCTTATAATAAGTCCGTCGACAACACACACAAGTGAAATTAGGCGTCTCACTTGATTTCACCATAAACGTGGAAATTTCCTTGTGAAACTTATGTGTACTGAAAATCTGTACACTCTCTTCCACATTACCTTCTTCTAGTGGGTCAATTTCAACATTTTTCTCTTTACCAGCAAAGTAACATAACTCAATTTCTTGACAAATATTCTTCACATCTACTTCAGAACCATGCAAAAGAGCACTGCTTAATTGTTTAAGCATAATTGCTGGACTCTTAGCATAATACAACATTCTAACTAGTTTCCTCACTTTATTATGATGCACTGCTAGCATCCTGAAATGATGAAAAACACTCTGGCATACTCTCCTGGAAAGACAAGCCAGTGAATGACCATGCAAACCTTTCACTTGTCTCACTCTGCAAAGATCTAATTCTTGCAACAACTTTATTTTTTGTTTTAAACTTTTCTTATTAAATGTCCGTACAAAATCACAAAGCAAATTGATGGAATCCTGTCGCACACTGCAAATAGAACTACACTTCCAGGTGTACACTGGTCCCTTATGATGTCTCCCTAAAACCTCATCACTTAACACCTCTTCTGCATCTGCAGACACAAGTTTTTCTTTTTCAACCGGACGACCATCTTTTACCTCATATGCTCGACCACTGCTGTCAACTGCATGCACCAAATCATTGTCCTGAAAATAACTCTCCTCATTAAAAAATGCCTCACTATTTGAACTATGCATCCATTCTCCTGAGAAAACTTCACAAAAATTACTTCGATTAACTACTCTCTTCCATCTACTATTTGATTTGAAAACATAAATTACCTTGTTTAGTTTCCTAATTCTATTAATTACCAAAATAAATAACTTTCGCTTAATTTCGAAAGCCTGATCAATAATTTTCTCTACATTTTTCTTTTTCTTATAAAATGCCACTTTCTGTTGGCCTTTCTTAAATTGTTTTAGCAAATTGACAATTACCCTGTTGCGGAACATTCGCCTACGAATGTCCCTGAATGTATTTTCCCTTCTACTGCCATGTACAGAGTTATCTCCTGCTCTAGCAGAAACTTTTTTGACGGGCCTTTCCTTTCCATTTAAATTGGCTCTCTTTTTCTGGACTAAAACTTGTTCTGTAGTTATACTTTTGTTTCTACAAATGTTTCTAAGGAATGATTTCGTTCTCTTACCCGGAGCTTTCTTCGTGCGTTGACGAGATTTTAATGTAGAGGACTGCTGCAAGCATTTAGTAATCTGCTGTCTTTGACGTTTCGTAGCCTTTCGGATTCTATCCTTAGACGGCATTGTCTAATTTCTAAATAATCTGCAGTTGAATCTGTGGTAAAATATAATAAAAAATTTTATTAACCACTATTACCAAACAATAAATCAATAACAGTAAGGATTTAATTCAGCAATGCCATAAAGATGATTCAGTGAAATCGTCTTAATTTTACTGTGATAGTTTTACAGGGCTTTCATGCAAATGACTGCCCACTCTGCAACAAAAAGCCCACATGAAACTTGACGCACATTAAATTGTGTACTTACCTGCAATAATCCATATGCCAGTGTTTAGGTCCCTCCACCCTGCCCCTCCCCCTCCCCGCCTCCCTGCCCCACCATAACTCCCTCCACGACCCGCGGCTGCTATCTTGCAACATGGTGCATCTTGAAAATCTCCCCTGCATTATAAAAGTGACGCAACAGCAGCACAAAATAGGCGCACAGCCATCATAAATCTGCCCCTAACACTTTAAATGATTGATTCAGGATGACGATAAGGTGTGGACTATCTAGAAGTTTGTTTGAGGTGAGACCTACTCAGGGTTGCAGATGAAATTTAGGCATGTTGAAGAGTACAGAGGTGATAATACATGTACAGGCCTACCAATGAAGTGAATCATGTCCACTGCACTCTTGAACAAAGGCCAGACCTCCTCTATCTCCCTGAACACGCCTAAACCTCATCTGCACATTGTGATTCGTAATGTTTGGAAACACAAGTCATATAATTGAAAAACGTGCAAATATTTTTGCACATTTAACAATCACATCACCTGTATTTCTTCAGCTTAGTTATCTCATTGTGCAGATGTAGTCTACGTCCTATGTAGAAGCACACCCTATCAATACTTAATTTACCCAAGCACACATGGGAGCGTATTTACAAGGACCTTGCTCCAGGGGAAATGTCTTAAATTAAAATTGGAAAAATTACATCAAAGGGACTCAAAGGCCTTGTAAATATGCCCCAAACAACCTATGAAACACTAGCAGTACATATCAAGAAACCTAATTGATTTCAAAAAACGTTTTTAAACCTTTTATGTAAAACAATTATATACCTACATTCATGTGGAACTGACTTAAAATGCCCTAATACACATGAAAACGTTTTTTTAAGGTCCTTGCACTTTTTTTTCCATCACTTTTAACATGGCTATGTAACTCAAACAATCAAAATCAAAATTTGCCAAGCACACATGGGGGCGTATTTACAAGGACCTTGCACCACGGGGAAAGTGACTACAAATGACCAAACACACATGGGGACGTATTTACAAGGCCCTTGAACCAGGGGGAAGTGACTTGAAATGGCTAAGCACACATAGGGGTGTATTTACAAGGCCCTTGCACCACTTATGCATCACTTTTAACATGTACACTGTGGAGCACCATGGGGCAATAACAACACAGATGCATCATGCATCTGTTCCACAAAAGCGACGCATTGCAGGAGTCACATCGCAAGTAAATAAATTCTCATACATTTTAAAAGCATTCCTTTTCCTTAAAAACGATTTTCTGATCATAATTTGAAAACACAGCACAGCTCCTATGTACAACCACACCTTGTCAGTACTAATACTTTACATTATCTGCAATTACAATTGGTAAAAGAATGCAAAATCTTCTTTGAAAACATAATGCAAACACTTGACTCAAAACATCATTTTAAATGCACACCTGGCTTTCTTATTTTCTCAAAAAAGCATGCTAGTCTCTATCTAAAATAAAGAAACGATATCTCACCTTAACAAATGCTTTTTGAATTTCAAAACAGTCTCAGAAACACACCACTTTTTCTTTAGCAGAACAAAATGTATGCACTCCAGAGGCTGGAACCAACAAAGGCACTGAAATGCTGATATTCATCACACATATCTCTCATTTTTTTTTTAACATCATTTTTATTGCATCACCAATATAAATGTACAGACAATACAGTTGTCAGTTACAACATAACATGCACAGGCTTAGTATGAACCATTCGATCTCCATTCGGGGGGTCACCTCAGCCTTGGCGCGGTTGACCTCATCCCTGCCCAGTTCTTGTAGCTCCTTACAATGCCTGATCGCTTCCTTAAGCAAATAACCCTGGGTTGCTTTTGCTGTTTTCTCCCCTCCCCCTCCCCAAATTTCGGTATCCCAACATCCCTCCAAAGCAGCCTCCTACCCACCCTCCCCCGTGGTCGCTCTGCGCTGGACTAACAGTGTAGAAGTGTCCGGTGTGATGCAGGAGGAAGTAATCTTTCACTAATGTGTGTTCTCCTGTGTAGTGATGGGGTCCGCCCCGTCCAGTTCGCTCTCATCATCCTGCCCCTCATCGTCCACATCCCGGAGCGCCTGCACCATCACTTCCCATGCAGTCGCCCTTTCCAGAGCTTTCTCATCATTCAACCTCCATGCCATCTGGTACCGTAAGGTACTTTCACACGCGGCCCATCTCAGGCATTCCCCATACCATCTTTTATACGTGGGCCCCGCTTTGGACTTCCAGTTCCTTGTGATCTCCCACTTGGCCAGAATAAGCCCCAAGTCCATAAATTTACTAGTCATCTTGTTCCTAGGCGTGTGCGGGAACCAGTGGAGGACACCGACCGCTTTGGTAAACTGGATATCCCTATCTGTCGCGACGTTAAGGGCCCGCCCAAATTCCTGCCAATAGTCTCCCAGAGAGGGGCAATCCCACAGCATATGGCACAAATCCGCCCCAACTGTATTACATCTGGGGCAGGCAGCGTCGGTCGCCCCAAAATACTGTTGGATTTTCCCGGGGGTGAGGTATGCCCTGTGGATGATATAGAAATGAATCAATTGAAACCTGGCATTTCTCGAGCTCTTCCGTGCCCGCCTTAGCAACTGGCCCCAGGTCGTGTCTGGTATCTCCACCTGAAGGTCCAGCTCCCACTTGGCCTTCAGGGCCGCCAAAGGCTGCAAGGCCTCCCGCTGCATCCTAGCGTACAAACACGTGACAGCCTTAAAGGTTCCCGCTGCCATCATGGTGTACTGGCAGGCCATCGAGGTGCCTGGCTCCTGCAGCCCCTCCCCCCAGTGAGCTTGCATGGCGCCTGTGACTGCTGCGTGCAGCAAGTAGTCGCCCCTCGGAAGGTCAAATCGCTCCTGCAGGCCCTGGAACGGCAGCAAAACCCCATCTTCGTAAAGGTCACCCAACATTTGTATTCCCGCCTCCTCCCATCCTAGTAAGCGCGACCAGTCGCCTCCATGCGGGAGGGCGGTGACCATCCCCAGCGGAATTTCGGGGGCATACATAAAGCGGACACCCGCCCGCTTACGGGCCCGGTCCCAGCAAAGCCGGAACGTCTGCTCCTCGGCCGTTAGGTCCCCCACCCGGAGCTTCTGGTGCAGCGTAATATACGCCAGCACATGTCGCGGGGTACCTTCCATCCTCGCGTCCTCGGGGCCTCTATACACCCTCGCCACCTCCTGAGTAAAGGTCTGCAGCTGCGCGGCCAAGTAGTATCCTTCAAAATCCGGCACCGCCATCCCTCCATCATCTTTGGGGCGCAACAGGGTGTCGAGTGCTATGCGCCTCCTTCCCGTGCCCCACAAAAAGGCTATGACCAATGACCTTAGGCGTTTGAAAACAGAACTCGGGACCCACACCGGGAGCGTCCTAAAATAGTACAAAAGCCTGGGCAGTGCTATCATCTTAAGCAGGGAGATTCTACCCGCCAAGGACAACGGCAGAGTTGCCCAGAAGTCCATGGACCCCCGCAGAGCGTTGATGCAGCGAGTGATATTGCCATCCAGGAGGTCGGACGGGGTATGGTAAACATAGACCCCCAAATAGTGCAGGCAGCACGGCTCCCACCGGAGTTCCTGAGCAGTGAGCGGGCACGGTTCATCCGGCCTCAGGGGGAACAGACAGGATTTAGGCCAGTTGACCCTCAGGCCCGACAACCGGCCGAACTGCCCCAGTAGCTGCCGCGCCCCTTGAAGTTCGGGGCCCGCATCGGCCAAAAACATCAGCAGGTCATCTGCGTACAGGGATATGAAGTGCGGTCTCCCCCTAAATGATAAGCCTGCGTAGTGGCGGCCCAGTCTGGCTTCCGCCGCGAAGGGTTCCATCGCCAACGCGAATAGGAGCGGGGATAGGGAACAACCCTGTCTAGTGCCACGTTTAATCGGGTATTGTCCCGAGATCAGTGTGCCCACCCGAACCCTCGCTACCGCCTCGGTGTACAGGACCTTGGTCCATTTTATATATCCGTCCCCCAGCCCGAAGCGACGCATCACCTCATACAAGTACCCCCATTCAAGGCTGTCAAACGCCTTCTCAATATCAATGGAGAGGACAAACGGGGAGACGGCGTCAGGCCAGTCCGCACCCATCAGTCTCGTGAGCCTACGAATGTTATGGGTGGTGTTACGTGTTGGTATGAAACCACACTGGTCACCGTGAACCAGGCTTGTCATGTGCACCAGCAGTCTGTTGGCCAGAATTTTACTGAGGATCTTGTAGTCCGTCGTCAGCATTGACAACGGACGATACGAGGACAGAGCCGCACTCTCTCTGCCCGGTTTCAGGAGCGGGATCATGAGGGCCTCGCACATGGAGCCCGGGAGTCGGCCCTTCGCCTGCGCCTCGTTGTACACCTCGCGCAGCCGTGGGGCAAGGTGCTCTAGGTATTTACCATAAAATTCGATTGGCAGTCCGTCGAGTCCCGGGGTCTTATTCCTAGCCATCTGCTTTACAGCACAACCTATTTCCCCAAGAGAGATGGGCCGACCTAGCTCTTCCGCCTCCGAGTCCTCCACTCGCGGCAATTGTAACCCGTCTAAAAATTCTTCAAGCTCGTCCGCCCCTCCCGTTCCACCACTCTCATAGAGCCCCTCATAATAAGCACGAAACTTATTCAGGATCCCGGGTTGAGTGTGGCAGGGCTCCTCCCCTGGCTCCTGGATCCCCATGATCGGCACACCCCTCTGGACGGGGTTAGCAAGCCAAGCCAGCATCGACCCCGCCTTATCACCTTCCGCATGCGCCCTCGCCATGTACTCCTTGTGATCAAAACTGCGCAGCCGCTCTAGCTCTACCGCCAGTCCCTCCCGTGCCCCGCTAAGCCCCTCCTGCAACTCAGGGTGATTCGGGCGCCTCTTCTCCAGGTCCCTCAGCCGCGTCTCAGCCTTATCTAAGTCATCCAGCAGTGTTTTCCGAGCCCCTGCCGTGTGACCAATACAGTGTCCCCGCACCACCACCTTAAACGCATCCCATTCGACCGCCCTAGTGGAGGCCGAGCCACTGTTCACCTCAAAATATCTCTCAATGCGCTCACCCAGGGCCTCCCTGAACAACAAGTCATCCAGGGTGTCAGGCTGCAGGCGCCATGTTGGCACACAGTTAACAGTCACCATCCATTCCAGAGATATCAACAAAGGGTTGTGGTCCGATAGTGTCCTGGTCAAGTATTCCGCCCCTCCCACCGCGGGGAGCACACACGCCGAGCAAAGAAACGCATCCAGTCTCACGTGCAGGTCATGTAGGTGCGAGTGAAAGGAATAGTCCCTAGTGGTGGGGTGCAACGCCCTCCATGCATCCGTGAGGGTCCAGCTTTCCTGCCATTCCAACCTACGCTTAGCGACCCTATGCACTGGGGACGCGCGCAGCGGGGGGTGGGATCTATCTAGTAACACATCCTCAACCGAGTTGAAGTCCCCCCCCAAAAGGACCGGCCCTGCCAAATAACCCGCCAGTTTGCCCGAGATGGTAGACAAGAAGGCGGGTAGGTCTACATTAGGAGCATACACATTGCAGAGAGATATCACCCTGCCTCTCAGCCTCCCCTCCACCGCTACATATCTGCCCTCCGGGTCCACCACTGACTTCGAGACCTGGAAGGGGACCCCCGCCCGTATCCAAATCAGTGCCCCCCTTGCAAAAGCCGAAAATGTCGTGTAAAATAACTGCCCCCTCCAGCGCCTCTGCAGAGCAGCCCCCTCCTTCTTGTTAAGATGCGTCTCCTGCAGGAAAGCTATATGAACCCCCCTACGTTTGAGGTACGCCTGGACTTTATGTCTGCGCGTCATGGACTGCATACCCCGCACATTCCAGGTCACACATTTCAGCGCCCCAGTACTAGCCATCCCCCCCTACACAACCGGACCAAAGAGCAAAGAACAATGTCTGCATAAGTCCCGCGACCACGGGTCCACCCACCCACCCTCTCCAAACAGGAAGCTGAACCCCTCCAACAACAACTACCCCCCGAGCAACCCCAACTGCTCGCATCTCCCACCCCCCCAGGACAGGCCCCCCCTCAACTGGAAGTACCCCCATCCAAACCAACACTCCCGACCACCCCTCAAGGAAAGGCGGCAATAGTCGCAGTCCCCACTGCGGTGACCTTAGGGGCCAGTAAGGCGTGGCTCAATGCAATGTAACCTCAAAACAAATCAGCCCCGTGCACTCCATCCCACAATCCCCCACCTTACAGCCCCCCAAAACCTCAATCAATAACGTTCCATTGCTGCGGGCCCAGTGCCCCGGTGTCCAACCAACGAGGTCCCTCCACCAGTTCAGTTCAACACGCCTCCAGTATCTCCCCCGAAGTCTGCGGCGTCACAATGGGGCCCCGGGCTCCACCGAATTCCGACTGTCCAGTCTCTGAGCCCGTGCCCGGGTCTTCCGATTCCGTGCCCTTCCCGGACTGACTCCTGGCGGTCCTAGATAAGTCCACTACCGCCTGCAGTGCCGCCTGCCTCTCCGCCTCCGTCTGCGACACCGATGGTTTTCCGGTCCTCTTGCGGTTCCTCCTGATCCGTTGGGATTGCCTGACCGGTTGCGCCACCTTAGCCTCCTCCTCCCTGGCCTTAGCACCATCCGTACCCGCTTTGTAAGTGTCCCACCAGTCCCAGGCGTCCGCAGAGGTCGTGAAGAATAATGTTTTCTCATCCACCACCACTCGTAGCTGGGCAGGGAACAACAGGGAGTACTTAATGCCTTCCTGGCGGAGCTCCCGTTTGAGGGACAGAAAGTTTGCCCGGAGCCGCTGCGTCTCAAATGTATAGTCCGGGAACATGGTGACTCTGTTGTTATCCACTTGAAACGGCCCCGCTTCCCTCGCCCTCTGTAGGAGCCAGTCTCTGTCCCGGTAGTGGAGCAACTTAAACACCACTGGGCGAGGAGGAAGGCCCAAGGCTGGCGGGCGCGCTGGAACTCTATGTGCCCGCTCCAGGGAGAAGAAGGGGGACAATCCTTCCGGTGCCACCTCCGTCCGCAACCAATTATCAAGGTAGCCCACCATGTCGTCGCCTTCGATTTTTTCCGGCAGGCCCACTAGGCGAACGTTGTTGCGCCTGTTTCGGTTTTCTGCATCCTCGGCCCTCCTTTCTAGCACCTTCAGACGATCCATCACGTCCGCCATCTGGGCCTTCATTGTGGCTTGGCCCGGGGCTAATTCTTTAACCGTGGTCTCCACGGACTTCACTCTGTCCTTAAGTTTGTCATGGTCGGCCTTCAGGAGGCCCAAACCCGTCGCCACCTGAGCTATATCCTGCTGCAGGGCGTCCTTTGTGGTGGCGATGGCCTCCAGGATACGATCCTGCATCCGCTGCAATGCCGCTTGGTCTCGCTCCGCTCCCTCCGCGGCCTCAGTATCGGTCGCGCCATCTCCCTTCCCTTTCGTCTTCCCCATCTGGGCCGGCTCGTTCGGTGGCCTTCGGGCACTGTCCTGGACGTCCTCCGTTTGCCGTTGGGTTCCACCCCACAGCAGGGCTCCCAGGTCCGAAGTTATCTCCAAGATGCAGGAAACACTGAGTGATCGCAGCCCGGCCGGCGCCAGTCGTGCCAGGGGCCCAGGGTTCTCGCTGCTGGGTCACTATCGCACTGCCGTCGCCCCTACCAGGGGGAGTCCCCAGTCACCGCCCGAGGGCGCGCCCAAGGTCCACTCAGCACCTGGGGGGAGAGGCGCGATGCAGCCGTCAACACCCCTGTGTCACCAGGGAGCAGTCCTTAGCAAGTCTCCAGGCAGATGTCTCCGTCGCTTCAGAGTCTCATGCCCTCGCCGCCATTTTGGGGTCCGCGACTTCTCGCCTGGGTCCAACTTTCAAAGCCAAACTATCACTGTGGAATGGCTCGGTGTCGACTTCCGTGGGCCCCGGGCCCTCCGCAGTGCCTTCCAGTACCGGATGATACTGGTTACATCGGGGTCCGATCAGATATTCAGGATATTTTCCGGGATCGGGCACGGAGCTCCGAGCTCACGCTGCCTACCTCCTCGGCATCCAAGCCACGCCCCTCATCACACATATCTCTCATGTCAGCCAATCAAAACTCTTCCCTCACTTTTTTCAAATCAACACCCTTCCCCCCTCTGCCCTTTCTGCCCTTTTTCCATAGCAACTACCGCCTGCCAGGCCTCTCATGTTTACAAGTTCACACAACAATGTTTCAAATGAACTCTGAACTCTCAGTACACCTGCTAATCCACTGCAATCTTTCATAACATAATTTTTTATTAACCATTCAAATTACATCTTTCAAAGAACACATCCATGCACCCTAACTTTCTGTTTTCAGCAATGGAAATCCACCAATCACTGCTAATGAATCATTAGCACTCAAACTCCACATTTTTTTTTTCTTTACAAACTCCACTGTTTCAACTGCCATTTCATTCCCACACTTCATCTGACTGCAGCAGAACCTCCTCTCGCCATGTTTTCTGTCAGGATTCTAGGACATAGCTACATCCACTGGGCTCACAGGTATGCTGATAACAGAAATTTACACAACCTCAATTTAGAAAATGTGGAAATCAAATGGATTGGCCAAAGAGGATTGAAATGTCACCAATTGATACCATTGGTGAAAACCTTTTTACATTTGCCAAACCCTGACCTCATAATAGTGCACTATGGAGGAAATGATTTGGGCACTTTGACTGGGGTAGGTCTGGAAATGCTCTTAAAGGACACCTTTGAGCAATTGGTGGCACTTTTTCCTCAAACTGCCTTGGTATATTCCAATATATGCCACAGACAAAAATGGAGGTGGTCCAATCAATTTTGTCCACAAATTGAGAAATCGAGGAAGCATGTAAATAAGTCTGTTTCAGCTTACATGAGAGACCATGGAATGGGCTGCATCTACAACAATAACTTGCGTTACTACATGCAAGATATCTACAGGGGAGATGGTGTGCACTTCTCAGATGAGGGGAACAGAGTTTTCATACAAAATTTAAGACTGTATTGGTACCTACTTATAAGTACCTAGAACTTACACAGAACCCAAAAGCTCTTTTCAGAGCTACCTTAACTGTAATTACTCTTTTAAAATTTGGAATGTACCTTTTTTCACTAATTTTCACTTATGTTCGCTTCCCGGTTCGCTACCCGGTTCGCGTACCGGCAGCTAACCGCGCGAAAAATTCGAATTTTTTTTTCCGACATATATGAGCCTCCTCAGCCACCCTCAGGTAACCTAGGGGGTCAGGATACGTCTACCGTGCCCCCTTCTACCCATTCTGAACATTATTTACCCTCCATCTTGTATCTCAATTCTACCGAAACACAAAATGGAGGACTGCCGTAATGCTGCAGGTTCGCGTACCGGGACACGCACTGACAAGCACTCACTCAAAAAAGGTGGGAAAGTAATTTACAGAAAAACCACTGGAGACACTTTCACCAAATATACATTAGCTCATACTACATACCAATCCCTACCATTTTCACAAATTTGTTTGGAATTCCATTTAGCCATTTAGCATGTAGACCTCTCTAAATTCCCTGAGATAAATTACTTCACAAAACACATATGAAGTGTTGGAATTGTCAACCAATTAAAATGTTACTTTCATTTTTTACTATTATATCATGACATTTGATTGGTTATGTACCTGAATATATATAAAGAAAGAGAGAGAAACACAGCCATTTTGACTACTACCTCCTGAAGTACATTTGAAGACCATTTTCACTGACAAATTAAACTTCTTTTTGAAAGGTAAGAAGTTATTTTAAAAATTTGAAATGAGAACTATGTTATGGTAATTTGTGAAAACGTTTTCAGATAGTTATATACTGTCCCTCTGTAAGAGTTAGAGATTGAGATAGGCTTCTCTGTTATAATTATGGATTGAGTTAGGCTTCTATGGTATAATTATGAATTTACTTAGTCTTCATCACAGGCACTTTGTAATAGTTCTACTTCCTGCCTGAATCCATACAGTGCCCAAAGATAACTTCACTGTTAAAAACTCACAAGTACCTGTCTGAACTTTAACCCAACAGTAACCTATCTCTACTGATATATTTATTTTTTATGCAATTTACAGCAAAAAATGGAAGCACAACAGAAAGAAAATAATATTTCCTTTCAAATAAAGATTGAAAACAATCCAAATGAAGAAAATTATGAAAATGACTTTTTGGATGACACATTAGACGAAGAATTAATTGAATGTGTAGAAGAATATGAATCTTGGAATGAAAAGGAGGACATACCTGATGAATTGATGTTACAAATTCTTTTAGATTTTGAAAAATCTGAACAATAAATTTAAATTTTAAAATTAAAAATTGTTTGAGACATTATTCTTTTTTATATGTAAATTATGAAATAGTACCAAAATAGATATAATATAAAGTGAGACTTAAAATATACTGTACAACTTGTTTGTGTTACATAGTAAGTTTGCTCATAGTTACTTCCTTTCTCCAACTATATTATCTCCAATGTGTACTTAACATCTCTTTATCATCTCCTGCCTCCATATTGTTTCGGCTTTCCAGACAGACTATGGTATGAATTCCATATACCACAATAACTTCTGAAACAACTTGCAAGATATCTACAAAGGAGACGGCGTTTATTTATTTTTAGACTCTGCATTGGTACCTACATGTTGCTACGTAAATAAAAAAAAACTAAAAAAAACCAACAAAACGAACAATCAATAAACATACAATATTTAAAAAGTCTATCATTCTTGTTTCCTTATAGTACGCTCCCTGGACCGCTTTCCGGTGCGCGTACCGGGCGCACCCCACGCAAAAAAAACGCCTCCACATCAAACCTAGGGGGTCAGGGGGGATCTACTATGCCCCCTTATGGTCATTTGCCCCTTCGTTTTGGCCTCCTCTTGTCTCTCGATCCTACAGAGAGACAAGATGGCGGCCACCCCGGACTGTTTAGAATGTTGACAGACACCGGAGAGCCAATCAGCTTCGCTTCGCAAAGTTCCGTTACGCGAAAAGTACGAGAACCGGAGCGCTACCCGGGACGCTGTCACAGATATATCTGTTTTTTAAAACGTTAATTTCTCAAAATCCACTGGAGCACATATATTGAGACCCAGCAAAGGCACATCGGGCTAACAGTCCCTACAATTTTGCCAAGTTTCGTGCAAATCCATTCAGCCGTTCGAGCTAAAAGTGAGTCCAAACGCCCTATGGAAAAATGAATGGGAAAAACGCGTTTTGGGACCCCCCTTTTTTCTCGGCCCCCCTTGACGAAACCCCCCCAAATTTTCAGGGGCTGCTCAGAAACAAAATGTACAATTTTCCTGAAAATTTCAGCCGATTCCGTCCACAAACGCCAAAGTTATTAGACATAGAATTTTCAAAAGTCCCATAGAGAAAAAACCCTAACTATATATACCTACTGGCGACCGCACACTCCAAAGTCTGCCCTCGCAGTGAGCAGCAATCCACACAAACGTTAAGCGCTTGGCGCTGCTTCAGGGTGAAACCGTACTTCTGGCTGCAGAAAGACCTTGACAGCTATTCCTGCGCGTAACCTGACTCGTTTCAAAAATTCATCTTTTCTTCCTCAATGGCTGCGAAGGAATAGATACGTGCAGCTCAAAACCCCACTCCCATTTATTTGCGGCTAAGTTCACGCCCTTTGATGGGACGATCAGTTGTTCATGCTGAGCCTTGTGGTAGTTGTAGTTCCGATCTGGATGATGGCACTATTCACTGTCTACAGATTGCAAGCCCTGGATGGGCCTCTGCAGGCAGTTTCCGATATTAATCCCACGACGTGTTCTATCTGCGAGGCTGGGTGGATTCCAAGCTTTGTGGCCCCCTCTCTTGGCGGGGTGGTGCGAGCTCAGGGGCTGGACCTGCCCCCTCAAATATCATGCTCCAAAGTCTGCCCTCGCGGTGATCTGCACGCCACACGAACGTTAAGCGCTTGGCGCTGCTTCAGGGTAAAACCGAACTTCTGGCTACAGAAAGACCTTGACAGCTACTCCTGCACGTAGGCTGATGTGTTTTGAAAAATGTATCTTTTTTTCTTCAGAGGCTGGGAAGGAATAGATACGTGCAGCTCAGAACCCCACTCCCACTTATTTGCGGCTACGTTCACGCACTTTGAAGGGCCGATCAGCTGTTCATGCTCCTTGTGGTAGTTGTAGTTCCGATCTGGATGATGGCACTATTCACTGTCTACAGATTGCAAGCCCTGGATGGGCCTCTGGAGGAAGTTTCTGATATTAATCCCACAACGTGTTCCATCTGCGAGGCTGGGTGGATCCCAAGCTTTGTAGCCCCCTCTCTTGGTGGGGTGGTACGAGCTCGGTGGCTGGACCTGCCGCCTCAAATATCATGCTCCAAAGTCTGCCCTCGCAGTGAGCTGCACCCACACGAATGTTAAGCGCTTGGCGCTGCATCAGGGTAAAACCGTACTTCTGGCTGCAGAAAGACCTTGACAGCTACTCCTGCGAATAGCCTGACTCGTTTCGAAAATTCATCTTTTCTTCCTCAAAGGCTGCGAAGTAATAGATATGTTCAGGTCCGAACCTCACTACCAGCAAAATCGTCATGTGGCTGCGCTATATTGACAACTTACTCATTATCTGGGATGGGAGCAAGGAGGATTTTGCAGAGTACTTTAATATGCTGAATAACACGGACTTCAATTTGAGATTCACATACACAATAAGTGAGGAACAAACAATATTCTTGGATACTGAGATTTATGTGCTTGAAAATCAGGTCCACTCAAGGCTGCACCGTAAAATTACTGCTACAAATGCAATTCTTCACGCGGAAAGTTTTCATCAGCCAAGTACAAACAAAAGCATCCCCTTCGGGGAATTACTTAGAGTGCGAAGAATATGTTCAGAAGAAGCTGAATGGTACAAGAATAGTAAGGCAATGTGTGCAAGATTCAAGAAACGGAAATATGATAACAAAGTGATATGTACAAGCTACCAGAAAACTGAAAAAATAAAAGAACTGAACTAATGGAATCAAAGATCAAACAAGCAACTGAGGATAAGGAAATTCGCCTGATAACAATGTATTCCACTGAAAATAAACAGATTAAGAAAATCTTAAATAAACATTGGAATGTACTGCGACTAGACCCGACAGTGGCTGAAATTGTTGGAGATATGCCAAAAATAACATACAGAAGAGCAACAAATTTGAAGGACCAACTGGTCCATAGTCACTTTATAAATACATCAAAAAAACTTGGTTGAAAACAGTCGGGTTTGTAAAATGTTCAAAATGTAAAGTCTGCGCAATTGCCAAAAACATGAAAGAGATAGAAATGGCGAATAAGAAAAAATGGAAAATTCGACAATCAATCACATGTAGGAGTCAGTTTGTAATCTACATTGTGGAATGCCCATGCGCCTTGAAATACGTGGGCAGTACTATCTGCGAGCTTAAAAAGCGTATCTTAGAACACATTAGAGCAACATCAAACAATGACAGGAGTAACGCCATTGCGAAGCAGATGGAGAAATACCACACAAGCAATTGGCAGGATTTGAAGTTTTATGCTGTGGAACAAGTACCAATAAATGTGAGGGGCGGTGATCGAGAAAAGTTATTAAGACAGAAGGAATCCAAACACATCTTGAACTTTAGAACACTGACCCCGACGGGGCTTAGTCAGGACGAAGAACTGCATTCACATTTATAAGTAAAATAACCTTTTTGATAGAACCCAGATAGTGTTACAATTTGTTTTGCTCTTGAATTCGATCAGACTTATGGGAACATAAGTAGTGGAATGTATGGTATAATTCATAGGACAATGAAATGAGTTTGAATTAGCTCTTCCAAAACAAGTGCTTTTAAAGTAATTTAATTTGTTTTTGATCCTTCTTTATGATTATGATTTGTGGTTAATTTGTCACATAATGTGCATAATTGTTCAAGAATAGAGAAAGTTGTTGGATTCTTTTGGAAACAGTTATGAACAAATTTGTCTTTGATGGGAGCAGAATGACAGTAACTTGGAGAAAAATTCTTGAGAGTGAATGAAATTTACGCCCACTCGGGGCATGAATAACGTGACTGACATTATGACTCTTGTATTTGTACAGTGATAAGCAATATATTCACTTCTCTGCCCATCATAGGGCTAGATTGCTTTTGGTAAATGGTAGTCCTTCAGTAAAAAGGTATCATGGACTGAAAAATGTCTGTTAATAGATTAGTTTCTCTATAATTATGAAAAACTCACAATAACAATGATGAAATGCAGGAAGTAAAATGTGATAAAGAATAGATATAATGATAAGTTTTTATATAAAATTGCTGGAAACGACCATAACCAGAATGCCAAGCGGCAGATCAAAGGAAATTATGTCATCTAGATTACACACATAATGGTATGGCCGTTAAAGGCATTTGTTTGTTTTCCCCCAGAGCAAGAGGCATGTTGCCTTGAAAGGCGTTGGGATGCTTGTTTGCTTATCAATGCCAAAATAAACGTGGAATGAAAAGCGACTTTAGAAGAAGCGTTATTTATTCTGCTGCGAGTGCGAAGAACTTACTACTTGCAAAAGGAGTGTTTTGGGAATATATATATCGAATATGGGATTATCCATAGCTTTTCGAAATATCTATCCGGCACTCCAGGTAGAGTTTCCAAAAACACTCGGGCTTTATTTATAACGAGATAACAGCATATACGCGTTTCAGCAGACTCATGCTGCCTTGTTCACGATGATATATATATATATATGAATAACAGAGACTTATATCAAATGTAATTAAAAAATAAATTAGTGCAAAATAAACAAATAAAATTTAAATATAACATTACTTTTTATTTTATAAATAATTACAAATTAAACAATAATACAAAATAACAATTACAAATAAATAATAGTGGTGCAAATGTTTGAATTTGAAGGAGTCAAATGTACTTTTCTAATTCAAATGTAAGTAAAAGCAGGAAACATTTAAATACATAACAAAATAAAAGTACTTAAACATATTAGAAACATAAATATACTCATAATAGATTAATGTATTAAATTAACTGGAAAAATACTAATTTAGTTATCAAAAGAAATAAAAAATTCAAGAAATTAAAAATATTTAGAAGTATTTGTTTCTTTTGGGTAGTACGGAGGGAAGTGTATTTATTTTAAATATTTTTTAATAAATGAAACCATAGTAAAATAATTATTAAACAAAACATGTACGATAACATTTTTTACTATAATGCACTTTCAAAATGATATAATTAAACTCTTCAACAAATTAACAATTAAAACACAAGTAAAATAGCAATTAAAAATGTACATAAATAATTCCCAATCGGTAATATCATTTACATAAGAAATAGATTATAAATCAATAATACTTCATATTTTAAAAATCCTCTTAGATACCCAGCAATTCGCTTCTAGAGTATAATTATTACTTAAATAAAAAATGATACTTAAAAAACGCCAATTATACCACAATATTTAAAATAGCAATCAAATAAATCATTTACATAACAATTTATAATTACCAATTTAATTAGCACTAAAAGGGAATTAAAAAAAATGCTTGGAATAACTTCCCACTCTATTCTACAAGAAACCCAACAATCTGCTAAATTAAAATTACTTATTAAATTTAAAAAAGAACGCATTTCACAATACAAAATCGCAATTTATACTAAAAAACTTAAACAAATATACTTATACCCAGTAGTAACATAATAACAAATATATTGAATTCGTTAAAAACAATATTCCGTACAGCTATAGTTTTATTTTTAAAAAACACTATGTACAAAGATAATTTAAAAAAACTGTATTTTATACCAAACAAATATGATAATCTTACTTTCTATATTCTATCCCACATTATTTTTGCGATACCAATATTTTTGATATGATAGTGTTGTATCACAATACTTTTTCTTCGATAGTTTGGTGAAAAACCAAGGGGGTAGATGATTTGCACTGTAATTGTTGCTTGAGTAGCTTTGGAACGCCTGTAAGGTTTTTTTGTCTGCCAGGATGATATAATTAAAAAATAATTAAAAACACATGCATACATTTACATATTTATGCTATGACAGGATAAAAAAATGTGACCCATTAACAAGTTATTTAGAGCAATTGCACTAATAAAGACACATTAACACCTTTCTTTTATTAGAATGTATAGGCCAGATTTAAGCTTATTATCACAATATAGCTAAATTGACATAATAAAACACGCTTTACTATTGCTCAGTTTGCATGTAACAATTACTTTATATGGCAAAGCAACTCTCCTAATATTCACAAGGTCTCTTCAGTGTAATTTTACTGTGCTGCACAAAATTAACCTCTTGCATCAAATCCACACGAAAAAGTATCATGTAATAAATCATACCTACAGTGTTCAGATTTTAATATTCTGTATGTCACCATTGTTGAGGGAGGGGTGTTATGCTCACTCAAGACTTCACCTCTTGTGAAGTATGACCTTTTTTCACTCAATCATGGTAATACATAGCATGGTACAGAGTGATCTTATTGGCTGGCTGAAACTATAAACAAGACGGTAAGACATTGCACCCGCCATTACAGGTCTCAAAGACTTGGTTCCAGGGTTCTGAAAAAGATAATTACAAGGCTCATAAGTGGCCAGGACGGTCACACCCTGACGCCCAGGGCCATGTGAGAGGTCCAAAAAGGACTTCCCCATTAAGTCAAATAAACCAGTCAGGAGTCAGTACCGCTGTACCCAGTGCTGCACCCTCTGTGATACTGTGGTATTGGTACCTATACCATGGTACCAAAAATAGTTTTTAAATGTAACAGACCCTGCAGCCAACCGTCATTGTGCAGGCCATAGACTGTTGTCAGTGAGGGTTGGCCTCCTGCGGTGGGTTGGGAGCAGGGCCAACCCGCCGCTGCACTCTGCTGAAGGCTCTGCGCAGCGGAAGGTAGGGTGCCCGTGAGGGTTTGGGCAAAGGACTCTGCAGCCTAAATCCCCACTGTGCTTGGCCAAATGCAATGGGGTTGTTGGCTGAAGGTTGCCCGAGGTTATTGGGCGTATGCTCAAGTTTGAATTTGATAAAAAAAAACTGCAACTTGTTGATAAAAAAACAAAGTTTAAAGTGATGTTATAGTTGGGTGCTGAAATGAGATTAAAAACAAATGTTTAAAATGTTTAAAAAACACCGAAATTCACGTTAGTTTACTGAGCTAACTATATCTTGCCCCCCCCCCCACTTTCACTGTTTACGATCTCACATATTGCAGTAATCATGATATGTTAAATGATTGCATTGATGCCATCTTAAATTGCATCATCCTTGATTCTGTTATTCACAATATTCCATAAGTCCTTGCATCATTTTTTTAAAGAAAGTTGTTAGTAAACGACCTATAGTCATATGCAGCTTAGCTAGACTATGGATAATACCATTGCAAGATGGCCAGCCGCTACTATATTCAACTTTATTAATGGAAGAATATGCTCACCATGTTTAGGCTGCACACTGCTTTCTTTTTTCTACTGTGTTCCTGGTGTCTGTCTGACCTACAGCCTGCTAACAGGATAATTGCTTTTATTTGCGATTTTAGGATATTGCCTTCTCAGGACCTTTTTTGACAGTTTCATGATTTTGTGGCCTCGCAGACAGAAGGTGCTGAAGGTGCAGTATTAAAACCAGACCTGCCGCTAATACTTCAGTGGCATGTGTTGAAGACGACATTTTTGGAATTAAAAGCTGTCGCCAGGCCACATGTGAACATCTATGGTAACCTTGTTATTGCTTAGGAAGGAAAAAGCCTCCATTGCATGCTGGGGCATGGAGAGAACAGCGGCACCTTCAAGGAAGCTTCATGCTGGTGAGCTATGCAAGTCGTTCACTTTTACGGTGGCTGGGTAAGCTGAAGGAGCAGGGCTTAAAGTGGAATGAAAATACTAGGGGTTCTCTCAAGGGGGTGTGGCCAATGTAATTAAGGGTGTGGCTTAAAACCACATAAGCTAAAGACATGTGCTTAGCATAGTGTGCCCTCTTGACTGTTTTTTTTGCTGCTTCTGTCATTGCATTCAGATATATAATACATCAAGTAACATTACACCTACAACAAGCAAGGACTATTGCCTTTGTCAGTGGTTTTTAGTTGTGTAAGATAAATAAGCACCAACTTTGGCTTCGAAGTATAGAATATTGAAAATGCTTCAGTTTTTAAACCAGAGAAAAAAGTAAAACGAGTCTCCTTGCAAGTACCTCGAAGGCAGTGAAGGGTGGTACTGCTGCATAGTTAAGATTTATTGTTTCACCCTGGAGGTCAGGGCATGACAGTGAGGCTCATAACCTCAAACACTTTGTTTTTGTGAACATTTATTCTAATCGTCTCTTATCAGTATTTCACTCCACCTGCCAAGCTCCACGCGCTCTCTTCTTTCAGTGTAGTGTGTCTGCTATTCCAAGGCGTCCTCGAAGCGCGTAGAATACAGCGCGCATGAGCATCGTTCAGTATACCGCCACCTATTGGCTCTTCAGAAATATAAATGGTGTTCTACGTACAACGTGCAATGTTCTCATCTTCCCTCTGGTTCTTGTTTGAAAGGGTACGTTTTGTCACTTTCCCGCCCTTCTCAAATGACTGCACTGCCATCTAACGGCTGTTGGTTGCAATCATTGTTTTTAACGTTCTCTTTCTTTGTCAACAGTACCTTTATTGTATTTTCTATCATTCAACATTTCAACAGTGATTGACAAGCTTTAATACAGTAACTGGCATGCTCTTTGCCAGTTGTTTTTTCCTTATCAGCGATTGCATAAAACTGTACCGCTATATGCCAGACGCCAGGAAATGCTGACAATTTCATTCCAACGCCCCCCAGGGAGCCGAATCTGTTATACCTGAGAGGTACTCCTGGCCTATAGATATACACTTTCCTGTATGAGAGAGATAGAGCCTGGTAAATATAATAGTAAGAGTGCAAATAGGATCATTAGATGTTTTAACTGTGGGTGGGCCAGGACTAAACAACTCCCGTCCTCTCGCGATCATCATTCCAGTGCACAGGCAGAACAACAACGACAGGGGATGTACAGTGATTGTTGCGGGGAGACCAGGGGGACAGGGCAGGTCAAACATATACCTGACATCCAAGGATTGTACCTTAATGCCAGATCCATCCCTAAACATGCAACAGAGACATGGGACTTACTTGAGGAGCGAAGGCCTGACATATGCCTCTTAACGCCAACATTAGCAATAGCATTCCCTGATGAATATGTGGTTACTAGGCCGGATAGGCTCGATAAACGGAGTGGGGGACTGGCTATTGCCATACAGCATCCTTATTACATTAGGACACTAGATAGGGTGTCCTCCGCGAATATGGAGCTCTTAATATTTAGAGTGGAGCAGTCCCAGGTCATAGAATAGACAGGGGCGTTAGGATATCATCCTCCGGGAGGCAGCAATAAGGAATTCCTTACTGCACTTTTGGACAGACTGGTGCCGCATGTTCTGAAGGCTACTAAATTCCTACTGATAGGTGACCTGAGTCACCATTTAGAGCTGTCCTCCAACTCAGACGCAGCCAACCTTATTACATCAATGGAATCCTTAGCGCTATCGCTAAGAGTCACTAGCTCCACTCACAGGGAAGGTCACATGCTAGACTGCATATTTTCGAACGTGGGCTATCCATGGAGGAACAGGTCAAGACAGTCTCAGGTGCCTGCTTTTGCACCATGAGAATGCTTAGGAAGGTCTTTCCGTGGATCCCTTTGTCAGCGAGGAAGACCCTTATCCAGTCACTCCTGGTGAGTCGGCTGGATTATGGAAACTCGCTGCTGGTGGGTGCAAGGGGAAGATCTTTTATCTCGACTCCAGTTAGTGCAGAATACGGCGGCTCGTCTTGCCCTCAACAAACCGGCAAGGACTCCATCAGCCCCGCTGCTGCATCAGCTACATTGGCTCCCGGTGAGGAAGAGAGCTATCTTTAAGATGCTCTGTGTAGTTTTCAGATCACTACAGGGAAAGGGCCCGGCCTACCTTAGGAATAAACTCAGGTGGTATCAGCCAGCCCGACAACTGAGATCCAGCAACTCTAATTTTCTGTGCACCCAGAAAATACGGTAGGCACGTATTGGCGGCAGAGCCTTCTCCTATCTGGCAGCCATCCACTGGAATATGCTTCCACAAAATCTCAGGTCCTGCAGGGAACTAACAAATTTTAAAAAACTGTTGAAGACATGGCTCTTTTAAATACATATCCTCACGATCTTTCTCCTTGTATAGTGGCGAGAGATCCTTTCGGGGATGATTCGTATGCGCTCAATAAATCCACAAAATAAATAATTAATATATATATATATATATATATATATATATATATATATATATATATATATATATATATATATATATATATATATATTATTATATAGAGAGCTATCACTACAAATTGAACAAGGTATAGTATAGTGATATATATACCTTGTTCGATTTGTAGTGATACCTGCAATATTTATTTTAATGTTTTCCTTCCATTAACAAATACAGCCTGTAACTCCGCCATAGTCATTCTTTCAGGATCCCGATGAACCTCTTCTGAAATGCCATTTGTGGTTTTGCAATTGTAATACTTTTGGGGCAACCAATAGATGGACAAAAATTTAATTTTACTGTGTTTTTGACCACTTCCCTGAATACAACCAGCACAAGAAGAAGCTTCAGAGGAGTACCATGTCGTTGTTAAACAGCGTGGAATCCATTTTGAACGGAGAGTTAACTTGGTTGTGCATCGTCACAAGTATTTCACCAGTGCACAAGGTTCAAATAAATTAATTGGCTACTACTAACATCTTTGAAGGCATTAGCCACTTTTGTAAACTTGAGCATTTCTCATCTCGATTGGTCCTTGATCAATTAGTGCCCAGGTTTTAATCAATGAAAGTTCAATTAAAGCTTTTTGCATGCAAGAACTCTGCATTGGATGAAGCAGTAAACATAACCAAAAGCATAGGGTGCTCAGGAGAAGAAACCAAACAACCTGAAACACTTTATTGCTGCCATGCCTGTGGCTAAAGTAATGTCCATTAATACATTTCAGAATCTACAGCAAATAACAACAGTAGTAGAAGTGGAATTCTACATGCCCCTCATCTAAAACTGTCTACTATAGATGTGTGTGTACATATTATGCACTTGCCTTCTTAGACTGTTGTGATAGTCTGTATACCTCTTTTATACTTCTTATTATTTCATGCTGCAAGTCTCTATGATTCTTGTGCCTTCCTTGTCTCCTTCTAGTTGTTTCATGCTCATTTATGATTAGAATGTAAACAGGTCATAATATGCTTTAGAAAACTGGAGAACTCCAGATCAGTTGGGACTTCTTAACGTAACTGGTGGATGAGATCCTTTTCGAGGAATAAACTGCACAGAAATATACATTTGCTTCCAGTCTCATTTATTGGAATATTACACTGGCGTAGTCGGCAGTCTTGGAGGATCTCAACACGTAAAGAACTTTAAAGGCATCCTTTTTCTTTTGGATAATCCGTTTAAACCTGTGGGTTGGTGAGCTTCACATTTTTCATCTTTAAAGACAATGTTGTAAATGTATTTAATAGCTAACCTACTCAGCGGATTGGAAATGTCTTTATCTGACTTTTAAAAACATTAGAAGTAAAGGATTTGAAAAGATTTGAAAAGATCTGAAAAGATAAAATATCACTTTATTTCATATCTATACGATCGTATCAAATACTGTAAGCAGTAAATTATTATTGAAACTGGAGAACTAAAATTTGGTTGGAACTTTAATTGAAGATCAGGATTTGCTTTTCGCTTTGTCTCCTGCAACGTACAAATGTATTTGACAATATCGTAATTGAGTTTAAGCGCTTGTCGTCTGTGGAAGTACCTGCATCAACATTTTGATGATTTTTTAAAAAAAAGAGGGAAGTGCAGAAATGTTCATTTGTATTTCAATTTATGCGAGGTAAAAGATCCAGAGACTAGGTATTCTGTTGTTGAACTGGAGTCACTAGCTGTGTTTTGGGCTATAAAAAAAATTATGAAATTCTTATGAGGAATACAGTTTGAAGTCAGGACTTATCACAAGACTTTAATTAAATTTTTTAGAAAAAAGGGATTGATTTGATTTCTAGTCGGATCACTAAATGGATAATTGGGCTACAGGAATATTCGTTCTCAATTAAATATATTCCAAGTATGAAAAATAGTATAGCTGATGTTCTTTCTCGTCTGGTCTGTCCTGAAGATTCTGATTCTGGTGATGATGAAATAAGTAACAGTACTGATTGGGTGTGTATTGTGGATCATGGTCACATAAGTGAGGAGAAGTGGTGTGAAGCAATTGATTTGGATGTGAAAATTAAAGAAGTGATGACTTTATTAAAAGGGACTTGGTCTAGTGCCAAATTAGGGTCAGATGCAACCAAACCTTTTTGGTATGTGAGACATGGGTTATCTGTGGACAATTATTTATTATTTTGAGGTTCGAAATTGGTTCCTCCTTTTAGTCTGAGAAATGACTTAATAAATTTAGCTCATATCTCTCATCCAGGTATTACGAAGACTAAAGAAAGATTACACATGTCATATTGGTGGCCTGGAATGGATAAGATGGTGGAAAGGGAGATTCGTGAGTGCATGCCGTGCAACATGTGTGATAAGCCGTAGTCGCCAAGGGTTCAACCTATGATTGTGAGAAGAAGACCTTCACGACCCTGGGAGGATGTAGCAATGGATATTATTGGGCATGTCAATGAGAAAGGTTCTCAGGTGTTCCCTCTAGTCTTGATAGATGTTTTCTCATTGGCCGGAAGTCTTCTTTTTGTCCAGTATTGATTCTGGTCATGTTATTAAGTGTTTACGAGGTTTATTTTCAAGAGAAGGTATTCCTTGTTCGATTCTAACGAACAATGGTGTACAACTGACCTCAAAAGAAATGGAAGAATTTCTTTCTTCAAATGGAATGTCTAATAAGTTGTGTGCTCTTTACCATCCAGAGCCCAATGGCATGGTGGACAGGCTTAATAGAGTCTTGAAAGAAACTATTTATTTGGCCAAATCCATGTTTCTTGATTGAAAGAAAGAGGTTTTGGAGAAAATAGATGAATATAGACAAACTCACCATTCTACTACTGGGAAAACTCCTTTTGTGCTCTTTAGAGGCAGAGTGCCAAATACCAATCTTGAGCCACCATGGGTTAACAAATATGGTTTTATCAAGGGTAAGGAGTGTTTGGCAAATTGTGATGACATACAAGCAAGAGAGGAGGAGAAAGCTATACAGAGTAAAAGCTATTTTGATTACAAAAAATCTACTAAAAAATATGTATGTGAAGGTTGGTGGTTGGGTTGCAATTAAACGACCTGGATTAAATATTAATCCTAAATATCTCAAACCTATGAGGGTTATTAAGGTTTTCACCAATGCTGCGAAAACTCAAGATTATCGAGTTTGGAACCTGAATAGAGTGGTGTTGTTAAAGGGTAATTTTCATAAAATCTCCAATGATATGTCCTCTGGTTCAAGTAGTAATGTGGGTGGTGGTGTTGCTGATCTATGATGTTCCACTGGACCATCTGTAGGTGGTGCAGATCTAAGACGTTCCACCAGACCATCTGTACAACCTAAACATCTTGTCTAAGGTAAGATGTTGTTGATATGCTTGATGCTTGTTACAATTGTAGATAGTTATTTAAATTCTTTTGTGAAGGAGGGAGAAGTGTGATATTCTGTATACCTCTTCTATACTTCTTATTATGTCATGCTGCTAGTCCCTATGATTCCTGTGCCTTCATTGTCTCCTTCTAGTTGTTGTTTCATGCTCATCTATGATTAGAATGTAAATAGGCCATAATATGCTTTAGAAAACTGGAGGACTCCAGATCAGTTGGGACTTCTTTACCTAGCTGGTGGATGAGATCCTTCTTGAGGAATAAACTGCACAGAAATATCCATTTGCTTCCAGTCTCAATTCTTGGAATATTACAACTGTTGTTCGCGTTCTGGAGGAAGCCAACTTTCTGAATGTTTCAGGTGCCGACCTGCTTATGGACTGGCTGGCTGTGTTTTTATAATGGGTTTCGGCTTCTGGAAAATAGACACCTTTCTTGCAGACAGCTTCCTGTAGTTGTTTTATAATTTTCCCTGCAACATTTGGCGCAGTGGCGACCGGCATGGATGGGGGGGGGCGGGAGGGGGGTAAGGGGGTTTAAAAAGTAATAAAAAAACACTTACCTGGTGCTGTGTCTCTCCTCCGTGTCCGTCTCTCCCCTGGGGCAGGAACAGAAAGCACAGAGGCTTCCCTGAGTCAATCACAAAACTGCAATGCAGGGTTAGGGCTGGTCTGAGCAATGTGGTTTGACGCTCAACCAGGGAATGGGAGCCTGGGCATGTTCTCCACGCAGGCTGTAATGCAGCCTGTTTGGAGAACTTGCGAAGTGTGCATGCATGTTTGCCTGGCCCGAGAGGGCCGGCCAAACATTCATGCGCACTTGGAGTGGGCAAACCACTCCTCTGCCTGCTCCTCTGTCATCGGAGCAGCCCCGCCCACAAACCTGTCACAGCAGGAGAACATAAAATGATAATGACCTTGAATTATTATAATTTTATGTTTCCTTTCTTTTACAGCTTCAAGCAGTGGGGCAACGCTCCTCCGCCTTAGTGGTGGAGCTGCTGCTGATTTGACGACTAACTGCTCCTGGTGTTGATAATCGGGAAAACCACTGACGCCTGATCTGTGGTGCTGATTCGGATTTCCACATGGTCTTGTGGTGACTCATTGTCCTACTATGAGCTAACCATTTGGAGTTGTGGTTGCACTGCCATTTGGAAAAAGATTGGAAAGAAACGGCTTGCTTTCCAATCTAGTTTCAAAATCTCCTTTGATATGCTTGTATATATTAGAGACAGAAATCGACGTGCATAAAAAAGGTATGTGAACTGTGATGTTGTGCGCAATGGGTGCAGGTTCTATACAAAATAACAACTCCTTAAATTAAAACATAAATGCAAGTTGAGGTAATCAGTGGGAAATGCACTATCCTACTTTATGAAACCTCTATTAGTTAATGCACTGCAGACGTCTGCGTCTGTAACCAGAAAGCCGCAGAATTGAATTCTGGTTGGAGCAGTGGAGAATAGTTAGGGGTGTAACACAGGCCTCTGCAGTCCTTACTGCCCCATATCACATTTTGCAGCAGGGCCTCATTATTTTGTGTTGCACCACTAAGAATAGTCACTTGTTTATGTTTACTGCTAAAAGGCCCCAGTCTGTAATAGATAGCACTGTGAATATTTAAGTCATTATTGTAAACATGCAGTATATACAGTATAAGATTAGGTGTTACAAAATGTGCAAAAAGGTTTCAGATAAGGAAGCGCTTCTAAAATATAGATTTTAGTAATACACAGCACATAGTTCTATTTTTTTATAACTGTCCTTCAAAAGCACACACTTCACAGCACAGCTGGTAACTCCTTTGCAATGCCACTCAGAGAATAAATGTGTCATTTGGAAAATTCAATGATTCCATCAATTACCGCTAGTATAGAGTAGAGCATTGCTCCCCTGGACCTTTGTGCCAGCGAGCAGCCTCTCTTTTCATTTTTTGAGAAGGTGGATTACCACGTTATTAAATTCACACTGTGAACTATCTAACCTTTTTTAAAACACCACTCATCCACATCTACACTCTCTCCTAGGGCCCTCACAGCCGGCACCATACGCAGGAACAAAAGATCTCTGCTAAAGAGCTCCTTTATGGGTGCCCGTCGGGTATTTCACCACTGACCCGACAAGGAGCGACCCCATATGATGAATCATGACACCTAGCTTGCTGGGTATGTGAGGACTCTAATTCCGACAAGGAGGATCCTCCTCCTGTGTGCCTCCACCCACTTTTGGTTCATCCTCCTCCCTTCCCCCCCCCTCTTTTTTCATTATTCACTGGGGAACTGCATACCCTCTTTTGTTTGTTCATCAATTAAAGCCAATAATGCTTCCAAGCACCATTTACATTTGCACATTGACCAGTTGCGCACATTTACTTTTCTTTCAGGGAAGCAGGAAGGCTTGTTTAGCTGCCGGACCCTCCCTTGGTTTCTCAGCACAGGAGATTCCCTGCCTCACACTTCAACTGATTTCAAAAGACAGTGGTCCCTAGTAGTTCAGGGATTAGGCAGAATTGATGGACATACACTCAATAGTCAGTATGACCTTTGTCCAGCAGGACAGGTTTTTATTTTAAGAGATATGGAAAACATAAAAGGATTTTTTACAAGGTGGGTACAACCAGTAACCCACAGGGGACAAGACAAAACAGGGGGGTAAACTTGACGCAACAAAGGTGGTCTGTGCTAGTATCTCAGTGAACAGACAATGGTAAAGTACAAAGCATCCTTGTGAACAATTTTCTATTTGTAGGGTACATATGATGCTACTATGTCGACGGCGTTTCGATGCCTACACACAGATACATGGCATCATCTTCAGGACAAAGAATTAATTTGTTTGTCTTGAAAGCATAACAGTTTTTTGGGGCCAATATTGTGGTCCACAAAGTAGTCTGTTAAGCAGTACCTATGCTTTTGGAATCAAAGCAAGTAAGGAAAATGAAGGGTTTAGGAGCACAATAGTATCCAAACCAGGGCAAGGGAGCCTCTAAATACGAGACCGGACCAATCGTGTCTCATTCCTGGTTTGGCTGCTCCTTGTCTATGCAGGATACAAAATGGCGGGAATCACTGTGATTCCCGCCATTTTCCTTACTTGCTTTGATTCCAAAAGCATAGGTACTGCTTAACAGACTACTTTGTGGACCACAATATTGGCCCCAAAAAACTGTTATGCTTTCAAGACAAACAAATTAATTCTTTGTCCTGAAGATGATGCCATGTATCTGTGTGTAGGCATCGAAACGCCGTCGACATAGTAGCATCATATGTACTCTACAAATAGAAAATTGTTCACAATGATGCTTTGTACTTTACCATTGTCTGTTCACTGAGATACTAGCACAGACCACCTTTGTTGCGTCAAGTTTACCCCCCTGTTTTGTCTTGTCCCCTGTGGGTTACTGGTTGTACCCACCTTGTAAAAAATCCTTTTATGTTTTCCATATCTCTTAAAATAAAAACCTGTCCTGCTGGACAAAGGTCATACTGACTATTGAGTGTATGTCCATCAATTCTGCCTAATCCCTGAACTACTAGGGACCACTGTCTTTTGAAATACGTAACTGCCCAAGGTCCCTAGTGATATTCCTTTGGGTCTCCCTTGTTCTTTGAAAATAATCACACTTCAACTGAAGCATTTCATCTCTCAGAATTAACCATCTCAGGACGGTTGTCTTTTCACAAAAAGTAGGGGCACTGTTTTCCTTAAAGTAGAAAACTATGGGCACATCGTACCCCTGATCCCGTCCACTTCGACCGCTGAGTATAGAGACTGACTTGTACTAGCTTTCATTGAAACTACCATAAGAACTAATAATATATAATCCACATCTGGTACTTTAAATTAGTTGAAAGCACTTTTGGTGGTTTTAACCATTTCTTTCACTACATCTTGTTAGACTGTGCTATTTTCTGTGGTATTAATGGTGCCTGTCTTCATTCCTTTTGATAATATTTCTGCCTAATTCTTAGACAAGATATATTTTACTAACTTAGGGGCACATTACGATGGCGGTCGGACAAGCATCCAACGCCATCACTGTGGACAGGTGACCGGCCAACAATGTGTTGGCGGCCCCTATTATGATATGACTGCGGTGCAGGCAGTCGTAAAATGCCTTTTTCATCTACCGCTTCTGTTGCGGCCGCAGTAGAAACAGGCACTTTACAAACATCCATGCACCATGTGCCAGGCACCATGTAGTGCCTGAAACACGGTGAATGGGTGTGTGGGAGCATACCATATATACCCCCACTGGCCACTTAGCAGTGGCCCATGGGGGACGGTGACCCTGCTAGGAGCCCCCAAAGTCCGTTTCCACCTGCCTTTTCAAAGGCATTCGGAAAGGGACATCGTAATCCTGACAGCGTTGCCTGAGCAGGCATCACCTCCATTCAGGTTCATGATTCAGACTTCTGCCCCGACGTATCCGTAGATCCTGCCGGAGGAGGTGGTGCGTCCCTGATTCAAGGGTCCGACCACCTGCATCCTAATGCTATGGTCAGCCCAAAGGGCTTTCTGTTGGCGGGACGGGTCCCACTGACATCGTGATGATGCCCTTAATATCCTCCTTTGCATCTTTTGGTCTAGTTTGACTTAGCAACATCCAACTTTACCCTGGCTTCTAGTCTGCATGTAATATGTGCTGCGACCTTCTCCTTTCCTCCAACAACCTGCAAGACCTGTTATCAAATTGAAGAAGTGATGACATAATTTGAGCATTACTTATAGTGATTGACGCTAAAAAATATGACGTCAATAAGAAAATGGTAGGCTTTTCAATCATCTTGGGCATTCAGACCAATTTTTTTGACAATTTTCCGGAAGTAGATGCACCACAAGGTCAGTTCGTAATGTTGGATGAATCTACAAAAGTGAAAGAAAAAATGAGAAAGCGGTTCACTGAATACCCAAGCATTTTCATTGAAAGGCATGTTTTCTTTAAACCGAAACAGAACAGTGAAGAGTACGTTGAAGCATAAATTGCTGCAATATGTATTTTAGCAACGTTGTGTTACATTAAAAAAAACATGGATAGTTATATGAGGCCAATTTGTTTTTATTAGTTTTTCATGTAGAATTTTCTTTCAGAAACCCACATTATTGGAAGTAGTAGACATTACTAAGAACATTGAAGAGTCTATACTTTCTTTTACAGCTTTAGTCTCGCCTGTGGTTTATTTATAGGGAATTGTACCTGTTTATTCTGACAGGCCTAAAGATAGGGGGGCAGGTTTACAAGCCCCTTGAACCACTTTTGCGTCACTTTTTCCATGTTACAAATTATGCAAATGTGGCGCAAGGGCCTTGTAAATAAGCCCCAAGGTATTCAAAGGAGGTGTAAAGGAATCTCAACCTATTTGCAATAGATATGGGTCGAGGTCTCATATGGGTACAACCTCAAATGTGCTACAATTGTTAAAAGGTGCAAAAACTGCAGAAATATTGGGTGCAGTACAGTAGTCCAACGGTAAGACCATATGTATCTATTTTCCGTTCCTCATTTCCGGGACACCGGGATCACACACGCACTGCTTGACTGAAAGGCAGGAACTTATGAAGGTCTCTGGTTGATCCCTCTAACTGACACCCTTAAGCTGCAAGAGTGTACACTTCCTATGACCATATGGGCGTATTCTAACCCATGACCAACTATCAATCTGATATATCTATATATAGACTTCAGTGTTTTTCAAGAAGACAAATAATATTATGGATCCACGATAGATAAATATGGTTCTACAGTTGGACTACTGTACTGCACCCAATATTTACAGAGGACGCTTTACTCCTACAGTTTTGAACCGCAGAACTGTTTGTGGCCCTCATACTTACACCAGACTACGATTTTGGTGGACATTTTATCTCTATTGCAAGAACCCATCCATTGATCTCAGTTGGATGGGGGTGACTACTTGTGTTTAATCCACAACTAGATTCAGTATTTACAAAACTTTTCAACTTTTTGCCTTGATATTATTACGTTTTTAGCCTTGAAGAAGTCACTGTGTGATGAAACATGTGTCGGCTGTTTTTGATGTTTTCAACATGAATGTACAGCTCACAGTTATCTGGCTTTTATCTTCAATAAGCCACAGAGTTGATAGCTCTTTGCGAATCCTCACATTATGTGCTTGGACTTCCATTGTGTGATATGGTATCTTTATCTACATGGTCTAGGAGCTGTATTGGGACAATGGGTCAGTGGGTGAGAATAGACATTAGCTTTTGCTTCAAGAACTGTGAAGGAGACTGAAACTAATTATAGCACAATCAAAAGAAAAGCTTTGCCATACGTTTGGGCTGGCCAGAAATGTAAAATGTACTCATGAAGGCCCCGCTGACCACAAACCTTTAGCTCATCCCTTAAGTAGCAATTGTTTAGGCAAAGCATAAGCATGTTTGGTGAGGTTATTATAACATTTCAAGAATACAATTTACCGATGAAATATGTTCATGTGCTGGCCCCCATTGATGTGGTTCAAGAAAGGGTGAATGTCTAATTAGGTCACAGCTTGCAAAGTGGACCCTGTATTGCAAACAAGTGTAGGTTACATTAAGAATGAGTGGCCAAAAGAGAGCTGTCTCTCAAGTAAACTAAATCCTTTGCTCATATTTCTCCTGAACTCTCCTTTGTTAATAGAATTTTTATGTGACGTTAATTATTTGTTTCGCCTTCTGCTTTAAGAAATACTCTCATTAAGATAGCTCATAAAGGTCACATAGAGATTTTAGCTGCCTATAGAAAGATAAAGCAGTACCATTGGTGGTCATCCCTAAATTCCCAAGTGTGAAGCATGGTTGACTCTTGTCCGGAGAGTTTGGCTTTGGAGAAACACTAGAAAAGTCAACAGAAGCCTCTTTTTCCAGTTCCCATGCTAGATAATCGCTGTGAGAAACGGGCCATGGACTTTTAAAGGTCCTTTCACTTACTTACCTTGGATAAAACATACTTAAATATACGTATAAATTATTTCTCGAAACTGATTTATTTCTGTTTAAGGATTCTGGAAAAACAAAAAAATGTAGTCAGATTTTTGCAGAAAGTTTTTTGCACTGAAGGTTTACCCAAGTACATTTTCACTGACGTTGAGACACATTTTACATCCAATGAAATGATGTCTTTTAACAAGGCATGGCATCAAGCACCTTTTAAGATGCATTGTACAGCCTGTCCTCCATTGTTTTTTTTGAGACTGCATATCCTAATCTCAAAGAGGGTATACAAACAGCTCTTTCATCAAGATTAAATGTTGAGAATTCTCTTCAACAAAACTTTGGAGCTATGCCAGTTCTCCTCATTCAGTCACAGGGGTTCCTCCTTTTATCTTATTGAAATGCATTGAAGCAAAAGTAAGGTTACTACCCGGATCAGCCTAGGTCGCCGTCTCCTTTGCATGGGAAGGTTGATAAGAATGGGTTGTTGGTAAGAATTCAGAAGAGACAAGGAAAAGAGAAAGAATATTTTAATTTATAGAAGACCACCAAAAATATTCTCCTTCCAGTAGATGATTGTGTTTTGAATAAGAAACCTCATAAAGTGGCATAACGTGAGTCTAGATTTTCTAATCCTGCACTGGTTTTAAAAGTCACCTGAGATTCTGTTTTGTTATAAGGGAGAGGGTGGTGGAGCAGAAGAAGTGTGGTCCCAAGTAAGCCCGAACAAGCTAAAACCTTAAACTTGAAAGAGAAGGGTGGCATTGATTTAACCAACTCATTTAACCGATTTTGTTAGCCTGTGATCTGTTCCTTGGTTTGAAATCTCAAATGGGTGGATCAGGGTTATATGAGTCACAGTAGAAGTGGGTCAGAAAGATCTGCAAATTGTCGGACCACTGTTTGTTGAGAAGGGAGGTATTGTAGTATGTGCACATATTATTATGAACTTGACTTCGTAGAATGTTGTTGTTGTTCTAGAGCAAGCGGGCATTCTAAATGTTTTAGTGGACACGCTGCTCCTGGACTCGCCGGCTGTGTTTCTATCGTGGGTTTCCTCTGCTGGAAAATAAACATTTTTCGTCCAGACAACTTCTGGTAGGCACGTTTCATCATTTTCCTATGCCGCAAAGTAGTTCTACAATGTGTGTGTCTATCTCAAGCACTCTTCTTCCTTTGATCAAGAATGTTGAAGGTGTAATAAAGTGGTCCATTTTAGGAAGGTGTGTATAGTTTGTAAACATAATAATATCCCGTGTGTTGCTGAATCAGGAATCCATGATGAAACTGAAACTATGGCAAACAAAGTAAGTGAATTAGTACTCTTAGTTGAGGTATTGTAAGTTGACAATGTACAAAATAAGAAGCCACACAGTGAGTGTGGTAGTACTGTTACACTTTAGAATATAATTGTAGAAGTATAAACTACATCCAGCTGATGCAGGTGCCATGATCACCACAATTTTTATGGATAAATATGAAAAGCTTGGGTGTGAAAAATTGTTATAACCTCATGATGTAGTCATAACTGCCTTTGAAGAAAGCACAATTGACTGAAGTGGAGTTGCTAGCCCCAGATGGCGGACATGAGGCTCTGAGCCACATCATGTCAGCTAATTCATATTCAGCAGAGGGGGGTTGATATTTGGTGTCCCCCATTCGGAAGGGCTGTTGCCAAGATACTGGTTGATTGAGGGCCGAATTATATGATGGTGGCACCCATGTATGAGGCTTGAATGCTTCTGAACTAGCCCCGCAACTGTAGAACATAATATGCAGTGGGGAAAATGTGAAGCGAAAGACCTGCACGGCGGGAAACTGAGCGTCCCACTACTCTGGAGAGTGGTGGGGGACCACGTATCAGGCATAATCTGGAGACACGCGGGGTAGAAAGTGGGAAAAAATCACCCGTGCACGGCCGCGAAGGGAGTTGCCTGCCGGGCCTGCTGTTTTGCCCAGGTCTCAGCTGTACACCTGATAGAACCGAGGAGAAGGATGGGGCCCCTCCCCACATTGGAAGAAGTTGATTCTTTGCCCAGTTAACAGCCCAACAATTGATCTGGTCAACATTTGGAGCTACCTATTATGGCTTTAAACACTTGGGAATGTATATCTCATTAGACCCAGCATAGAGCTGAGAGCTCAACATAAATCAGAAGTTCAGCCAACTTCGTATCTAACTCAAGAAATGGGGAAACTCCCACTTACGATGATGGGACGAGGGGCCCTTTTTAAAATGATTGCCCTGCCCCAGTGGTTGTATCTTCTTCAGAAGTAACCATACGTCCTCCTTGGTTTTTTCCCTTCATTACAAGCCATTATCACCAAATTTATTTGGGCTGGGAAACAACCTAGAGTAGCCTTAAATAAATCTATACAATCCCCCTTTGACAAAGGGTTCTGCTTAGCAGATATCAGATGCTATTACCAGGCCTCTCAGCTGTTACCCATAAACGACCAGTTTTATACTGATAGGGCAGACTTCACTTTCAAACTGGAATTTTGTTGCATGCTATGTGGGCTGTCCGCAGTGGTTATTGTGTTCCAAAACATCATGACCAGAACTTTGAAAGATTTTACAAATGCTGTTTTGTTTCAAGAGGACATTCCGCTGTTTGCTGAAATGGAAGTAGAACATGTGCAATTTTTAACAAAGTCATCATGCTTTGTCAAGTCCATCTTATTACATTAAGAGGAGACAAGTTTGTATTTTGTGTGAATGAGTTACATGCCATACCAGGTTTGGTTGATGGCATTTTAAGGAATCTGTGTCTCAAGGACAGAGACAAGCTATGTTTGTTCTAGGTCTATATAAGTTTTACTTGACATTCATTAAAAAAAATTCTAGTATTACTGAGTGCTACAGGGACTTGTTGAAAAAGAACAGTGAATTTATATGGACTCCTATGTGTCAGCAACATTTTGATTCAATCAAGCAAAATATAGCACATGCTATTGCCCTACAACCATATATTGAAGTTTGTAGAACATTTGTAACTGTAGCTTCCAGTGCTTATGGAACGGGTGCTGTTCTTTGTCAAACGAATGTGTCAAAAGATGTCACAAAAGATTTTGCATCAAGGAGAATGAGGAATGTTGAAATACGTTGCTCTGTGATTGAAAAAGAAATGTTGGCTTGCGTTTGGGGAAATTGAGAAGTTTAAGACTTATTTATGGGGAAGATAGTTTTGGTTGTGAACAGATCATCGGCTATAAGTAAAAAATGTTGTCAGGTGAGAAAATGAAGTCTTAGACTAAATGAGCAAGACTGTCAACTAAACTACTTTATTAACTTCAGGGTGGAGTATGTTGCTGGGAGGAAATGTGAAAGCTCTGTTTTTGTTTATCCCGGTTCCCTCTGACTGATTGGGTAAAAAATGATTCCACTGAAAGTGATATAGAGGAATGCATAATTACCAAAGTTGAAGATTGTGTGATAAGTCACAATATGAAGTAATTTTGCAAAACAATGCAGAAAATATGGTATTGAGTGAAGTGATGAGATTTGTTGTTTCTGGATGGCCCAAAGATGTATGTTCATTTGCAGTCTTTTTATGAGATTTCTAATGAACTCTTTGAATGGATTTATTAGTAAGAGGTGACAAATTGATACCACCTACCTGTTTGAGACCAAGAATTGTGGAAACAGCTTATGTTGGTGTATTTTTAATGAGTGCAACTAAACAGAGAGTTTGAAGTAATTTTGGTGGCCTAACATCAAAAGAGAAGTGCAAAGTCTGGTTCAAAACTGTGTGCATGCCGTTTAACCACTTCGCTGCGGCAGCTATTCCGCCGCAGTGCTAAGGGGGCGGGGCGGAAATGCGGCAGGCGCATGCTGGTGACGGAACCGCTCCGTCATCAGCGTCGGTTGCGCTGTGCTTATGACGGAGCGGTTCCGTCATGGCCCCGCCCGCTCAATAGAACGCCCAGCGCAGGCGCGGAATCCGCGCCGCGCAGGCGCGTCGGGCGGGCCATGACGGAACCGCTCCATCATCAGCACAGCGCCACTGCGGCTGATGACGGAGCGGTTCCGTCATCAGCAGGGGAGGGGTTAAGGGATAAAACATTTCGGGCCAGATGTAGGTAATTCTAATTTACCACTTCTTAAATACCGAATCATACCGATTCGGTATTTAAGAAGTGGTAAATTAGAGGGGGGGAAATGTAGGTAATTCAGAATCGGTAAATACCGAATCGGTAAGATTCGGTATTTACCGATTCTGTAAATACCGAATCGTATCCCCCATTGATTCCTATGGGCCTTGAAGCCCATAGGAATCAATGTGGAATACCGAATCGGTATTTACCGATTCTGAATTACCTACATTTCCCCCCCTCTAATTTACCACTTCTTAAATACCGAATCGGTATGATTCGGTATTTAAGAAGTGGTAAATTAGACTTACCTACATCTGGCCCTTCATCACAAGTCCCACGTTATATCCTGCGGAGTGCCCTGACAGGGCAGACAAAGAATAGTGGCTGACGTTGAGTGCTTTTCGTGTTCTTCCCATTAATGTGAGATAGTGGATTGATTTGGTTTGGTGGATCTCCTTTCTAGAAGGCTTGACATTAAAGGTGTTTCTTTGCGAGGGAAGGTGTTCCTTGTCAAGTCGTGACTAACAACAGAGTCCAGTACACTTCCTCTGCTGTGAAATGTTTTTGGACAGTTGTGGAGTTAAGCATTTACACGCACAGTTCAATCATTCACAATCTAAAGAAAAAATGAAGAAATTCAACAAAGTAACAATGGAGTCCATTCAGCGTGCTGTTAAATTTTGTGTGGATTGTGTGGGTGCTATAAGAGATTGTCTCCGGTTGAAGCACGCCACTCTGTTTGGTTACAGGCCCGATTCCTTTGAAAATCATGAAAGGGAGAAAGGTGGTTTCTGTTTTGTGTCCCTTTTGAATGTTTAACATTTTTCATTAAAATTTGATGTTGCTTCAGTGTGTGATGGCGCCAAGCTAAAAGTGGTGCTTTTAATGTGGTGCACTCTAAGATTGAAGGAAGATTTAAAAATAAGTAAACCTCTTCCAAGGTTGGTGTGGGTAATTGGGTCTGCATAATTGATTGTTTATTGTTAAGAAGTTTGCCCCATTTGGGATAAATGGCAGTCCGCACATACCAAATACCCTCCACCATCCAATACCCACTATAGAACATCTTCCCAATTCCACCTATAACTTTACTTTCTGAAACAGAACACACTAGAGAAAACCCTGACACCCTCATTTGCACACCACAGCATCAAAGTAGTTTAGTTGTCGGAGTGCTGCCCATTCAGTATCACTTCTCCTCCGCCACACAACCCTAGATCTTGGAACCATTCAGACACATTTTAACTTATTCATGCCACCTCCTCATGCATAACTGCATTACATTCGAAATATACCTTGCGTGTGATGCGTGTCTAAAAAACAAAATGCACAGGCCCCGCAATGAACAACTGGCCATCTAGCTCCAAATCATGCACATAACACACTACAGAAATCAGCTCAAACCATGAGTTACCCAGACATTTGAAAACAAATGTCTAGTAGCCACACACAATCACAGCACAGTGTGATAAAGACACCAGCTATAGTGGTACTGTGCGGTATTAGTGATAGATGGCGCTGTGCAAATACTGGTAAGAGGAGACAAACAGACAATGAGGCCCATGAATATTTGCTAATGTAAAAAGTCAAATGCATCAGGCTAGTGTATGTGGGCTTTATTTTGAACTGCTCTGTGCTCTCAGGGCCATTAACCATGTAGAGCCCTGGCAAACATCTCCTTGATAATGTCAGTGGTGTCAGATAGGATGTGTCTCCTGTAATCGTGGTCCATACAGCAAATATCTCCCGGGTGATGGTCTTTACCACTGGGTCTCTGTCCGGGTCAGCTGGCCTAGGGTTGGGAAGAGGAGGGGGTCTTCCTAATACTGTTGAGTGCAAAGCCCAAGCGAAAGTAGCGGGGATCCATCCTGGAGTCGCCTGACCATCCAAAAGCTTAAATGGCACCTTGAGAAGAGACCACGTCCATATGATAAAGCACACAGGGTAGCGACAGACACCCCAAACAAAACCAGGATGATCAGTCAAGCCGGGAACTGTGTTGATTTGCAATCAAAATTAGGAGGCAGAAATGGATTGATTCATCAAGCATGGGAAGAAACCCAAAGGTAAGGCCAGAAGGAAGGCGCTTCAGCGGTGTGTATGCCTCCTGCACAGGGGAGATGCAGGCAGGCCAGCACCACAGAGTTTGTGCAAGGATGCGTCTGGCCGAGCCTTTGGACTCATGTGTTGAAGCTGCGCGACGCCCGCTTGGCCGTGTTTTCCGAGGCGCATGGTCCCTCGTGCTGCCTCTCATCTGTCCGCTTGGATTGGAGGAAGGCTTCAGATTTCAGAAAGCGACTGTAGCTGTCATACTTCATCAAGTTGAAGATCTAGTGCAAGGGAAAAAGCAGAAGTTAATGAAAGGACACATGCAAGGCATGTTTTGGTGGAAAGAGACATCAATTCAGTCACACTGACTAGAACTGTCAGACGCAGAGGTGTTTTTTGGTGGCTGGACAGAAACAAAAGACCTAAGTAGCTGTTTTGCATCACAAATAGGGGATTATTAGATCCTTCACAATACCCCTCTCATAAAGACATTAAGACGTGATTTCCACTTAATGAGACACACCAAATTCCATCTCACCAGCAAACAAGAAACTCCCACGCACCAACACACAACACAGCTATGAGCCCCCATGAATGCACAAGGAAAACACACACACACACTCTCTTTCTTTACCGCCCCCCACCCCCACTACCTTCCCTAAAAACTCCGCCCGCCCACCCACTGATGCGGCGGTGGTGAAGTAGCAAAAATGTGCGGTTTTTGGGTTAGTGTATCTACATTTTAAGCACTGCTTCATGGTAATGTCAATAGTGATTTCTACCAGCACAAAGGTTGGTGATAATGCAGGAAAAACATGGTGCCAGGTATTTCCTAACTCCTCTTTTGAGGAATGAGTTCATTCGTAATTCTGCAGAGTAATGTATTTATCACGTCTGAACATTACAGCGTGACTCTGTACACAGCACTAAGTCGGTTCTTTAGAGGATAAGGTATGGATTTAGGGCTATGGAGGATCTTCAGTTAGACAAGCTAACTCCTATTGTAGCTTTTTTCCACTTCCACACCGTAGGGGCTGTGAGAAGACAGAATATTCCAAAACTAATCCCATTGAGGTGCCCCTAACATCACAGCGTTTATGGGAGACTCAAGCCTCATGTACCCTAAGCAGTGATATACTCAAGAAATAGGACAAGCAGGTCCCGATTCCCAAGAGAACCATACATCTGCCTGCACTTGTAGAAGTACTATTCTTCACTGGCGTGAATTGATTTTTTTCCTGAAAAGCTCTACTTTCTGAGGAAGTCTCCTGAGCAATGGTATAGCAGGTACTTCATGGGCCCCAATGCAAGCAAAGAAAACTGACCCCGTCCCATGGCATGGCAATGTAGGACAATCATAACTAAGACACAGTGGGTCTCTCGCAATCCAGGCACTGATGTCTCTGCACCTGCTGCATTAATAGCTGTGCCAGTCCAAAAAGCTGTTCTTGGGTGACCATAAAAACCTTGACTCCATAGTGCACCTGTTCTACCATAGCACTGACTTTTAAAGAATCAGCAGTAAGAAAAATGTGTGTCCCAAGACCTTGCCCATGCCACACTTGGAGAAAAAGAATGCCCATATTCGTCTTCAGTATCCCTAAATTGCATTAATCACTTAAGTTAAAAATAGAGGAACAAAATTTCTCTGATTACATTCATTTACATATCCAACAAAGGAATCAATTATTGATAAACCCAAACATCACACTCACAAGGATATGTACTCCTTATGAGACAAGTAAAGAGACGGCTGGGTGGTGTGAAACGCGGATGAGCATTTTTGCAACCTTGCAAAGCCCTAGACTGGCTACATTTACATAGTCATCATTCTTTAACCCCTTCGCTGCGGCGGCAATTCCGCCGCAGCGCTAGGGAGGGGCCCGAGCGGCGCTCGCATGCTCGTGACGGAGCCGCTCCGTCACGAGCCGCGGTTGCGCTGTGCTCATGATGGAGCGGGTCCGTCATGGCCCCTGCCCGCTTAATAGAACGCGCCGCGCAGGCGCGAAATCAGCGCCGCGCAGGCGCGGCGGCAGGGCCATGACGGAACCGCTCCGTCATGAGCACAGCTCAACCGATGCTCATGACGGAGCGGCTCCGTCATGCGCATGGGAGGGGTTAATCTTCTGAGAGTAAACAAACTGAAACATGCAACACCTCTGGCCCATTATGCAGCTATCCTGAGCCTTTGTTTGTGCGTCCTGATTAACTCTATACCCCTTGTGCACATCCCTTGTAGGCCTCCCTGCATCTGGATGCATTGGATTGTAGGATTGTTTGTGTATATCTATTATTCCGTCACATTAATATAAATGTGGTTTGTGATAAAGTTTCCCTGTGCATTTGTGTCCCTTTGAGGTATTTTCACATAAGTTCAGGACCATCATCCTTGCTTGTCTTTATCTGAGGGAATCATTGTTATTTCTTATAACTGTATCAACCAATTTGCCAGGAATACTGGATAGCGCCTTGATTTTTTCGAACTTTATAAGACTGAGGCTTGACTATGTTCATACCATCTTCAGCCTGCTAATTGGTCACAGCCATTCGTCCCTACTTTCTGATGCTTCGGCATACTTTTGGTTTCCATGGAATTTCAGAAAGTGATAGAGAATACGTGGCAAAGTACTAAAATGATCACAATTTCCAGGAAAAATTCTGAAATCTGAAATTTTTGTGTCTCAGATGTAGACTCTCCCTACCCATGGATGCCATTTAGGAGAAATAATTGTTGTGCTCCACTGATATCTTTCAAACACAATTTTTTCTAGCATTTAGTCTTCAGATTGGTGGGAAATTCAGAAGTATTCCTTTTCGTGGAAGGGCCACCTGGCGAATCCGCATAATGCGTGTACGAAATAAAAAACTTCATCCTGTGGTAATTTGGCATCCTAGTTGAAGGACAGTTTTGTACCAGACTCCAACACTTTTGTTTATATACTCATAAACAAAATGCAGCAGAGCTTTATGTGGGTGTTGCCTGTGATGCCATTCTTACATGGTGGCCTCATAGGCTTCTGACTGGGTTGATAATATCCCTCACTGCCTGTGGTGAATGATGGTACGTCAGTGTAGATAGTGAGTATAGAGTGTAGCGGAAAAAAAAATTGCCTATAAATTCCCTAGAAATTATTTTAATTTTATTTGATGGGAGGGATCTAGGATAAGATTAAAAAAAAATTCAGTAGTCACATCTTAGTTGTTTTGTGGTTCCTCTTTTAAGGTCTACATGCTTCACGCCTGGTTGCCTAGAGATGTCAAGTGGTGTTTCATCAGGCCCTTTATCTGTAACCCTACTATTCAGGATGAGGCCTTAATCTATATTATCTTTCTTATTATTCTTACTTTGAACAATTTTTGACCAAACGTGTTGTGAGTATCCCCTAATTTAGATACTCGTGTGCTCCATAGTGTAAGGACCTGTTAGGAGAAAGGTGACGGTAACATATATATGCATTAACATCCATGCAGATCATTTATTCAGGAAGATCTACCCATGATCTTGCCATGTCCATGATCTTGCCCATGATCATGCGTATGTACTCAGTTGGCTCTACGGGATCTCATCGTTGAGTCTCACCCTGGAAATCCCAAGTCTGAACCCCAGTCATTGTTCCTTTTGCAAGAGCAATGTCTTGATGTTAGGACTGGCTGGCATGACTTCTGCGATGGTGCTACTCATGTTTTTCGGTGGTAGTTGTACTTCCGAGCAATGGGCAGTGTCTGTATACACTGGATGATGCTCCTGTGTTTGTTGATTCTGATTTTAACGGGTCTGGTTGTCCAGTCAACACTTTCAGCTTGCATTGAAAGTTTAACACATGCTTTATTGGGATTACAGATAAAATGGCTTGCTTCAAAATGCACGTTTTGATGGCAAAAGCATCGGGAATACTATTTTTTTATGGAAGCATGACAGCTATCAATGAAAATACCATGTATGGTAAATAATGTTATTTTTTTTAAACTTGCACCAGTAAAATGTTTTTTACAAGGCAATGCAGACTATTGTGCGGCCCACACTCATTTTTCAGTGCCTTCACGGGACCGGGCGGAAGACGCTGCTACTTATATTGTCCTCAAAAAATAAAAACAACAACAAAAATATATATATCAGGAAAGTCATTTGGGCTTCCAAGGACCGACCTAAAGAAAAATCTGTAGCCCTCTGTTGTAACATGCCCCAGTGACCACTGCAACCCTGCTCCCCTTATTTCAGAGCTGTGAAGCCTGGCTGAAGCAAGCAGAGCAGACTCTCAGAGGTCGCTGAGTGTGTTAGGACTGTCAACAGGAGACCTGTAGTGTTTATTTGGGATGATCTAAGGTTCACAGGCCGGGGACAAATTGTAATGTATTGTTTTGGCCTACAAACGGTTGTCTTACTCACCGGGAACAGGGCGCAAAGACACTGCCTGGCTGCCAGTAAGGATTCAGCCACAGTGAGGGCAGGTAGCGACATGCAAAGGTGGGGTGGCTTGGGCAAGTGTTAGAGTGCAACACCCCTACGCTGCTGAAGAGGTCCAGGCCTGCACCACTCTGTCCGTTTGTTGCACCTCCGCCCCTCTACATACCTATATCACCTCTTTCATATATGCCCACGCTGCTGTAGCTAAGCATGTTTGTATGTCCCAGAGCCTCAGTGGGCCCAGTCTTGTTCCTCCAGTCACAAAGCCATACCCCAGGCAGGCACTCCGAAAAAAACAAATGGCTGTAGTTGGTGCAGGGCTGGCGGCCCCCGTCTCCCCTCCGGCCCCAGTGGTACAGCTCATGTTGCAATACAGATAGACCAGCCCCGGCTACTGAAGGAATCTTCTGATTTGTTTGTAACTGCTTTTTCCCCTCTGCTTAATTGTACAGTGTGGAAATGAGCTTGATGTGCCAATGTATATATATTGTTTTTATTTTCTCCACAGAAAACTCCAGTCTCCATTCATCAAGTATGGGAGTGATCCATTTCCCTTCTCAATGTGGAATGAAAATTCCCAGGTGTGTGTTCAACAGCTGCCAGGGCAAACTTTTCCTTGTTCCTCTCGAGAATTACACGTTAGTAAAACCATTTACACACGCCTGACAGGTCTCCTTTTTGTGGTTTTGTGAATGGGACCCCAACAAGTAACCTCTTCATTCATTTAGCTGCGTTGACATTAGGTGGCAGCTACAGTTCTTATTTCACCCACACGAGGGTAGACTTTCACAACATTTGGAGAAAAAGACCCCAAAAAAATCAGTGTCGTGAAAAGTGTGAAAGTGTTAGAGAATGCGAGCGTTGGGTTTGATGAAGGAGTTCTCATTGGTAGCTAAATTCACCAAATTATTGGTGGGATATAGGGGCATATTATCAAGGACCGGTGTTAAAATTATCGCTGTTTTATCCGCAGGAAACGGCGATAATGGGCTTGATAATACGCCCTTGTTAATTCCCATAGAAGCCCACGTTAACATCAGAACATGGGCTTCTTTGGAAATTAACAAGGGCGTATTATCAAAAGGGCCGGACTGGCTACCGGGCAGTTTGGAATGCTGCTGAGTCCGGCCCTGATTATCAAGCCCATTATCGCCGTTTTATCGGAAGTTTCCTGTTGATAAAACGGCGATAATTTTAACACCGGTCCTTGTTAATAAGCCCCATAGTGCAGCTCCTTCCCGTTCAAATGCTGAGTATGTCCCATCGGAGGTCTAACTTGTATTCCTAGGTCTCTTCAATGGGCCACCTTGGAAACGAGTGCACTCACCAGACTCCAGAACTACAGGTGTGCCCCTCATTTATTAATTGTGCATAACAGGAAGTAACCAGAAGTGGACACCGAAGCGTAGATCCCCGAAAGTAGGGGTACGCCCTAAAAATGAGGCGAGTTCATCAGACCATCAGTAAAAAGCTTGCAATATATACATTTTATATGCATCCACATATGGCTTCCCGTTTCTATTTTCGTGTGTAAACAGCAAATTTAACATTTATGTATTCTTGTTAACTTTAACAAATGAAAGAGGAAAAGGTATATAGTATGCATAATGTAGGCGAGGTGTGTCCGCGTGGTCGAACCCCTATTTCTGGGGCAAAGTGAAAGCGTAGTATAACTCACTACACGAACACATCCCATTTCACACGCAGCCGCACTGTGTGGGATGCAGGTGACAACATACATGCACTGCAACCCACCAATACCGGGCACGGAAAGTGGAGATTCCTCTTATAATGTCACACAAAGGACAAATATTGGGCACGCAGGAGTTCTTTACAGGACGACAGGGCCAGGGTCAGCCAGACTTCATAGGCTCCTCAGTAAAAGGTCAAAACAGCACATATACAGTGAACATTACATTAGAATTTCACACACACCCAAGCCAAAGTCAGCCACAGTTCACTGTGGTCAATGGACGTCATTCCAACACACAAATATGTGACAAACATGAGAGACAGAAGAAGGGCTCATTCAACAGGCAGCTGTGAAATGTGAAAAGGACAGAGCTGCTATGGTAAACATCCGCCCACCAGCGTCACTGGCTGCTGCGCAATCATAAGCAGAGAATCAATGGAAGTGACCTGGAGGCATGGTAAAGGGGAAAGAGTCTATCAAACGTCTCACAAAAACGAACTCTCAACAAATCCTTGTCTGGTGCATGACCAAGAATTTGGAACAACATCTCCAGCCAGTCCTAAAAAAAGAAGTGGGGGGGACGCTGTCACCGGAAGTGACGTCACGACAGGAAGTGACGTCATGAAAGGTGCCGAGCTCCTCGTCCCAGAGACCCCAAAGAGTGTAGTCCAGCTGTTTGGCAGGGGGGACGGGGTCCCCCCGGTAAAATAAGTGGGGGGACGCCGTCCACCCATGTGGTACCCCGACTCGAGCCCTGTACCCCAGCTCTGAGAACAACCTCATACACTGCCTGCAAGAAAGGGATGAAAGAACTCCTCTTAAAAAGTCCTCTCGATTCAGTTAGTAATACCTTCTTAGAGGAAACACAAACTGTCTAAATACCTCTCTCTTACTCCTATTTGGGCCTCAGCCTCCTCCACTCATTTCTTTTCTATGCAGAGGTCTCCGCCTGATTACAGAGATCTCCGCACGCACATGCCTGCATTTTAGTAGTAAATGTGGGAGGGACGTGGGACTAGCTGGAAAATTGGGAGTACTTACTGCTAAAAGGAGGGGCTTTGGGAGAAATAAAGATGGGTTACGGGAGGGGAGTGTGTAGTGAGTGACATACATCCACTCAGAAAAGAGTAAACCCATTCCTATAGACAAACTACACTAGTAAAGTGGCTACAGCCAAAAAGGACCCAAAACAGTATTAAATATACTCCAGCTCAGGCCTGGAGTAAGTCCAGCACCCCATATGGCCAACAACTGGTACTGCAACACCCTCCCACAGAAAATAATTTAGACAGGAAGTTAAAATAACACAGCATTGAAAAATATTAGAAAATAATTTTTTTTGCCTTCTTAAAAAAAATATAAATTTAAATACTTTTTTACAAATATATACATGGGGGGGTGGCAAGATGGCGGAGTGAGTCGATGCGAAAGTTGGTCCCTTCGCTCTGGCCTCGGCACAGTAGCATTATCCCGGTGTGTCTAGCCATCAAGAGGAGGTGTCTGGGGTGGCAAAGGCACAGACATCAGAGGCACCACCCGGGGACCCGATCTGCACTGGCATCCTGGAACGGAGAGTGAGCCGCAGGCACGTGCGCCCAACCCGGAGGCTCCGACGAAAAAAATGGTCACCCTCTGTGAGCAAACCTGGCCCTGAGAGGGAGGGCGCGGCGGCCCGCGACCTTCCCCGGCCCCACGGGAGAGCACAGAGAAACAGTGGAACGTGCCGTGGGGTACTTGCCGTGGACGACTTTGAACAGCAGTGGAAGCCTGAAAAGTGAGAACCCTGGGCTCGGGCAATCCATGCGCTCCGGTGTTGTCCTGTAGAGCCGACTAAGCACGAACACTGAAATGCACACCTGGACCCAAGCAAAAGCAGCGACTACGGCGCCCAGCAGACTGCATAGGGGTGTGCAGGGATTGCCCTGTTCCCCATGTAGAGAAAAGCCTCAAAAGACATAATGCCCCCTTCCAGACAACCTGTAATGTGAGGGGGGGTAAGTCACCTGCACCTGGAAGCACACCTTATCACTCGCCATAGCAGGGTTCGGTGGCAACTGAGGCCAATAGGCACACCAGAGAGCAGGACCTCACCCGACCAGAATTAAAGGAGGGCTTACCCAGGGGCGGCTCTAGGCTCATGGTGGCCCTGGGCAAGGAGCATAAGTAGGGGGCCCCTAAAGAGGGGGTCCGGGTGGGGCGGAGCCCCCCCCCGGAGCTCAGGAAGGTGTTTGGAAGTGGAACAGAGCCGGAGGCCGCCAAATCCCTTCCAGCGGCCGCCACGCAAATATGTATCCATCCTCAGAGGATTATTATATTACGGATATATATTGGCGTGGTGGCCCCTGGGGTTTGGTGGCCCTGTGCAGGTGCACAGCTTGCACATGCCTAAGGCCGCCCCTGGCTTACCTTGCAGGAAGGAATGTAGATCAAGAAGAGCATAATCATCTGGCAGAGGGCATTCTGTGATAGGCGACGTCCTCATGGCTGCACCAGCAACAGCGACGGGACGTACCCTGTAACCTCCCTAGATTGCTAGATTGATAGGACCCATAGGGGGTCCATGTTGCAGGGGACTTCCAGGCAGCAAAGTGGTAACCACTGACACTGGCAAGAGAGACTATTACCCCTTGGGGTACAAGAACCCGCGAAAGGCGCTGGATGAGGGGGAACACCACGTTGGGCGTACTTGGCCCCACCAAGCAATTAACACTCAAACTAGGGCACCAGCAGCACCCTTGGCCCAAGGACAAGGCGAGGGCTACGACTGCGTGAGGTGGAAGGTCAGTCCCAGCATATATGCAACCACAGAACCCTTTGTGCTGTGGCTGCGCCTTTTTGGCCTTGCCTGCATAAGTGACCTTATATTCTGCGTAATCATAGCGGCAGGCAAGAGGACCCACAAATACGTAGTGCAGTGGACACCCCAGGCCCTCCTTCCCACAGGAATAGACATGACAGTGGCACAGACCAAGAAAGATTGCTCTGTAAAAGACATGCTCACCAAGCAACCTACTCTCCACTCAATGGAGCCCCTGGATCCTGTGGTGGACCCCCATCCCAGACCGAGGATGATGGAGGGGATGCACCCATAACCAGGTCATGTATGGATACCCTCTTTACAACATTGAGAGAGGACTTACAGTCTATTATGAAAGACTTGGCACAGGACCTACAAGGGGTTTGGAAAGAGATGTCAGAAGTAGGGGATAGAGTGGACGCCCTAGATAACCATGAGATCGCCGGAGATGAAGAAATCGAGCAGCTCAGACAGGAACTCATTCAACTCACGGCCCCAAAAATAGACCTTGGGACTAGCAGATATCCGAGATGGAGGAGGAGATCACAGGGCAGGGTCCTAGCTAAGCCAGATTCAGCTACAATAGATCAAGAGAGAGAGGCAGTGTTGGAGAGCCTGGCTATGAGATCCGACACACAACCACACATATGAAAAGGCTGAGGATACACAGTAACCCGGGATGATGCACAACAGAAGCTAACCGAGGCCAGCTAGAGGAGGTACCCCTCATGAACGCTGATGACCACCAAGGACCCTATCTTTTGCCTTACTCCAGAAACAGCGGGGATCAACTTTGAGACTCCACCCCTTCCAGAGACTTTGTGTTATTTTTTTGTTTAGTTGAAAAGTACCAATATACAACAACACAAAGGGTTTCAGAACTAGCAGAAGCTGTAACTATTCCACATAAGCTTTCATGTTGTGAGAGTCCAATGCACATAGAAGTATACTTTCATGGATGGATGAATAATTGGGAGGTGCACAGCATGAAAACACAATCACACGATGAAGACCGCTGAATATCTGAGGGTTCTCTCCCTCAACGTGAAGGGATTGAACAACCCTGTCAAAAAGGAGGGCCATTGAGGAGTCTAGCGACGAACGAAGATGGCCGCATAAGCTCTCGGCTCCGTCGACCTCCTCCTGCTGCTTGAATATCCTGCTACAAATCCTGCTTTTTCGCCTCACCCCCCTGCGGGTGACCCGTTGCTGATACTGGCGGTGTGGTCCTGGGAAACCTACGGCCCGGATTGCTGGAGTTACATCGAGTGGAAGTTCTTGGCCTAACGCTGACCGAGAGCCGGGACCTCGAGTACTGACCCTGCCGGATTGCAGTGCAACGACGGCGGCCGGGATTCCAGACACGGTCCGGTCGATAGAAGTGGAGAGCAACCTGCCCCTGGATCGGTGGAGAGCCTGCGGTTCTACCCGCATTATGGAGGTGTAATTATCCTGTGAGTGGCTGAGAGGTCGGGGGTCCCCTTCTCGGCGTTCCCTTCCCGCTGGGGTGGGGCCCCCTTCCGAGAGGCCCTATCGTTGCTGGACTGTGTGCCTCCTGCCCCCGCCTGCCCTCATCGCACTTCGGTCCCTGAGGGAATCGGGTGACCCGAAGGGCGCATTGATGTCTGGAGTCGACCAGTTCGCGGTGGTGGGGGTGAAGAAGAGCCATCATTGCGAACTGTGATGGCCGCCATTAAGGGTCTGTGCTCCTACATGGTTGCTCTTTCACATAAGTCGATCGTGGATGACACCGTAACTGCCCGATCGCATAAGAACTCTGATCTGTCTGGTCCCCCTAAGCGAGCCGTGTCTCCCACTTTGATCCCGGAATCTACGACTCGAGGCCCATCTAGTGTCGAAGCCTGGATAGCAATGTCTGTACGGCTGTGTGCGGCTGAACCCGCCGCCATGGTGTACTGCCCGCCCACGTTGGCGAGTCCACCTGTGGTCGTGTTCACGTGCTGGTCCCCCTATGACTTTATTGAAACTGTGACCCGACGGAAACAGCGAACATCTATCGATCGTGTGAGCTGTGCAGTGTGGTGGAGTATGGAACGGTCGGGATCTGGTCGTACCGTGGCGAGTGTCATGACGGCTGAGGATTGTGATGGACGGTGGATATCCATTGGGCTCGCCGCACAGATTTGTGGACTGGCTGAACTTTTGATTTATCCTGTGCATATGCGGGTGCGGTGTGCGGAACTCATGGTGAACACTCGTAGAGGTCAAGGGTGAGACTGGTGTTCGACTCGGATACTAGGGGTTTGTGAGGGGCCCGGGATCCGCCATTTTCTTGTATCAGGGGGTGGGGCGGTGTAGGATGTCTTTCCTGGGTTCTACCGAATTTACTTTGCTTCACTGCTGATTGTTTAATGACCAGGACTGTACGTCGCAGGAGGGGGGTAGTGCGACCGGGGATGCGTGGTTCTCCTCCTCCCTTAACTTTTCTTTTCTTTCTCTTTCTGTGTTTCCTTCCTTTATAAATCTCTTTTCTGCTATATTTCGGGTTTTTGGTCGCTGGGCCATAGGCACGCTGCTAGGGGGTTAGGCCGTAGCCATCTGCAGGGGTGCAGGGTGGGGGGTAGGGGGTGGGGTATTTTTGTTTTTCCGTTCTCTGTTTCTATGGCCTTTTTTCTTCTTTTAGTTTGACTGGATTTCCTTTCTTTTCTCTCTCCCTGGGTTGGGGGTCAGTTTATCGGGTTACTGTTTGGACTTTTTGGGCGGTGCTGGGACTGTGGCCGCTCAGTCTCTCCTGTCATTGGATTCATTGGGTGGGGCATTAGTCGGGAGTTTTCAGAAATGTATGCTTGCTTCTATTGTTCGCTTCAAAATGTTGTCGTCTCGGCAGTTGGACAAGCCTCCCTGCCCACCCGGTGATTGTATCTACTTTAGATCCCGTAACCGGCCCCCTCCTGTTTTCTTTTCTCTCTTCCATCTCTTTAACATATGGAACTGTATTACGTATTTACCGTGTATATCCTGTTTTATTTTTAAAAATTGACCTCTCTAATCCTGAGATGCTCTCCTGAGTGTGCCGAAACAGTCTGATTTTCTATATTATTTGCTGCCATGCCTCCGGGATGTTTGGCTGAATAGCTGTGTGCACCCTTTTCTAAATAAAGGTCTTCCAAAAATTTAAAAAAAAAAAAAAAAAAGGAGGGCCATTATATCATATTTAGCACATACGGAGGCTGACATTTGTCTCGCCTAGTCTTAATAAGAGGTGACCTTAACATAGTTCTCAATAGTAATCTAGACCACTCTGGCTCCAGGAAAGGAGGGGCAAGGGCTCTGACAGGGGAGGAACCTGCTTGGCTGAGGGAGGTGGGGCTGACTGACCTATGGTGAGTTTCACATCCCCAAACCAGGGATTATAACTTTTTCTCACATGCTCACAATTCATATGCCTGCCTGGACTACTCTTTTGGAACCCAGGAAGTACTCCCACTAACACGATCGGTGGAGATTGAACCTATATCTCTCTCGGATCATTCAGCTTAAATTCTGGACCTACATAATCCTATACAGAGGGATATGAGGTGACGATGGAGACTCCAGGAGACAATGTTGCAAAGATCGGAGTTGGTAACGCAGATTCAAAAGGCGCTAACCGATTATTTACAATTCAGTGACATCCCAGACGTTTCCACATCTACCCTGTGGGACGCCCTAAAGACAGTCATTAGAGGGGTAATCATATGGATCGCGGCGGCCAAAAATAGCCACTGCAAGGCAAAAAGGGCGGAACTTCAGGAGCAGGCAAGAGAATTAGAACACTTGTACCAAGGAACAGGGGCCCAAGGATTTTGCGCCTGTTAGAGTACATGCGGAAACAGCTGGCCAGCCGAGACCTGGACAAGGCAGAGTACTCGCTTCTCCGTAAAACACTCCTTTTACATAAATAGGAAAAAATGCGGAAGACTCCTAGTGACCAAACTTTGAGCCCAGAGACAGTCCACCAGGGTGGAATCCCTCTTATCCAGAGAGGGAGAAGAGATAAAGGGAGACGCCTAAATGGCACCGCACTTTACATAACTTTATGCATCTCTTTACTCAACGCAGACTGCCACCCCCCGAAGTCCCTTCTCATTATCTACGTTCAGTGGCACTTACCCGCTTGACTGAATCCCAAGCGTCCTCCCTGGACGACCTCTTCTGCATCGAAGAGGTATTCCCGGTTATTTCCAAACAGAAAGCTCTGAAATCCCCAGGCCCAGATGGCTTTCCCGCGGGGTTCCATAAATCCTTCTGCCAAGAACTAGCCCCAATTTGCACATGACTCTTCAATGAAATCACACACACGGCTAGCCTCCTGCCCTGGATGCAAGAAGCGGAGATAGTTGTTATCCCCAAACCCGGGAAAGACAGACTCTATTGTGCTAATTACTGCCCTATCACACTCCTGAATACGGACAGAAATCTCTTTAAGAGCATTTTGGCTGCCCGTTTGAATCCTCTTCTGCAGGGTCTGATAGGCCCAGATCAAGCCGAGTTTGTAGCACAGAGACATTATGTGGACAATATTAAGCAGCTACTTCATATCATTGACAAAGCCCGCCGTGGGAAGGGGGCCATCATGCTACTTTCGGTTGACGCTGAGAACTCATTTGACCAGGTTCAGTGACCATTTCTGGACGTGATATTAGTGCACTTTGGGCTGGGGAAACGTTTCCGAGCCTGGGTTCTGAGCAGCTATAGATCTCTAACAGCGATGGTGAGGGTGAATGGGCATGGCTCAGACACATTCCCCATACAATGGTGTACAAGTCAGGGCTGCCCTCTCGCTTCCTCCTTTTCGCCCTATATATAGAACCCCTTACGCAGTGGGTGAGAGATCATCGTGGCATCAAAGGAATTCTCCCGGGAGAGGAAGAGCACAGGATTAGTCTGTACGCTGACGACATAATGGTCATGCTCGACGACCCCCAGGAGAGCCTGCCCTACTTTCTATTAGGAATGGAGGATTTTGGTGCAGCCTCCGGATTCCACATGAACGTTAGTAAGTCGCAGGCCCTCAGCATCTCAGTTCCTCAAGCTGTAGTCGAGAATTTGCAACAAACATACACGGTCAGCTGGGCGACAGAGTCCATTCCACGCCTAGGAGTTCAGCTTTGCCCCACTTTGGAGCGAATGAACGCTCTCAATTACCGACAATTGATGAAGAGGATGTGCACTCGACTGGAGCAATGGAGGCATTATCCACTTTCTCTGATGGGCTGCATTGTGGCCCTAAAAATTATTCCCTTACCCAGAATACTTTTCCTCTTCCAGGCCTTGCCATTAACTCCCCCACCTCACTCCCCTCCACCTGGGAACAATATTGACATTGCAAGCTGCTTTCCGCCATTTTGTCTGGGCAGGTAAAAGACCTAGGAAGAGCAAGGAGCATAGCTGGCTCCCGACGGCGGAGGGGGGACTTGGAATACCTTGCCTTCTCAGATATTTTCAGGTGACTCAGCTTCGATACTTAGTTGAATGGTCCAGAACAGAGTCAGAGAAACACTGGCTATTCATGGATAGGGCTATAGCCGGGACTTCATTAGGGAAAGTTCCATTCCTGCAGCGCCGACATCGGGCACCTAGTCTCTACATCTCCCCAGTTATGATCTCCCTTTTAAAAGTGTGAGATGGATGCACGTGCAGAGGGCAGTTAACTACTTTTCCGTCTCCCCTGACATCAGTCGTCGACAATCCGCCCTTTACTCCGGGGAGTGGGCCAGCCTTTCGAGTATGGAGGGAGACTGCCTGTAGAGCGGCAGGACATTTCTTTGAATTAAATAGCCCTATACCCTTTGACGTACTTAAGAAGGACTATACCCTCCCAGAGGACAAACGTTTTAGATATTTCCAGATTAGGTATTGGCTATTACACCCAACTATGAGAAGCGGAGTGGAGCGGGCATTGACGCCCTATGGCTAGCGGATAGCACGTAGCACAGTGCAAACACGCTTAGCATAGCGTAGCGTAGTGCAGCGGTCATTTTTTGCTTGCTCGTGGTCCTCAACGTCAAGTTGGCGACCGCAAGCAAGCAAAATGACATCCCGGCGAGACTTTTTCCTCGTTCGCGATCAGCAACATCGAGTTGCCGATCGCGAGGGTTAAAAATAAACCTCCCGGCGAGCTTCTCAATGCGGGGAGGTCAGGTTTCTCATTGCTAGTGGTCGCGTATGCTCGCGACCGCTCGCGGTGAGAAACTACCAGTCCACGTTGAGAAAGCTGCCGTAAAAGACATCTCGCCATGTGCAAGATGCCGTTTTCAATGATTCTACAGTGTGGACAAGCATTCGACACTGTGCAATCATCGCGAACAGGGCACTACGCAGTTCGCATAGTGCTACGCGTAGTTCACGTAGTGCGAAGTGCACTTTGCGAACTACGCCCAGGGTTAGGGCGTCAGGTTAATAGGAGACCACTATGATAATAGCAATGACTTGCTCTCCTTTTCAGCCCTAACTAAGAAGCTCAACCTCTCCAATTTGGACTGCTATCATTTTCTAAAAATCAAGGTTAGACTCTCCTAACTTAATCTCTCTAAAACAAATTGACTCTACTCACCTATCTTGCCCATTGGCAACACTCTGGTCATGTTGCCTCCAAAATCTATAAGTTGCTCTCTGACCCTCAACCTTCACAACCCTCAATTACTTGCACCAAATAGGCCAGGCATTTTGAGAGGGTGATTTTTGAACGCATTTCTTATTTAGGCTGAATCTCTTGCATTGGACCCCAGCCTGTTTGTATAAATTGAAACTAAGAGAAAACGAAAAAAACAGGAATCGTGCTCACATCAACTCATGTTCTTTGATGGCCAGTTGCTAGACTCGTATTGGTTACTGATCCAAAACCATCTGTCAGTAATCTTTAATACACCTATAACCCTATCCTTCTCTATGGCAACAAGGGTCCCTGGGCTTCACTGACTCCACTGCCCCTAGGTGCCAATGATATGGCGCTACTCGACCTACTCCTAACTATTGCAGTTAAAGTTATCCTCTCAGAGTGGAAATCCTTCAACCATCTGTCATATCACACATGGAGGGCATGGGTTTCATATCTCCGAGGTACACATGTTACAACTTAAGAATCAATTCACGCCACCAGTCTCTAGCACAGTATGGCTATTCCTTGATAAATACATCAAACTAAGTAGCCAAGGTCTTTTTTTTTGTTGTAACATCGTTTTTATTGCAACACCAAAATAAATGCACAGACAGTATCATTATGGTATATCCATCAAGCATAGCAGGAAGGCACATTAACAGTCCACTCCTCCCACCACACCAGGCACGTCTCTAGAAAGAAGACTAAGCTGCTGTCGTGCTGAGTCCATTCCCTGCTGCAAAATTCAGTGTCCGCGGTCACATTCACAGGAAGAAGTGGGCTGCTTTTGTAATTTTTGCCCCTCCCCCCCACCCCCATTAACCACAATCCCCCCAACTTCTTACAGTCCCGAACTCCCCCCCCCGTGGCAGCGCTGTGTGAGAATCCCAGTCAGAAAAGAAGGTCTGGTGTGTGCAAGGAGGTCCTATACATTGACTAAGGTGTGTTCCTAGGTGTGTTGGTGGGGTCAGCTGCTACCGAGTCCTCCTCCTCACTTTCCTCCTCATCATTATCATCCCTGAGCGCCTGCACCATCACTTCCCACGCTGTTGCCCTCTCCATGGCTTTCTCATCATCAGTCCTCCTAGCCATCTGGTACCTCAAAGTGCTTTCACAGGCCGCCCACCGCAGGCATTCACCATACCACCGTTTATAAGTGGGTCCCACTTTCGACTTCCAATTCCTCGTTATTTCCCACTTTGCCAGGATCAGCCCCAAATCTATAAATCGGCTTGTATTTTTATTTTTAGAGGTGTGTGGAAACCAATGTAGGACCCCCATTGCCTTGGTGTACTGTATTTCCCTATCTGTAGCATTATTCAGGGCCCTCCCAACTTCCTGCCAGTATTCCCCCAAGGCAGGGCAGTCCCACAACATGTGACCCAGATCCGCCCCAACTGTGTTACACCTGAGACAGGCCGCCTGTTCCACCCCAAAGTATTGTCGTATTTTCCCCGGCGTGAGGTATGCCCGATGTATAATATAAAAGTGTATGAGCTGGAACCTAGCGTTCCTTGAGCTTTTCCGCGCCCTTCGCAGCAGTTGACCCCAAGTTGTATCAGGGATCTCCATTTGGAGGTCCAACTCCCATTTAGCTTTCAAAGCTGCGAGCGGCTGCAAGGCCTCCTTCAACATTCTGGAGTACAGGCAGGTTACCGCCTTAAAGGTCCCGGCTGCCATCATTGTATATTGGCACGCCATGGATGTCGTAGGTTCCTGCAAACCCGCTCCCCAGTGATCTTGCATGGCACCCGTTACCGCCGCATGTAACAAGTAATCTCCTCGCGGGAGGTCGAACCGCTCCTGCAACTCCTGAAACGGAAACAACGCACCATCCTCATACAAGTCGCCCAGCATTTGAACCCCAGCCTCTTCCCAGCCTAGTAATCGCGACCAGTCCCCACCATGAGGCAGGGCTGTAACCATTCCCAGCGGAATTTCCGGAGCATACATATGGCGGACACCTGCTCGTTTGCGCGCCCGGTTCCAGCAAAGTCGGAACGTCTGTTCCTCCACTGTCAAATCCCTGACCAAGAGCTTCTGATGCAGCGTGATGTATGCCAGCACATGCCGCGGGGTGCCCTCATCTCTAGAATGCTCCGGGCCTCGATACACCCTCGCGACCTCCTGAGTGAAAGTCTGCAGCTGAGCCGCCAGATAATAGCCTTCGAAATCGGGCACCGCCATACCTCCCTCATCCTTGGGTTGCAAGAGCGTATCCAGCACGATTCGTCTCCTGCCCGTGCCCCAGAGAAACGCTATGATCAATGATCTCAGGCGTCGAAAGACGGAGCCCGGAACCCATACCGGAAGAGTCCTAAAGTAATACAACAGCCTGGGCAGAGCCACCATCTTAAGCAGGGAGACCCGACCAGCCAGTGAGAGTAGAAGAGTGGCCCAGAAATCCATACACCCTCTCAGGGCGGTAATACAGCGATTAATATTGCCATCCAGCATATCCGTTGGGGCATGGTAGATGTAAACGCTGAGATAATGTAGACAATGCGGCTCCCATCAAAGTTCCTGCGCCGTGAGAGGGCACGGCTCTCCCTGTCTCAGAGGGAATAGACAAGATTTGGGCCAATTAACCCTCAAGCCCGATAGCCGCCCAAACCGTTCCAACAAACGTCTCGCCCCCAGTAACTCTGCCTCCGCGTTATCCAAGAACATCAGTAGGTCATCCGCATACAAGGAGATGACATGCGGCCTGTCCCTGTAAATCAGCCCCGTATAATGGCGGCCAGACCTGGCTTCCGCTGCAAAAGGTTCCATCGCCAAAGCGAACAAGAGGGGAGAAAGGGAGCACCCCTGCCTAGTGCCCCGTCGTACCAGGTATTGTTTCGATATCAATGAACCCACTCTGACTCTAGCAGTGGCTTCCGTATATAGGACTTTGGTCCAGTTGATATACCCGTCCCCCAGCCCGAAACGCCTCATTACCTCATACAGATAGTCCCATTCAAGACTATCGAAGGCCTTCTCGATATCTATAGAGAGAACAAATGGAGTAGTGGCTTCCGACCACTGGGCCCCCATCAGCCTTGTAAGCCTACGGATATTGTGGGTAGTGTTACGTGTCGGGATAAAGCCGCATTGATCCTTATGAATCAGACCGGTCATGTGGGTCAATAATCTATTTGCCAGGATTTTGCTCAGGATCTTGTAATCCGTCGTGAGCATAGACAACGGACGGTAGGACGAAAGGGCAGCGCCCTCTCTGCCAGGCTTTAACAATGGGATCATAAGGGCCTCGCACATGGAGCTCGGGAGCCTACCTCGTGATTGCGCTTCATTGTAAACCAATTGTAGTTGCGGAGCCAGACACTCCGAGTATTTACTATAAAACTCTATCGGGAGACCGTCAAGCCCCGGAGTCTTATTTCTAGCCATCTGCTTCACTGCACTCCCTATCTCCCCGATCGTTATAGGCCGACCCAGCTCCTCTGCTTCCGAGTCCTCCAATCGTGGTAGCTGCAACCCTTCAAGAAAGGTGCCCAGCTCATCCGCCCCGTCCGTCTGTCCGCTCTCATACAAACCCTCGTAGTACGCCCGAAACCTATCCAAAATCCTGGCTTGGGTGTGGCAGAGCCCCCCTCCTTCCGCCTGAATCGCCATGATCGGCGCGCCCCGCCTGATCGGGTTGGCAAGCCACGCCAGCATCGACCCCGCCTTATCACCTTCTGCATGCGCCTTCGTCAAATACGCCTTATGGTCAAAGCTACGCAGCCGCTCCAACTCCACCGCTAGCGCTTCCCTGGCGCCACTAACCCCCTCCTGAAGCTCGGGGTGATTCGGGCGTTCCCTCTCCTTCTCCCTCAATCGGCTCTCTGCCTTCTCAAGATCATCTAGCAAGGTTTTACGAGCCCCCGCAGTGTTCCCAATGCAGTGACCCCTGACCACCACCTTAAACGCGTCCCACTCCACAGCCCTGGTAGAGGCGGAGCCACTATTCTCCTCAAAGTAACGCGTTATTCGCTCCCCCAAGGCCTCCCTAAAGAGCAAGTCATCTAAGGTATCAGGTTGCAACCGCCATGTTGGCACACAGTTGATTTCCACCATCCAGTTCAGGGACAACAATAAAGGGTTGTGGTCCGACATCGTGCGGGCCAAATACTCCACGCTACCCACTGTTGAGAGCATATGCGACGAGCACAGAAACGCATCCAGTCTAACATGCAGGTCATGTAAATGTGAATGAAAGGAATAGTCCCTCGTGGTGGGGTGTAGTGTTCTCCAGGCGTCCCCCAGGTCCCAACTCTCCTGCCATTCCAGTCTGCGCTTCGCCACCCTGTGTACTGGGGATGTGGGCAGCGGGGGATGAGATCTATCTAAATCAATATCCACCACCGAGTTAAAATCCCCCCCCCCATGAGCATCGGCCCTGCCAAATAACTCGCCAGTTTGCCCGAGAGTGTCGTTAGAAAAGCGGGCAAATCTACATTTGGGGCATACACACTGCAGAGAGACACCACCCGGCCCCTGAGTCTCCCCTCCACCGCCACAAACCTACCCTCTGGGTCCACCACCGTCTTAGTGACCTGAAAAGGGACCCCCGCCCGTATCCAAATCAATGTCCCCCTTGCAAATGCCGAATATGTCGTGTTAAACAGCTGCCCCCTCCACCTTCTTTGCAGCGCAATCCCCTCCTGCTTGGTGAGATGCGTCTCTTGTAGGAAAGCTATATGCACACCCCTACGCTTTAGATATGCATGAACCTTGTGTCTGCGCACCATAGTATGGAGACCCCGCACATTCCAGGTCACACATTTCAAAGCCCCCGTACTAGACATGCCCTCTTGCACACACAGACAGAACAATAATAGCCATCGGCCATGCGCATTTGCCAACAACGTACTGCCCCCCCTCCCACTCCAAACAAGTAAACCCCCCAACCCCCCAAAAACAACCTGAGCATCCCCAACTACTCTCGGTTCCCACCCCCCCAGGACAGGCCCCCCGCAATTGGAAGCAAACCCATCCAAACTATCACAACCAACTATCCCCACAAAGGAAGGCACTAGTATTCGCAGTCTCCACTGCGATGACCGTAAGGGCCAGTAGGGCGCGGACCGATGCCGAGACAGTTCGTTAAATCAAATCAATCCCGCACATCCCGCCCCATGATCCCCCCATAATAGTCTCGCGAAATCCCATACAACAGTAAGCTGCGCTCACGGGCACAGCGCCCCAGTGTCTGACCAGTAGGCCGCTCCTCCAGTCCAGCGGTTCATGCTTCGACTAACTCCCCGGACGTCTGCGGTGTCACTATAGGGCCTTTGGCTCCACCAAATTCCGAGAGCCCCGTCTCCGACCCCGTGCCCTGCTCATCAGAGTCCGTGCCCTTCCCACTGGCTTCTGGTCGTGCCAGATAGTTCCACAACCGCCTGTAGGGCCGCCTTCCTCTCCGTCTCTGTCTGTGACACGAATGGTTTCCCAGTTCTCCGGCGATATTTACGAATCCGTTGCGACTTCCTGATCGGCTGTGTCTCTCTAGCCTCCTCCGCCCTGGCCTTAGCCCCGTCCGTTCCGGCTTTATAAGTGTCCCACCAGGCCCATGCATCCGCCGAGGTCGTGAAAAAAAGCGACTTCTCATCCACCACAACTCTCAACTTCGCTGGGAAGAGCAGGGAGTACTTTATGCCCTCTCCACGGAGCTCACGCTTGAGGGACAAGAAGTTGGCCCTGAGTCTTTGGGTCTCAAAAGTATAGTCCGGGAACATGGTGACTCTGTTGTTGTCAACTTGAAAGGGTCCCGCTTCCCTCGCTCTCTGCAGTAGCCAGTCCCGGTCCCTGTAATGGAGCAACTTGATCACCACTGGGCGAGGCGGCAGGCCCGGGGCCGGAGGTCGAGCCGGAACCCTGTGGGCCCGTTCCAAGGAGAAGAAAGGAGATAGTCCTTCTGGCGCCACCTCAGTGCGTAGCCAGTTGTCGAGGTAGCCCACCATATCATCGCCCTCAATTTTTTCCGGCAGGCCCACGAGGCGAACATTATTGCGCCTACTCCTGTTTTCCGCATCCTCGGCCCGTCTCTCCAACACCTTCAGCCTATCCAGTGCATCCGCCATCTGCGCTTTCACAGCTGCGTGGTCCGGGGCTAATTCCTGAACAGTGATCTCCATAGACTTGACTCTGTCCTTAAGTTTGTCATGATCCGCTTTCAGGAGACCCAAGCCCGTCGCCACCTGGGCGATGTCCTGCTGCAGGGCATCTTTCGTGGTCATGATGGCCTCCAGTATACGGTCCTGCATGCGCTGGAGAGCAGACTGGTTGCGATCCGCTCCATCCACCACCTCTGTATCAGTCGCTCCGTCCCCCTTCCCTTTCGGTTTCACCATCGTGGCTGCAGCTGTTAGCGGCCCCTAGGGTCCCTTTGTCCCCACACTGTCTCCGCTCTGCAGAACTCCACCACAGGATAGCTCCCCGGGCAATAGGATCAGGAACCCAGGATGTCTTCAGGGCATGAGACTCTGCTCCGACCGCCCCAGATGGTGCAGTTCCCGGGGGTCCACCGCTGCCGCTGAGCCTCAAGGTGCCAGATTGTACTCGGGTAATCGGGACCGTCGTCACAAGGCCGCTGCCATTTTAGGACTCCGTCGGCTAGCGTAATTGTGGTGGCGTTTCCCAACAGCTTGCACCAGCATGAGGAAAGATCACCCGTGCCCGCCGAGAAAGTCAGGAGGGGCCCTCCGGTTCAGTAAACACTGCCAGTAATAGATCAGCAGGAGAATCAGGCCTCGTTCCCCCGTCGTTGCTTTGTCCAGGCCTCAGGGCGCCATCTTAGATCGACGGCATCACACCCGGTGCTGGTCTCCAAAGTCGAATTTCAGGACAAGGAACAGCTCCAGGTCGTCCACTCTGGGCACCGTAGCGTCCGCGATGACTTCGGATTATGGATTATCCCAGTTTTACTGGAATCCGCACGGATAATCAGGATGATATTCGGGATCGGGCGCGGAGCTCCGGGCTCACGCTGCCTACCTCCTCGGCATCCAAGCCACGCCCCTCCTAAGTAGCCACGGTCTTGTAGTTCAAATATATAACCGGATCTTTTCCCTAAGACTTCTTAACAATGACTATGAAGCACATATATCCCCCCCCCCACCTCTTATCCTCCTCTTCCTACTCCTGTTCATGTTTGGCATTTCTTGGTGTACAGGCGATTCAAAAATAATGTTGTATTCCTTTGAACGGAACATATATATTTAATGCTGTTTAGACAATATAATACCCTTGTGCCTACAGCGTGCACACTCTTCTAAATATACTGAAGGCACTGTTCAGATTATAATCCTTCTGAACCTGGATTGTTCTCATATATTCAATGACCATCTGCATGGTTTAACATACAATAGTTATAACACATGACATCTTATGTGTAATCTGCACATCTTACTCTTTGATTGTACCACCATATTGTCTGATTGTATTCCTTTTTTTACTAACTCAGTAAAACACTTTGAAATGAAGCTTTCTTCACACATATAGAGCAGATACACAACAAGCAGCAGTTATGCAAGCTTCCATCAGGCACTAAACAATCTTCACAGACGTCATCACTGCAAATTTCACTCACACACATGAGGCAGATGCAGAACAAACAACCATGCACATTTCCTTCCCACGTACAAAAGAGGCATAGCACAAGCAACAGCTATACAAGCTTCCTTCATACACAATACAGGTGCATAAGAGACAGCAGCAATGCAAGCTTCCCTCCTATGCACCGAAGAGCTACAACTTAGGCCACATCAACGCAAGCTTTTCTTGAGCAAATACCAGGCAGCAGCAGGGCAGACTTCATTCACCCAGACCGGGGTAGTTCACAGGCACGAACAGGACAAATCTCCCTCAAGCAAAGTAGATGCAGTCCAGGCAACAGTAGGGCAAGCCAGGTAAAGCACTGCAAGTTGTTCAGATGTTAAATTGCTGGATCATCAAACGCTTATCACAGATGTGCTGGACAACGGATTCTTCTTTAGCCTTACCTGGTCCTGGAGTTTTTGGAACATTAAAGGGTGTGGCTCTTCCAAGATTGTATCACTCATACGCGACTGGCCCTCAACATTCACCTGCGCCGAGGCCTTGTTGCTGAGAAATGTCCCATAGATCTGCTTTGCCTTTTCGTGCAACTGAAAGACAAGATTTGGAGCCATGTGTCAGGAAACTGGCAGGCAGGACAGAGCTTGGAAGAAAAGCTGAAAGAGACTGCTAGAAGGAAAGTTTATGGTATCTCAGAGTCAAGGTGATTGTGTAAATCGCAAAGAGTCATCTCATCATTAGGACTGCACGAGCTGGAGTGGCCTGCAGAGAAGTAGCGGAGATGTCTGGATAAGACAGTACCTTTGAACAGCTTTGGGGATTACAACGGAATCAATCTCATGTCAGGTGTGCCTAGTGTATCGCTTTCTGTGCCCGAGCCTTACTTTCATTTAAAACGCATTGGTCTTCAGAAAACGTACTCCGTTACCCCTGAGGTGATTCCGCATTAATAGCGATTTTAGTGAACAATAAGTCACATTTGAAGATGCCTTAAGTACAATTTATGAAACAACTTTGGGCATTGTAGCACAACTAAAGGCTGGTCCTATCTCTGAAATGTGTAACTGCTGAGCATGCAGGTCTGCCCCTGTTCCTGGTGCGAGTTAAGACTTGTGCCCATCTCTCTCTCCTTGGGGCCTATCTGTGGGTGCCTACCTTATGCCACAGACTTATGCTATACTTTATGAGGAGGCCTGCGTCAACAAACTGGTTTTGGTTTTCTTGTGTTCCTGTCTGTTGGGGACTCTGCCTGGCAGTGCAGGCTGGACCACTACTGTTGAAGCAGAACCAACACTTATTTGCATATGGCTGGTGTTTGTCTGGAAAGGCATAGAAGGCAAAACAGGGATGGTCTGTAACGCAGCCGAGTCATTGGTTAAGATTCATTCGGATACTATTTCCATCCCCTTGTTGTTTGTCCCTAATGAAAACCATCATTCTTCGCTGGCAGGTAAACAATAGACTGTTATTCCTCTTTCCCTTAAAAGGCTACTGTAGATGTTAGTGCTCCTTAGCCCTTTTCATTTCCGTTCAGACCACTTACGAATGCTGGTGAGCACATTTTTATCGACCTGTCTAAACCATATGAGAGAAATATGGTTTTGCTAACATGTAATCCAGTCAGTGACCCCATCTAGACAGGGTTAGAGCTGCAGTTGCTAGTGAGAAATTGGTGTTTTGCTGACAATTACCAATCACAGCAGGGCCTTCATTTTGGCCCTCTGTTTTACCTTATCAGAAGCAGCTCGTGTTGTGATTGGACAGATCCCAGGACTGCCTCAATATTGTCAATATGTATATCTTAGCTGTTAGGGGTGAATCATTGTTCCAAACACACTGATCTAAGCAGTGCCCCATGTTGTACATAAGGCCCTATGATCTTGGTAGATGGGAGGCATGATTGTTGCTCACAACTGAGGGATTTGGGTCGGGCTATACTCTTGGTTTTGCCAATAATAAATTAAACTAATAGAAATGAGCAACTGACATGCTGGTGTATTTTCATTGCCTTATTGAACTATCTTAAAGTTCCTGCCTTTGGGCGTAATTTAGTTGCCCGAGCATTCATGTTTGATTTGGCCAAAGTTCTTCCCAAATAGAATTGGATACATGAAAAGGGAAGACAGTTGAGTCAAATATATTTAAAGACAGGATTTGATCTGGAGATTAAGGAAGAAAGTTTTTAAAATAGATTATTATTGCTGATATGTTATCCCTTCACAGTGCAGAGAGGAACCTCCATCACCCATGTTAGCTTCACGGCAGATACCAGGTCTCTGCTGAAACATTGGTCATATAGATATTCTTACAGGCCAGGGTCAGTGTCTTGCCAAGAAAGCATGTAGCCACAGAGGAGGACAATGGAAATGAATATGTAAAGGTCCTATTTATAAATGCAGCTTTAAAAATGAGAAGCCAAATCATGAAAGGTAAGCTATTCCGTTGGCTTGGCGAGTGCTCCGAGTAATGTGCAAACCATAGGCTTTGGGCCTCATTTATGAGGCCGTGCGTCACTTTTACGCCGCTGGTGCGTCACTTTTTGTGACGCACCAGTGGCGTAAAAAAATGCGCCTTGTTGCACCATATTTACAAAATGACGCATTTAGGTAGATGCGTCACTTTGTAAAACCCTGGACCACATTATACCTGCGCCAAGTATAATGTATGCAAGGGGGGCGTATTGACGCAAGAAAGGGTCGTAGAAGTGACGCAGTGAAATCTATTGGATTTCACTGCGCCACTTCTAGGACACAAATGCGTCAATTTCTTATGCATGCCTCACAGCAGGCGTAAGATTGACGCAGGCCCTTTCACATGGGGCTTGCCCCATGTGAAAGGATACATTGCTGGAGTTGCGTCACTTTTCTGACACACTCCAGCAATGCGTCACTTTTGCGCCATACAGATACGTCAGAAATACTGACGTATCTGTAACTCCTTGCGCAATGATGCGTCATACTGTAAATATGACGCATCATATGACGCATCATTGGTGTTGCAAGGAGGGCGCAGTGAAAAGTGATGCATCGCTGTTTTCACGCAGCGATGCGTCACTTTTCATAAATGAAGCAGAGCGTGTCTCAATCCACATTTCATAAATTCAAGGTGAAACGAGTGATTACCCCACGGAGCTGAGTGACAATAAAACCATTGTTTTAGCCTCAAATGACAACTCCGTTTGTTTTGTGTGCTCTTTTTAAATGGGCAGGGCTGATAATATTATTATCGATCATGCTATTAAAAAGAGGGTGTTGCAAAGGTAAGAGGTCAGTTGTGTGGGCACACGGTGTAGACATGAGCTCTCTCAGCAGCTCCTTTCAAGTCTGGGTTTTCACTGCACCGATGTCACACACACCTTTTGCTTACAATATAAATTGAGTGAATTATGGGCTGCGTTTTTTACCTTGAACATTTTTCAATCAGCCTCTTTCAACCAATGGCTTGAAAATGTGTCAGTCATTTCTTGGCTCAGTCTCTTGGCAAACTACTAATTACGAAATGCTATTTGCTGTGAGAGTGTATCCTCTCACCTTCACACGAGGGTGCACATTGAATTGCATGAGGGACTACTTTACAACTATAGCGCTCCATCTGCAGCTGTTAGCTCCATCCCATGTGTCTTGCCTTACTGTGCTAATGCTGCTTACAATAGCACATTAAACCTAGACCTTTTGCTTTGTCAGAGCTTGCTGTTTCTGTGACCACAGGCATTCTTTCCTCTTCGCCTCTACTCGTCAAACCCCTCTTCAGGCGCGGTCAGACAGCCCCGTTTGTTACCTGTTTCCTGTCTTGTATTTTTTTGAACTCCTCGCAGGCTAGCCAAAACAGCACGTTCTCCTCGCTGAATTCCTTCTTCAAGAACTCCTGCAAAGGCAGAAAAAAAGGAGGTGAGTTCAAGGAAGGTGAGTTCAAGGGCGGTGCCAGGACTCCCTGGGGGCGTCCAGGGAAAGAACCGTTTCTGGAATATCTCTCCCCCCGCCATTACCACAGACAGAACCTCAGAGTATGAACAAGAGCGAAGCGTGAGACTGGGCCTTTGTGTGAAGGACAGGAACCAGGCAGGGTGTACGAGCCGGGTGTCCGTCACAGATTCTAGATTCCTCAAATGCCCACTGTCTACACTCCCATTTTTACTTGACCTCAGACACCAGTGGTTACAAACACATTACGTACAGTCAGACCAGTGCAGACAGCTGCGAAGAAGCAACAAAAAAGAGCAACCCATGTCAAGTTCATGTTCTTTCAAGTTCTTTAGTCAAGTGTTTAGTCATTTAAAACCAGTACACTAAAATAAATTCATTAAATATTTTGGAAAAAAAACTTTTTTGTACAGCACTTTAAATATAAAAAACCTGGCCAGTTGTGCCAGATAGGTTTAACAAAAACCTAATTTGTGTATCAGGCTTGTCTCTCCTGAGGCCGAGCATTATCAATCAGTGTCTTTAATAGATTTTGGTAGAGTTGCTTGGCCACCAAGCTTAAGTAAAAAGAAAACAAAATTCGTATGAAAACAACCTGCTGATAAACCCATTGATAAATCATTTATAAAAGTCTAAAAACCTTTGGTCCTTGCATTTCGATTTTTTTTATGAGTGCAATAATTCTGTATTTAATAGAGACCTAATTTGCTATTAAGTTGTAGGGGTCGCCCTTCTAGGTAAAGGCCTAGGTAGCTGTTAATTAATGTATTTGTATTTTTAATTTCTTTAACACTATGATGACACATTTTCCTTTGTAGCTGGTGTTATCCCAGGATTTTTTGTGAAAGTGCAAGTGCCATGTGCAAGTTGGGATCTTGAGGTCGACGTTGCCATGATGACTTGCTTATTACTAAGATGCGGGTGATCTTGAATGTTCTCCAGTGATCTGATTCCCCTCAAAGATTTCATATTATTAACCCTTAGTTTTTTCTATTGCTTTAAAGATCACTTTCAACCCCCCCCCCCTCCCCCCCGAGCAAACAAGGGGGATAGAAGAGCCACCTAACCAAGTGATTATCGCTTTACAGGATTGAGTTTTCCATGTTTTCTTTTCTGCCATGAACTTCTGGCATGCACAAAAAATGTTAGCTATAGTTTTTTGCTTGTATTTACATAGTCAACATTCTTGTTTTTGCAATTGGTGCTTCCAAGTGGGGGAAAGATCTTTTGTTTCCCACATGCCAAAACGGAATTGTAGAAGCTGGTGTTTTGTGAACAATGAAAAGTGAGCTGAGAGATATTCCTGGGGCAGCAATTTTTTGTATGAGTTGATCACTGTCCAGGCGTGTTGTCGTTGTGTGAGGGTATTCTTGTCTGTTAAATTAGACAGATATATGGTTGTAGCCGTTATTGCTTGATAAAAAGCCAATTTACCAATGCTCACACTCTAGGCTTCTTGTGCACCTAGTTTCCCGATGGCCTGGTTTAGGTGGAATCCCCAGGATCCTTTTTATTGATCTGTTTTGCTCCTCAATTTCCTGCCAGCCCAAGTTATTTTTGGATCCTCTTTCAGATGTGCACATTCTCCAGCATAAGTCTCCAGCATAGTTTGATATATGCCCTTTTACACTGAAATGCTTGGTTTAACAATCCGAACTCTAGGCGCACTTGGGCTGGGGAGGCTGATTTCGGGATGCTAAACACAGATTTATAAACTCTTGTTGAGGCACCCCTGCTGGAATCCCACGCCAGGTGAGCTCAATCGTTATAAAAAGAGACAAGACAGCAACTCAGAGCTAGATGTGCTAAGTCAGCTGACTAGCACCATCCCAAATATAGGACCAGATATCCCAGAGGATTCGCATACCTCAGAAGGCTGTCCCACATCCATTCAGTCCTGATGAAGACCCGCCCTTGATGCACATAATTCAGCACATCGCCCCCCAGGGTCGAAACGTCAACGCACCGTTCTTGAGATCCGACTGTACAAAGTCTACTAGGAACAAAAACTAATTGATTGACCTACCTGACTATTGTGGTTACAGTGGACAATTTGTATACATTTTTTTATCACTTGTTCATGTATGTATGTTTTAATGTACACCAGTACTTCACCTATTTCCGTGTTTTGTATTGTATATGGCCATTTATTGCTTGGACAGCATAACAAACATTTGAAAATATTTTGAAAAATAAGAGATTATTTGACTAAAACGTTACCCTCTTTACCAATGTGGTCAGTGTTTTTGTCCTATGTATAAGTACCACTGCTTATGTTCCCTGACAGGGACATATTGATGAAGTAATAGAGTTTGAATACCGCATCATTAGGTATTCCAGTCCAACAGAACCATTATTGATTGTTTAGCTGATTTATCAGCTGGCAACATTTTTTGCTGTAGCAACCCCTGTCATCGAATCTTTGCATATATAAAACGTGCAGGTTGTATTTCACTTGAACAAAGTTCAGCAGCCAGCAGACAATTGTGCAAACTGACAAAATCAGTGTATTATGTGAGAAATGATAATATAGTAAGTATTTCCATTGTTGCCGGAGCAGAGGGACATCACGACGTATTTAAGGCTGTGGCTCTCGTGAGTCACGGCCCTTCAGCTGCATACATGGTTTATGCCATTGTGTCTTTTCATGTGTCTGAAACTTATTTAACCAAAACAGGGTTGCAAATAGTTTTATTCCTGCAGCAAGGTAAACTAACACTGCAGAGGGCCCTTGGCTATTTACAAAGTTGTTTACCTGTATGTAGTTACTATAACATGCAGTCTGCCATATTATGTGTAAATCTTGCTGTACTGTACCAATAGCATGGACAATGGCCTTTGCACGCCTGTAATAAATGTGTGTATATATTTTTTTTAGTACAGTTGTTCTAAAGAACAAATTATAGCACCATATATATTTTCAGGGGCAGGGCGTAAATATTTACTACATGTATGTTTTACATTTATATATGTATGAGTTCTTACAATGGATATGGACTTTGATGAGAGGAAGTTCATATATTCCTGTAATAACTTGTTACAGAAGAATTCTGCCCTCGCAATGCCTTCTGTCAGAGATGACACAGTGCTATAAGCTTCTCCCACTGAAAAGAGTTACTGCACTTAAACATGTAATGGAGCAGGAATGCCTCTCTGGAATTCCTTTCATGAGAGCTTTCTCTGAGAGTCTACAGCCAAATACTGATAAGGCACTGCCAGTTCCTGTTTATTCTGAGAGCAATGCTGGTGTTAAAGGCCGGAAAGACAATGTGTATATTCCCTCTTATTTTCTTTTTTTAAATAAAGGCATTCCTTCATCTTTGAAACTAACCCACATTTAGTTGTTGCCGCCATTTTACTGCTACCACTTCCCATCAGTATATCGGTTTGACTTATTTACTGTAGATCTCCCTCCTTTATTCCACTCATCCGTGAGGTAATGCATTTCGGCTATTGGGAAGCAAGACCACTGTTACTAAGAAGGGCCGAGAATGTTTTAGAGGTACCTCATCCCATAAAGTAAAAGGATATTGCACGACACCTCTGACTTCCGTGACCTTCTAAGGGAATCAAGCCTTGTTGCTCCTATTGCCACACCCGTCCTCAGTGACGTGCGATGTTGTGTATTCCCCTCGAGAGCTACCCCAGCCACATTATAATATTGTCCACCTTGAAATATAATGAGTGAAAATGACTACTGTCTGCCACCTGCATAGAAGACCACCGTGGTTTACTCACTACGGGGCATATCTACAAGGCCCGCGATAATTATTACTCAGCGCACTTAGCGCGAGTATAATTATTGCCGGCTATCACTGGATAATAACGCAGAGATAGCGCGTTATCATCAACGCCTATCTCCAATGCGATTTAAAATACAGCGATAGAGGCAAAACGTGCGATTATCGCTGGAAATACAGCGATAATTGCAGAGGTCCTATATACTAATAAATAGGTTTGTTTGTATAATTTCGAATTTGAGTGGGTCACAATCCAACCTACCTCATTAATATTCATAAGATGGGTTGTAAATTGCGACTCATTCTGATTGGCCCCAATCGCAGAGATGGTGGCCTGCAAGGGTCAGTAGGCCACCATGTCTGTGATTGCCTTTATTTGAAATATATTTTTCTAACCATCCTGTTTTCCTTAAAAGAAAGAGGACTGCCTTTAGCGTTAGAAAAAAGAAAACTTATTTTTTAAAGTTTCAGGGAGAGCATGGTGGGGGGTGCTCCCCAGGGCCACTACCTACTCCCCCTAAAGCTGCTACAGTGATTCCCAAAGCGAATGGAGTCCAAAGGTGGCCCCTTCCCTTTAAGTAACTGGTCCATGGTTTGCGACTGGAATTATAATTGCAAACCTATGATATATACCTTACTAGTTCACAGTTTCTTAACAGGCCATTTCAGCATTGCCATTCGATATTGGTTTCTAAACCCAATTGGTGATTCGGCAAAAAATGTCAAAATCACTAAATAGGGTTAGTACCAGTCGCGGCCGGCATGACTTGTGGGTGAGGGGGTCATAAAAAAAATAATAAAAAAGTTAACTTACCTTCACCGGCCCGGTCCGATCCTGCGTCGTCACTGCTCCTTACAGGAAGCTGGTAGTCTCCCCCTCCTAAGCCAATCACAACGCTGCTCGCTAGGACGCAGACCATATAGGTGTCTATGGCAAGGCCATTTTCTCCATGTAGGCTGCATGCAGCCTACATGTAGACAAGGGAAAAGGGAGAAAAGGGAGAATGCGTATCACTGGTTTGGTCGGCCCTGGGGCTGACCAAACAGTCAGCGCCCACAACAGTGGGCAAGCCACTCCTCCCCTGCCCGCCCCCAACCAAACCCTTCTGCTTTCATGCAGTGCGAGAAGCAGAAACATAAAATGGTATTTATGATACCATTTTATGTTTCAGCTTCTAGCACTGCGAGAAAGCAGTGGGACGGTGGTCCTCCGCCCACATGGAGGAGCCACCCATGGTTAATACAACAGAAGAAAGGACTTTGTGACAAACTGTGGAATTCAAGGTACGCATCAACTAAATCACTTTGCCCTTCAGGCCTAAGGTTATTACCTTTGGAAGCAGAACTTTGGAGTTTACTTTTTGTTTCAATAACATATGGGTACATATCGATAGTAACGTATTTAGCCAGACAGTTATGTCTAGAGGAATTTTAAAAAGCATAAACATTAAACAATATCTATGAAACTTCAGTTGCAACAACCGGAAGTATGTATAGTAGCCTAACTTAGGAATTAAGGGCTAGATGTAGGTAAATTAGATTTACCAATTCTAAAATACAGAATTTTACCGATTCGGTATTTTAGAATTGGTAAATCTGATGTAGGTAATAATTCGGTATTTTTTACCGAATCGTTAAGATTCGGTATTTACCGATTCGGTAAATACCGAATCGGTATTTGCTATTGAATCCTATGGGCCATGAAGCCCATAGGATTCAATAGCAAATACCGATTCGGTATTTACCGAATCGGTAAACATACCGAATTGCCAAGGGGGGGAAGGGTGTCACTTTGACACCCTGTTACACCCCTGTTTCTGGCTTGTGTGCCATGTGGCACACATACATGCCCTAAGGGCATGTATGTGTGCCCTAAGGGCATGTATGTGTGTCAGATGGCACAGGTGTACATGCACAGATGTGCATGTAAACAAGAATTTGTTATTTACCATGCAAATGTATTACATGGTAAATAACGAATTCTAAAGGCCCTGTAGCACTGTTAGAAGTGCTACCTACATAGGAAAATACAGTTTCGGTAATTTTACCGATCGGTAAATTTACAGAATCAGTAAAATTACCGAATCTGTAGGATTTTCAATGCCCTACATACCAATGTCAAAATACCGGTCGGAAACGGCCGAAAATCAGTATTTTCGTCCGTTTCCGACTGGTATTTTGACACCTACATCTGGCCCTAAGTCACTCAATTACACCGTATGTCTTGTGTCACTTCTAGAAGCCCAGTGACATATAATTGCTGATCTGTAGGGAACTGGTCGGATGATATAAATACTTTTTAAAGTGAGCAGTTGTGAAGTTTGGAATAAGGTCCTGACCCATTATGGTTTGGGATGGGGGGCATCATTATTTCCCAGTGCCTTTTCAAGGCCCTGCACTCATGCTACGACATTTATTTATTAGTTTTATAAGAAATCCTTCTCTGTTTATTAATAGTGAAGCCCTAACATTGCTATGAACAGTAGATGGTGCCAGATGCTGTGAGTTGGATGACCCTGGCCTTACCGAGACATGCTGGTTCGTAGCCAGGGGTAGTTGTTTTGAGGGGAATGGTCCTGTGAAACAACTACATCAGTGGTTCTCAAACATTTTCGAACCACGACCCACTTTTTAGAATAAGAAACTTTCATGACTCACCTACCTTTAATGGAGAAGAGGCGGGGTGATTTTTTAATGTAACTAAAGCATCGTGTGGTAGCGCATCATCATTTACAGACAGCTTATTTTCTTTTGAAATATCGACTACATTTGCACAGGGATAGTGTTTTACTGCTACATTTATATAGCACACAAATGATAATGTGTGGAAATAGTTTCTTTGAATATTTATCTTTTGTGCTGTCACCAAGTAGGTGTCTTGATTTATTTTTATCCAAGTAAAAACTGTTTCTCACACACTTCAGAATTACAAAAAAGTGCTTCCTATTTGCTTTGCTAAATGCTGGATGCATACAGCTCATTTACAGGTATTTACATTTTGTTGTGTACTGCAAATAAACAACATCCTACATTGTTACATAATTCACTTTGAAAACTCTTCTCACTTTGCAGTCAGAGAAAGAAAACACCAATCCCTGTGTTAAAAGAATACAGCAGCCCGACATTTGACCTCTGTCTTTGAATCACCAAAGTGACAAAACATCTTTATTTATTGCTCTGACTTATGAGACCCATCAACAACCATCTTGTGACCCACCAGTGGATCACAACCCACAGTTTGGGAAACACTGAAGTACAACATATAAGGGTTCTCTGGGATGGGCAGAGGTGTGAATCCTCCCCTAACTCCACTATCTCTTTAAAAATGGCACAGTATGGCGCGATTTTGAAGACTAGCATTATTCTACCTTTACGATGATTTGCAATAATTAGTAGAAACTAATGCCTTTTAAAGCATAGTGACTGTAACACATTAGGAATTTTTCAATTTTTCAAGAACTGTGTCAAATGGTGTTTTGAAAACACTTCTGGCAAATACAGTTGATGAAAACCAACAATTATAGGGTTGCTTTTTTCCCTCATGGTACCTTTGGGGAAATATGTGGCAAATGCTACATTTCTTGGTACATTTTATTGATAATAATTGAATGAGTTTTAAAGGCAGTGTTGAGCACAATGACAGCGACATGGTCCCGCTGTCACTCAGCACAACACTGACTGCACCTGGCTCCACTGCAAGACCTAGGCAGGCATTCACTCAGCTGTCATCCTAGAGTCTTGATCCTGTTGCTTAAGTTGTGCAGGTGCTGGGCACCGGTATTACTTTTTGGGGATGCAGATTTATTTTTCATCATCAGACATTGACTCACACCAAGAGAGAGACAAAAGGGAGAAAGTAGGAGGATGGAAGAGATTTTAAGGAAAAGTGTCAAAGGAGGGAAACAAGGTTAAAAAACCTGCACGAGTAACAAAAATGGTACAGGTGGTTGAAAAATGATGCATGAGATGGAATCAAGACTGGGCAGCCCTGTTATTCAGCAACCCCACATTCAGTAGTGTCCACAGGAGGCTCCTAAAACATTTAGGCCTGTACACATATTGTTTTTGCTCACTGACAGTTTGTGGTGCTGATGCTTTTTGGGTCCAGGCCCTGACTTTGTACTGGTATGTTTCTCTTTCTGTGACTGCCTGCACAGTGTGTGTAAACTGATTGAGCAGGTGGAAGGTTGTGTTGTGCATTTTAAATTATGAAGTATGCTCAACCAACAAAAGAGAGAGGATTCCCTCTTCTCCACATACAGCAATCCTAGCCTGTCTGATGACTTATTTTCTGAACTGTGACAACAGAAAGTATGTAGCCTTGTTCTATTGCTGTAAGCAAAAAAAGTGTATTCTGGGAACTCACATTGACTTAGGCAAACATTGGGAATATTTTGGGCATAGCTGTGGCATCATTAAGTATGTAAGTTGATAGGCAGCTTTAATATCTCAGGAAAGATGGTTAGAAAGTATTGCTGATGACCGACATTTGCCAGCATTATGCTCTCTTGGTGCTGAGGCTGTTAAAGAACAGTTTTGGTTAGCTGGGCCTATAGACTTGCTTTGTCTTGTGTACATGGACCGAGCGTCCTTGGTCTCCTGGTCTGTCTGGCACCGTCTTTCAGTCCAAGTATTGGTGTGCTTGTATTGTCCTCATGTCTCTGTGTAAGTGAACTTGTATACGTTTCAGTGCCCATGTTCATCACCCTCTGTCCCCGTATTTCAGTGTCAGTGCTGCGGTCAGCCTCCTAATGCCATTGTCAGTCACAATGTGTCTAAAAGTCATTGTCCCTGTATCAGCGTTGGCGTTTCCATAGGCACATGTCCCTTTGCCAGATTTAGTGTTGTGGTACCATTATCCCCATTTTTAGGTCTGTTAAGTGCAGTTGTCCAAAAGACAGTGTATCATTGAAACTCAGACTCTATTAAGTGGCAGCCCTGGTTTTCCCAATGCCTGTGCTAGTTTCATCTGTATTGATATCCCTGTGTTCTTGTATCAATATGTCCATATATGTGCCCCCGTGTCAGTATCCCAGTGTTAGTATCCCTATGTCAGAGTCCCCACCGATCAGTATTCATGAGCAAGTGTTGGTGCCCCAGTGTCTTTGCCCCCTGGCACTTTGCTTGTGTCCATGTTGGTGCTCTAGTGCCAGCGACCCCGTGACCCTGCTGCCACGATGGTGCCCTTGTGTTGTGTCACTTCCTTGTGTTGGTATCAGCATTCACATTTCATAGCATCTCTGTGGAAGTTTCACGGAGATGGTGCCCTTGTGTCAGTGGCTTATCATTAGTGTTTGTGGACGTGTCAGTGTTTGTTGATCATTGTTGGTGTGAGTGCATATGTGTTAGTGTTCTCCACATCATCATTCCAGTATCTGTGTCAGTGTACCCATTTACCCATGTCCCAGTGGCATTGCCCTGGTGTTAGTGTCCCCGCCTCATTGTCCACATGCCCGGTTTGATTGTCCTTATGCCAATGTCAGTATCATAGTATCAATGTCCCCATGTTAGCATCAGTATCTCTGCCTCAGTGTTTTCTACCAGTCTTAGTGCCTATGTGCACTGGGAATGTTCCTGTAATAGTAATCTTTAGTAATGTTGTAGTATCCAATGCCTATGTTAGTGTTCCAGTGTCAATATCAGTGCCTGTGCCACTGTGCCAATGTGCCCACATAAGTGTCCTTGTGTCGATATATCCCAGTGTCAATGTCCCCATGTCAGTTACCACAGGTCAGTACCCAGGATTGTGCCCTCCGGGTCTGTGTCCTTGCGCTAGTGTTCCTTTGTTGTGTGACAGTCCTAGAGTTGTGTCAACGAGTCTCTATCTTGGTCTCACTCTCAGTATTCTTGAGCACACTTGTCAGCCTCCCAGAATGACTGCAACATACCATTGTCCCAGCATCAGTGCTTGTTCCTTTGTCAACAATTTGTTGTCACTGTCCACAAGCCAATATCCCCATTTTGGGGTTGTAACTCCTACGGCAGTGTCTCAAAATCTGTGTTCCAATAAGTGCCCATGTGACTGTGTCACTGTGTCATTGCAGGTGCTGTTGTGTCCTAGTGTCAGTGTCTGTGACCCATGTCAAAGTTCCAATGTCACTATGCCCAGTTAAACACTCCCATGTCAATATGGGTACCACTGTGCCAGTGTTCTAGTGTCTGTATCCTAGGGGTAGTGTTCCACTGTCAGTGTCTAAGTCAAATACCCCTTAAACTGAAAAGCCCCAAAGACACTGAAAACTCACACATCTTCAGTTGCCTCAGAGAAGTTCATCAGTGCATGACATGGAGCCATCTCACATTGAATACTTCCAATACGGAAATACTCACATGTGGCGATTGTGAAAATGTTATGACCCACTCCGCGCCTGGCCTGATGATCTGGGACCACCTCCCAAAGTATCTAAGTAAGTAAGAAACCTTGGAATTATCATGGACTTCAAGCTATCAATGAATACCCAAGTTGACAAATTAGCAAGATCAAGCTTCATTACTATGGAAACTCTGCAACACATCTTCCTACACCTGGGATCTCCACACAACGTCCAGGCTACTTGTAGGAAATGGGAAAAGTAACAGCAAAAGGAACACAGGTCCAGGAAAAGGTTGAGGAGACTCTGTTTATTCAGGTAACTGTGTAGACATCCGAAGTCAGTTACAGAATCATTCACAACGTTATCCCACAACCCAGCAGAGCTTGATGTTTCTAACAATAACATTCCTTCCCCCATTCTCCCCCACAAGGCAAACATGTTTGAATGGCAACATGAGCGTGATGACTATCACGCTCATATCCTCGAGGATAGAATGAGCATGGAAAATGCCCGCGAGCACACAACACTACTATCTTTCTTGTACTGTCTAAACTTGATTACGCTAGTGGCCTCTACCATGGATCATCTTTATCAACTATGAAAAGAATACAACAGATTCAGAACTCTGCTGCCAGACTACTCCTACACGTAAAGCCACAAGCCCACATTTCCTATCTCCTCTGCCTTTAGGGCTCTACATTGATTACCAGTTGCCAGAAGATCCACATTCAAGCTGCTTGTATCACTCACATAGCAATACATGGAACAGAACCGCTTTACATAAGGGAATAAAATCACCAAATACCTTCAACAAAGGAACCTCCGCTCCAGATTGGCACCTCTCCTTAAAAACACGAAAACAAGCATAGGTAGCACATCCTTCTCTGTGCAAGCAGCCAAACTATGAAACTTATTGCCCTGAAATATAAGTTCCACGGATAACTATCTTATCTTCAGAAGACTACTCAAGAGTTGGCCTTTCCCATAATTAAACACAAGTGTACAGCATATCCCTCTGTATATAAACACTTAATTTGATTATATGTATATATCTGGATATGTGTACTTCTTTGTATAAATATGTACAATAATTATGTTCTTGCAAGAAATGGGCTTGCGTGGGTGCCCGCGCATGCGCAGTTTTTATGAAGAAGTCGCAAAAGCAGAAGAGGGCAGCCCGAAGCCGCCGCCGATAAGGTAAGGAGTTTTCTGGCTCTTTTAAATAGATTTTAAAAATGTTTTAATAGCGCGGGTGGGAGTCCAACGCCGCTCCCCTACGATTGTGCAGAGATTTGCCTGCTTCGCCTACTTCGCGGAACAGGCAAAATTCCACACATTCCGTGGGCGGAACGGGGTTGCCCGCCCACACCCTATATATATACCTATGTATATATATATATATATATATATATATATATATATATATATATATATATATATATATATATATATATATATATATATATATATATATATGTGTATATGTATATGTATTACCTACTGGCGGTCGATTATTTTCAATAGAAAATCGCAACATTCTATTGTGAATAACTTTTGCGCCGGTTGAGGAATCTGCCAAATCATTGTGTTATTGCCAAATGAGTATTTTTTATTAGGGTTACCCATTGAAAGTTCCATCTTACAGATTAGGCAACTCACCTTTGGCGCATTGACTTTCTTCTTGCCCTCTGGGATGGAAAAAAACTCCTATACAATGTGCTGCTTTGGCCTATATGGGGTATTGTCTTCTGGTAGGAATCTCCTACTCCCCTCCTCCTCCCCCTCCTCCTCTTCTTCATCTCCACCACTGTGGTGTTGTGGTGGTCCTCTTGGTGGTGGTGGTGGTGGTGCAGATGCTCCAGCTGCTGCTGCTACTGTAGGCATTTTAAAGTACAAAATATTATTCACAGATCTCCAAACAGGTCTTCCTCAGTCAAAGGACAGAGTCAGAATATGGAAAAAAGGTGGGGTCTTTCATCATTTGGAAAAAAAACTGCCCTGAACCAATGAAAAGTGTTATTTTCAGGTCACATGACCCGGGCTTTCATCATTTGGAAACCAAAACTGTTCCGCACCAATAAAAAGTGTTATTTTCAGGTCATATGACCCGACGCGCTTACGTTACGCGCCCCCGGGGGTGCGTCGCGTAAGCGCGTCGGATGCTTACGTTGCGCGATCGTATTCGCTCGAGTGCTTCCAGGTGCGCTTACGCCGTGCGTATCACACGGACGCGGCTACGCGATACGTCACGATGATGTTTTCGTTCACGGCAATAGCGCTAACGGGACGCTCACCGGTGCGCGCCCTGGGGCGCGCCGCAAGACTGCGCTTACCGGTGCGCTCACCAAGACGCGCACCGGGAGCGCTCCAGGCAAAAAAAAAATTAAAAAAAATTCATGAACAATATACATAAAAAAAATAGTATTACAAAAATATACAATATAGGATTCATTATAAAAAATATTACATTTCATAGCTATAGAAATTTGCTATTAAAAAACCTTTGAAATTCACTGAAAAAACCATAGGTTTCACACCAGTTATAGTTAGGAATTAGCATTTAAAAAACCTATGAAATTCACTGAAAAAACCATAGGTTTCACACCAGTTTTAGTTAGGAATTAGCATTTAAAAAGCCTATTAAATTCACTGAAAAAAACATAGGTTTCACACCAGTTATAGTTAGCTGGAAATGTTACTGACATAAAACCATTGAAATTCCCATGCTATAGTTAGTTGGACTCAGTATAACTTGCGCGCCTGCAATGCACTGCTGATGACGTCACATATTACATCACTCATGACATGGTCAGTGACATCACTCATGACATCACTGATGACACCATCCAGTGAATGTATGTCTTTCTGAAAAAGAAATATGTTTTATATATGTATTTGTAAAGGTCGATGGAAGAATAAATGTTTAAATACGTGTGTAAATGGATGTTTTTTTAATAAAATATTGATTGGTTAGCTGGCTTAATGCCATAAAATAGATTAGGGATATAAAGGAACATAATTTCTTCGTCTAGTTGAAAATGCGCAATTAGACATCAATTATAAGTGTAACAAATATAAAATAGCTCACATTAAAATCATAAATAACTATCAAACATGTTAAACGCCATTTAGAATGATAATGCCCGTTATATTATTGTATCCAGATATTATTATTTTCTACAACTAGTACAGACAGGTATATAAGTCTTCCGTGAGGTTCAGTCCCTGCGGTTGCTTAGTATCCAATTGTAGAATGTACTTAGTCTCAAGTTTGCACAGTTTAGACTCCCTGTTGCCTCCCCACCTACTGGCACAAATTGCATCTATGACATAATATTGAAGCCCTTTGTTGTTACTCTGATGGAAATCTTTAAAGTGCCTGGCCACTGGATAAGTATTATCCTGAGATGTTATTGCCCTCAAATGTTGAAGAATACGTTTGTGCGCAGGGAGTTTGGTACTCCCTACATATCTGAGGGCACAGGGACATTCAAGTATGTATACCGCGTATTCGGTTTTACATGTGAGTGCCTTATTTATTTCATGCTCCCTGTTGCTAAATCCATCTTTGAATGTCTTCCTGTTTGTACCATGGGTGCAGGCTTTACAGGTTTTACACTTGAAAAAGCCTCTATTTGTTTGCAGCCATGAGGTTTTATCCAGGACTTCAGGGTTTGTGTCTACCAGTCTATCCTTCATGGATGGTGCTCGACTGTAGGTAATTGATGCCAATTTTGGCAATGATTTGCCAATGACGGGGTCTTTGAGTACTATTGGCCATCTGTTAATAATGATTTTGCGCAGATCCTTATGTTGATTACAATATCCCATAATGATTCTAAAATGATCAGCGCCTTGAGTAGCATGTGTATTACCATTTGGCTCATAGATATGTGTCTCAGCCGAGACATCATATCTGCTTAATAATTCAGTACGGCTGATTTGCATAGACTTCTGTCTAGCCCGCTCAATCACTTTCCTGGAGTAACCTCTCTCTAGGAATCTCCCTGTACTTACTGCCTGGGCCTGTTGTAATTCTGATTCATTGCTGCAAAGTCTCCTTAGCCGTATCATTTCTCCATAGGGGATGCTCATTATTAGATGGGTGGGATGTGTACTGCCCGCATGGAGAGTTGTGTTACCTGCGGTGTTCTTTCTATATAAACGGGTCTCGAGTTTGTTCCCGCTTATATAGACCTCCGTGTCTAAGAATGGTACCTTTTCCTGACTCATGGTAACTGTGAACTCAAGATTGAATAGATGCACATTGATTTTTTCCACGAATGTATTGGCATGTAGATTGGGGAAGAAAACACAATCTTACACTCTTGGTTTGTCAAAAAAACAGATAAGAGGCTTCCTCTCATGTAAAACAGAATATGCCATCTACGTACTTCAGTGCCCTTGCGGCCTGAGGTACGTGGGGAGTACTATTCATCCAGCTCACATTAGGATTTTACAGCACATGAGAGCCATACGTAATGCTGATAAAACGTACCCAGTTGCCCGACACTTTGAAGCCGAAAATAACAAAGATGAGACAGGGCTCAGTTACTTTGTTATTGATTGTATTCCAAGCAAGCAGTATTTGAGGTGGGGATAGAGAGAAGAAATTGAGGCGCCTTGAATCACGGTATATTTTAGAACTCAATTCCAGAGCCCCAGGAGGGCTTAATTTTGAAGAAGATCTGAGCACGCATCTTTAATAGTTTCTAGCATCGTCATTAAAGGATGTCAAGTATGTAGAAGATGTTGAGAGGCAGCTATCCTAGGTTTTATGTTTTAATTTGATTTTTGCACTGTTTTCATTGTTTATGGGTGTTTGTTTTATAAGAAGAGTACCCTATATTAAGTGTGAATAATGCCCACTGGGGCACTATTTGTGAGCAAAGACCAGGCTCCTTACAGAGATGTGGCAGCAAGGCAACATGTAAGACCAGGTATCGTTAATTCAGCCCACTGGGGCAATATCTATAAAATACAATTCTTGTATAATTTTGGTGCAGGCAAGTTGAGAGCAGCCTTATATACGAGAGAAATGGGATGGTTAGACTGTGAACACGCAGTGATCAACACTGCCTGTTTGTGCGGCGATCAGCGGTACCAATAAAGTTACTGATTGAAAACTCTGCTTTACTATAATGAGCTTCAGAATACAGCTAGAGACAACTTTGCTCGCAGTGCACCCGTTTTTTAATCTAAGCATGATTATCATAGCGATAGGTCTTTAAATGCATTTTTAATATGTTTATTTAAACGGAAATGCAATGTTGTACTGAACCCAAATGAACTACGAGTCTGTTCTTGCTGTTACTCTTTTTGTAGTTCTTGTCACGTGATTATTTGTGGTGCATAGCGGTTAAAATGGCGACTGTAAATGCATAAAACTTCGGTGAACAAGCCTGCGGGTCAGGCGAAACGCGTCCGAAGGGCTGACTGATAATACATTATTTTTGGCCAACACATAGTCTCGTCAACCTGTGGTGTTTCGCTACGTGGGAGAGGAGAAAATATGTATATTATTCTTTGCTTAACCTGTATATAGATCACTGCATAGTTTTCATATAAAACATTTCATTAGATGTTTGTGGTTCTTCCTTTATTTATCTATCACAATATTTAAATATTATCATAACTATTTATCTACAATTGCTTCACTATTTAAATATTGAAAAAATATTTAATAAAAAAAAACAATTAGCTTAAAGAACAGCTACACTTGAAAATCTGAGTTTATTAAATACAACTTAACTCTAGATATACTATCTTCCTTATACCTGTATACCCTCCATGTACTTATGTATCTATATATTTATTACTTTACCCATACTATGAAATAAATTTGAAAAAAAAACAATTTGAGTCTTTCCAATGTACTACCCTATGTTTCACCCTATACCTCTCGCAATATATCCTTTACCTCCACTCTCTGACTTATCCCAAACCTAATTCTACTACTATGATCTAAGCTAAGCTTTGCTTCTGAAAGCAGTCTTTTGAGCTGCCAGCCTTGTCTGCAACCAGTTCTATTTAGGTGGAGTCAAGCATTAATATGGGGTCCTCTGCCCTATCTTCCTACCATTACCCTTGCCCCCACACAGCTAAGCCCTGCTGGCATCTCCGATAAAATCAGTGAAAAGTACTTTAATATTTGCTTCTTGAGCGCTAGAGAAAAAGAATGTAATGTATGTAACATGATGCGTGTTCTGTTCCTCTTAAACAAACTAATAAAAAGGAATGGAAAACCCTGATTGCATGACTGAGGCGTGAAGGATTGGTTCTCGGGATGTCAGCCTTTTAATAAATTAACTATTTGTACATTTGTATGCATTAGCCACATTTTTAATTGCATAAGCTGTAACTTGAGATAGCCTGGGTGTAGCTACCTGGGGTAGAGGGTGTTTAATAACTGAATTTTCTATTAGTCACTTGGGGCTAGGCACTCTCCATTGGGTATGCTGGAGTTGGTATTGGGTTTCACCTGGAATCTGAAGTACCGGAGACACAGAAGCTTGCCTCTCAAAATCTTGAAGTACTTCTTTAAACTGAACTCTCCTCTCTCTGGAGCCACACACAAACATATACAAACACACATGAGTGAGAAAGTGGTTTATTAGGTGTGGTGGCTGGTTGTTCCACCACAAGTAATAAAGTTATTATCTTGTTAGGTCAAGTCAAATGTTTCAGTAATTTAAACCTGAGCTCAATTCCTTGTAGCTGTGGCACAGAGCAGGCTTGCATAACTTAGAGAAAATATGTAAAGCATTTAGAAGTACCAAAACAGTAAAAAAAAAACACAACACAATAAAAAAATCCCACACCAATTTCGAAAAAGAGAGAAAAATGTGATAAACAAAATGACTCCAAGAAATAAATGTCCAATTAGGGGATACACAGATGTGAATTTTTAAAGATGTAAGTGACTAGGGCCCACATGCATCATTGTAACATTTTGCGATTTCTTAATTGCGAAAATTAAGGAATCGCAATTAAGAAATCGCAAAATGCTATGCATGAAAAAATCGCAATATTTTTTGCAATTCGGTATTTTTCCTTAATTGCCATTCACAATTTGCGAATCGCAATTAAGGAAAACCCTTCCCATTGATTCCTATGGGCGAAAAGGCCCATAGGAATGAATGGGAAGGCTTACACATTTTGCGAATTTCAAATTGCGATCCGCAAAATGTGAATGCAATTGCAAGGGTGCAAGGGGGGGGGTCCAAAGAACCCCTGCCTGCACCCCTGAAATTTAACTTTAAGTGCAATTTACACACACACATGAACCAAGGACATGTGTGTGTGTAAATTAAAACTTTCAAATATGCAACTAGTGTATGTTTGAAAGTTTTCGGTAAATTGTTGTAAATTGTTGTGTCTTGTAAAGCGCACTGCTACCCGGAGGCCTCGTAGCGCTATAGACCGCTGGGGAACCCGTCCTGGCTTTCCCTGTGAGATAGTCCCTCCTGGGGGTCTCCAAGGTGAAACCAGGCATCCCCGGCGTTTGTGTGGGGCCGTTGTGGAGATGAGGCAAGCTAATGCCCAGAGTTGCCGAGTGTGCTCCCTGGTCGGAGTAGGCACCGATGCGAGAATTATCAGTCCGCTGATCCTGGTCCAAGACCCTGCCGCGTCGGGAATCGAACCCTGGTCCCGGGCCGTTCTCTGCACTCGGGTCTGCCGCCTCTAACCAGTGAGCCACACCTCTCCACTTCCAAATTAGCATGAAGTTCAAATTCATGCTAATTTACCCCTTCCAAATTGCGAATTTGCAATTTAAAAATAGTCATGCATTGCATTTAAGAAATCTGAAATTGCGATTTCATAAATGCAATCGCAATTTTAGAAATCGCAACATGGTTGCGATTCCTAAAATTGCGAAATGCATGATGCATTCCAAATTAGTCAATTGCTTTCGCAAACGGCCGAAAATTGCGATTCGCACCGTTTGCGAATGCAATTGACTTTGATGCATGTGGGCAAATAGCACCAATAGTAGTCAACGGCTGTGGTATATCAGGAACTAGGTGCAAATTGAGGCTGACCGCGATGGTGCACGGGTCAGATACACCAGGATCTGGAAGTAAGGGAGTTTGAAAACGATTAGTCCCAATCTGAAAAGGGACACTGCCATTTTTCTGAGGAAGAACTCTCCACAGATATCAAAACTAAAATGTAATCCAACGGGTGGAACTGCTTGTCAGATACTTTTCATGCCTCTGGTTTTGAAAAAGTTCATAAACTTTGTTTGGTGCTGAAACAACCACAGGAGTACACTTTCAAGGTCCCCATGATCTCAGGGAGCGATTGTCAGCCTCTCAGCCTGTCAGACAGAGGGCAATAGCAAAGTCCAGTCCAGGTGCCACTGGTCAGCTGGGATTCTTGAGAGGAATGCCATCTTCAACTTTTTTTAATGCTCCTGGAGCCACCCAGGGGATCAGCCTTATGGGCCTTGGAGGTCTTTCTGTTCTTGCTTTTCAAGTGGAAGGGGGTCCAACCTCCTCAGGTCCTTCTCACAAGTCACAGATACCAAGTACAGCAGGTTCAGTCTGCCTGGTTTCCTATTGCACGTCCAGCAGTGTTCTAGTGAAGGTTCCTTAGGGTTTCAATTTATGCTTGACACCAGCTTGTGGTTGGGGGTGACTCCTGGGCACTCTCAAACCAATGGGGTAAAACTTTCCAGAGGCAACCTTTTTTCAGTAGTTTGTTTGTCTTACTGCAAATACGCCCACAATGTCAAATGGGCATTTTCAAGATAACTAAACACTTCCGCCACATTGTCCTTGGTCTCTGAAAACTGGGTGTGTGGGGAAAGGGTCATAGGGAAATTTCCAGGCACCTCCCTGCTTCTAACACTAAAATCCAGTTTTAAAAATGTTCTGTGCACACATCCAACCTAGAGACTGACGTTTAGTATAAAAAACGCAGGTTCCTCCAGAAACCAAACAGGGGATACACAAGAATTGTCCTGGCATTCTGTTCCCTCCCTTTAAAGTGTTCCCCAAGTGTTACACATTAATCAACAGACCTGTCTACCAAGATTTTACTGTGTTGTGACTAGAGGCTTCCCACAGCCCCACTGTGAATATTCTGTGAGGTTCAGAGGAGTCATTGTGCCCATTAAGATCAGCCTATTGTTTGCTCCTGAGAGACATTTCACACCTCCCTCACACCTATTCTAGGGCATGAGCACTAGTAGGATGGAAGCTGGCAGAGGCTTATGCTAATTAGCCTACTGATCGCTCAGGCAAGTCAAGGGTAACTTTAAAAAAGTTACTTTTCCTTACTACTTATTAAAAATGCAACTTCACTATTAAAGTTAGTTGTTTTAATTATTTTTTTTAACTTGTCCCATTCCAGTGATAGTAGTAATAGTGTTTTAATTTGTACTCTGGTTTTCTACATAGGACAGCTAGGCCTGCTACAGTGAAAATAGCTTTTAGGGCCTTGTACTGGCCACTGTAAGGACATGGTAACATTAATGTTGTACCTTTCCCGCTTTTAAATACCACGCAGCCTACCTTGAGGGCTACAAGGCTTACATAGGGGTGACTTACTAAAATGTAAAAGTGAGGTCTTTACCTGTTAAAAGGAGTTATTTTAATAGTTTGCACTGAAGGTTTGACACTGCAGCAGTCAGGCTACAATGGTAGGCCTGAAGCCATGTTTTCTTTGTCACAGAAGTCGATGGCTAACTAAGTGCTGCAGCCTATTGGTGACATTTAACTTTTCATGCCATGGGCGTATTTTGGCACCATAACAAGTTAAATACGCCACTCATGGATTAGTCAATTTTTACATCTTTTAGGGGTCAGAGCACATACACTGGGCACTGGACCGAAGTGATCCAGTGTTCAGAGTGTAAAAAGCAGCAATAAAGTTCAGCACAAAATGGGGACAACCAAGCATAAAGGAGAATTTTCTCACACATGCAAACATTCATTAAAAAAAAAAAGGTATACTTAAGGCATCGTAGACCTGATGTATAAAGAATTGAGTCACAAAAAGTGATTGCAAATTGTGCACCATCATTTTGTAAATCAATTGTGATTCAATTCTGATTTTGTGGACTGACCTGTGCTGTTGTACAATCTGAAATTCGTCACTATATTATATAATTGTTTGGGTAGGTGTAAACCACCCCTACCTCTCAAAGCACCCACTTATGCAGGTAACCTCCTCAAACCCCCTGTTCTTCAACCACTTTCCTCCCTTTAGCTCTGCACCCCTCTGAACCCTAAAACCCCTTATCCTCCTTTATGTCTTGCCACTTGAACCCTAAAATTCTCTTGCTGCCTTATCTCTACTGACCCTGAACACTCAAACCCCTTACCACCCTTTACGTGTCAACTCCATGCTATCCCCCACTTCCTCATCTTGTTTTTTTTTTTATCTGCTTCCAATTGACCCCAAACATACAATATAATTATTTCGGGAGCAGTGGTGGCTGGTTAGTGTATAAAGTGGAGTGGCTATCAATTAGAAAGTTCAGTTTGCTGGCATACACCTGCAGCATCTCATCAATAGTTTTTTTATAAAACATCTGTCAGGACACATCCAAACACTCACACACACTTACACACAAACTGGTACATGCTTGCAGACAGGTACATAAACAGCACAATCATGCTCTCACATACACACAACATGGAAACTTACCTGGGGTAGTCCTCAGTGCACTTTCCTCTGCACATCGTCTCCCGACTTCCAGAATGAACAAACACTGCACCAGAGTGAGGTTTACACTCTTATGCCCAATCAGAACCACTGATAGGATGGAAAGCTGTCCTTTATCCTTTATCATGGCTTCTGATGGGGCATAAGGGCGCATGACTGACAGGCCCCAATTCACCATTATCTGACATGCTCCTCTGCCTGATGCTAGTTCAGCATGTCGGGTATGCATTGCTTCTGTGAAAGGACGGGCTGTAACAGCCCATAGCTGACACTTGCGCGATGCAGCCCCGGGGAGCCCTCTTATGTTGCAAGGTGATATTGCAGCTTTTACATGAAAATAATGATCAGAGAGGTCCTTTCATTACATATAAAATCTGTAATATTTTAGGAAATAAGCAGCAGGTGATTTTGGGGGGGTCGCCGCTCTTTTGGCCCCTATGGAGAAACCGCCCCTGCTGGGAAGCACCATAAACATGAGGTGATCCTCTTGACAAACAAATGTCTGCAAAGGCCTTGGCTGCTACTTAGACTTGGGTTTATGCTATATTGCAGAGCTCAAATATAATTGTTAACCCACCCATGCACACAGTTCTGCAACAGATACATTAACCCACCAAGCCATCTTACTATTATTGGAACCTTAGGACTAGAGGTTACACACAGATCACTATAGCACAAACTAAGCTGCCTGAGCTGTCTACATTAGGACTGGAGCTCTAACCTGAAGGATCTGAAGACGGGCACCGACGTACACGGGTCTAAATCTTGCCCGCCCGCAATGGCCACTAGTGGTAATTGCACTCAGCTGCATGGGCAGCTGGGCTTAAGGTGGGAGAATGGTGAGGCAGCGGCAAACACCAGCATGGTGGGTCAGGCACCACAACATTGACTGTCTTTGTGGCCCTGCAGGCTTACCTGGTGGAAACAGAACCTGGCGGAAACCCCTAGCCCTGGGAATCCATGGCATGCCAGCAGGGGAGGGGCATAAACCTGAACATTCCACAGGTTCAAAGCTCTCAAGGCACAGTGTTGGTTTCAAGGATTACCTTTCCTAGGGGGAGCAAAGGAGAAATCATCTCACTATTACTGCACAAACTCCATGTATCTGGAAAAGAACCCCCAGACCTCTCTTCTTTCCTGGGGCGCTTGTGCATCTCAGGGAAGGGTACACTTGGATCACGGTGGTGCTCAGAGTTGACAAGAGCCACTTCTCCCTACCATGGATTGAGGGCTCCTTTGGGATTCCCTCGACCATACTGCCCATGTGTGAAGAGCCAGTGGAAACCCCTGAGTCGCTACTGGGCGCTGCCTCTACCTGTGAACTGGGGGGTCTAACTCCTTACACCCTATCAGCTGATGTAAAAGTCAGGCAGCTATTACCAGCATCAGATTCTTTCATTAAAGGTGTATGCAAGGCCACTGGCAGTGGATAAGGCAGGGGTTGAAGCATCTGATTTTGTTCTTACTATTCCTTCGCCTTGTAAATGGTAGCTGGGTGGCGGCTAGTGGTACTTTGTTGAGAGAAGTTACCATAACTCTATTCCAACATCACTACTCATCCCCCCCCCCCCCCGTTTGTATTGACCAAGATACGCCCCTGTATATAGCTGTGTCTTTTTCGTGTATTCCATTGACAAACTCATATACAGAGCCCTGCTCCATCTGGGAGGACCTTCTTCAGGCAGGTGGAGGACCAAGTGGGAAGCTGACCTGGGCTGGCCGTTCCAAAACAATTAGTGGGATTAGTTATTTGAATATCCCAAGAAAGGTCCTGAGACATACCAGATTACAATATATACTGTTACCTTAAGTGCACAGAGTTTACATGACCCCACACATATAATGGGCAAATGATATCAAACGGAGGAGGCTCACTGTCCTAGCTTTATTACAAACCCTTTCTGATTTTCAGTGGTTTTGGCTGGAAGTTGGGGTTTCTCTCAAGAGTGCAACAGGAAAGGGTGGTTAGTTTTCTATAAAGCTAGCAGGGGTGTAATGCAGGTCACTGCAGCTCCTTCAGCGCTGGGGGACACCAACACTTCAGGGGACCCCGAATCCTTCAGTGGGGCCCTATTCAGTCCAAGACCAATGAATATCTGCGATATGGGAGACAAGGAAGGGGCCCTCCACACATTCTGCAGGGGGGAACATCTTTTTGTTTACAACACTAAAAGTCATTTATACTTGGGTTTGCTCCTTGCCCTTTAACCCCTTGCATGTGTCGGACGGCCCCCGGCAGTGCGACGTCACAGTAGGAGTGTGTGTCGGACGGACGGGGGCCGTCCAATTTGCACACGCGTGGAATTCGCCTGCTCCGCAGGGGAATTCCTGCCGCACCCAAAGGGTTAAAAAAGGCAGAGCCGTGACAAGGACTGCAGACCTACTACTAGTTCTGTCCAAAATGATCATTGTTTACCACTTGAAAGCTAGAGCTGCTCCATCTGTCATGAAATGAGGATTAGCTGCAATTAAATTCGTTGGGATCGACTGTACGGTGCTGCATCGAGAAGAGGCCAGGTGCATGCCAATATTCCTGATCAATAGAAAGTGGGAGGAGATGATAACTTTTTCTGATGTTTTCTTGCTTGTGTGCTGAGGGTAGCAGTGGGTCTGAGATCTGTAGTCCACCAGTCCTATGGCACAGCATTTTTTACGGAGTTCACCACTTTGTTCTTGTCATTGATTAGCTTGAGGCATTTGGACTTCATCCAGGTGGCCACTTCGGTCATGCACCTATTGAAGTTGACCCTGGTGCTGGGTGATTTGTCTGAGGAGGATAATATTAGTTGTGTGTTGTTTATGTAGGTGTTGTGTGTGCGGATCATGTCTGTCTGCACAGTCATGTGGATGGTGAAGAGGGTCGGGCTAAGCGAGAAACCCTGCAGAACTCTGCAAAAGATTTCCCTTGCTTTTGAGGAGTATGGTGGCATACTGACTGTATGGGTTCTCCTGGTGACCAATGTGCAGTTCAATTAGAAGGTGGGTCAATGGATGCCAGTATCATGGATTCATCTGATTAGGATAGAATGAGAGACTATGTCGGGCCTGCAGAGAGGGCTCCGGTTTCCCCTCTGTCGAGGATCATCCGGATGCCATCTGCAGCTGGGATAAGGGTGGTCTCTATGCTGTAGTTTGTTCTGAATCCTGATTCTGTGGTGTCCCGAGTGGCTGAATGTTAGTGAGATAAACAGTGAAGTATCTATTGATGGCTTTTTCTAAGACCTTGGCTGGGTATAGGAGGAGGGAGATAGGACAGCAGTTTGCAAGCTTCGATGGATTGACAGGGGTCTTCTTCAGGGGGGCAACAACAACTGCCTGCTTCCAGGTTTCTGGGAAAGTGGCTGTGTTAATGGGGGTGTTGAGGATAGGAATGAGCACTTTACTGATAGGGACTGAACCTTTGTCAAAGTGTGTTGGGAGCAGGATTTTATGGGGCTCTGGGGTAGATGGTCTTCGTGATTGTTGTGGTTTCCTCTGTAAAGATGGTGTTCCATGTGGTCAAGGTGTCGTCTTTGTTTGATACTGGGAGTCTTGTTGCAAGGTTGATGGGGTATGGCTGTGTTAATGGGGGTGTTGAGGACAGGAATGAGCACTTTGCTGATAGGGACTGAACCTTTGTCAAAGTGTGTTGGGAGCAGGATTTTATGGGGCTCTGGGGTAGATGGTCTTCGTGATTGTTGTGGTTTCCTCTGTAAAGATGGTGTTCCATGTGGTCAAGGTGTTGTCTTTGTCTGATACTGGGAGTCTTGTTGCAAGTTTGATGAGGTCTGGTTGTGGGTCGAAGTTGTTGTAGATAGCTGTGATTTTGCTGCAGAAAATGTCTAAGCGGTTATTGCCCAATTCTTAGGTTGGGGCAGCGTTGCTGGAGGTTTCTGCTAGAGTAGTGAAGTCCTTGATGATTGCAAACATTTGGTTGCTGCTGTTCCAGCTGTTGTTGATACTGTCTGCTAGGACATTTCCCTTGGTTTCCTCGATTTGCCGGTGGTAGTGCCTCTGCAAATTTGAACACATCAATGACCGATTCTTCCTTGTTTGCCTTCCGTCTCCACTCTAGCTGTTTGCAGTACTGTTTTGTCATTCGGAGTTCCTCTGTCTACCAGCTGGCCTTAATTCAATTTCTTGCAACTTGACTTCTTTTCTGAGGGGCCATGGTGTCAGCGCAGGTGGGGAGCCAGTTGTTAAAATTATTGATATCTCTATCTAGGTGGCCTGTGTTGTCCCGTTGGTTTATGTGAGGGGCAGAAGCCCAATCTACCTCTGATATGTTATTCCAATATTGGTGGACTATGCCGGTGTGGTGGATCTTCTGTAGTGGGGAATGTTGACTGAGAAGCTGACAATGGTGTTGTCGGTCCAGGTGACGGAGGTGGATGTGTTGATTGCAATGTTATTAAATGAGTTAAGGGCAGGGTCCAGCATGTGGCAGCAGCAGAGGTGGGGCTGAGACAGGTTTGGTGAATACGAGGTTACAGAGGCTTTCGAGGAGTGTGACTGTGTTGGGGTTAGTCAGGCCTAGGCGAAAGTTATAGTCTCTTAGGAGGATGTAGGCATTGGCCTTGATGGCTAGTGGGGCAACGATGTCTGCTATGTTGCTGATAAAGTTGGCTCACGGTCCTGGGAGTCAGTAGACCAGAGTTCCGCTCTGTGTGAAGTTGGCTGTAAATATTAGTTTAACTTTCTTTTATTTGCATTTGATTTTCATTTGATGTGTGTGTCTCATATTTTATGTGCAGTTTCCTTTAGGTAAAAGTCCAACAATATAGATACAGCATATTTTGTTCTTTTTAAGTTGTGTTCCTGACCCTTTTCCTCACTCACTAACCCCGCCCCCATTGTGCACAGGATGACAGTTCCCATACTTGGTTTATGCACTTCGACCGTTGGTACCGACGGAACACCGGAAATATACTTGCTATATATGGCCCAGAAGCGGCAGTGACATGGGCCGGCTCGAGGGCGTCTTGGTGACATGGACCAGCTGGAGGGGGTCTTGGTGACCTGGGCCGGCAGGTGGGGGTCTTGGTGTCACCCTGACGCATAAGTAGGTGCTCGCAGCGCGAATGAGAGAGCGTGCCATTAGCGCGTCTACAATCTACGAGGAGCAGCCTGCCTCTGTTACATAACTAGGTGGCTTCGTGGAGATGAGATATTCTATTAAAAAAATCAAAATAATATCCTTGTTGATAATAAATCAGCTTAAGTAAACGAAGAAGAGATACATCAGGACCTTCCGAAACAGTGTTTAAATAAATTGCATTCCGGCGCGAGGCGGTGAGCAGCGGAGCCGGAAATGGATCAGCTAAAACCACGTGTGCTGGAGAAGCAATGACGCACTTACACTCCCAACTCTTTCCATATAATTTGGTTACTACGCTATTGATGAAACAACCGGCAGAAGTTCCTGCCTTCGTTGTGTTAATGAAGAATAGCTGCAGGCTTTGTGGCCACAACAGGGATATATGTAACACTGAGATGGTAAGATAGCTCAGTGGGTTGCGAATTTGCGGCCTGACTGTAAATAACCTACAGGTCAAAGGTTTGAGCCCTAGTGGAGCTGACTCGGACTGTCATCGTCTTGGTTGATATAGCAAATATAATTGAACTGAGGATTAATAGCAGATACTATTAAGGTGCCCTGAGACAATTCACTCTGTGGTGTTTGGATTTAAGTTGTCAGAATTGTTGAACCAAAAATGAAGAGGCACGGCCCAAACTGCAGGATGGCCAGCGAAATCCTGAACAGGCTCATGTGCCCCTCAGTGTTCATATTTTATTCCGCTAAAATAGCTCAGTTGGTGAGAGCAACCTCTGCAGGGGACCATGCGAACCCAGAATGGACCAGGTTCCAGCCCTGGAAACCCCACTCAACCATTCACCCTCCAGAGTATGATAAATCGAGTCGTGTAATAGGAGGGAGCGTCTTTAGTACACCACTCTATAACTGCTGTAAATAATGCTGTGTTTGAAGTAGTGTTTATTTAATGTTCACGTCGCGTTCTTCTGAACAAAAAAGTGCTTGATGTGTCTAGACTAGTCTATTCTGGAGTTTTCCCCGAAGGCCTCCCAGCGCTGTGCATATCCCTAGCCTCTGCCCTCTTGCTGGCAAAGCTGGGGAGATCTTGAAGTAGCAGCTGCAGCTGGCAATAGCGTTACAGTTTAAATTCTTTCAAGGCCGACTCCGCCTTTCATCAGTCCTAGGTTGTTGACACTGTTAAATCTGGTTAGTCGCAGCCCCAGTTATTTACAGTCCATCTTTGCAATAAGAAAGTAAGGCGTGAAGTTCTGTTTAGTTCTTATAAGTGATACAGCAGTAGCTATAGCAGTACCATGTAAGACTATACATTGAAAACCATATTTTTTATTAGAACTAGCTCTAACTGTGCCTGTGTTGCACGTTCTCTGTTTCCTTAACTTCACCAAACTCTTCACCACATGCTGAAGTTTGGGAGCCACCCGCCCTGGAAGGGAGGTCATCTTCCTTAACTGTGGGCCACTTTTAGAAAAGGCCAGGAAAGTTGTAAAAGATGTTATATGTGAGGTAGTGGATTTTCGTTCAGTAAACACAGTTTTGCTGCTGTATCTGGTGTGGTATTCATGGAATGGAAAATCCTTACCTTTTAGCATCTGCAAAAACTCTAGCCAACTTTTTACCTTGGAATGTTTTTCACGTGTAAATGTGTAGAAACATCATTTGCACGTGTTACATTGGATTTAATGCTACATTTGAAGCAATGTTGTGTATGATTATCCTTTGTGGTAACACAATTACCAAATTGAAGTATTATGAGAAAAAAAACTGAAATTATCTATACGCCCTAGAGTTTGATCTGGGGCTATCCAGCATGGGCTTTTGCAGCTGCAGAAGCTGGGCTCTCTTTGTCTGTCCTTTTTGGACCCAGTGCCACTTATTCACTGGATAATCTCCTGGACTGGGTGAATCTCCTACATTTGAAAGTAAAACAAGCATTGGCATTGCCAATAGGTCTCGCCTTTGGGACCTGATAAGTGTTTAGCCATGCAACACTTGATGCTGCACCAAGGATATTGTACTGGATAACTAAACACTTATAAGGTCCCAAAGGCAAGACCTATTGGCTATGCCAATGATTTTTTTTTTAAAGGACAAGCAGTGCTATCAGGCTCCGGCTGCCACTTAGAGGTGTAGAGAGAGAGGTGCATATATATAGAGAGAGGTGTGTAGAGAGAGGTGTGTAGAGAGAGGTGTGTAGAGAGAGGTGGGTAGAGAGTGGGGGTAGAGAGAGGTGTAGAGAGAGGGGTAGAGAGAGAGGGGTAGAGAGAGAGGTGTAGAGAGAGGTGTAGAGAGAGGTGTAGAGAGAGGTGTAGAGAGAGAGATGTAGAGAGAGGGGTAGAGAGAGAGGTGTAGAGAGAGGTGGCGAGAGGTAGAGAGAGGGAGATAGGTCAAGAGAGAGGTAGAGAGAGGTAGAGAGGTAGAGAGAGAGGTAGAGAGGTGTAGAGAGGTAGAGAGGTAGAGAGAGGTAGAGAGAGGTAGAGAGATAGAGGTGTAGAGAGGTAGAGAGAGGTAGAGAGGCAGAGAAAGGTGTAGAGAGGTAGATAGAGGTAGATAGAGGTAGAGAGAGGTGTAGAGAGGTAGAGAGGTGGAGAGAGGTGCAGAGGCAGAGAGAGGTAGAGAGATAAAGATGTACAGAGAGGTAGAGAGAGAGAGGTAGAGAGGTAAAGGTAGAGAGGTAGAAAGGTAGAGGGAGAGAGAGAGAGGTACAGAGAGAGAGGTAGAGCAAGAGAGGTAGAGAGAGAGTTCGAGAGGTAGAGAGAGAGAGGTAGAGAGGTAGATAGATGTAGAGAGAGAGGTAGAGAGAGGTAGAGAGAGAGGTAGAGAGAGAGGTAGAGAGGTAGCGAGAGAGAGAGGTAGAGAGGTAGAGAGAGAGGTAGAGAGGTAGAGAGAGAGGTAGAGAGAGAGGTAGAGAGAGAGAGTGGCAGAGAGGTAGAGAGAGAGAGGTAGAGTGGTAGAGAGAGAGGTAGAGCAGTAGAGAGAGGGGTGTAGAGAGAGAGGTAGATAGAGAGAGGTAGAGAGGTAGAGAAGTAGAGAGAGAAAGTAGAGCGGGGTAGAAAAAGAGAGGTAGAGGGTGGAGGAAGAGAGAGATGTAGAGAGAGAGAGAGGGTGGAGGAAGAGAGAGAGAGAGGTAGAGAGAGAGGAGAGGGTGGAGAAAGAGAAAGAGAAGAGAGGGTGGAGGAAGAGAGAAAGTAAAGAGAGGGAAAATAAGTTAACATGAGAGAAAGGAGAAGAAAGGAAATAGGGGAAAACAGAACAAGAGAGGAAACCGGAGCGAGGCAGCGAAGAAGGGAAGCACAAGTAAAGGAAAAAAAGAGAAAAACACTCAGTAAAGGAGTGGGAGAGAAGAGAAGAGGCAGCTAAGGGAAAGAGCAGGAGAGACGGAAAGAATGGGGAAGGAAAGCATGGGAGAAGAAAGTCAGGTTTAGATGAGGACGGGACAGGAGGCAATAAACCAAGTGAGAGGGCTGGGGGCAGAGCTGCCCAGAGCACACACAGCGTTTCCCTTGTGGGAGCGAGCAAGGGCACCATCTGTTTGGAAGTTAATTACAAACAGATGGTTTCAAAGGTCACTCCCGCAAGGGAATCGCCAAATGTGCACACGTTGCCATTGAAAGCAATGCAATGCGTGCTCGTTTTTGGCCTAAAAACCGAATAGATTACAAGAGGTCTCCTCCTAAGCAGCGCATGCGCGCTGCGTAGGCGAGACCTAAAAAGGCTAGAAACTAATTCCATAGGAAGTTCATGGCACGATGCTGTAAGTCTGGGATCATCGCAAGAGACAAAATGTTAAAGGACGAGCCTTGTGTGATGGTCGGCAATTGCCCGTTCAGAGAAAAATTGACTTTCATTTCTGATGTATGTATGTTCTCCAGATGCTGGGAATCACTGCAACAGCTGCTCAGATCATCATTAACCTAGTGAACAAGTTAGAAGAACTTGGGGTTTGTCTCCTTGAAATTCAAGCTCTAATGCCCCCAAAAATATTCTAAAGATATAAGAGTGAACTTCACAGCTTTCCAATTCCTAATTTAAGAGCAAATTGATGTTAGACAATGAGAATGGATGGAGACCCTTCAACACAGCAGTATTCACAGATTGAGCAGGTCCATCTATATGTACAAATACTGTTGTGAGGAGCCAAGCTCAGCCACAATTTTCTGAAGTCATGCATTAATATATCTTGGAACATAGCAGACTTACAGACTCATTCCAGGCTCGACTCTCTGATTCTGATGAGTGACAAGTTTATGACTTTAAAAGAGTCAACAAACAATAATTTCATTAAGAAACAAAGTATCACAAGAAGAAAGACCGCCATATACCCTGAATTGTTTAACTCCTTCTGGATCTTCTAGAAGATTCTCCAGTGACACCATCCACCTGGAAGTTCCTCTGTGATTGTTGTTGATGCTTGTGTTCCCATCATCAATTTCTGGAGAAAAACAAAGATAAAGAAATTTGAAACAGTCTGCACAATTTAACGTAACGTATCATTTTTATGCTTATGTTTTGCCTAGTGTGGCGGCAACCAACGTGCCCGCTCTCTATCTCAACCTGGCCAGCTCGCTGTTTACGCTGTGTTCTGGGTGTAAATGTTTAGCTCCGAAGGTGTGATGAATACTGTTCCAGGTCTGGAAAGGCAACATGTGTAATCGAAGCGGAGGACCGACCAAAGGATTGTTTGGGTCAACTGATCTCTCCTTGAGGAGAAGGTATTTGCTGTAATGTTGTGTGATATTCATTTCATGCACCGAAACACAACAAACACTGGACAACTGAACCAAGGGACCCTAATGGCCGATGCTCTTCGGCTATTATGAGCTCTTTTCCTCAACGAGGGCAGTTTTATTTTACAAGAAAGATACTGTGTCAGACATACACTTATGCCTCCTAGGAGCTAAGTGGGAGACAGTTATGATTGAGCCCAGTTTGTTGATTACGTTCACTGCACAGTGTCTAGCTCCTCTCCTTGGCAGCATTAACTAACCAAGTGATGAGTCCCCTAACAGAGACAAGAAACTGCACCAGTCCTATTAAGGCTATGTATAATTTATTTACAAAAAAACCTGCAGCCGGCTGTAGTTTCAAATATTTCTCACCACAAAAAAAACTACTGTTTGGGCCAAAGTAGTACATCTTGAGATCAGCAAAAACGCCACCTGGATTGGGTGGGAGGAAGCTGGAGAACAGAGACGAAGAAAGACCGGCTTGGTTTAATGAAGGTTTGCTGTACATAGTAAAACATTAACATGTCATTTCCCTTCTTCTTTACAGTTGTAACTAATTCAGAGCATAGCTAGCAGTTTGCACTTTATTCAATCATACAAATTTGAAAAGAATACTGTCCTTGAATATGTCCAAGTGGTCACCCCCGGAGATCCTGTAATGCTGCACCATCGTATATAGTGTATCCCTGCTCGTGCAAGAGATGCGTCTCACCTATTCTCACAAGGTCGCCACTCCCCCAATCGCAAATACCTGGATATTTGGGATCTAAGTATGGAAATCAAAATTGGGAATCAGCCTTGTAATTTCCTAAGCAGACGCAGAAAAGGCATTTGACAGAGTGTCCTGGCCATTCCTGAACCGCTGTATGCAAAAATATGGTCTGGGATCTAACTTTAGGAAGATGGTGATAGCACTCTATAACGAGTCAAAAGCACGCCTAGTAGTCACCGGCGGCACGTCAGAGCCATTCACCTTAGAACGAGGAACCAGACAAGGATGCCCACTATCGCCGGCCCTTTTCCTACTTGCCCTAGAACCACTCCTAACTATGATAAGAGCTAATAACGATATCACAGGAATCCCAATATGGGGGGACACAGTCAAGCTGGCAGCATACGCGGACGACATCCTAATCACAACCGAGAACCCAGACCAATCAATAACCGCACTTATGTCCACCATAGAGCAGTATACACGAGTATCAGGGTACAAACTTAACAAAGACAAATCAGAATGTAAACCCCTGAACGTGCACACGACGAGAGTGGTGCTGGGGAACTCGGGGCTAGCATGGCAGAAAAAATCCCTAAAGTACCTGGGCCTGCTCTTTGGAAGAGACCTCAAGACAACACTAGATCAGAACGAATCAACACTACTCAACAAACTGAAAGAGAAAATAGAGGCATGGTCACCCAAATTCGTCACATGGTGGGGCAGAGTAGAGACAATCAAAATGATGCTGACCCCGATGGTGAACTACAGGCTCAATATGCTCCCGCTGACCAACACGGTCGATTTCCACAAGCAACTGGATAAACTAATCAACAGGTTCTTAAGGAAAGACAAAAAGCCCCGAATTAGACTACAAAAACTCAGGCTTACCAAAAGCCTAGGAGGCCTAAGCATAACACATTTTAAAACCTTCCAAACTGCATGCATAGCTAAACAAGGACTGTACTGGCTTACCCCCGAACAAGAATACACCCCAGCATGGCTCTCACTAGGGAAGAGACTCTTGAAAGGGCTGGATCCCATCGCCCTCCTCACGGCAACCAAGCACCCCGAGATTGCCAACAACCCCATACTCAGGAACACTAGGATGGCCCTCCTTAAAATAGACAAGAAAATGGACACAGGCATCAGGAATACTAAGTGGGAATCTATATGGTTCAACCCCAAGATCAAATACCGTGAGAGAACACTAGACATACACTCCTGGTACAAGCACAGCATCTCCACGGTCAACCAACTGTATACCCAAGGGACACACATCACCTTCGACACACTTAAGAATAGATACAAGCTAGGGGACATGGAGCTGTATAACTTCCTTAAGATAAAAGTGGCGATCACCAAGGCAGACCTCTGCAAACAAACCACCCCAATCCTGCAATATGCCACTAATCTAAACAAAACAGGACACCAAACATCGCACCTTTACAAAATACTGAGCCCAGGAACCTCCAAACCGAACAACAAAGTGGTAGGGTACTGGGAATCACTACTAGACAGGAAACTTAGCGAGAGAGAAAAGTCCAACCTCTGGACGTCAACCTCGAACAAGAAGGTAACCAACACCCTAGCCCAAACCAAATTCTGGCTAATACGCAAGGCATACTGGACCCCAGCCCGCCTGGCGTCCATTGGAGTACGAGAAAATGATAAATGCTGGAACTGCGACGGGCAGAGAGGCGATCTGGCCCACCTAATCTTCCACTGCCCCAAAGTAAAAAAATTCTGGCACAAGATAAGCGAACTTCTAAACAACGTGCTAGGCTTCCCCCTCCAGCTTGAATTCCACAGCTTAGCCATATGCTTCATGGCCCCAACAATCCAATCCAGAGAAGACGGTCCTGAACAACTGGAAAGACACATGGAAGGCGTCTTTCAAGGTCTGGTTTAACTGGGTCACCTTCCTACGTGGAGCGGACACCATAACCGCTAACCATACACCCAAAACATTCGCAAAGTGCGAAATGTGGCTCTCCCTGGATAACTTGTGTGTGAATAATAGCACAATTCTAGCAGGCAAGAGAGAAGGTAATTGACATAAAAAATTATACTAACAATTTTATTCAGTTATAGAAACTCTATTCCATTTAATAGATATTCATATAAAAAACATACATTACATACAAAAATGTTACAAAATATAAATTACCAAGAATTATTACAATTTTCATAAAAAATATATTCACATAATATTTAAAAGAAACATAAAGTGGCAGACAGTACTTTCTCGACGTGTGTTTTGGCGTTTCTGAAAACGCCTTCTTCAGGAACCACAATATATTAATCAGGATCTCTACCCAGTGGCTAGAGAAAGGATTGTATTTTCTTAGGCAATTCAAGCTCTAATGGTGGAGAGAGTATACCATACAGTGTCTATTAAAAACGTGAAGAAGTTGCTAAACGTTATCTATGTATTTAGACACGTAGAATATTCTGTGCTACGTCTTCTTCTCTGTATTGGCAATATAAGTGTTAAAAGTCGTGACTTATCAGCAGACCGCTGTGACGGAATATTTTGGGTCGCGGTGAACCACGTTCCTTTGCTGCTAAAAAATCATCAAAAACCGCTTTCTTTAATGTCGGACACGATTCGCGTTTGCTCAAATCAGCTTCATGTCTACGGCGGTTATTGTATAAAAGAAGTTAGGAGCTAAAAACAGGTAGGTCCGTGGCGCTGCAAAGGATGGCTGCTGGCGTCCTACGGCCGTTACGGATAACATCATCTGGATAACTACCTGTCCTCACACAAGCCACCATAGCCGTTCAGTCATATCTGACCCTCTCGAGAGAATAAAGATCCTGACCAGCCTCAACCACACACAAGCACTGTGCTCCATCCAATAACACAGCCATATAATTCTCCTCCTTTACTTTCTTTCTTTCCTTTCTCGCCGCCGGGGGTGATAGAAAGACTAATGCCGAAGAAATGCACAACCACCGGCCATACGAACAATATACAACCTAACCGGACAAGTAGGACAGGGGGAGGCAGCCAGGGGCCGGGACAAGAATAAGGCGATTATATGAACATTATGAAACCCCACCGGCCCGGAGAGCCAATGCAACCCCCTGCGTCTCCACTCCCCCCCTCCGTCGGGGGCACTCCTGCTTTTTCTTTGACTGTACCCCTGTATACTGTACCTTGTACATAAAAACTCTTCTTTTCAATACAAAATTACTGCAATAAAAAAAAAAAGAAAATGACAACCCAATCCATTGATGAAAGGTCACTGGTAATGATGTTCGTTTTAGGAGTCCTGACCCATGCATGGGAAGAGCAGATAGTTTGAAGAAATATTCAGAGTGCGTGACAGACATCCTAAGACGGTTTGGATATCTTCTTTGGAGAACATGAGAGCAACAATGCTGTTAACAAAACAATGTCTTGTGAGGCAGAGAATGGTGCCCAAACTTTGGGTTAGAAATCCAGATAGGAAAAATTTGAACACAAGTTCCAAGAACATATCAATCCCCGGTCTAGGTGATTAGATCCAGCAAAAAAAACTTTCGCCAAAAATTGAGCCAAAGAGCGATTTTCCAAAGCCACAAACGAAGGAGGCTGAGACACTGGACTGATTGAGCCAGTGACTGTAAAAAAATATTATTAACCTCTATCCACTAGAAGCTTTGGACTGCCAATCGGACATTGAGATGGACACCAAGGGATGCCCAAAGCAATTGTCAAGGACATTGTTTGGACGTTTTAGAGGGAGATTAGGCCTTTGTCCCAGATTGCGCTCCTGTATAAAAGTGCTGTATGCCATTCTATGCCTGGCCTATGATCATGACATATCAAAGAACCATGAGGGTAACAGTGATACAGAAGGAGCTATCAATCATAGCATCTTTTTTTTAAAACAATCTAGGGAAGTCCAGAAATGTAAGAAATGACCATGTGCAACTGCAATGAAAGTGAGTTAGGCAGCAATGCGCACCAGAACTTACACCCACCTTGTGTGGATTTCACTCACCCGCCACACTAGGGTCAATGCAGAGATGGGACATTCAGGAAGATGAAAGAAAGTTTGGCTGTCTGGAGAGACATGTGGATTCTAAGAGAGGTGGGAATTGGCAATCCTTTTTCTTGCCTCACTCAGAGCACATGATAAAGCTGAAGGGTTATGCATTTTCATATTTCCACAAGGCTATTCCTGTGCAGTTGGCTACACTTTGTTTTCAGGAGAGATGTTATGTCACAACTTCGTAAATACGCATAGCACCTTTAAATTGTACCAGAGCACATACACACTTGTCTCTCCACTGATCATGCTTGTAAATAAAAAGCACTCTGCTAGCACTGGCAGCTAGTTCATGTAAGGAGTGTTCTTTTGTTCTTTTCACCCTGGCATTCAGATTCTGTGGCATGAGACATCGCAGTAATATGCCTTTAGAGGTATTAATTGTGACTCACAAACTCTATGTAGTTTTCTACCATGCATCCTTACTGTCTGATGGTGTAAATGTAGACTACAAAATCAGAAACCTTTACATATACAGCAACTTTATTACCAAGGTCACCTATAGGTACTGTTAATCCAACGTAGTATTTAAGGCTTGTTTCATCTAACTTTAAAGGTTTACGTAAGTGCTCCTTGTGTGGGTTTGGTTGCATCATGCTCTGTGCTACAGGCGTTGGCCAGAGTGCAAATGCAGTTCCCATGTGCAGAGCAGAGACCTGTGGTTGAAAGAACATGGTTGCTCAGTTCCTTCTGCATGAAGCAGTATGGGGGCAGTAGGAGTCACAGGGAGGGAGGGAGCCCAGACCAGCCAGCCTTCCACTGGGGCTACCTGGATAGGGCTGAACCGTGGTGTCTCCCACCAGACTCATGAGTCGGATTCCAAAGAATAAGAGGTGATTGAGAAAGCACAAGTGAGTACAAACCGAGAGACAATGGGGTCGGTATTGTACTGTTCTCTCCATTAGTATTTTGCCCCAAAGGCAGCAAACAAAATGCAAGATGGAGCCCGAGCGAAAAAAGCAACCCCTTGACATGAAGGATTCCTTTAGCGAGACGTCTGAACATCTGCTCTGGCATATTCCTTGGAAGCTCATGCACTGAAGTTTGGGGGATTAGCACCCTGTAAACCTTGTAGTTCTCAAGATGACATAAAGAGAATTTGCATTCCATCTTTAAAAGCCCCAATGTAGGTTCAGACATAACATTTTGTCAACTAATGTGATGAAAACCAAAAAGTTAGACCTTTTCTAACATGTGGGCGAGTTGACCATGGGTGAGTTATGCCACGTTTAATGAAATAGATCACTACTGGCTTCACAAGTCCGTGGCTACCCCCGCCCCTCCCCATCCAATAGCCCCTCGATCCCCAGTCCCTGTTTGACTTTCCAGTTACTCTGACCAGTTCAAATTCCATGTGGAACTACTTCAAAAGCTAATGTCATCACTTTCTCCAGTTTTGAGTAATCAATCAACATAAAAACGAGCCAAAACTCCGAGCCTTTCAGGGTAATATTAGGATTAATATTAAATATTTATAATAAGTGTTTTTAGTTTCCTGGTGTTTGGAACGCGTGTTGTCAGAGAGTGCTGTGGAAGTCCACGCCAAGCCAAAAACCAAAAAGAGTAATCACCTCCAGTCCCACAAGCAATATATTGGAAGCAGGAATGTGATGCAAATCCTTTAAAATGTCACCCAACTGACAAACATTATTCATCAGCAAATAATGCTAGACTTCCAACACTCACTTCATCAACCCCTCCAGACACCAACACATACCATGCAACCACTTCAATGTGTTCTCGCAAGCCTATGAAAACAAACATCCTGATGATGCCTGCTCTGTATTCCTAATGGATGCCGGTTATTTGGGACTGATCGAAGCCTTCTATGTGTGTGGCTGATTGACGTCCGCTCTGTGTCACTGAATAACGCTCTTCTATGTTGCTGATTGATCCCTGCTGTGTGTTGCTACCGAGGCCTGCCATGTGTGGTGGATTGAAGCCTGCTCTGTGTCACTGATTAACTACTCTTCTATAGTGGTGATTGTTAGACATTGGGTCCCTAGGTGGCAGTGGTTTTCAGCCTGTCCAAGTAGGGACCCTCACACTAGTCAGGCTAAGGGAGTCACATAGCCAAAATAACCCCTGCTCACCCCCTTGGCAGCTTGGCACAGAGCAGTCAGGCTTATCCCAGAGGAAATGTGTAAAGTATTTGTGTAGGTATATATGTATGTGTATATATATATATATATATATATAGATATATATATATGTCACACACTCTCTCTCTCTCCACCTCTCTCTCTCTCCCCCTCTTTTTCGCTCTCTCCACAAGCACCAGTTTAGAAAAATAGCCATTTTATTTGAATAAAACAAGACCAAAATGACAAAATTCCAAAATACACAAGTCAAGATATGAATTTTCAAAGGTTCAATAGTGTTAAGTTGTTAAGAATCAGTGGTTGTGCTTGATCAGGACAAAGTACCATAGATGCGTCAAAAATCAAAGACGATGCGTGGCGCAAGGAAGGTGAGGCGGCGAAAAACAGGTGATGCATCAGTTCCTTACTACTACAGGGAAGGTGAGGCATCGGTTCCTTACTGCTGGCCAGGGGAGGTGATCCGCTGGTTCCTTACTGCTGGGCAGGGAAGGTGATGCAGCATTTTCGGACAAGCAGCCTCGGTTCCTTACTGCTTTGCAGTGTAGAAGAAAATGGCGTCCAGGAATGATGTGTCGATGATGACTCGAAAGTCAAGTTGCACTGCGCTAATTCCACAGCGTTAATGCAGACTATGCATTATAGTCAGGGTGATGTGTCACGGACTTCGGTGATGCGGTGCTTGAGACTCATGCAGCTGCAGTTCTTCGGCGGCGCTATGACAAAAAGCTGGGGCCTGCTTTGTCAGCCACAGCCATTGCGTTCAGCAGGAACCACGCTCCGGTGCAGTTAGCAGCAATGAGTCAAGTTGTGGCTGTGATAATCCACTTCCGAACGATGTTTGTAGTCAATGCGTGGACTTCCTCCTTGAAATCACCAACATACACTTCCAAGGGCCCAGGAACTAGATTTGCACCACTTGGCAAGTCATGACTCTCATCAGAAGTGCGCAAGAACTACCAGTGAAGTCTTTGATGGCTCAGAGACTTCTTAACAGGAGGCAATCTCAACTCAAGCCCCTGGAGAACCTTGCAAATAGGATACAGAAAGCAAAGTCCGGTCATTTCACTCCCAGGACAGAAGCAGCAAGCAGCAGGCCAACACGGCAAAGCAAACAGCAAAATAGCAGTTCTTCCTGTCAGCTTATCCAGCTCTTCTTCCTGGCAGAATGTCCTCAGTCCAGAAGCATTCTAAAGATACACAGGTCCAGCACTTATACCTATTTAAGTCTTTGAAGTAGGCAAACTTCCAAGGACAGTCTTTGCAGTGCACAATACCCTACCTTTCCCTGCCCTGGCTCCAGACACAGTACAGAAGGTTGAGACTTGTTTATGTGAGGACAAACACAGCCCTATAGCTGTCAGTGTCAACTCCTCCCACCACTCTATCTCAGGAAGACCCATCAGCCTAGTGGAAGGCCATCAGGATGTGCAAGACTCGCCACAGCTCCCTTTGTGTGACTGTCTAGAGCAGGCTTCTTCAAAGAGTAGCTCATGAGCTACTGGTAGCTCTCCAGCTGCCTGTAAGTAGCTCTCCTGTGTCCTGACCAGTGAACTAAATTAGGACCTTTTGCTTAGTTGTGCCAATATATGAATACCAATATTGAAAAGCATGTATTTGAGACACAAATGTGTGTATTTTCAGAAATCATGAGCTGATGTTTGGGAAAAAGTATTGAATTTTCAAACTATATTTTAAGCTCTATTATTATCTTGGTGCAAGGGGCATTGCAGCTATTGCAGTAATCTTTTACCTGTGTATAGGCATTCCACGGCTAATCCCTCCTGGATATCGTGTATTCGCTGGTCACCAATGTATTCTTGTCTTATGTGGTTACTATCACTTCTCTATTAATATTCGTGCCTCTGGAAGAATTTCACTGTACATACATAGCTCTTATTACATAAAAGGTTGGGGACTGTTGGTCTAGAGCCGTGGTACTCATAGTACGGCCTGTGGGCCGCCAGAGGCCCGAAAGGCCTTCCTTGGCGGCCCGCGGACCTTGCAGGTAATGTACCCATGGCCCCCCAGAGAAAGAGAGAGAGAGAAAGAGAGAGAGAGAGAGAAAGTGGAGAGAAAGAGAGTGGAGAAAGAGTGCGACTGGAGAGAGAGAGAGAGTGAAGAGAGAGAGAGATAGTGGAGAGAGAGTGGAGAGAGAGAGCCAGAGAGAGAGTGGGAGAGAGTTGAGAGCAAGAGAGAGAGTGGAGAGAGAGAAAGTGGAGAAAGAGAAGAGAGAGAGAGAGAGAGTGGAGAGAGAGAGTGAGTGGAGAGAGTAGAGAGAGACTGACTGATAGACTGACTGAGAGAGAGACTGACTGAGAGACTGACTGACAGAGAGAGAGAAATACTAACTGAGAGAGAGACTGACTGACTGACTAAGAGAGAGAGACTGACTGAGAGAGAGAGAGACTGACTGTAGAGAGAGAGACTGATTGACCGAGAGACTGACATAGAGAGACTGACTGACAGAGAGACTGACTGACAGAGAGACTGACTGACAGAGACTGACTAAGAGAGAGAGAGAAAGAGAGAGAGAGAGGGAGAGACTGGCTGACACAGAGAGAGACTAACTGAGAGAGAGAGACTGACAGAGAGAGAGAGAGAGACTGACTGAGCAAGAGACTGACTGACTGAGAGAGACTGACTGACAGAGAGATAGAGAGAGAGAGACTGACTGACAGAGAGGGAGACTGACTGACTGAGAGAGAGAGAGAGAGAGAGAGAGAGAGAGAGAGAGAGAGAGAGAGAGAGAGAGAGAGAGACTGGCAGCTAAGATCTTACTAGACCTGTGGGCAGCATCTGGCACAGTACACTACTGAAACACAGCCACATGGCAGAGACCCAGCGTGGGCATCAGGAACTCTGTACTAGATCATATAATCCCTATCGTCCTCAGAGACCCTCTAATAGAGAGGGGGGTCCTAAATGCAATGGTGCTGCACTACCACACACAGCAGTGATGCCGGGTCATGCCGATTTGCTGAAAAATCTGTTTTAGACACAGTTCGCCAGCAGCTGACCTTTGAGATGCTGTGATAACTGCATAACGTTTCAGAGAGCGAGTCTGCACCTACATAAGGTAAGTACTCAGGCAAGGCGTTGTCATTCTGTCAGAAGCTATGCGTTGACGTAACACGAGGTCATGTGGGGAGGGGGGCTCACCGAGCTATCTATCGATGTGGCTATCTCTGCCTGGTGTAACTTTAGGTCAATAAAAAGACTGAATGCAATAGTTGAAATGCCTAAAAATAGTTCTTTAGACACTAGTATTACCCTAAACAACAGTATGCTCCCATCTAGACCGCTTCATTTGTTACATTTTATTGCGCTCTTTCTCAATACCTCTAGTTGCATATCCTAAGCAGATAAGGCCTTCCAAGAAACCCCTTATGCTGTCGTCTATTCAGTAAACTTCCTATGCTGAGTGCGTCATGTGGCGTCACGGTGCATTCGGCATCAACCAGTGACGCAGTGAAGGGCCTCTATAGGTAAAGAAGCAAAGGAATGCCATCGACGGCACAGCAGGAGAGGGCAGCATGGGCATGCCCGGCCAGAGAGCAGCGGGGCTTGGGAAAAGCTCATACTGGGCACGGAGGAGGCGGAATATTAACATCAGCGATTTCCACGAGGCTTTTCCATTCCATTCAAGGACCCCAGGAAAGCTGTGTACGCAAGGAACCTAAACAGGGCCACTGCCTGTGGTGTAGCTGGAAAATGACCAATTAGAAGATGCTAGACAGCAAGCCAGCCTGTCCATGAACCAGAGCTGTCATATTACAGGGTTTCTAACTTTAGGTTTACTCCATAAAAACGCAAAATAATTCGGACTGATTCACTACCTGGCATTCCAGAGGGGGGTTTACTGAGTCACTTCTGGATGAGGAGGTGGGAATGCAGCACACACCAAACCCTTCACTCTCCGGCCCCTAACTACATGAACAACAAACTAGTAAGAGCAGGTCAATCCAGAACTCTGAGAAGATCCAACTCACTCCTTCTTATTCCTCCGAAACTGAAAAAGAAAACCACACAATACCGTTCGTTTTCTGGCAACGCTCCCAGGGTGTGGAACGCTCTCCCTAGAGTCCTCAGATGCAACCCCTCCTTCTCCTGTTTCAAAAGGGACCTGAAACTCCATCTCCTTAACAAATACTTTCCTGACCAACATCAACTAACCAAGACTTCAATATCCGAGTTTACTCCTCTCTCTTGACATTCAAGGATAGTTGGTGACCGGACTGTGTTAACCACCTTATTTTTCATGCTGTATTTTTGTAACCTTGGTTTGCTTCCTTACTGCCTGTCTACTATTTAATGCAATTTCCGTCTGTTTTTTTTACAGGGTGTATGTAAAGCGCTCTGATACCTATGGGTTAAGCTAGCACTATATAAAACTTTTAAAATAAAATAAATAATTCAACTTTTCCAAGACAGCATAAGGGAAGTTCCTGGACCACGGGGTGGGTGCATTCAGTGGGCACCAGAGAGATGCCAGCTTTTTCAAATGCAGACAGTAGTGCTGGGGAGGTAAGCATTGTTGAGCTTTGAGGTAAATGCTTACTGATGAGGAGTGTGGTATCTTGTGTGGTATGTGAGCACTTTGGAATGTGTCTGGAATGAAGGCACAAAAAAGTGTGGGGCAGAAAGGGATTGATTGCAGAATGTCCTTATGTTCCTGACCTGCATACACCAGAGGCTGTAAATATATAAAGTGCCCTGGGGGTACAATAGGTGTAGGTGCATGGCGTTTGAAACTCCGGGGCACATTGGTATTGCAGAAGGGGTCACAGATACTTTTACCTCTACTTCTGTGATATGGAGCAAGTCAATGCAAGACACACGAGCCCATCTCGAGGGGCATGCCTTCATTTGCATGGGGTCAGAGCATGCAAATGGAAGCCTTTGCTAATGCACATGCGTTGTATTATACATGCGGGTGCAATGAAAAATAAGTCATCAGTTTGCACCTCCCCTCTGAGCAATGTACTTACTGTGACGGCAATCACTGTTAAGGGTGTGTGGCGTGTGCAGAGCGGGATGATGGGCTTTTTCTCTCTAATGTGATCCCATCAGGGCCAGCTTTAGAGCTGTTGGCACCCAGTGCGATAATCATTTTTGGCACCACCACGTGACAGCGTCCTCGGATCCCCTCACGACTACCGGGCAACAGTGCCCTTCATCAATCCATAGCCCCTCTCTCACATAAATGTAATTTGTTTTAGAGCACTGGAAAAGGCTGGCTTTACTAATAAGAATGTATATCTACCCACAGAAACCCTTTTCAGCAACATTAGGAATAGATAATGAAGGACACATAACGTCCTAAACTACTTTATGGAGTTTGCATGCAGCTCTTTGATGATAGTTTGTAGCAGTCACTGTTCTATATCAGGGTTGTATCTTATGAACTGCTGTAACAAAAGGATCTCTGTGACAAAAGCAGTGATCCACTCAGCTATCCATAAAAAAATACAGATTTGGGATCTGTTCAGCAGTGGCGGCTCATCCGTTAAGGCGGAGGAGCGTTCACCACTGCTTCGAAGCAGTGAAGTAAAGGAAACAGAAAATGATAATAACTCGTGTTATCATTTTACATTTCCTTTTGCTGCAGCTTTGCGCTTGGGGCGGGGCCGCTCTGACGACAGAGGAGCATGGGTGGAGTGGTTTGTCCACTCTTTAGTGCACATGACTGTTTGGCCGACCCTCTCAGGAGGCTCAAACATCCATGCGCACTTTGCATTTTCTCCATGCAGGCTGCATCACAGCCTGCCTGGAGCACATGCCCAGGCCCCCATTCCCTGGCTGACCGCCGATCCACAGTGCTCAGACCAATCACAATGCTGCATTGCAGCGTTGTGATTGGCTTTCGCGAGGCTGGGAGCTGAGTGCTTCCTGCTGCTTCCTGCATCATGCTGCGGGACCGGAGTCAGGAAGAAGAGGACGGAGGAGAAGTGGCGGCAAGCTGGCCGGCCGTCACAGGTAGGTGTTTTTTTAAAACTTTTTTCGTCCCCTTTGCCCGTGTCTCACCACCCCTGTCTGATAGCAGCCGCTACTGCTGTACAGTACGCGTTCTTTGCAGCAGGCACATTAACCCTCTGCACTACTTTATGGTGAGTCAAAACTGCCACTAGACAAAACTCTGATCTCTCTCTCTAACAGGAACATTGATCACAAGAGTTATCATGACATTTTTATTGCTGCTTCAAAACTGGACGCACATGGAATTCTGCTGCAGGTGTTTTTAAATCGTAAGTTATTACTAAGCACAGCACCGCCCCCCTCACCCACTACTCCCTCTTGTCCGTGCCCCTTCCCCAGGCCGGTGCCCAGTGCAGCCGCACCAGTTGCACTGCCCTAAAACCGGCTCTGGATCCCATATAGTTATACTGTGGCTACTGAGACCTTAATGGACAAGCATGGAAAGGAAGGGATTTCTCGCTGTTGGAATCAGAGGACACCTGCACTGGCCTTTCAGCAAAGGCAGTCTTAGAAGGTGAAACGACGTCCTTGGCTGCTCTCGGGCTTGCAGCTCTTGACTGTTAAGGTTTGCGATAAAGACTAAAGGCCACTTGGTTTTATGACAAGACAATTATTGCTTGGGTATGAGAGAAGAAAGCCACACCTGAAGAGTGAAGACATTTCACAGCATGACCTGACTTGAAAGTATGTTAATGAGCATGATAAGGAATTCTTTGCTTGCACACGAATGCTGGAGCTCTCTAGCACTAGGGAATTGAGCCTGCGACAGTACCTGCAAAGAATGAGGGCACAGATAGGGTACTACAAAGACATGATTATTCGTTCAAGGATAATCAAATGAGTTTTTAGATTCCAATGTATAGAACAAAAAGCATGGGTGATACTGGAGGCCAACGCAACAAGTCTACTGTGTCCCATTGGAACAATAACTTTCTTAAAGTGAGATAAGACTGTAAGGGGGTTAAAACGCATGTGAGGATGCTGCAGTTCCGACAATCTACCAGTTCAAGAACCTTAAGAAAGCTGCAGTGACGCGTAGGCCTCCTGCAGGATTATACGCTTCCTATTAGGTTGGCATCAGAGGCAAGAGGATTCTGCAGATCAAAGGATGGACCTGAAGCTCGGGCATTGGATTGTAATCTGATTCACCACCTTAAAACCTATAACAGGATCTCTCTGCACCTACTCCTTTTAGTGTCTGGCTGTGGGCAGTTTTAGCTGTCTGTTGCTGAGCTCCAATATCCTCCATTCAGGAGCCCTGGCATATTGAGGATGGTTACATCAGCATCGGCCCGTGCAGGTAAAAAGGTGGGGCCAGGTTGGAGGGGATTCGACTGGCGACCACAAGGGAATATGAAATTATTCATTTTTCCTCATCATCTTTTGTTGAAATCCCCTCCCACCCGGCTTCACCGCTCTTACCTGCACGGGCCGCTGCTGGGTTACATGGTTATGTACTGAACCACTGGCTGAACATAAATGCGTTCTTGTAACATAAAGCTCTTTCTGCAATTTAAATTACATACAGTTATTGTGCTGCCATGTTGGTTTCTGGCATGTATTCAGAATGCAAGCTAGAAGAGTAGTTTTTGCTAATGCTTGTTATAAGAATGTGCCCTTGTAGTACCCACCCTGTTAAATGAACCTCTGGCAGAGGGGCAATAGGGCCATGAGCTAAGGAGTGCAGTAGCATTGCCAGACCCCTACCCTCGCATTTTCATCAGTTGATGTCTGTCCACAGGAAGTACGTAACTAGGTGACTCAGCTGCATAAAATCAGAAATTTAGTAATTCATGAATCAAGGCCAGGTGAGGCCTAGTTTACATTCAACAAGGGTGATGTATTTTATCATCTTTGGGGTGTGCTGGGCTTGCATGCAAATGTGTGTGTTGTTTGTGAGTGTGCAGGAGGAAGGAGAGGCTTCTCTTGTTCTGACACATTCATAATGTGTGCAGAACAGATGCCTGGGAGAGACAGTTTCTAAACACAGGTCTTCACACATGTAGCATGGAAGAACCTTACTACCTCTCCAGCTAGAACTGCCATTGGCCACATTTCATCGCCCTAAATGTGTTATCTGTACTTCCAGACAGATAGGCGTGGTGTGGAGCAGATAGATTTGTCACAGTTTGCAATTATCTGCCTTTTACAGTAAGCAGCTTTCAGTATCCGTGTTTAGGTTTCGCCTGCACAGCGCTTGCACTGTCCCTGTAAAGTCTATTGTTCTTAATGTAAATTTTAAAAGGGGCTTACATCCTGCCCCCTTGCTTTCCTGGCTTTTATTGGTTTCTGTGCTTGCTTGTTCTTTCCCCCATTTCTATTGGCTGTAGCATATTTTCCTGCATTTACCAATGCTTGTTCCTCGTCTGCTTCTCTTATCAGTTTTCCGTAGCTGAAATACTGTTAACATCCGCTTTGGTGGAACTCTTTTTTTCACCAAAAAAATGAATTGGAAGGTTCCCCTGGTTCAATTCACAGGGAGGGGAGCAAATACAAAGCAAAATATCGAGGGGCCCTGTGTGTTGTTGGTCAAAATTAATTTATAGAAATTCTGGCTTCTAAAAAGGTCCCCCCCGCGATCTAAATATTATACTGCTTAATAAATACATTGGTCTAACTATATTGACCAACAACACACAGGGCCCCTCGATATTTTACTCTTTTTTTCACAACATTTTGCCTCTATCTCCTTTTTCGACTTGCAACAGGTTTATATAGTGCAAGTTATCACCCAGAGAGATTGAGCGATTTGCCCACAAAGACAGGATATTGCACCACTGAGATTTAAACTGGTATCCCCAGCTCTCGAGTGAGCAACTCTGGCCATTGTGCCACATCCTCTCACTCCTGTGATACTTGTCAGGGAGCTCTTTCCTTCGTCCCGGACGGTGATTGATAAAAACAGCTCATTATTCATCACATAGATGAAATTGATGCATTACCAATTCTTGTTTTAACCAGTTAGCATTCAGGGGAATCCAACAAGTGGTTCTGGGCAAGAAATCTTACATGTTTATGTGGTAACCAGAGGGGACGACTGTAGCATGAGCATGCATGTTTATTTAACAAAAATATGATTATGAAATTAAGGCTATATGTAGACTAACAATGTCATTCAGGGCTATAACAACATTTGAATACTTAACTAGAAAGTTAAATAATGTAACTGATTCTATCATTGTTCCTATTCATTTTTACTAGTTGCACTAGTTGTAATTTTTTTATATTGTTTAATTTTCATTAATATTACTTATAAGGAAGAAAGGAATAATTATTGTTATTAATATTCCAATAAATACACAGCAGTTTCAGAATGTATTATTGTAATGATTAAATAGTTTAATTTGGACTGTAATATGAATGCATGCCAGAATACTTAATATGATTGATATTGCAGGTATTATTAAGGATTATCCAAAAGTAGACAACAGTGGCATTAGTAGAGATGGTATACTGAATTGTTTTTAATGTTCACTGTTCTCTATTACAACCTGTATAGCGAATAATGCCCCTGCCTATCATACTGACAGCTGAAATGTGCACGCGGGCTCACCTTTTTCTTCTGTCATTTCTCCTTTCTTCCCTAGTGGGCAGCTATGTATGTTCCAGTACACCTGATCATATAACCGGATTCCCATCCACATGTGTGCATTCACCTGTCCCTTAACTCCGTGGGACATTCACGGCAACACACACGAAGTCCTGTTGGTTGAACACTAATAAAAAAACACAAACTGGAACTAGTGTTCAAAACTGGAACACGGGTGCACTCACCCTGCGACCCCAATGTATCATTTTTCAAATTTTAAAAACGTATTCATCACTCTGTACCCAGGCGCCTTTCCTTCCAGATGCTGCAGTAGTAAAAGTGGGAAGCGTGGCTGCATGTCCTGGGCCAGTGAAGGCGGACAGGGGCGGGTGGTCCATCAGCATCAATGGGATTCACCTGAGGCCGCCTCCATGAGTTACTCTTCCAGCATCGGTTGTTAAAGCTTCTCTCTACAGTCCGGGTAGCCTTCAGTCTCGCCTCACTCGCCCTCAGACTCTTTGGCGAAGGAGTTCTGAAATAAAAGTCTTGCAAAAGAAGCCCTCTCCACGCTCACAGCAGCTGTTAGGGATGATGAGGTGTGTGGTCAATGCACTAACCTCAACATCCCCTTTCAAAGGTCCCATTGGCAGATGGCTAGTGACTTCTGTACTTCTGAAGACCTTGAGGAAGAGAAACCACACGGATCAGCACATTCTTGCGACTATTCTCAAGGGAAAGTCTGAGCAGCCATTCTCTAAGAAAGAGAAGTCCTCTTCCTTGCGTGTCAACTGGATATTTTCTGGCCGAAGGGTTAGGTTTTTGCCTTGAATTTATCTGGTCTGTTCCAAAAAAATCCCCCAAAAATGCAAAAGAAAGAGGAATGCATGACCTACTTATCTTGGTTGGTGCAGGAGCCATTGGTACTTGAGCAGAGACGTGAGTGCTTTGGGAAAGAGTCCTTCGTATAGTGGAAGACATCTTGGACTAGGACCATTCCGCTGTCTCCTCAGTGTGCTGTTGATGTGCCAACAACTTACCATAGCCGCAGATTTGACAAGGGTGCTCTCCACAGGGGACTCATAGAGTGAGGGCGGTGGCTGAGATTTTTTTAAGCATTCCACCCATCACCTTTCTGTTTTCCTCTCTGCGTCCCACTAAGGATGGAAGGTTTGCCTAGATATAGGGCTCCTGCTCACTACGCCCTAAATAGGCCAAAACCTGTCCTAGTGGCAATATGCCCCACTTTGTTGGAATGGAGCAAGGAAGAGGAGAAGTGACTGCAATAACATTTTATTGTTTTTTTGATAGCCTTATCTCAGGGCAGTTGTAAGGACATCAATGTGTTGAGTACACAATACCACCTTACTACACTAAGGTGGCTATTTCACAAGTGTATGGATCATTTACTTAACAAACTGTAACCACGGAGGCCTGCTAACAGATACGTCTGTGTAAGTTACAGGTATGGTGGCAATGTTTGGTAGAACTACTCATCCCTGCTTTCAGCTACCCTTACAATCCTCCACATTTTTCATTTTCTACTCGGGCGATAGTACAGCTCTAAACGACTTTGGCAGTTTCCAAATTTCTATCATTATGACTATACACCTTAATAATAACGCATTTACGTTTTATTTACCAGTTGTCTCGAAAAGTGAAAAAAGAAACAGTGAAGTTCCTCAACACAGGCTCAGTTCTGATGGCAGTCCTCGCGAAAATTTCATTTTTTAGAAATGTCATTACTTGTTTAGCACTCCCTTGGGTGGCCTGTCTTTGTTTTCAGAGCACTCTCATGCTCTTACCTTTGAGTCTTTCGCATCTCTCCAGCCTTCTTCCCAGTGCTCCTCTAGGGTGGACCACTAAGCACTGGATGGTGGCCTTGAAGGTACCCTGGATGGTTCTCTTCTCTTGTTCCCAATCTTCTCACCCTCCCTCCTGATGTTCGTCCACCAAGTACCAGATAGCAGCCTTGGTGATGTCTCGGATGTTCTCACATTGTAAAATCCACCGCACCTCCTGTACTTGATGGTAACTGCTATTGACTTTGCCCGTGCAAAAAGGCTTTTAAACTCTGCCAGTATAGGCAAAACCATTATTGGTAACTGGCTATGTTAAATGTATAAAAAACAATGGCAGTGTTGTTTTCAGTACTATCAAGCTGGCTGCTACGTTGCATGATGTAACGCGCCTTGTCATCACATTGCAGCAATGATGTGGCGCATTTGATGATGCAATACATATCACGTGGTGGCCATCTTGAAAGTACACAACACAACGTTTTCATTGCTTTCTATACTTTTAATATGACTGGTTAGTAATTTTTATTTTCTCCTCCAGTCAGGGCCTCGTTTCTGGTTCAGATACCTCAATTGTCCCCTTCCACGACACCCTTTTACTCATAAGTCGTTGGTAACAAACTTGACAACAAGTGCACAAGCTATCCCATTGACCTGTTACCTGTGAAGAGAAAAAGTCACATTAGCCAAATACATACAGTAAATAACTACATTTACTCCACCTGTTTTCATCCGCACTCAACTCCCCTGTCACGACTTGTCGGTCATTGGCGGAGGCGATCATGTCGCTCGCTCAAATTTGGCAGAGTGAGACTGATTGGCTTAGCCAGTGCTTGTTTCATTTGACATTAGTATTTTAGGTCATGCTACTTGCGTAACTATAGTGGGTGTGGATTTGCAGTGCTTCCTATGGATGATTATTTACTTAGGTCCTGCTCCATAAAACCAACTTTGCCTACATTATTACTCAGAGGTGGGAAAGCCAGGAGATTGATCGGAAGAGGCCAGCCAGTTGGCAGCTTGGCTCTAAGAACCGAAGATTGAGTCAAGCCAGTAGAAAAGAAAAGGCTTACATCTCACAGATCCCATCGATCACGCACTCATGCACCTAGACGCGCAGCATTGCAGCGCTATTAAAAAAACATTGCAGCAAGGAGTGCCCAACCTGTTGTGGAAATACCAAACAACACTGCATGTGTTAAATAAACACAAGAAAAGTTCACTAAACACATTGTGCGATTGGTGTCAAGCCATTGATGAACAGAATATGCAAATGTAGCTTCTATGAGCAGGGTGGGGTGAAGGGTGGAAAGGTACCCAGAGGAACGACTTCTATGGAGCTCCCAACTCCTTTCATCTCTGTGGGATACTGGGCAAAAAGACACACTTGGAGGGGCATCCGTGGTGCCCGAAGCCTGTGCTCCGTCACATCCGGTCAGTGGAACCCATGGGGCCCTCCTGTCAACCGCCCAGGGTCCCTCTGAAGTCGCAATCTCGACAACCACGTTCCTGTGGTCCCATTCTTTTGCAGTTGATTAGGCCATACTGATGCGACCAGAGAATCGCAAACCACAAAATAAAATACCCTGTTAGAGTGAACACTCCCTGCAGTACTTTCTTGGCTGCAGTGTATTGCTGCGGGGCTTCCCTCTCACCACGGCTCGATGGCTGACTAGCTGAATTCTTGGCACCTTTAACCCATTCCCTCTTCCATACCTCCTCCCCTACTGCTGATGCCCTAGTAGGGGTACATCGATATTAAAAACTGATACTGCACATTCTCTTCTCCTGCTGCACCCTGCAGGGAAGGAAAGGGTTTGAAGAATGATGGTGAGACCGAGAGCCCAGAAGGGGGCGATGAGTGGGAGAAGAATGCCAGACGGTTTGTTTCTGGCTCAGGAGTCATGAGCTTCCGGTCCCTTTTGGTGCAAGAATCTATTTTCTAGCAAATGTTGATCGAAGCTATTGTTCGCTGCCTGCGAGTGGCCATGCAAAACCTTAGTGAATGTTGGCCCAACTGACTCATTTACGGGTCCATGAAACCGTAAACGGATTAGTCTCACTCCTGAGTATCCCCTGATGTGGACTTTAATGCCAATGAAAGGATGAACCCTCTTCCCGCCAGCTGTTGCTCAGGGTTACCCCCAGAGATACTGGCGGTAAGAGGACGTTATCCAAGTAGAGAAAACTCGACTTCTCCAGCACGTGCAGCAGTGCAAGACGATTCTAATCCACTGAAATATTGTAATATGCCTATCAGTAAACGAACCCCCAGACCCACCCCAAACCTAGTTACTGGGAAAATGTAATGTTTATTTCTATGGTAACCGGTTGGTGTCTGCTTGCCACATATTTTTGGGCACTTCCCATAAATTTCCTCTAGTCACCCAAAAGCAAACACTTTAAAAAATCTAATCTGCCGCAAAATGAGACCATGTACATCTTTTTTGGCAAATATTCCACACTGCTGGCATGTTGCTTGCATACTTATCTATTGCTAATCTTATCCTAGAATCCATCTCACTCGCCCAAAGCCACAAAAAGTACAAATGCATTATAGGCAATCCCTTCACCAAACCGGTTCCAAACTATGCATAAACATCACTCAGTCGTACTTCAAACATGGGAAATTTGCAAAGAAAAAAAGATTTACTTTCCATAATTCTTCTCAGGGCTCTCTGATACTCGAGATGGCAAAACCGATCAGGGCAAAGCTGGGGACTAGGTAAGATTCTCTTGTTAGACCTTTCACGCCAAACGTCTGAAACGATTGAAAGCAAACGTCAACTGACTAGTACTCAACAATCCAGGGGGGACCAAAACAGCTGCAGATTTGCACAATTGTAACCCAAACCTAGTCACAGCAAGTGAGCAGCTTCAGTGTGGCACCAAGAGGTGGTGGGGAAATGGATGTGTCAATTGCACGCGAACCTTTGGTGAGGACCACCACAGATGTTCCTAGACAATTTGTCAATCACGAGGGCCCTAGGCAAGCCAAGCAACTGGTAACCGCAAAGCTTAAAGAGAGATCTAGCTACGCTAATGAGATATATTGGGCATGTGAAGCCTTGCATGAGAAACACCCTTCCGTTTCTACGAGAAAAGAAAATATGCAGCAAAACATTACGATTGTTCAAATCAACTAGGCCGATTTACCAACATGCACTGTGATAGAGCTGAGACTGTTGCAAATTTCAGTTGGCTTGTCGGAATTTGTTTCTGGGCATCTGCCCAAACACGCATAGTTAATTTCAATTGCCTCTCTAAACTCATTTTAGTGTCTTGTGGTGTACATGGATTTCCTTTGGTGCTTTTAGTTTACAAGAATTCCTCCGATATTTTCCACTGGGCATATAAAGTATAAAAACCGCTGTGACAGGTCTTATTCATTCATTCATTCATTCATTCATTCACCCTGTGCCAGGTCTGGATCCAGCCATTTATAATAGGTCAACTGGAATGCCAATGAGATACATTGAAGGTCACCTTAAAAATCCACTTCTCTAGCTTGAGCGCCAACAGGGAGCTCCCACCCATATCTCCCATGTCAATTCACAGGGAGTAAAGCATAAAGTAATTTTCTGAATACCAACGCATTTTCACGTAGAGTTGGAGTTAGGATTGGAATGCTGGTCTTTCACGTCCACAGTTAGCAATTCAGCTACCCATCAGGGCCACCTGCCCAGTCGTAACGAACTATATTACACGTTTATCAGAAACACTTCGAGGAAAACGTCCTTTGCGCGTTGTGTTTTGGAGGGCTTGAACATTCATGCACCAAACAAAGCTTTCAACCCCCCCCCCCCCCCCTTGGTTCTGCGAATGCTTACATTCGGTAATGAGCAGTCTGATAGCAGCCAGTCCCTGCTTCTGGCCTCCCGAGATCAGCTGTTTCTGGACTTCGGGACATCTTGAATCCATCTTGTAACACTCCTCTCTGCTTAGACTCCGGGGCCCTGCATATACATGTCCCAGGCCTGGACTTTGAAGGAGATGAGTCACACAGGTGATAAATGGACGTCTGTCTTGCATCTTAGCACCACACAGTTTTTTAAAGGCTTATTCTGGTAAACATAGATATTAGGTGTTAATTCGATGGACCCAGAACAAAGCTGGGGTGAAGGCAGTAATTGTTAGTTATTATATCTATGACCACTTAAGCCCAGCCATTGAATATTGAACATTTAACATCAACAAAGCTTCATTTGAGTGAATGTTTGCTTTACAAGTTGACTGTACATATATGTCCAATGGAACGTGTCGGAGAAGGCTGCCATTTTCCTCCAGTTTTTATTTACTATCGCATGGATCTTAAGACCAGAGAAAAACCCCACGCCTCTGCTACGACAATCAATATTCTGCCATGAAGCGATATGTGTCGGTCAATCCTACCAGCTCTTATCCCAGAATCTTCAGCACCCCCTCATAGGATTTCCTTTTAGTTACATCTTTTAAATATCCTTCTCAGCCAGGCTGCAGGTAAGAAGAGTATGGCCAAGTTTAGTGCCGGCGGCAAAACACAGGGAGTAACATACCTTTTAGAAATGGAATAGGTGGTACTGATAGAGAAAGATGACGAGATAAAGTGATGAATAAAAGTACTCTATGGTGGCTTGGGTGGGTAAGGATAATATGTGCCTTTAGGTTTGCAGGTATTTGTCAAAAGTCAACAAGTGGGATCAAGCTTGGGTAACAGTGCACCAGGGTGGCTTATGAATAAAGATGCTTTACTTCTTTCAAGAAAAACACAGACCTTTTGACTACAACATGCGCTTAACATAAAAAAATAATGAGACGCCCTGCTTCAATCAAAAGAAACCAGGAGTAATGGAGGTGTGTAATGAAGGTTTGTATCTGTGTATGTGGCATTTCTATAGCTTGGACTTAGCCAAAGGGGAAACATAAAAAGTAACAATACTTCCTACAGAACTCACAGAGACTAATGATGGACTCTGCTAAAAGGGAGCAGTAATAAAGGGCTGGGAGCAATGATACACAAATCAAAAGAAATAGGAAGCAACAATACTCCCAGCAATATACTGAGTAACGAGCCATCAGATACAAAATAAAATCAATATCCCATCAGAAAAACATTTGCATTATAGCTAAAGCAAAACAGGGAGCAATAATAAAGGAATGTTTAGAAATGATTCCCCAAACAAAAGATATAGGTGTTCACAATGCACCCAAGTAAAGAAATAGCTGCTAATGTAAAGACATTTTGAGTTTATAATCTTTTGAACAAGAGAAATAAGGAGCAAATATACTTCCAACAAGAAACATAGGAAATTAGAATGCTTACAGCAAAAGAAACAACTAGTGATGTCAAAAAAATATGGAGTATTGATACTTCCAATGAAGAAAGAAGAAGCAGGCAGAAAGGAAGGTCCCAGCAAAAGCAATCCGGGAATTCGATACTCCAATTAGTAACAAAATATTAAAAACTGTATTCCCAACAGAAGAACGTAGGTTACATTGCTTTAAATTGTCTCAGTAGGAAAGAGGTGCCTGCACTTCTATATTTCCATGTCAGGGACTGGTAGGTTGTAATATTCCCAGTAATAATAACATTTGACGGATATGTAGACGTCTTCTGCCTGGTGCTTCCTCCATTGCTTCTCTGGTGTGCTGAGATGAGAAGCACTGGTGGTGCTGTGCTTTAGGCAGGGGCTCCCTTGTCGGTGCTGAAGATGGACTTTGAGGTCAATAGTTATCTTTACATGTGCTGGTTCACTGGCTGAAAAAAAAAATAACGGATAACCTCCAACGTATCAGTCTTAGCCACCTCAAAATGCCCTCACTGGGAGGCAAAGAATCTTGCCTGAAGCCTTGGTAACCCATTTGCCTCCACCATAGACCCATATCCCAGATACTCGTAATAATAATTTCAATGATGCTTTTCGTGGTTGTGTATTTATAATATGTGTGCGTGTTTGCGCATGCTTACTACGCTCCCTCAGCTCCTTATGTTATGCAGCCGCTTTAGCTGTACTGCGAAGTTGGCCATCATCAGTGCACTAGGAATACACACCATTAAAGGCATTTAAGTGCAAAGCCTGCTCTTTCATAACAGAGTAATCAGCATAGGAAGGTAAGGAGCATGGATCCACTTTTTGGGCCATCCGCCTTAGGGTTCCCAGTCAGTCCAGAGTCAGTCCAACATTGGATCATGCAGAACTCCCTTCTGATAATGACCATACTCCTCAACGTCTTTTAGGAAGAGGTTACACAATGTTGCTGTTGTGTCGGCTCTCTATTAGTGACTATAGCCAACATCTTGAGGTATGGCGGTGGAAACCAGGTGCCTTCTTCCAAAGAGAAATAATGAGGTGGAGAAGAAAAGCCTAGATAGAGAGACGCAATGAATATTCGGTAGGGGACTCTCAATCCGCTTTTGTATTTCATTCCCATCATAAGTTTTTATTTCAGCAATTAATTAATAAGGAAACAGACTACAGTAATAGTAATGCTTTACATCAGCGACGGCTCGTGGAGGGAGTTACGGTGGGGCAGGAGGGCGGGGAGGGGGAGGGGCAGGGCGGAGGTTGCTAAAAACCGGCATATGGATAATTGCAGGTAAGTAAACAATTTAATTAATAAAACGAATTTCGTAGTGCGCCTTGCATCGCAAAATGCAATGCAGTGCGAGCTACGAAATTCGTTTTATTAATTAAATTGTTTACTTACCTGCAATTATCCATATGCCGGTTTTTAGCAACCTCCGCCCTGCCCCTCCCCCTCCCCGCCCTCCTGCCCCACCGTAACTCCCTCCACGAGCCGTCGCTGCTTTACATACAGTTCAAAATATACTTAATGTGTCTGTGGCCCATATGTTTTACCCATTCTATAATAATCTTAAAGTTTGTGTGAGAGTCCATTAAGATTTAGAAGCCATCCAAACTCTTACTATGTATTAAATGTATATAGTACTTTATACCCGTCGGTGGTTGCGGTGCTGGTCATTGTGTGGGCTGATAAAGAACACATTCATGAGATTAGTTCAACATATGCTTTCACTGTTTTGTAAATTGATCTAGAGTGAGGTCATCTCCTAAGGGGCAACTTATTTCATGGCTTGGCTGCTGCAATAGAAGATTGTCTTCCTCCTTCAGAGTGTACCTTAAAATTAGGAGTACTCCTTAACCCCTTCGATGCTGATGACGAGCTCAGCTCATCATCAGCCACGGGGGGCGTGTGCGGATGACGAGCTGAGCTCGTCATCTAACGCGGCTTTTTGAAAAAAGCAGCGTAGCGCAAAAATATGCGCCGCAGCGATGAGGTTAAATATTCGTTAGCACTTTTAAGGGATTGAGTAGGTCTACAACAGGGAAGCGATTTCCTTGGAAAAGGAAGGGGCATATTATGTAGGCATTTAAAGGTGTGTCAGCACTGCTGGGAGATAATTTGACTTTAGACAGGAAACCAATGCGAGGCAACCGTTGGAACAGACATATGCTCCTGTTTCTCTAACTCTGACCTGCCTGCTGCATGTTAGCCCAGTGTCAGCCTGGAGGTCATGCAGCTGGGCGAGCATAAAGTCATTACAATAGTCCATACATACATACATTTATAGCTGTGCCTAAGACTAGACCTTTGTGTGTTGTGGATGACACTGGGCAGATACAGTGGGCAGAAGCTTCTGTGGTTGTAAGAAACCCGTCAAGAGTGAAATCTAATCTGCTGAATTTGTAAGAGATTCCTGGTGTTGGCCTAAGTGTAGTCGTAGGGAAGTAGTGATGCAATTGTGGCCTACATTTTAGACCAACTAGTATAACTTTGGTGCTTGGTTTGATAAATTGTAGCCAACTGAAGGCCGTGCTTGACTGAACCTATAATAGGCAGACCTGAAGTTCAGTGAAAAAGAATGAATTAGAGTTAAAATGCACATATACCTGGATATCATCAGCTTAGGATTGATCTTTTCAAGTCTCTTGAATTCAGGGGGCAAGAATATATCACAAAGGACCCCTAACAAGAGAGAAGCCCCTGGGGGCTCCTGCTGGTTGTGGTGGGTCACCCGAGTATGAGGGGCATAGTCAGCTTTGTGTCCAGCATTTTTTTTCTTTTTTCTTTTTAAAAAGATTCAAACCCAGCCACTGTAGTGGCCAGCCTACCCAAAACAAGAGGATTGTCCACACAGCCGATTTGCACTGCGACCAGTTTAGAGTTTTGCTGTCTCCTGGTTCCTTGGGTCTCTGAGGGTAATCGAGAAAACTCTATAAATCTAGTAATTTTATTTGTATTTCACCAGATGGCTGTTTATGCTATTTACCTGCCCCTGTCTAAAGTAAGACAGGGATCATTTGCAGCTGCTAAAATGGAATCCCACTCAAACCCACAACTTGTAATGAACATGAGTCAGTGTTGCCAACCTTGATTGTTCTTTCGCTTCCTTCTGGGAATGTATTTGTTAGGCAGTGGGCTATATCCCTGACTTTAAAAAATAAATCAATAAAATGGTGCATGCTACAGCTTAAGCCACCAATTCCAATCAATCAATCAGGAGTTTGTTAAAGCGTGACTACTCACCCGTAAGGGTCTCAAGGCGCTAGGGGGGGGGGGGGGAGGGGGGGCTGCAGGTTCTATTCCATCAAGGAGGGGGTCTGTCGAAGAGCCATGTTTTGAGGTTTCTTGCGAAGATGGGGAGCGATGTTGTCTGTCTGAGGTGGAGCGGAAGGGCGTTCCATACTTTGGCTGTGAGGAAGGAGAAGGAGCGGCCTCCCGATCTGGTCTTTCTGGTGCGAGGGACCAAGGCGTAGGAAAGCTGGGCTGATCGTAGGATCCTTTTGGGTGCGTGGAATTTGAGTCGGCTGTTCAGGTATGCTAGTCCGGTGCCGTGGAGGGCCTTGTGTGCGTGGGTGAGTATCTTAAAGGTGATTCTCGCCTCGGCAGGGAGCCAGTGGAGTGTGCGCAGGTGCTGGGAGATGTGGCAGTGTTTTGGCAGGTTGAGGACCAGTCTTCCGGCGGCGTTCTGGATGTTCTGTAGCTTGCGGATGAGGTTTTTGTTTATTCCGGCGTAGAGTGCGTTGCCGTAGTCGAGTTTGCTGGTGACCAGGGCGTGAGTGACTGTCTTTCGGTGTTCGAGGGGGATCCATTTGAAGGTCTTACGAAGGAGGCGAAGGGTGTGGAAGCAGGAAGATGAGACAGAGTTGATCTGGCGGTCCACTTTGAGTCCAGGATGATGCCCAGGTTGCGTGCGTGGTCTGTGGGGGTTGGCGGATTTCCGAGGGCGGTGGGCCACCAGGTGTCGCTCCAGGCGTCGGGGTTTGGGCCCATGATGAGTACTTCTGTTTTGTTGGTGTTTAGTTGTAGGCAGCTGTTTTTCATCCATTTCGCGACGGCTTCCATGCCTTCTTGAAAGTTGCGTCTGGCGGTGTTGGGCTCGTTGGATAGGGAGAGGATGAGCTGGGTGTCGCCTGCGTATGACACGATGTTGAGTCCGTAGGTTCTGACGATGGGGGCAAGTGGAGCCATGTAGGCGTTGAAGAGCGTCGGGCTGAAGGAGGAGCCCTGGGGGACTCCGCAGGTGGTAGGTGTGGGGTCCGAGAGGAAAGGGGGAGTCTGACCCGCTGCGTCCTGCCGGAGAAGAAGGAGCAGATCCAGTCGAGGGCCTTGTCCTGGATTCCTGCATCGTAGAGTCTGCGTATTAGGGTGCGGTGGGAGACTGTGTCGAACGCCGCTAATAGGTCGAGGAGGATGAGGGTTACTGTTTCTCCTTTGTCCAGTAAGGTGCGGATGTCGTCTGTTGCGGCGAGGAGGGCGGTTTCCGTACTGTGGTTTTTTCTGAAGATGGATTGGGAGGAGTCGAGGATGTTGTGTTCTTCAATGAATGTGGCGAGTTGGCTGTTGATGGCTTTCTCGATGACTTTCGCTGGGAACGGGAGCTGGGAGATGGGTCTGTAGTTTTTGAGGTCGGTGGGGTCCGCTGAGGGTTTCTTCAGGAGGGGGTTGACCTCGGCGTGTTTCCAGTCGTCGGGGAACGAGGCAGTCGCCAGGGAGCGGTTGATGGTGTGGCAGAGCATGGGTGCGATGGTGTTGGCGGCTCTGTTGAAGATGTGGTGGGGGCAGGGGTCCGTGGGGGCCCCTGAGTGGATTGAATTCATTGTCTTCAGTTTGTCTTCGGTGGTGAGGGCTGTCCAGTCATCAATCGCTGGTTTGCGGGTGTCGGGGGTGGTTGGTGAGGGTTCAGTGTGTTGGTTGTCTTCGTCGAAGTTGTCGTAGATGCTCTTGATTTTGTGGTGGAAAAAGATGCTGAGTTTGTCGCAGAGGTCTTGTGAGGGAGGGATGTCGGTAGACTCGCTGGTGGGTTGGGCGAACTCCTTGCTGATGCTGAAGAGTTCCTTGCTGTTGTGTGCGTGGGTGGAGATTCTGTCTTCAATCGCTTTTTTCCTTGTTTCTCTGATGAGTTGATGGTGGGCGTTGGTGGCGGCTCTGAAGTTGTTGTGGGCTTCTGTGGATTTGGTGTTTCTCCAGGTCTTTTCGAGGCGGCGGCATGTGCGCCTGGACTCTCGAAGTTCGGTGGTAAACCATCTGGATTTCTTGGCACGGGTATTATTGTTTTTTTTGAGGGGGGCTATGGTGTTGGTGCTGTCCGAGATCCATCTATGCAGGGTTCGGGATGCGGTGTTGGGGTCGTCGTTTTCCGCGATGGTTGGGGTGGAGTTGTTGAGTGAGGAGGTGAGCTGGTCATCAGTGATTTTGGTCCAGTTTCTTTGTGGAGGCAGGTGCTGGTGTCTGTGGATGGTGGGTGTTCTGAAGGTGAAGTGGACGCAATGATGGTCGGTCCATGGGATTTCGGTGGTGTGGCTGAAGGTGATGGAGTTTCCTGTAGTGAAGAGGGGGTCGAGGGTATGTCCTGCTGAGTGCGTGGGCTCGGTCACGATCTGGCGGAGTCCAATGTTGTGGAGGTTGTCCAGGAGGCATGTGGTGTTGGGGTCCAGTTGATTGTCGAGGTGGAAGTTGAGGTCTCCCAGCAGGGTGTAGTTGGTGGATGCGATGGCATGCAGGGAGATAATGTCCGTGATGGAGTAGGCGAAGGGTCCGCGGGGTCCAGGGGGTTGGTAGATGAGGGTTCCTCGGAGGGCGGCGGTGGGGCTGGCCAGTATTTTGAAGTGAAGGTGTTCCATCAGTTTTGTGGACTCGTCAGGGAGTGTGCTCAGGCGGAGGCTGGATTTGTGGACGATGGCGATTCCTCCTCCTGGGTGGGTGGGGCGGTCCTTCCTGGAGATCTTGTATCCTTGGGGGATGGCGATGGCGATGTCCGGTCCTGAGGTGGTGTTGGTCCAGGTTTCGGTGAAGAATGCTACATCTGGGGTGGTGCTGTCGAGGAGGTCCCAGATTTCTGTGGCGTGTGTGTGGAGGGATCGGACGTTGAGGAGGATGCATTGCAGGGTCTTCGGTCGGTTGTGTTCTTGTGGACGGGTTGTGCTGGATCCGTGTTCTTGGCGGTGCTGCAGGTGTACCGGCAACGGTGACAGCTGAAGGGTCCATGGGTGTCGGCTGGTGATGCTAGCTTGCAGTTGTTGTTGCAGCCTGGGTTGAGTGCGTAGAGTGCTGCTGGGTCGTAGCGTTGGCGGGGCGGAGGTCTAGGGTTCCTGGTGCTGGTCGCGGACGGGTCGCAGACGGGTGCAGACGGGCTTGCCTTTGACGCGCCTTCGGTGCACCAGCGGCGCGCCTGCAGCCCACGGCCGCTGCGTGGCCGCGCAGTGGCCGCCATTAAGTAGGGGTCGGGGAGGGCTGGACAGCTGGGCGGCGGGAGCGGGGAGGGGAGCTGGATGGGGCCGGTCGCGCTGGGGGGGGAGGGGCCGTGGGGGCAGCAGCGGCGGGGAAAGGTAAAGGGAGGAAATAAGGGATAAAGAAAAAAGGGGAAATAAGCAGAAATAAGGCACAAAAGAGCAGAGATGCAGAAAAGAGCAGAAAGGTGAGAGATAGAAAGGGTAGAAAAACGAATGAAAACGAGTGAAGGAGCAGAGGGAGAGAAAGGGAAAATGGGCAGAAATAAGGCACAAAAGAGCAGAGGTGCAGAAAGGTGAAAGATAGAAAGGGGAGAAAAACGAGTGAAAACGAGTGAAGGAGCAGAGGGAGAGAAAGGGAAAATGGGCAGAAATAAGGCGCAAAAGAGCAGAGGTGCAGAAAGGTGAAAGATAGAAAGGGGAGAAAAACGAGTGAAGTAGCAGAAAGAAAGAAAGGAGACAGAGGTTCACTGGACCACCAGGGATGAGGCGCAGGGAAACCTGCGGGTGGAGGAGGGCCTCGATCACCAACACTCAAGAGTGCAGGGGCAGGGGCACCTCACTTAATGGTGGAGCTGCGAGGGTGGGAGAGCAATTTCACTGACAATGAGTCAGTGGTCTTGCTCCCCTGTCCCCGCAGTGGCCGCCATTAAGTAGGGGTCGGGGAGGGCTGGACAGCTGGGAGGCGGGAGCGGGGAGGGGAGCTGGATTGGGCCGGTCGCGCTGGGGGGGCGAGGGGCTGCGGAGGCAGCAGCCGCGGGGAAAGGTAAAGGGAGGAAAGAAGGGATAAAGAAAAAAGGGAAAATAAGCAGAAATAAGGCACAAAAGAGCAGAGATGCAGAAAAGAGCAGAAAGGTGAGAGATAGAAAAAGTAGAAAAACGAGTGAAAACGAGTGAAGGAGCAGAGGGAGAGAAAGGGAAAATGGGCAGAAATAAGGCACAAAAGAGCAGAGGTGCAGAAAGGTGAAAGATAGAAAGGGGAGAAAAACGAGTGAAAACGAGTGAAGGAGCAGAGGGAGAGAAAGGGAAAATGGGCAGAAATAAGGAGCAAAAGAGCAGAGGTGCAGAAAGGTGAAAGATAAAAAGGGGAGAAAAACGAGTGAAGTAGCAGAAAGAAAGAAAGGAGACAGAGGTTCACTGGACCACCAGGGATGAGGCGCAGGGAAACCTGCGGGTGGAGGAGGGCCTCGATCACCAACACTCAAGAGTGCAGGGGCAGGGGCACCTCAATTAATGGTGGAGCTGCGAGGGTGGGAGAGCAATTTCACTGACAATGAGCCAATCTTGCCCTTCCGGTATTGCTTTAATCATTGGGCAGCGACTCTTCCTGGCACTGGTCGCCATATGGATTACTGGGCCCTTCTCCGATAACAATTCAAAACACTGCCCATATAGGCTCAAAGCAAAATCAGTACCCTCCATACTTCACACCCTACACAGTGTAGTTTGCTAATTGTGTTAGTAAGCGATTAAGCACCACACCTAGTGGTAGCAAGCGCTAGACAAATATTACAATACAATACTACAAGTGAGCAAAGGCTCCTCTCCAGGGCAGATTTGAGCAGTAAAGTTCCAAAGGCTGCACCAACAGATGTCTCTGCTGCCAGTTATTGCTGGCCAGAGCTCAATGTACTTCAACTTCAGATGCCAGTAATGGCAGGCTTTGTGTGACATATCTGCAATGTTGTTGGTCAGCAGTATGGGACTAAGTGCCCTGAAATGTGCCATGCTATCCCAATTGCACTGTGACCAGCCTCAAAGGGTATGCAGGGGTAGCTTGATTTCCCTGTCTGGCAGGGTCAGCATGCTTCTAATGTCTGTAGAGGCAGATTGCGGGTCATACCTTCGCAATGGGAATAGTTAGCAAGATGGGACCAATAGTCTTGGATTCAGCACGATTAGCATTAGTTGTCTTGTGTGTGCATGTCCCCAGATGGATTGCCGTGCCGTCTCTGATTACCCCCTTTTTTGTGTATTGTCACAGAGCATCCCACTGCTCTGTGGCTTTTCTGGTTTGTCTTATTATAATTATAATGTAAGCATCTATAGCTCACAAAATCTTATTATCAAACCGCTATGTCTCACAACACGATAACTGCACCTTAGTGGTCATCACACATAACATAAAAAACTTCCCATATAGACTCGAAACAAAAAAAACCCTCCCGACCACACACTTTCCACAGCGTAGTTTGTGATCCATGCTTTAGCTCCCCACATAGAGGTAGTAAGCGCTATCCAAATGTAAAAGTACCAAGTAATCTGGGTCCACCTCCAAATAACTACTTAAGCACTTGCAAGCTTTTGCTGCTTGTTTTCAGTTGCCCCCTTTGTGCTTTTATCTGCTACACAGATGGTGGAGGGTGTCTTTAAAACCGCCCATGGGTGGCTATTTTAGAAGTGCCTATATAGTTGGGGACTTGTCACTGGCGTAACAAAAGTTTAAGGGTCCCCCCTGCAGTGTACGCGGAGGGACCCCTGCTCCAGATTTAATTCAGAGCGCTCAGGCCTGAGTACTATGCTGAGGGGGTCCTTGCAGCTCGGAGCCCTCCCCCCAAGATCCATGAAAATAATCTTTCATGTCTGCCATGAACTTAAGTTGTGTGCTGTTTTTGAACATGTGCCTTATTCCCAGAATGATCATTCATGTATTACTTTTCTTACCCAAAATGGATATGCTTGTGTTATTGATGGTTTCACACCAGCAGAATATTAAACAAACGGGCAGAAACCTAGACACCAGATACATTATATGTGAGATCAATCAATCTATCAGGGGTTTGTATAGCGCAGCTACTCACCCGTGAGGGTCTCAAGCCGCTGATGTATTGTAGCTCGTTCAAATGATATATGAACATACAACACAATCAGGTTCAAAACTGTAAAAACACGGTCACTTTTCTCTTGCCTTATTGGGAAAAATATAGAAAAACTGATACAATATCTTTTTACAAAATGTAGGAGAAAAGTGTGAAGAGCAAAAGAAATGTACCAAAAACATCTAAACCCGGAAAAAACACATAAGATAAAAACTTAAATGTAGGATATCTGCCTTTCTTCATGGTCAAACCGGATGTTTGGCCTTTGCTGGACCCTATTTTCGATTTCTTACTTTCTGAACACTTTAGTTGGCTAGCCTCCTGATAAGAGTCTCCGGGACAGAAAAGGCTCCAACTACCTTTGAACCCAGCAACTGGACTCTGACTGCTGTGAGTGCTCCCTCCCTAGTGGTGCCACTCCAGGTCTAGACCCCTGGAAGTGGGCCTGAAGGTGCTTTGATAGACTAGCTGTGGTCCTGTAAAGCAGAACCGACGCAGCGCATCTCCTCTCATCCACATTGGTACTGCTTCAGGGCGACGCATCCCCCATGCCAAACCTCTCATTTTGGCCTGCAGTCTCCTCGGATGCCCCACAGTGCAACATATCCTCAATTTAGGACTTCGCATCGCAAGCCCCTGGTTGACTGCATCCTAGAAGACGACACAGGACTCGGCATTGTGGCCTTCCAGCTCCTCGAAACTGCCTCTGCACGATGCTTCCTCAATGCAGTATCTCGCAATGCTCTGCAAACTCAGATTTAAGGTACTTTTGTTCAGTGAGCCTAACTTGGTCCCTGTATCCGGGCCGCGCTCCATCACGGTCAGCGTGAACTTGTGACTTTGTCCTGGTCCGGCGCAACCAGATAACCACAGTCGGCACTTTGTGCTTCTAAGCACTGTTTTTACTTAAAACTTTAGCATTGCATATCTTTGGTTCTACTGATTTTTGTCCTTTTGGCCTCATAATTATAAAATGTTATTAAAAGGAGTGTAGGTGCCATACTTCCCACCTTGACCAGGATCATGTAGGCCCATAGCTTTAAATGGGATGAAAAAACTGTGGAGGGGGTATTCCCATAGGTGCGTGGCCAATGTAATTAAAGGGCGTGGTTTAAAACACTAAAGCTTATAGCAGTAAGCATAGAGTGCTGCTGCACTGGTATTTTGCTGCTGCACTGGTATTTTGCTGCTTCTCTCCATTTATCCAGATATATAATACACAAGTAACATCACACCTACAACAGGCCAGGACCATTGGCTTTGTCAATGGTTGTAAATTGCATAAGATAGATAAGCAACCTTATATAATATTGAAAATATTTCCGTTCTTGTGGGCAAGGTTGTGGCTAAGGCTAGAGCTACCGACTTTTGAGCTAAGAAAGCAGGTTCGAGCCTCACGTCGGCTCAACACACTGTGATTCAGAACATGAAAATGTCCTTGTGTAATGTAACTGGTGCTCATGTTTGCACTATAAAAACTGAAAAATGGGTCTCTTTGAAGTAACATCAAAAGCGGTGACGGGTGGTACGAATACAGAGTTAAGCTCTTTTTTCCCACCCTGAAGGTAAAAATGGAGAGCCCTGCAGGGACCCGTCTCGGCATCTGCTTTCCGGCAGGACCTGGCCCACTTAACCCCTTCACTGCGGCGGCTATTCCGCCACAGTGCTAAGGGGGAGGGCGGCCGAGCGGCGGGCGCATGCTGGTGACGGAACTGCTCCGTCACCAGCGTTGGTTGCGCTGTGCTCATGAAAGAGCGGTTCCGTCACGGCCCCGCCCGCTCAATAGAACGCGCAGGCGCGAAATCAGCGCCGGGCAGACGCGGCGGCCGGGCCATGACGGAACCGCTCTGTCATCAGCACAGCGCGACCGCGGCTGATGACGGAGCGGTTCCGTCATCAGCAGGGGAGGGGTTAAAGCCCTGCGTAGGCCGTCAATGATGGCCGACCTCTCACAGCGCTTGTTCAGCCTTGAGCGATGCACCCGTCTGGTTTACTGATTAAAGGCCATCAAATGAGGACATATAGAGACACATAATTTTTCAAGTGCCATGTAGTATGGTAGCAAATATGTAGAATTTTGTATTATTATTATTTGTATTATGTTACTTATGTTGTAAAATGTATTGTAGTATGTTTTGCTTATAACGGACATCGAAATTACTACATGCCCCTTTGTGATTTTCTAAGGATACAATCCACCGGATCCCCTTTCAGAACAGCACTGAGAAGAAAAATTTAAGATTCTCAAACTGTTATCTTTTTTTTTTTTTTTTTTACTTTGCAGCTCTGAGGACCTGTTGTGGCAAGTCTAGCATTACAGCCAGCACTTGAAGTTTGGAGAAGTACTCATTGTGCAACCCTTGTAGTGGTAAATTATAAGGTTTAAAACCGTGTTGTAGACTTCCCCTTCTACCACAAGTTCCTTAGTCTGCACAATATGCTGGGCTTGCTGACAGGTAGACCACGCAATATTTTTGGATCTATACATTGCCAAGTCAACACGATTCCCAAATCATCAATTTCAAAATGAGGTCATACAAGCACACTCAGTCCTGGATTCTGTGATAGTGTTTACAAAAAACATTTAATGCAAGGATGGTATAATGTATATGTTTTCTGCCACCAACGCATGTTTTATGCTTAGATTGTCAAATGTACAAGCAGTCAAAGTCACATAGACATCTTCCTTTTGTATTTATGTATGCATGTGGTATTTGTATGACAGTAACCTAGCCAAAAAGGCAGCAGAGTGCTGCACAGGGCCTAAGTCAAGCATAAATTAAGATATTTTGAACACACACTCCTGCCTGCCCCTCTTACCCCCACCTCCCCCAGCGCCTCATCTTGGTGGTGTTTAATGTATTACATGGGTACAATTCATCAACGAGCAGATACCATAGATCAAGCCTAAATCAGGCATGCAGGCATGCTGTTTTTTCCAATTTCACTTATAAGCTCTTTTGTTGGCTCTGGCCAATCTTTAGTATGTGCAGAATTAAGATGATATAATCTCCTAAAGATACATTTCTATAACACAAAAATAAAACAAAAAGCAGACTGGTACAGCGGACCTGTCCAAGAAGAAACCAACTTTAAAACCAAAGAGCTCTCCCCTGAAGTACTGAAAAACTGCCTCCGGACCCACCTCCGCACCCGACGCCCACGGACCAAGTCCAAGTGGCCCACGGGTCCTGCGAAGGTTCTCCAGCGATTCTGATCCAGAGTTCACCGTAGAATGACCGCTGCCGGCCTCCACATAGACGCCTGCAGCCTCAATCAGAAGACTCCCCCTGAACGGTAAGCTGTTCCCAACGCAATAATACACCCCTGCAACCAAAGCCCCTGGGCCTGGGGGAGCTTGCCCAATGGTATCCCTACACCCCCTAGCATCAGAATTCACCTGGGCAGCTGTGGGTTTTCTTCGTTCAGCTTCCTGGCCCAAGCCTGCAGCCTTTCCCCAAGACCGATCTCTCCAATTGATTTGCATTGGGCACCGGATGCTGTGTTGGCACTCTGCACCCGGCCGCCCCTGTGCCACTGGTAGCTAGAGGAAATTCGAACAAATGACCCGGCAACTCCTCTGAAGTGTCACTGTGAATGTATTGAGGAGTGATCACTGGGGGTCCCCCTCGTGCCAATGCCTTTCCTGAAGCCCTTTGAGTCCAATGGGCATTGCGCGCCTGGACCTGATCACAAAGTTAAAAAACTGATGCCACTTGACTGTCTCTACACCAGGGGCCTGGTCTTGATTTCCCTACAGACAATTCTGTCTCCATCCTGACCACATGGAAGGCAGGTCACAAGCGCATTGACATTAATGGATGTTAGATTCAAGTAAGACTCTAAGAGGAAACACTCCTCATCCTCATGAGACACTGCTGTTATTCCTTTGAGTCAGGAGCCCAGTTACATGGCGTGTGACAAACACTTCCCTATTTCAGCAGACATCCCCTTCCAAAAGAGAACGAAAAAAACACAGAGCAGGACTGATCCACCATCACTGACAACAACAGGGATTTACAATGCAATAGGTCTCGCATTATTAAAGTTAGAGCTATTGGCATTGCTAATAATAATGCAACACCAATAGCTCAAACTTTAATCCCTTCACTGCTGGCCCGTTTCCGCCCCTGTGCGGTAAACAAATGAACATGGGCGGGCCATGACGAACCCCAGCCGTCATCAGCACACGAGCACCGTAGTGCATGACGGCTGGGGTTCGTCATCAGCATGCAAGGGGTTAATAATGCGATACCTATTGCATTGCAAATGCTTGTTTTCATTTATGAATATTCCCATTTTAGAAGTTTTGAGGCCAATTCACAAAGGCACGCAAGAGTACGTGGAAAAGTAATAGAGAATACTGCTCCAGGTACACACGAATGCCTTTGTGAATTGGTCCGTAGTTTCCATTGTGCACTTAAGCGTTACACCCACAACACACTCCCCACCTTTTGTTACTAGCAACTTGCTACTGGTGGAGATTTGATATGCAATAAACCAAGCCAGTAGCTGCAAATTAAACCTAAACTTAGCCACTGAGGGCACAATGTGCCGCCTGGGTTCACGTACATCACTTAACAGTCTGTACCTTTGTTTACAACTCTTGGGGAATGCATCAGCGCAGCTATTAGCACATAGAGGCCCCCCACTACACACAGAGATGGGGTCGGTGTAACCGCAACTCATTTTGAGGTTTGTAACATAACAATTGTATTTGTAAAGTGCACGTTCACCCCAGCAGCAATATCTTGTGGCAGACTGAAATAACAGAAGTTTATTGTTTAGGAACTGTTATCGACCTCGGAAGAATGAAAGGCTCAATGAGAAGCTGCCAGGACTAAAACCTGTGACCATACAGTAAAACACAGATTTTTGCAGTGGATGCATTAACCACCCGTCCTCGTTCCCATAAAAAAACTCAGTCGCATCTTCAGTGAAAATCAACCCCATAAGCTCCTGTTCTAAAAATTTTATCTGGTCTATAAATCACGACTTTATAAAACACAACTGAAAGTATTTGTATCCAAAGAAAAGTTCCACAGCGGATCTTGCAGTAAGCACCTCTGTTTTCTAATGTCCCTCTTATGTCCAATTGGAGCTGTTATGCTGAATGTTGTGCTGATAACCTCCAGGACCTGCTGCGGTTTTGGTCCTACTGGAAATCCAGACAGAGATTTATGAAACAGAACGGAGGCAGCACCAAGGATGAAGTAGCCAGGACAATGTAGTATCAAAAATAAATTTTATTCTCATATAAAGGACAGCCAACGCGTTTCGCTCCCCAACCATGGGAGCTTCGTCAGGGCGAGAGTTTAGATCAGAACTTGAATTGATGAGGAATAACGTCAATGGGATCGTTAGGCCAGTAAAGATGCCTATATCAAAAATCCGTTATCCGGATAGAATTATATCCACGTCAAGGTATTTATTATAACAGACACAAGTGATCCAAGAGAATAAAGTTCCAAGGTATAGTATACGGGTTATGGCATCCAAAGAACAGTATGTGTGCAGACCATAATAAGCTGCCAAAACAATTGCTCAAGAGCCTCCTAACAGTACCATGTCCCCATGACGGATTCGATCGGCCTTTGTATTTGAGAACCACAATTAAATTCCTGATTATCAGGGGATGTGAGGGGCCGTGACAGGTAGCAGGTGACTCGCCTGTTGTTACTCCTTCTGAGTCGTGAGTGGGTTCTGCTTCACTGTCTTCCTGCCGCGAGTAAATATTTCAACTAAAAAAGCCGATGGAACCGTACTCTGGGAGACACAACTCCTGAAAAACTAGACACATTCGTGCGTAGATACATTTGAGAAATTCCACGTCACAAAGTAAAGCAACAAGTCCTGCCATTAACCATTGATCTGTAAACATTAAACAGGACATTCACACTGTTGGAACCCCCCCCCACCCTCAATACAGTGTCGGAGACGGGAGTCTGTGACGCTCATGTTACTTTCCGGCTGTTGCCACCTCACTTTAGGTAACTTGTAGTAGGTTCTGTCCCTAGGAGCAGGCGCCCTTGCTTCCTCATAGAGCCAACCCCATGACCTACAGTGTCAATGTGGATATTCATACCCCTGAACATCCCATGGCTACTAAGGGACCCCCACCACCACTGAACTTTACCTTCGAAGTAGTGTAGGGAGGGCTCAGTCACGTCTTTGTCGTTCCACTACTTTTTCAGCCCCCCCCTTAACCCTGACAGTTCTCTTTGCCACTCAAGGAACTCTTCACCTCTCACCTCCTTGGGGACCATACGGTCTCCTCGTCTCAGGGGGTGCCCCATCCCTCCCTGCTGCACATGTACCCACCTAGGGAGACCCCTTTACTTGCCTTCAGCCCCCTATAATTCCATGTAACCCACAGATTCCCCCAGCACCCCTCACCTCCTCCAGGAGCTGGCCGTTCCCCACCGGCAGGTACTTCTGGGACCCTCGGAGGCGGGTCATCTTCTGGAGGAGTCTGTAGAGGCTGTTGGCTCCCATCTTGGATGGTTGATGGCTGCCGAGGGGCTCACCTGCCGGCCGGGCCGTGTCCCGCTGCTGCCGAGGCTCCATGCGGCAAAGGGAGACCGCTGAGAGCTGCACCTGTGCAGATGAGGGCCCAGCCCCCGACCCGCCAGGGAGCACAGCCTGCAGGGGGCGAGGCCAAGGAGGCAGTGTCCTGAGCCCCCGCCGTGCAGCGGCACTGCACTCCCAGGTGCTCGCCCGGGCATGGAGCATGCTCTGCAGGGGGCTGGCACGGCACAGGCTCGCAGGCACTGCACCAAGTCCGCACTGTGTACCATGCTCCACCCGTGCACTGGCCCACCACCATGCACAGGGAGACAGTGCACAGCGTTCCTGGTGTGCGCCAACTGGTGGGGCACTGCTACCGGGATACGAGCTGGCAGGGTGCGAACTGTCTCACCAGTGCGCGTTGGCAGGGTGGGCTCCGAATCCTCATTGCACGTCAACAGGGTGGGCGCTACCTTGTGGGGACGTGCTGGTATCCGGGACGCTGTCTCCCCCCTGCGTTTAGCAAATGCGGGCTCTGCTTTTAGACTGCTAGCGGGTGGCATAGCGTGTCCTGTCTCCCCGCTGCGCTTTGGCAGGGGGGGTGCTGTATCCTCCGAGCATGTTGGCAGGACGCACACAATTTCTTTAGTGTGAACTTGCGGACAGGGTACTATCTCTTCAGTGTTAGCTGGCAAAGAGCTATACAAAATACTTAAAATAAAATATATAACACAGTGAATTAATAACTTGTTAAAATTACTACTTTTGTCCCAAAAAGTTCTAGCTTGAGGAGAGACTTCCGCAGCCCCATCAATAGAGGCCACAAAAAGAAAAACAAGACGTGAGCATGCACTGCCGAAACCGAAACCTGTGGTGACGCGGGGCTCCAATGCCCGAGGGAGAGCCCCGCGGAGGCTGTAGAAGTCCGGAGTGGTGCCGATGCGTTGAGTGGGGCTTAGTTGTACTGGGGGTGGCGGGGGGGGGGGGGGTGTGGTGTGTGTCTCTGTATGTGTGCGCTCGTGTGTGTGTGTGTGTGCGTGCATGTGCGCTCGTGTGTGCATGTGTCTCTCTGTGTGTGCGCTCGTGTGTGTGCCTGTGTCTCTCTGTGTGTGCGCTTGTGTGTGTGCGTGCGTGTATCTCTCTGTGTGTGCGCTTGTGTGTGTGCGTGCGTGTATCTCTCTGTGTGTGCGCTCGTGTGTGTGTGTGCGTGCATGTGCGAAACAAAAGCAGGGGGGTGTGGCTGTGTGTGTATGCGAGAAGTGCATGAGGCTTTCAAGGGAGACAGGAGATGGTGAACGCGCGCGACCTGATCCGATTTTGGCATACTGCACGTGCCCATCTCCTGTCTTCTTGAAAGCAGACTTGACGACTGTAGGTCTCACTGAGACATCGCTTCGCGATGCGTCGCATGTACGAGACCTAAAAACCAAGGGAGAGAGGAAAGAGCAGGTAGGTATGTCTTTTAAACGATACAGCACTAGGAGGTGATTGGCAGAGCAACAGCAAGACTAAAGGGGAAGTAGAGAAGTAAAATAAGATATTAGGTTAAGGGGAAATGAGGAGACTAGAGAAGAAAGAGGTGATGAGAGAAAAGTGAAACAAAGATGGAAAGACAAATAGGAGAGAGGATGGAGAAAAGAAAAGTGTGTAAGAAGCAAGTGATAACAACAATAAAGATATATAGTGCGAAGAGTTAAAGAAGTTAGTGAGAAGAAAAACCTAAGGTAAGACAAGGAGATGAAAGACAGTTGACTGAAGGAAAGCAAATAGATGAAGTCAGAAGAGAGAAAACACGAACAGGAGATAAGAGTGAGAGACTAGAACATAGTTAGAGGTGAGATAGATGTAAACATAAAAAAGAAAGACTAAAGTGGGCTAAAGAGAAGAAGAAGGACTAAAGTGGGTGAAAGAGAAGATGAAAGACCAAAGTGGGTGAGAGAGAAGAAAGAAGAAGGACATAAAACAGAAAGAGAGAGAACAAAAGAAAGTGATTGCAGAGGAGTGAAAGACAAGACAGTTGGAGATGAACTAGACCAAGTACAGCCAGGGGGTAGTTTGCAGCCCTCTTGACCTTTATGTGCGGCCCCCCTGGTGAACAGCAACATGGTCTGCTGTATACTTGCTGAGAACGAATATACAGAAAATAATGTTAAATAAACAGGCAAGCATTTATTTGCAGGTTAACTGAAGTTATGAAGTAACTAAGGCGTTCTCCTGCACCTCTTAACTTTAGGAACACCTTTATTTTTAAATACATCTTGCAACAAATGTGTAAAAATAGGATTATCATCTTCAAAATTCAAAAAAGTGTATTTAACACCTTTGCTGCTAAGGCAATTCCCATCCTGTGCTGGAAATTGCTATTCTTCTTTATTCATGACGAGCTCAGCTCGTCATAAGCACAGCTCCAGTGTGCCTCATGACGAGCAGAGCTCGTCATGAGCAGGGTAGGGGTTAATGAACAATCTGAAGCATTTTACCATACCACTGCATTAAGAGTTATTTTTTTTAAGTGATAGTTTTCAAACATGAATTTAGAAACATTCATGCTACCTCATCCCACCCTGACAACAATGTCAATAGTGAACTACTTCAACACGCAGTACGTGACTCTCAACCCCCTCCCCAGAACCTCATGCAACTGACGCCCCAACACTGCCCCTGCCTCCCCGCACACTCGGCTCGCCTAGATCACGCACGGACAGCTCACTCACAAAAGGGCATCTTAACAATGTTAGACTCTCCACCCCCCATGTTTAACATACCCACCCAGAACACCCCCACCAACATAGAAACTGGGCAGCGGCTCACCCTGCTTGAAAGCCAGATAACAACCATAATCCAGGGTCTTACTGAAATCCTAACCAATCTCGCCGCACCCTTAAAGCCTCATTGTTTTCCTTCCTTCCCCTCTCTCTCTCTCAACAGAGGCTTTCCAAGGCTCTCCACTCAAAAGGGATCTCTACTCCCCTCTCTGATCCGACACAGAGACCAAAAAGAACTAGAGATGAAATGTGTCAGAGTGAAGCGGCAACTCTCACTTCCCCGTATGACAATCCTATTACGGCCACCCTCCAATCCAAATTACAGTTGATAACCTAACTGGGAAGAGAACAGGCCCCTCCAAAATCCCCTAGACACCAGGTCACACGCACTACCATCCCCATGGTCCCCCGCACGAAAAAACCCATAACTGAGATGTCCCCACCAACTGCATGCACATAAACTGCAGATCAGCCACCAAGCATGCCACAGAGCTAGCGGAATCCATCCTCACCTACGACATAGACATAGCATTCATCACTGAGACATGGCTAAATGACTTCTCATTACCACTCATGGATACTCTTGTCCCCCCTGGCTTTGTAATCACCAACACAGATAGAAAAGATCAAAGAGGTGGAGGCATAGCAATCATCCACAAAAACAATATCTCCGTGACAGAAATAGACTCCTTCTACTACAACACCTTTGAGTACCTAACCGCCAACATCAACACTAGCAACAACAAAACACTTATCTGCCATCTTACTTACCACCCCCCAGGCAACACCACCACATTCACTGAACACCTGTCTGACCCGATTGCCCACTGCTCTCTCCGAGACACGAACAATCTTATTCTGGGCGACCTCAATCTACACTGGAATGAAGAAAACAACCTGCTAATCCAGAACCTGAAGGAGCTGCTTCATAGTAACAACCTTACCCAACACTGCTTAGAGGAAACCCACGATAGAGGAGCAATCCTAGTCGCCATTATTGCCCAGCACAACACTGTCACGATAAACCGCACCCTGCCCGTGAACTGGTCTGACCACCACTTAATCCTTTTCCACCTCACTCAGCCGATCACACTTAAACCCTCCACCCAATACCCTCCGAAACGGACTAGAAATCTCAATCAGATTAACATGATTGACCTAGAGGGAAGAGTTAACTCTCTCCTCACTGCCTCCATGGATGATCTATCCACAACAGAACTTACCTTCCACTACAACACAAACATGACATCCATTCTAGATCAAGTAGGCCCCTTGAAACTAAACAACACCAGGAACATCCCTTCCAGATCTTGGTTCAACACCGGCATTAACAACGAAAGAAGACAACTAAGAGCTACAGAAAGACTATGGAGGAGCAACCCCTCCTTAAGCCTACCCGAACAACTCAAAGCAGCCCGAAGGAAATACAAAAAAAACATCAGCAGCGGAAAATCCAACTTCTTCTGCGTCGCCCTGGACAACTAAAAAAACAGGCCCAACGAGCTGTTGAAAATCATTAGGCAACAAACCTCCAAGCCCCTGGAATCCTCCCTACAGGCCTCCAAGGACTTGTGTGAAAACTTCACCAACTTCTCTGACGAAAAAATCACCAAGATTGAGCTCTCACTGGACATCAACATCAGCCCCGTCGTCAAAAGCCTGCCCCCAGTGACAGTAGATAGCACTCTCAAGCACCCACAAAAACCTTGAAGTCCTTCAACCCCATTCCAGAAACCGAGATCCTCAAACTGATCTCCACCTCCAAACCAGCCTCTCATGTCCTTGACCACTTACCCACCCAACTGACCAAAAAACGGAAACTCTTCATAGCCCCGTTCTGGTGCAAGATCATAAACAGCTCCCTGAGAACCGGCATCATACCTGAATGCCTCACAGTTGGCCAAGTTACGCCACTACTAAAAAAAACAGACCTTGACACCAAGGAAGTGAATAACTTCAGACCCATCTCCAATCTCCCCCTCCTATCCAAACCCCTTGAAAAATGTGTCCACCAACAACTGACTCATGGACAGCATCAACCTTCTGACCACCACCAATCGGGTTTCAGAAAAGGCTGTAGCACCGAGACCGCGATCCTTAACATCACTGACTACATCCACAAATCCCTCGATACAGACCAATGTTGCCTCCTCGTTCTCCTAGACCTATCGGCAGCCTTTGACACGGTTGATCACCAACTTCTCATCAAGGCTTCGCAAGAAAGGGTAGGTGCTGATGAGGTGGTCCTACACTGGTTCGCCTCCTTCTCACACAGCTTCTCACAAAGGATAAAATTAAAAACTTTACCTCCGACATACACCCCCTCAACAGGGGTGTCCCCCAAAGTTCAGTGCTCTCACCTCAAATGTTCAACATATACATGGAACCCCTCACCACCCTACTCAAAAATGCTAACATCCCTTTCCACCTCTATGCAGATGACACCCAGATCTATCTAGAAACCCCCTCTATAGATGACATTCACAGACTAAATGTCACTCTAAAAGAAATCCAACATTGGCTGTCGCTTAACCACTTAAAACTAAACCAAGATAAAACCGAAATCTACCTCATCTCCAACAAAGAAGAGAACCCTCATATTTCAGAATGGCTAAAAGCTTTGGATGCTCTTAACAGCAATCACACTCTGACCCACTCCGTAAAATCATTAGAAATCACCCTAGACTCAAAACTCGACATGGCCAAACACATCAAGAACACCACAAAGAGTGCCTTCTTCAACCTGAAGCTATTTAACAAAATCAAACCATTCATCCCAACAAACGACATCAAATAGCCACGCAATCACTGGTGCTATCCAGACTCGACTATGGGAATGCCACCCTCACTGGTACAACAAAATCTCACCTAGTTCCCCTCAAAACTACTCTCAAAGCAGCAGCTAGAATGGTCACTGGAATCAGGAAATACGATCACATTTCACCAGCACTCAGAGAACTAAAATGGCTCCCAGTCGAATTGCCTGCCAGTTTCAAAACTGCCTGTCTCACGCACAAAGCCCTGCACACAGCAGAACCTGAGTATTTGGCTGCTTAACTCTAGAGGGCAAGTCAAACAAGGAACCTCAGGAGCTCCAGCACCTTACTACTCATCCCCATGAAAACACACAAACAAAAAACTGCCACACGGTCCTTCGCTGGAAACGCGCCAAAATCTGGAACACCATCCCAGTCGGTATAAGGACTATCTCGTCCTTCAGAAAATTTAAAAAACACCTAAAAGTCATTTTCCTCAACCACTCTCTCCCGAATGGATAGCCACCATCTAAACGCAAATTACTGCTCGCCGTCTCTCCCAGACATTGTAGCTCTAAGACTTACCTCCTCCCTGCTATTTGACCCCTTATTGCCCCCCCCCCTAAGTGGTTCAACCCCAAGACAACGTGCACTCTATGAGGTTATCTCAGGACTCATGGACTACCTCAATGCTGCTCAGCACACTTGGACTTCCAAACCTACTGCTTTATTGTAACAACCCCAAGACAACGTGCACTCTATAAGGTTATCTGATGATTCACTGACTACCTCAATGCTGCTCAGCACACTTGGACTTCAGAACCTATATGTAGAATAATACTTTATTGTATGATTCTTGCTCAAAACTGTTGTGAAGCGCTCCGATACCCTCGGGTCAGGCCAGCGCTATATAAAACTCCTAAATAAATAAACGAAGAGGCAAGTCACTTGTCATGGACAACGTTATAATCAAATGCAGGAGAAGGTTTTGTACAACGCACATTCTGAACCCATGTATTTTGAGGTGCTCTTATATACCATAATGAAGCAAAAGGGGGCAAAGGGGAAAATCATTGCCTAAGATCACTGAGTTTGGCCAAGGAGAAAGATGTGATTGATCCCAGGTTTTCGGTTTTCACATTGTGCATTCAGCCACTAGACGCATATGCTTCACTTCCTGTTTGACTGCCTTACACAATTCCTGCCCACCCAGACCGCCTGCCAATCAGTGCAGCCTTTGGTCACACCACAGACCATACTTTGTGACCCCTGAGTAAATGATTGTGAGTACCCATGAACTAGACCTTAGAGGGAGTCAGAGAAGTTTGCCTCTGCATACTTGAGTCTTCTGTTCCCACTAGATCAAGGCCTGCAGCAAAAGCTAAACAAAATATTGTAAATTAAGCTGTTACAAATAAACAAGAAGATCAAAGTCAATATTTTCCCTAAACAATTTACAAGGCAACCACGTCTGCTTTAAAAAAAAAAAGATCTTTATTAGTTTTTAAAGTTATTTGCGGTATTGACAATAACTCGGGATTGCTCTTTAATGATACTGTTATGCCGCAAAAGAGTCATTTTAGTATCAACTTACACATATGCTATGAGTTGGCCATATACAGAGTTTGTTTCAGCTTGGATGAGATAACAAACAACTTATAACCGTGACAGGTAAGGAAATCAAATCGTTAGTTATGGAACGCTGAAACAATGTTTACCAACAATACATTATGGACTATTACTTTAGTGACTTGGGAGGGCTAATGCCAATAGATCTGTGTGGAATTTGGTGAGGGAGTGGGTTGCTCGTAGGTGTAGTGAAGGGTTTGAACCATTCCAGCAACAAAACAAATAGTAGGAGCTACTGGGGCTGGAGTGTCCTCCAGCATCAATACCACCTCCATAAAGTAACTATGACCTTTTGTGAGGTCAAGGCCCTGGTGTCCTTTCTAGTTTTAATCTTCAGGGCCTGTGTCAATTCACCATTGCAGCACCAATGGTTGTTTCCTAATCCCTCTTGATTCCTCCCTCAAAAGAGCTGCATCAGCCCAGCGTGCAGTTACCCTGCGCTAAGCTTCCAAAAATAGTTCTACATCCCAAAATATGGCTTCACACGGCTGAAAAAGCCCCAGGATGCATCCCTCCAGAGCATTTAGGTCAGCCTGTCCTGCTATACCCATTGATGTGTCTGTAACTCCCGGGAGGGGGACAGCCTCATAGCATGTGCTAAATCCCTGCCTGTGGAGCATGGCTTCTGGGGTAATCAGGCCTGGCCTCAGGACATTTTCAATTGCATTTACTTTGGGTAAGGTAAGCTCCACTGTAGTGGGTTATCTTTTAACTTCTGTGGACCCCAAGTTACATATTTCTGGAATCCGGGGACCCCCAGTGAGTCTTTATTCGAACCCGGAGATGCAATTTTGATCATTTGAACTGCAAAACAATACACAAAAATATGGAAACAATTATTGATTAAACAAAAACACAAACGATTACATATTTTACTTAATTCACAACAAATATAAAATAATAATAATAATTTCAAAGGGAAAGTTGGATCGTTTCTAAATTCAATTGAGGCACTCATTGTCCATACTGTATTCTTTTTTTATGCACTTGGACTGCTCCCATGAATCAATACATGGATATCAACTGAATTTTGTAGCCTCAAATTTCAAATTCCATCACATTTGTGGAACATTTTAATTTTAACCATGTTTCAGTTTGCTTCTTTATTTATATACATCTTACTAATCTATTAATATTATTTCATTTTCTAAGCAGTCACGGACCATCAGTGGTTCCCGGACCTCAGGTTAATAACTACTGCGCTACTGAGTATATTAAACTGGATGTATTTGAACCTGGCATTGCTGGAAACATTGTGTGGGTAAGCCAATGTCCTTTCCCATTTTTAACATTTTTTATAATTCTCTTTATTGATTTTATTGAATGAACTAAACCAGTACATGTACACGTGCCAGAAGCCAGTATGTCACCTCTCCAAGTACTAATACTATTGAGTATTCTTCTCATAATGATACAGTTCCACATCTCGCAATCAATATTCCTTCCAGATGACTCAGGCTTATTCCAGGGCTGTCTTGGCCTGTATCCACGGTTTCCAATTTTTTCCATATTTCTTGTGCACCCCTCAGGCTTTATATACCAGTTTCTCGACCACAGGGCAGTGTTTCATCCCATTGGTCCGCACATTGATTGAGGAGGCACGAGCATCTTGCCAGGGGTGCCCTATATCTCTCTTTGACATCCAGTAAATGTAAATGTAAATGTACAGGAATTTATATAGCGCAAATCACCAACCGGTCTCTAAGCGCTTGCTTAGGGAACCCGTCCAGTAGACCATGTCCACTAGGGCTCGGGCACCACAAGATCCCCCCAGGTTGACCATGATGTCCAGAAGAATTATTTTAGGGTCCAGTTCGAAGTAATCATCTAAAACACTGCCCAAGGCTATGTTGACAGCTTGCAAGTAACTGCAAATGACTGGGGAGCGGGTGGAGCATACCCATCTTCAAGAGAGTGATTCCTCCTATCTTTCACACGGGTAATGTTTTTCCAAAGTACTATTTGGGACCTTAAGGCAACCACTGCTTTGGTTCCTTTCGTCAGTTGACCAGTTTAGCAGATCCCAGTCAGAATGGAATAGTCCTCTCCCATGATAACAAAAAGTTGTCCGCTCCCATTTAATTGTCCCACCACACATATCTATCTACTCAACGCTCTAGACCGTAAGAGCTGGAGAAGGGAATACGAATGACTTGAACCTGTTCACTCGTAATGCACACACATCTGGAAGAGTCCAATCAATCTTGGACATGTCGGCAATAACATCTTTTATTTAAAGCAGCATGTCATCACAAACACACCAGCATCAGTTTAATAAGGAACGGGGCCTTAGGGGCAGGGGGTTCAGGGTTTTGCAATCTACCAAAGGGCTGTACTTGGGTATTACACTTGAGTATATAGAGAAATTAAGAGAGAGAATGTAGAGAGAGCGAAGACAGTGGAAATAATAGTGTAGCAGAGAGAGTGAATGAGATCAAGGAATAAAGTGTGAAGAAAACAAGGGGCATGGAGAGTTAAGAAAGCAAGGGGAGGTTGGTTGAAGAGTTAGAAAAAAAAATCGAAAGAAGAAGAAAGAAAAGAGAAACAGACAGACTGGGAGAGAATTGGAAAAAGAGAAAGATGTAGAAAGAGACTAAGGAAAGAGAGCAAAAGGCGAGAGAGTAAAAAAGGGAGTACGACAGGAGGAGAGAGATACACAAAGAGACAGAGGGAGAGGAAGAAAAGATAGTTAAAGGGAGTGAGACCCTGAGAGAGAGAGGGAGTAGAGAGAAAGAGAACAAGCATTTGCAATGCAATAGATCTCGCATTATTAAAAGTTTCAGCTATTGGCATTGCACATTATAATGCAATGCCAACACCTCAAGATTTCAGTAATGCAAGACCTATTGCATTGCAAATGCTTGTTATTACTTGCAGTTCATAAAGCGAGCAGTGAACAGGCATCAAAGACTGCAAGTAAACTGCAGGCCATGGGTGAAAATCGTATTTATTTTTCTCAATCTGTTATGATAAGGCTAATAAAAAGGTACCTTTGGGTAGTAATAGGAGATAACGCCAAGCACTTTGCTACGTTTTAAATCCTGACTTTGTGTTATCCCTTGCCATACAATCTTAGCTCCTAATCCCAAACATTGAAGCCGATGTGTGACTTCTAACCCTGGAAACCCTTATTGTCTTATATAACACCCTGTACATTGATTTACATTAAACAGTTGCATGATTTATTGTCAATGTATAATGTATACATGTGATGTTAAGTGTTATGACACCTTACAGTGGGATGGTTAGCGCTATAAAAATATTAAATACAACAAATTAGCGAGTGCCATTTAAATTGTTATTTGTATAAATACTCACACATACGGATGCATGTGACACTCTTACAGCGCATGCATAGCTCTTTCACAGGGGGTTGCACAAAGTCAAAGACCTGACTCCAAATGTCTTAATTTTCTCTTAAGTACTCGTGAGGTGATAGCAAGCTGTGTGGCTTTGTTTCACAGGGTGTATTACAGAAAGTTGGAGCTTTTGACTTTGCATTATTATTTGCAACACCAAAAGCTTAAACTTTCGGTAATGCAGGACCTATTGCTTCGCAAATGATTGTTTTTAAATATATCTATTTGCAGGAACATGACGGCTTTGCTCCACTCACAAGAGTATCACTCAAAGTGTCACAAGTAATGATTTGACACGTCACACAAATCAGACTGAAAACATGGAAATGTCACAGATAAGCACAATGAAAACTTGCCACCTATGATCAGGAGTTATATAGTCCCCATGAATGAGTTTGTTTCTTAGCCTCTTTATTAGAGGCTTTAATAAAAGACATAAAAGACCCATTGGTCCAGGGTAGCAACCCCAACGGTTTTAAGGACAAGTCATCCGTGTTCTAAAAAAACCAACTAAATAGTACCTTAGGACACCAGAAATCTGTCAAAGGCAATGGTGGAATAAAATAAAAAGTAAGAGATTTCAGAGGTGTAGAAAAGAAACAATGGATCAAATTGTTTAAAGACACAAAAGCAAACAATTCCAGGAATTTATGGAACCTTGGTAACCATATATTGTCACAGAAAACCCAACTGATCCGCTGAAATATATCAAATGCGACCTGGGCAAGTTACACTGGAAAGCTATAGGCTGGAGACAATTATTATTATTATATTATTATTATAGGGGTTTGTAAAGCGCCTGGTGACGCCTCCCGGCATGTCCCCGCGCTGTGGAGAGAGAGTACTTTTAGGAGGAGAGACAGAGAACCTACAACTAAAGAGTAAATAGACAGGTTTTCAATAACTTTCTGAAAGATGACTCATTCGTTTCTTGCCTGATGTTCGTGGGGAGGGCATTCCACTTCTTGGCTGCAAGAGTGCGAAAGGACCTACCTCCCATTCTAGCTTTTTTGGAGAGCGATGTTTTAAGCAAGCCCATTCCTTTAGATCTGAGAGATCTGTTGGGCTCATACGGTACTGCCAGATCGGCCAGGTAGGAAGGGGCTTTTTGGTAGATAATCTGTAGAGTAAATATCCACAGCAATTGATGAAGGAAGTAAGTTTATTTGTACAAAGAGAAGCACTCCCTGCATACAGCTCAAGTCTCCTGGAGTTCAGCGGTAACTGACTCCACAATACAGTTGCAATACAGAATACATTCATAACAAACTGTACATGGTCTCGAGTGATGCACAATCAAACAACAATAACACTCGAGACATGTGCTTGAATAATAACACTGGCACGAGTCGGCACGAGTCTATGTGAAAGGATGCGCGAGGAAATACTCGCGCTGAGCATATACTCGCGCTGACTCGTGCATAGAATACACAACACACCTTCCCTCCTTATAAAAGGGGAAAAGAAAGAAAAAAAAGAAAAAAAACACTGAAAATTACATTTTTCCTGTCATATAAGCAACAAAATCAGACAACCACTTTGGTTTCTTAGAAACTCTTTTGGGTAAAGGAACACCATGTAGAACAGCAACGTCCTGACTGGAGGTACTATTACTAGAACAAGAAGGTACTGTATATGTAGTATTCTGATTGGTATAACAGGTGCTTGAACAACAAGGTAAAGCATCTGTGTTATCACGAACTATACCCTCACTGGAATCCTCATCCAAAAAAGAAAGATCAGGATGTTCAGGAACAGGTTCTTTGCAATAAACATTCTTGTCAGCTTTAAGAATAGCAATTCTACTCAGGTTCCAAACTTTATTGTTAGATAATCTCACAGAGTTTTTTAATACCTTTAAAACTTCAAAAGGACCCATAAATGAACTTTCACCTTTCTTGACCTTCCATGGTTTTTTAACTTTTACCATCATACCAACTTCCACTTTCGGAACCTTTTTTGAACCACATTTCTCATCAAAGTACTTTTTATTAGAGCAGTGAGTGCGAATAAGATTTTCCTTAACTATACTCAGATCTACACTTGAAGAAGTAGATTTGACCAACCACGAAGGATTCACCTTAGTTCTAGGGATTCTTCCCCTCATGACCTCAAAAGGAGAATATCCAGTCATGGAATTCATGGTTGTCCTGTACATCCACACTTTTTTAAAAATTTCAATTTCCCATTTTTTGTCATCATTACCAGTAAACAGTATAGCACTCTTCAAAACCCTATTGAATCTCTCTATTACTCCATTCCCACTAGGATTGTATAAAGAAGTAGTGGAATGGGCAATTCCAAGCCTTGAAAAATAATCATGGGCTTTCTTTGAATTGAATTGCACACCATTGTCTGAAATAATTCTTACTGGAAGACCTTCTTCAATAAAAACTTTATCTAAAAAACAAAGAACCGAATCTGTATCTATTTTCTGGACAATTTTGATAATTGGCCATTTAGAAAAAATGTCAATGGCTGCAATGACATACTTAGATTCGCAACCAATAGGACCCATGATGTCTATGGCAATGGTTTCCCAAGGGTTGTTGGGAATGGTATGCGCACCCATATTGGGTTTTAAGGTAACTAAAGACTTATCTGAATTAGCACATACTACACAATTCCTAACTAACCGTTCAATAAACATATCCATCCCTGGCCACCAAAATAAATGTTTAACTTGTTGCTTAGTCCTAACCATGCCACTATGACCTTCATGACCCTGTAACACTATAACTTTCCTCACACCCATAGGTGGAACAATACGCTCACCTCTTTTGATGATGTTCTCACAACATGAAAGTTCTGACCTCACTTCCCAGAAACTTTTCAACTCAGAGTTCAAACACTTCTTGTCGGGCCAAGTACCAGTAATATAACTAGCAACATTCTTTAAATTTTCGTCAACTTCAAATTTCTCTTTCCACAGAGTTTGATCAATAGAAATAGGACCCTCATCATGAATCATGGCAATCTGAAAATTGTCCCATTCATTGTGTAAATCCTCCTGAATAGGTAGAGGCATCCTAGATAAAAAATCATCAGAGACATTCTCTTTGCCAGGTAAATATTGTATGTTATAAATAAAGTCTTGTAAACGCATGGACATGCGTGCAATGCGGGCTGAAGCTCTCAACATGCCTTCTGTGGTGAGAAGACGTACCAACGGTTTGTGATCACTCCTTAGAGTACATTCCTTGCCCCATACAAATACTCTGAAATGTTCTAAAGCCCAAATGCACGCTAGTGTTTCTCTTTCTATTGTGGAGTACTTTTCCTCAGCAGGGGTAAGAGCTCTGGAAGCATGCGCAATAATAACTTCTTTTCCCTCCTTGGTTTTTTGAGTAAACACAGCACCCAGACCTTTTGCGCTAGCATCAGTAGTAATAATGTTTTGCAGAGAAGGATCAAAACAAGAAAGTGCACTTGCTGAACAGATAGCATTTTTCACATCACAAAACTCCTTCTCACATTCACTTGTCCATTCAAAAACAACTCTATTTTTAATTAACTGTCTGATATTATATGTTCTGCATGAGAAATCAGGCACATACCTTGCGTAGAACTCAACTAAACCTAAGAAGGATCTTACATCATCTTTAGATTGAGGATGAGGAGCAGACTTAATTGCTTCTAAAAGTGAAGGTTTTGGTTTGACACCTTCTGCACACAGTTCATGACCTAAGTAATTTACAGAATGAACACCAAATTTGCATTTCTCATGCTTAATGGTGAGGCCATGTCCATTAAGTGCATTCAAAACTTCCTCTAAAGCAGTAATGTGCTTGTCCTTATCATCATTGAATACCAAAATGTCATCTTGAAAACAGATAGCATTTTTACAATCTTTTAGAATGTCTTGCATAACTCTCTGAAAAATTGCTGCTGCAGACGCCAAACCAAAAGGCATTCTATTGAATCTGAAACACCCAAAAGGTGTAATAAATGCAGTTAGATCTTTACTTTTTTCATTTAGCTCTATCTGATGATAAGCAGCAGATAAGTCGATAGTCGAAAAAATATTTGACCCCCCAACAACAGACAACATTTCAGAGATACGAGGAAGAGGGAATTGATCTACAACAATATTGTTGTTGAGGTGGCGAAGATCAATGCATAGTCTCACTTTGCCATTGGCCCGTCTAGCAACCACTATGGGCGAAACCCATTCAGATGATTCTATTCTATCTATTATGCCACCTTCCACCAAAGCATCTAATTCATTTTTAACTTCCTCTCTGACAGCAAAAGGAATATTTCTAGCTTTGTGTATTTTAGAGCAAGCATTATCCTTTAAGCGAATCTCATGTTTAAAGTTAGTTAACCTCCCAATGCCTTTAGAAAAAACATTAGGAAACTTTTTTAACATCAATGAGGAAATGCCATTCTGCTCATCAATTAACATCACTGGATTAGGACTATTAGGATCCAAAACAATGTCAAGTTTGCCAAAGTCAAACCAACTAAGCACTGAAGGACCCTTTTTTGAAACATATAATTTTGCTATACACTTTCTGTTCTTAAACCTGAAAACTAAGGTTCTAAACCCTAAAATATCTATCCTTCCACCTGAATATCCCTCAGGATTGATATCACTGTCTTCCAAGTGGCTACCTAACCTAGGTACAAATAATTTTTTCCAGACGGATTCACACACTATAGAGTATGGTGATCCTGAATCAGCATATGATTTTTACCCCTCCAATAACCATATCACATAATGGCTTCTTCTTAATAGTGTTGTCATTCACATTCAAGATTACGGAGTCTTTTATATTTAAAACAAAGGAACAGTTATTAGAGTCATTAGTGAAATCTTCATCATCACTGTTTTTACTTAGTTCAATACATTTTACCTTTTGGTTAGCTTTACCTCTTCTACAAGCAGAAGTAAAATGACCTTTTAAGCCACAATTGGAACATTTCTGTTTTAAACCTGGACAAGTTTTGTTATTTGCCAAGTGTGACTTGCTGTTGCATCTAAAACACTTAAGGTTACTTCTTGAATCTTCAAGATTCTCTTTATGAGAAAATACCTGTTTCTTTTTAGAAGAATCCTTATTTTTACTATCATATTTATGATTAATTTTTGCAACAACATCTTTACTAACTGAAGTATCTTTGCCTTTAACCTGCAATGCACTCCTACAAGAAAGTTCAGCTTTTCTTACAATGGACACCACAAAATCTAAGTTTTCATCACCATTAATCCATAGTCTTTCCTGTATGGTTTCATTACTGGAGTGCATTACCACCTGATCTCTGATGAGATCCTCTTGTAAATGACCAAACTTACAATCTAATGCTAAAGTTTTAAGAGAAGATACAAAATTATCTACAGATTCTTCATTTAACTGTTTTCTCTGGAAAAACTTAAATCTAGAAATTCCTATGCATACTTTGGGAGAACAGTATTTATCAAAATCATATACAGCCTTATCAAAAACATTCATGTCACCACTTGCTTGTGAAGTGGGAAGTTGATTGAAAGCTTTTAATTCTTCAGGTCCTAAACAGTGTAAGAAAATACCTTTTTTTCTGGGGCTTTCATTTTGCCATTGGCATCTAATGTCTCAATATAATTTAAAAAATAAGCCTTCCATTCGATCCAAGGCATACAAGGAGAACTACCAGCTGACCAATAACTTTGTGGAGGAGAAAGAGTATAACCTTGAGCACACAGAGTGAAGAAAATAAGCAAATAAATAAGTTAATTTAGACTGATATAAATAACAAGAAAAAGGTTCTTGGTAGTAATAATGAGAATAATAAAGTACTTGGTAGTTGAAGAAAAACAAACAGTCAAACAATTCCTGAAGAATCAGAACGTTTTCCTGTGTTCATTGAAGATTTTAGCAATACTTTCTGTATTTCAAATTCCACTCTGCTTTTCTGCCTTTCCAATTTCCACTCGTTTCTTTTTTTATATTGTTAGTCTTCCCGTTTTTTTAAACTGTAATAGGACACACAGCCGGGAAAAAAAAAAACGAAGTCACCTCTTTGGTTTCACTTGACGCGGAATAACCAATGAAACGCAGCGTCTCAGGAAAGGTGTAGCAATCACTTCCGTTTGAAATCTTCTACCCGAGCGTATAGAAGAAAACGCTCGCCAGCGCACTGTAACGCGTAGAAAGGGAGATAAATGAATTCTGCCCTTCGGATGGCTGTTCGTCGTTTAATTCTACCTTCGGATGGTTGTTCGTCGCCTCTCAAACAGGTAGAAGGATAAATAATGATGTTTAGTAACTTCCGAAGCTCCAACAGAAAATTGAAAAAAAATCATGAAATTTGCATAAAATAAAACAGGAAATGCTTCTCGGAAAGGTTCAATGCTCCGTCCCTCGTCGCCAAATTGTAGGGTAAATATCCACAGCAATTGATGAAGGAAGTAAGTTTATTTGTACAAAGAGAAGCACTCCCTGCATACAGCTCAAGTCTCCTGGAGTTCAGCGATAACTGACTCCACAATACAGTTGCAATACAGAATACATTCATAACAAACTGTACATGGTCTCGAGTGATGCACAATCAAACAACAATAACACTCGAGACATGTGCTTGAATAATAACACTGGCACGAGTCGGCACGAGTCTATGTGAAAGGATGCGCGAGGAAATACTCGCGCTGAGCATATACTCGCGCTGACTCATGCATAGAATACACAACATAATCCTATGGCACCAGAGGAGTGCTTTAAAATGTATCCTCTTGCTAATTGGCAGCCAGTGGAGGGTGGCCAGGGAAGGTCTGGAGGGAGCTCTACGGGGAAATCTTAGCACTAGGCGAGCTGCTGAGTTTTGCAAGACTTGTAGTCGTTTGATGTTTTTTTCTGATGTGCCCAGCAGCAGCACATTCCCATAATCTATTCAGGAAGTGATAAGTGCCTGTGTCATGGTACGTCTGGAATTCAGCGGGAGCAAATCCAGGGTACGATTGAGGGTTTTCATGACTCCAAAGCACTTGCCTACTGTTTTTTTGACATGGCTGTCAAAGGAGAGCTTATTGTCTATCCAGACACCCAAATTTTTTGCTTCCTGATTGGGGGTAGGTAGAGGACCCAGACAGATAGGCCACCAGTCCTTCGTCCATTTAGTGTCATTTCCACCTATTATTAGAACCTCCGTTTTTGTGCCATTTAATTTGAGACAGTGTTCTGTCATCCATGCAGCAAGCTTGCACATGCAGGATTTGAAATTGTCAGCCTCGGAGGAGGGGGCTTGAGACAGGGAGATTAAAAGTTGAGTATCGTCGGCGTAGGAGACAAGCTCTACGCCGAACGATTGTACCACTCCTGCCAGCGGTGCCATGTACAAGTTGAACAGGGTGGGACTCAGGGCAGAGCCCTGAGGTACCCCCTGTTCTAGCGTCATACTGTCCGAGAGGAAAGTCCCTCTTTGGACCTGAAAGCTCCTGTTCGTAAGAAAGGCTTTCAACCATCCCAGTGCCTTTTTGGTGACCCCCGCTCTGTTTAGACACTGTAGCAAGATGGAATGTGCTGCAGTGTCAAACGCGGCACTGAGGTCCAGCATGATGAGAGCCATGGTCTTGCCCTCATCCGCTCCTTCCCGTAAGGTTTCAGTTGCTCTCAAGAGAGCTGTCTCAGTAGAGAAGCTGGATCTGAAGCCTGACTGTGAAGTATGGAAAGCATTCTGGGCTTCAAGATGGGCCATGAGTTGGACATTGGCAACTTTCTCCGCTACTTTTGCTAGATATGGTAGCAAAGAGATTGGGCGTAAGTTCTCCAGTATGTCCTGGCTCATACTAGGCTTTTTTTTAATTGGGAGCACTATGGCTTGTTTCCAATCAGTGTGTATACAGGCAGTAGAGAAAGAGACTTGAAGCATGTGTCTAAAATGGGGCTCTAACACGGAGATGGTCTCAGCCAAGATTTTAGGTGGTGCAGGATCTCGTGGAGAGCCAGATTTAATGCTTTTGCACATTTTAGCCAGAGTTTCAACGGGAGGAACAGTGAATGCACATAGACATACTTGAGTACATATGAGATCTTCACTCTCTATGAATTCAGTGCCAGGTTTTATGTTATTGGAGAAGCTGGCATAAATGTTAGTAATTTTTCCTGCAAAATATTTAGCAATTTTATTGCAGGTTTCCACTGAATCATTCTGAGAGGTGGAATTGGAGTCAATTATTGAAATTTCTTTATAGATCTGATAGAGCTCCTTAGAGGAGTTTTCCGCCTCCAAGATTCGGTTGTTATAATGAGCTGCCTTGGATAAGCGTACTTTTTTGTTGTACTCTTTTTGCGCTGCTTTATACTGGGCTTTGATTTCAGGACAGAAATTGTGACGCCATCCTCTTTCGAGCTTTTTACATGCTGTTTTAAGGATCTGAAGCTCCTTACTAAACCAGGGGGCGGTTTTTTTGGTTCTCATGGCGTTGGTTACGGTACGAATCGGGGCTGTAATATCGAGAGCCTTTGTGATGCAGTGACAGAGGTGTTTGTATGCTGTCTCACAATCAGTCCCTCTAGGAGGCCCTGCATCCTGAACAATTTTACTAAATGAATCTGCCGAGAAATTCTTCCATTTCCTTTGTTTATAGCGTTGAGAGTTTTGTTTTTGGTGCTCGGTCCTCTCTAATTGGAGTAGTATGGGGACAATAAAATGATCAGACCATGGTATAGGTTGGGGAGGTAGGGTCTGAACTCCCTCCCAATTCCCAAAAACTGGGTCCAATAAATGACCTAGTTGGTGTGACGGCTCGTTATTTTTTAAATCTAGTTGTAAGGAGAATAGCTCAGAAGTAATGTCTATTGCTTCCTTATCAAGAGGGTCATCAAAGTGGACATTTAAGTCTCCTAGCACTAGTACACGATTTTTCCTTAGTGCTAGATGGGTTAAGGCTTCCATGAGAGTGGAAGTAAAATCATATAACCTGCCAGGAGGGCGGTAAACAAGAATACCTGAGATAGAGTGGTTGGGGCCGGTATTAATGGTAAAGGAACCAGCTTCACTATGGTCCACCGAGATAGGGGACAGGGTACATACTAGAGGGGCTTTAATAGCATTAGCAATGCCACCACCTCTGCCGTCCTTCCTATCCAATCTGGAGAGGGAGTATCCAGGAGGAAGGGCCTGAATGATATCGGGGTCTGAGTATTCATCCAGCCATGTTTCCGTAAGAAACAGTATGTTCATGTCATCATCTTCGAGTAAATGAAAGATTTCTATACGGTGTTTACGAAGAGATCTGCAACTAAGCAGGGCTGCTGTAATTGTGTTAGTGGAACTGATAGTAGTCACAGGATTGAACGGGATAAAAGTGCATATATTGCAAGGTTTTAACAAAAGGGCATTCATTGTATGTTTGCAGCAAGTGGGTGTATGGGGTTGGAAATCGAGCAATTCCTGTCTGCCATACCTTATGGTGGTTGGTATAGGTGAACCAGGGTTTATGGCCCCGCTCCCCGTCCGGCCGCGGACGGGCGCAGACGGGCTAGACTTTGGCTCGACTTCGGCGCCCTACCAGCGCGCCCGCTGCACGCGTCCGCTGCGCGGTCGCGGTCCTACGCACATTTATAGACGAGGTAGGGGCAGCTAGAGCGCTGACCTTGCAGCCCTGAGCCCGGAAATGCTGGGCTCCTCCTCCACCCTCCGCAACAAACGCCCAAGAAGGACGCGGCGGACTGGGGCGGGAGTTTTTACGAGTAAATCCCAAGCAGTAATTACGTTAGCCTACAAGGTGAGGCAACAGTTTTAAAATGTACACAATCAATTTTATACCAGAAATACACTGAAGAATAAAATTAGCAGTCGCTAAGTTTTAAAAACGCTATGTTATCAGCGCTCGCAGTGCATGTCTTGTGACACACAGCGCTAGCAGATAGGGTCCGCCACTGCCACCGGCGAGACTCTTCTCCACCGGTGGAATATGAACTGGATGCAGTTAAAATACAATTAAAGACCGCACTACTAAGTAATGGTGCCCTACCCAGTCATAAGACAAGGTTGAGACTAGCATTAAAGAAATTTGTAGCAATGGGACTTCCAGCACAAATAGGAGCCATTTTTAAGATTGCTCAGTCACAATGGGCTGCAATCCTCTTTCCACTATTCAAGTCTTGCGGGTCTCCAGTACCATCTGGCATAGTTGAAGAGGTTGATTCTGGTGTGAATACATAAAAGGGATCTTTTAATGCACCAGAGAACTTTCACATTATCACCCTCCTTGATATAGCGGGGAAATGGTTCGCTAAGATCTCAAATAATGAGTTAGAACTGTGCGCAAGAAAGAAGCAACTGGTCCCAATACATAAAACAGGATTCGAGAAGGATTGTAGTATAGAGGACAACCTGCTCGGTTTAGCCATCCTGATTGAACAAGAAATGCATTAATCACCCAGATACTTAAAGCTTTGGATTTTGGATCCATCTGAGGAACAGGGGCCAGATGTAGGTGGCCGTTTGAGGCCATTTACCGAGCGGTAACGGCCGATTTTGGTCGTTACCGATCGGTAAATGGGTGACAGGTATGTAGGGGGCATTATTTTACCGAATCGGTAAAATTACCGATTCGGTAATTTTATCGATTCGGTAAAATAAAAATTCGGTAATTTTACCGATTCTGAGGCACCCAGATGTAGGTGGGACTCTTCAGAGTCCCAGAGGCCTTACCGAATCGGTATTTTACCATCAAATCCAATTTGATGGTAAAATACCGATTCCGCTGTGCATGCACATGTGTGCATGCACACCTATGGGCATAGGGCATGTATGCCTGCCACATGGCACCCGAGCCTGTTTTGGGGGTGCCAGAGGGTGTCAAAGTGACACCCTCTGCACCCTTATGAAAATCGGTATTTACCGATTCGGTAAATACCGAATCGGTAATGCCCATTCATTCCTATGGGCTTCAAAGCCCACAGGAATGAATGGGCATTACCAATTCGGTATTTACCGAATCGGTAAATACCGAATTCTTCCGATTCGGTATTCCAGCACATCTGGAATACCTACATATCCACCCCTTAGATTTACTGATTTTTAATGACCGAATCGGTAAAATTCGCTAATTAAAAATCAGTAAATCTATTTTACCTGCATCTGGCCCAATATCACGAACTTACTGTTCCACATTCACTCACCGAGAAAAGGCACAGCAAACACATACCAGCCTATAGTCCTGCATGGGGAGTATTGCTGAAATGACATATTTCCTTATCCACGCCATTTTTCACACGAATGTGGATTTGAGGCACAAACTACAGATCTTAACAAAAATGTTTTGTTTCTAGCTCAAATAGATCGAATTGAAAGTTACCAAAACACTGCCCACAGGATACAGTGCAGCACCTCATAATGCAAACGTTTCCAGTTCATCTTTCAGGTTCTGGTGTCTGTATTTAGCTATTAAAGAAGAGAGAGTGTTGCTCAGGTTGTGTTACTATACCCAGTTGATGGACTGTGCTAAATACTTTTAACCGCAGCAGGTAAAAAGCACCTTAAATTGTTGTAATGTAATTTAAATTGGATAGAAAAAATCTTCCTTCTTTGTTATAAACATGCTTTGAATCATTATTCATGTTTAGGGCACACATTCCGAAGCAACAATAACTCAAGAGGCTCACTAAGGGCCCGATGTAGGTAAATCCCATTTACCGATTTTGAAATACCGAATCCTACAGATTCGGTATTTCAAAATCGGTAAATGGTATGTAGGTCCCAACATCTGGATTCGATACCGAATCCTTAGCAATTCTTTAATTACCGAAGCCCATAGGAATGATTAGGCATTACCGATTCGGTATTTACCGGAACGGTAATTAAAGAATTCACAAGGGTGCAGGGGGTGTCACTTTGACACCCTCTGGCACCCCCAAAACAGGCACAGGTGCCATGTGGCAGGCATACCTGCCCTAAGGGCAGGTCTGCCTGTCACATGACATAGGTGTGCATGCACACATGTGCATGCACACCGGAATCGGTATTTTACCAGGGATTTGTATTCCATGGTAAAATACCGATTCTGTAAGCCATGTGCAGAAGGTACATTGCCTACCTACATTGCATTTTCGGTAATTTTACCGAATCGGTAAATATTACCGAATCGGTAATTATTTTACCGATTCGATACATATTACCGAATCGGTAAATTTACCGATTCGGTAATGATACCGATTGGGTAAAATTACCGAAAATGTGCCCCTACATCTCAATAGCCCTTTACCGATCGGAAACGGCCAAAAATCGGTATTTCCGGCCGATTCCGATCGGTAAAGGGCTACCTACATCGGGCCCTTAGTGTTAAATGGAAGCACTGTTTTCATCTCTTTTTCAGCTTTGATATAATGAATATTAAAGTGTCTCCCAGTAAGACGTGTAAATAATAAATATGGCCTGCACATCGCAATTCCCGTTTCCTACTGGAAAGATGTGCTTCTCGCAAAACTATAGCATGACTGAAGGGTAAGCCCAAAAGTGGAGGCAAATTTTGAAATAGAACTGGGATGCACGGATTAAAAGAGGCATACATAACATTACCCCAAAGGTGTATGTGGTAGCCTCTTTTCTGCTGTGTGCAACATTGTACCCTGGGAGGAAGAAATGACCGTGTTTGAAAAATGCTTCACAACATAAAACAATGAATGCTTGGTGAATGGTATTTTGAATCGGACCTACTGAATGCCTAACAGCTAGAGCAGTCAACCTCTAAGCTGGGGAGCAAGATTCAAGTCTCTGTGGGGATGCTCAGCCTCCTGTGATTCTGTGCAAATCACTTAGGGTCCTATTGCGTGCTTCACTTTCGACCGCCGCATTACAATTCAGGCAATCGCAAGTGACACCGTCCAGTCATTCCGTCTGGATTCTGAGAGGCTCAAGGAATTGGAGGCCAGCTCGAAATTCCTATGGATGGCATTTCCGCCAAAGGGATTACGCTGTCGGAAACCACGCTGTCGGTTTTTGATAAGCTTTCCATGCTAGGCTTTCCGACATGGAAAATCTGTCGGAAAACGTCATTGGGGACCCCTAGCAGGTCATACTTCACCCTGCGGCTTCCGGTTGGGTGCTGAGCGGGCACATATGGTGCCTCCCCTGTTAATTTCTGCAAGGATAAACAGATCCTCCCATTTGTCTATGGGAGCTTGTGCTACGGCCGGTTTACGGCCGGTCACATTGTAATGCTGCAGTCGGGACCGCCGACCGTAGGTGGGTTGGTCCTGATTCCACAATGGTGTCAGGCAGACATGAGTCCACCCAACATCATAAAAAGGGCCTTAAACTCCCCATGCTTAACAAAGAATGCATGTGTCCATCTGTAACACAACTGGTGCTCATGTGAAGTGCTCTGATACCTTTGGGTCACGTTTGCGCTATATAAAACTCTGATATAAAATATGTACATGTATACATTTCTTTCAGAATTTTTTTTTATATGGCTTCAGGAGCCTTTTATGTCAATGGGTAGAAAAATGTGAAATTAGACAGAAAACACCAAACAATTTTCCTTTAATCTCAATGTAAACAACCACTTGCAAAGCCAGTAGATCTGGGTCTTATCAAGCCTTTGATATTTTTCTATTTCATTTTTGCAAACATTGCAATAGACATCAAAGATAATCCAAAAGGAGTGAAAACTATCACCATTATCAAAGACAATACGGTTCACTTTTATAATGGAAGGACCTTCCTAGTGTCTTTGCCAATGCTTGTTTGTAAACAAATACAAAATCCTGCAGAAAAAATGCAAACATATTTTAAGGTATTTCAGAAGTGCACATTGAATGAAATATATTCAACCTTTATGAATGGCCTTGTTTATTTTCAAATATTTTTCTCTCTTTAAATTCTGTTCCGAATTTCCTAAGAATAAAGAAATGTCTAGATTTAAAGGCAAATGCTTCCAAGGCATAATTTACTCTCCATAGAACAGATTTATGGGCCTCGAAGAGAAGACATCTCCTTTTCAGTCATGCAATGTACACCTCCTGCTGCAAAGTCCAGCGGAGCCAGTGTAGCAGCCACATCACCATAAAGCCTTTGTGTAGCAAGGCCTGTGCTTTCAGGCAATACTCCGGAGATAAAACAAAAACAACCTGTAAAGTGGGCTTTTTAGTCACATCCTAAAAAAATATATCTATTTTGCTTTTACAGAAAAGTTGGGAGGGTTAGAGAGCAATACTGAGAGAGTGCGTGTTTGAGGGGAAGGTAGCACACAAGGGGAGAGGTAGAAAACGTGTGCACTCTCATGGAGAGCTGAATGAAAAAGAAGAATGTAGTTCCCGAAGAGTGAAAATACAAGTCATTCTCCCAAAGGGATGGTAAAGAAACAGTGCTTTAAGAGACCGGTAAATGCAAGAAGAGAAAGGCAAGCCACTGATTAGGAAGCAAGCAAATGACGGCGAAAATAAAGTCAATCAATGGTAAGCAATGGCTGGGCAGTAAACCCACTGTAAGTTTTTGTTATGATCCAAAAGCGGTTATTCACAACCAGAAAACTAAAAGCTGCCTGGTATGCAAGACCTAGAAATGTAGAAATATCTAAAGGTGGCTTTCATATTTTTGCTAACAAAAGGAAATAAAATATGAGCTATTACAAAAATGACTCATTACAAAAAAAATAAAAAAAACTTGAAAACAGATTGGCTTGTGAAGCCCTAGCACTCGAGTGGACTACTTTCTAGGGGGATGTGTACATGCGCAAGAGTGTATGCCATCACTGATAGTGAACAAAGCCAATGACTGAAGGGGCTTACCTGTTGCTTAATGCTGTAGATTTGGTGGGTGGGAGCAACATTTGAATGACACAACCAATAAATGATGAGGGCTTACTGTATAGAGGGGATTATATACATATATATATATATTTTTTTCCCTGCACTTCGCCAGCCTAATGAGGCATTATAATTTCAAACCCCGTGTAATACCTACCTGGTTTAATGAACTCTGGGGCTCCGAATAAAGAGTTTCCTGCAGTATTTCCCCATGTGATTGGTGATATTATACGCGTCAGCCAGGGGCGCATTACAGGGGCCCCGTTCTGAAAGCTGGCCCAGTCATCACTGGTTTCTGCAGCTGCTGCTGTTTTCGTCTTTTTCCAAGGTATTGGATTGGACCCGCCTCACAGCGCAAGCAATGCAAGGGCGGCTGCATCGCAGTTAGCGACTACACGAAGAGACAGGATACATTGTTCTTCCTGCCCCTGCCCGGCGGACACTTGAATTTTGGGGCTAGAACGTATAGGGACTCAAGGAAGCCTTTGGACTGCACATCAACTGGAGTTTTACATTTGGCCACACATCACCTTTTTCCCTGCACTTCGCCAGCCTAATGAGGCATTACAATTTCAAACCTGTGTAATACCTACTTGGTTTAATGAACTCTGGGAAATCCAGTCCACATCTGCTACAATTGGTATACAAGTAAGAAAACTGGGTGGAGTGTGCTCCCACCAATGGGAAAGGTGCAGGTGGTTTGAAAACGTGGGTGGGAGAGCAACCCAGACACACAGGCATCCGAAGAAGGCCGAAAAGGCCGAAATGCATCATGCCAATTTTCAGTCCAAATAAAGAGCTTCCTGCAGTATTTCCCCGTGTGCCCTCTGCTTCTCAAGATAGGAGGAGTTGCTTGGTGATATATAATATATATATATATATATATATATATATATATATATATATATATATATATATATATATATATATATATATATATATATATATATATATATATATATATATATATATATATATATATATATATATATATATATATATATATATATATATATATATATATATATATATAGTTAAGGATTTTTTCTCTATGGAACTTTTGAACATTCTATGTCTAATAACTTTGGCATTTGTGGACGGAATCGGCTGAAATTTTCAGGAAAAATTGCACATTTCGTTTCTGATCAGCCCCTGAAAATTTGGGGGGGTTCGTCAAGGGGGGGCCGAGAAAAAAGGGGGGTCCCAAAACGCGTTTTTCCCATTCATTTTTCCATAGGGTGTTTGGCCTCACTTTTAGCTCGAACTGCTGAATGGATTTACATAAAACTTGGCAAAATTGTAGGGACTGTTAGCCCGATGTGCCTTTGCTGGGTCTCAATATATGTGCTCCAGTGGATTTTGAGAAATTAACGTTTTAAAAAACAGATATATCTGTGACAGCGTCCTAGATAGCGTACTAGTTCGTGTACTTTTCGCGTATCTGAGCTTTGCAAAGCGAAGCTGATTGGCTCTCCGGTGTCTGTCAACATTCTAAACAGTCCGTAGCGGCCGCCATCTTGTCTCTCTGTAGGATCGAGAGACAAGAGGAGGCCAAAACGAAGGGGGAAATGAAGGAAAGGGGGCAAGGTAGACCCCTTCTGACCCCCAAGGATTGATGAGGGGGATATTAAAGTGCCCTGCGGGACCACAAAAAAAAAAAAAAAAAATTTGTGGGGTGCGCCCAGTACACGTACCGGGAAGCGGTCTGGGGAGCGTACTATAAGGAAACAAGAATGATTGACTTTTAACTTATTGTATGTTTATTGATTGTTCGTTTTGTTGGTTTTTTTTGTTTATTTTTATTTACGTAGCTACATGTAGGTACCAATGTAGAGTCTATAAATTAATAAACGCCGTCTCCTTTGTAGATATCTTGCATGTTGTTACAGAAGTTATTGTGGTATATGGAATTCATACCATAGTCTGTCTGGAAAGCCGAAACAACATGGTGGCAGGAGATGATAAAGAGATGTTAAATACACATTGGGGATTATACAGTGGGAGAAAGGAAGTAACTATGAACAAAGTTAGTATGTAACACAAAAAATTTGCACAGTATATTTTAAGTCTCACTTTATATTATATCTATTTTGGTACTTTTTCATAATTTACATATAAAAAAGAACAATGTCTCAAACTATTTTTAATTTTTAAATAAAAATGTATTGTTGTGATTTTTCAAATTCTAAAAGAATTTGCAACATTAATTCATCAGGTATGTCCTCCTTTTCATTCCATGATTCAATTTCTTCTACACAATTAATTAAGTCTTGGTCCAGAGAGTGATCCAAAAAGTCTATTTCATCTTTGTCTTCCTTATGATTGTTTTCCATATTAATTTCAAATGAAATATTAATTTCATTTTGTTGTCCTTCCATTTTCTTGCTGTAAATTGCATAAAAAATAAATATATCAGTACAGATAGGGCACTGTTGGGTTTCAGTACAGACAGGCAGTTTGGTTATTTAAACAGTGTTTTTTTCTTTGGGCAGTGTATGGTATCAAATTGGAAGTAGAAATATGAAGAAAATTATCAAATAAACTCTTAGTCAATTCTGAATTATACTAGAGAAGTCTAACCCTATCCTTAACTCAGGGCCGGCGCTAGGCATGGGCAGCGTGGGCTGCCATTCAGGACCTCGCACTCAGCCCACCGGCATGGTGCCACGCACTGGTGATGTGTCCTTTTGTTTTCCTGGAGATATATCACAAAGAAAGGTGTCTCCTGCAATTAAGGTCTATTGCAGGGTGCCCCCTCCTTGGGCCTCTCATGGATGGTGTCAAGAGGTATAGGGGAGGAAGAAGGAGACGCTCCCTCAATTGCAAGGAGACCATTCACAGACACTATGGGGGGCCCATTGTCCAGCATTTTGGCGCACCCTCAGTTTTAACTTTTAGACCACAATCAATTCTCACACCTATGAAGGTGTGAGAAATGCGTGTGGATTAAAAGTTAAAACTGTGGGGGCGTCAAAATGCTGGACAATGGGGCCCCCACAGTGTCTGTGAATGTTCTCCTTCTAAGTGGTCACTTTTGTAATTTGGAGGGGGCCTTGCGCACGTTCCCTTTTAGCCCAGGGCCTCGCAAATCCTTGGACTGGCCCTGCCATAACTAAAACAGAGAAGTCTATTTTATTCTATAAGTATTACAGAGTGATAGAATAAAACTGTCTGAAAATGTTTTTCTAATTAGCTTTCAGTACAGAACATACTTCAGTTTTAAAAATAATATCTTACCTTTTAAATATAACTTGAAGTTATCAGTTGATTTTTTGTTGTTCTGCACTTCACGAAGTAGTAGTCAAAATGGCTGTGTTTCTCTCTCTTTGTTTATATATATTCAGGTACATAACCAATCAAATGTCATGATATAATAGTAGAAATTGAAAGTAATATTTTAATTGGTTGTCATTTCCAACACTTCCGATATGTTTTGTGAAGTAATTTACCTCAGGGATTTTAGAGAGTTCTACATGCTAAATGGCTAAATGGTATTCCAACTAAATTTGTGAAAATGGTAGGGATTGGTATGTAGTATGAGCTACTGTTTATTTGGTGAAAGTGTCTCCAGTGGTTTTTCTGTAAATTACTTTCCCACCTTTTTTGAGCGAGTGCTTGTCAGTGCGTTTCCCGGTACGCGAACTTGCAGCGTTACGGGAGTCCTCCATTTTGTGTTTCGGTAGAATTGAGATATAAGATGGAGGGTAAATAATGTTCAGAATGGGTAGATTGGGGTACTTTAGACGTATCCTGTTTCCCTAAGTTTTCTGAGGGTGGCTGAGGAGGCTCATATATGTCGAGAAAAAAAATTGATTTTTTCGCGTGGTTAGCTGCCGGTACGCGAACTGGGTAGCGTACCGGGAAGCGAATATAGGTGAAAATAAGTGAAAAAAGGTACATTCGAAATTTCAAAAGAGTACACTAAGTTAAGGTAGCTCTGAAAAGAGCTTTTGGGTTCTGTGTATGTTCTAGAAACTTATAAGTAGGAACCAATACACATTCTTAAATTTAGTATGAAAACTCTGTTCCCCTCATCTGAGAAATGCACGCCATCTCCTCTGTAGATATCTTGCATGTAGTAACGCAAGTTATTGTTGTAGATGCAGCCCATTCCATGGTCCCTCATGTAATCTTAAACAGACTTATTTACATGCTTCCTCGATTTCTCAATTTGTGGACAAAATTGATTGGACCACCTCCATTTTTGTCTTTGGCATATATTGGAATATACCAAGGTAGTTTGAGGAAAAAGTGTCATCAATTGCTCAAAGGTGCCCTTTAAAAGCATTTCCAAAACTACCCCAGTCAAAGTGCCCAAATCGTTTCCTCCACAGTGCACTATTATGAGGTCAGGAGTTGGCAAATGTAAAAAGGTTTTCACCAATGGTATCAATTGGTGACATTTCAATCCTCTTCGACCAATCCATTTGATTTCCACATTTTGTAAATTGAGGTTGTGTAAATTTCTGTTATCAGCATACCTGTGAGCCCAGTGGATGTAGCTATGTCGAAGAATCCAGACTGAAAACATGGCTAGAGGAGTTTTTGCTGCAGTCAGATGAAGTGTGGGAATGAAATGGCAGTTGAAATAGTGATGTTTGTAATGTAAAAAACTGTGGAGTTTAAGTGCAAATGATTCATTAGCAGTGATTGGTGTATTTCCATTGCTGAAAACAGAAAGTTAGGGTGCATGGATGTGTTCTTTGAAAGATGTATTTTGAATGGTTATTTAAAAATGTTGTTATGAAAGATTGCAGTGGATTAGCAGGTGTACTGAGAGTTCAGAGTTCATTTGAAACATTGTTGTGTGAACTTGTGGCCATGACAGGTCTGGCAGGCGGTAGTTGCTATGGAAAAGAGGTAGAAAGGGCAGAGGGGGGAAGGGTGTTGATTTGAAAAAAGTGAGGGAAGAGTTTTTATTGGCTGACATGAGAGATATGTGTGTTGAATATCAGCGTTTCGGTGCCTTTGTTGGCTCCAGCCTCTGGAGTGCATACCTTTAATTCTGGTAAAGAATAATTGGTGTGTTTCTGAGACTGTTTTGAATTTCAAAAAGAATTTGTAAAGGTGAGTTATCGTTTATATATTTTAGATAAAGAGTAGTATGCTTTTTTGCGTAAATAAGAAAGTCAGCTGTGTATTTAAAATGATGTTTTGCGTCAAGTGTTTGCATTCTGCTTTCAAAGGCGATTTTGCATTCTTCATTTACAGAATCGGAAAAATTATTGGTTCGGTAAAATACCGAATCGGTAATTTTACCGATTCTGTAAATTTGCTATGTAGGGGGGACTCTTCTGAGTCCCAAATGACTTAACGAATCGGTATTTTAGCATGAAATCAAACTTCATGGTAAAATACCGATTCCGGTGTGCATGCACATTTGTGCATGCACACGTATGTCATGTGAAAGGCAGACCTGCCCTTAGGGCAGGTATGCCTCCCACATGGCACCTGTGGCTGTTTTGAGGGTGCCAGAGGGTGTCAAAGTGATACCCCCTGCACCCTTATGAATTCTTTAATTACCGATTCGGTAAATACCGAATCGGTAATGCCTAATCATTCCTATGGGCTTCAAAGCCCATAGGAATGATTAATTGTTTGAGTTACATAGCCATGTTAAAAGAAAATGATGCATAAGTGTTGCACGGGCATTGTAAATACCCTCCTATGTGTGCTTAGCAATTTCAAGTCACTTTCCCTGGGTTCAAGGGCCTTGTAAATACGTCCCCATGTGTGTCTGGTCATTTGAAGTCACTTTCCTCGTAGTGCAAGGCCCTTGTAAATACGCCCCTATGTGTGCCTGGCAAATTTTCATTTTGATTGTTTGAGTTACATAGCCATGTTAAAAGTTATTGAAAAAAAGGTGCAAGTTCCTTAAAAAAACGTTTTCATGTGTATTAGTGCATTTTAAGTCTGTTCCCCATGAATGTAGGTGTATTATTGTTTTACATAAAAGGTTTTAAAACTTTGTTTGAAATCAAATGCATGCACACTTAGGGCCCGATGTAGGTGGTCGTTTCAGGCCATTTACCGACCGGTAACGGCCGATTTCGGTCGTTTCCGACCTGTAAATGGCGAATCGGTATATAGGGGCCTAAATCCAGGGCCACATGTAGGTAAATCTACATTTACAGAATCGGTGAAATTGTTTTTGTTGGTAAAATGTCTTAGCAAACAAAACAGGTCTTTCTCTCATAAAAAAGAAAGTCGGAGTGAGGAAAAAAGGTGGGACTTTCATCATTTGAGAAAAGAAAATGTTCTAAACCAATGAAAAGTGTTTATTTTACGTCATAGGATCAAGCGTTCCATCATTAGGAAACTAAAAGTAAAATGAACCAATGAAAAGTTTTAAGAACTAGTCACATGACCTGTTATGCTTACGTTCCGCGTTCCGAGCCGCGCCTCGGATCGATTCCGGGGCTTTACGTTTTGCGCCTTGGTTCGCGTTCCAGAACGCTTCCGGGTGCGCTAACGCAGCACGTCATAAGGGGCATTACGTAGTAACGCGATATGTTGCTTAGCTTCTAGCATCTAACGAAGCGGAGCCCCTCACACGGTCCAGGCAGACCGGAGAAATGTGGAAAAGCAATGCGCCAAGCGCTTCGAGAGGGCTCACCAGGAAAAAACGGCACTCATCTCTAAAGACTACGACTTCCAGCATGCCTGGGAGTGCAGCAAGTTAAACCACGCCCACTTAGGACGTCCCACTTGTTGAATAAAACGCATTCAACTTGATCAGATGAGTGTAACTGTGCACTGTGTTGTCCATGAGGAAGGGGCGTGTCTGCCCCGAAACGCGTCGGACTTCTCTTTAAACCCTGGAGGGATGCTGTGAGGGTGTTTGGGGCTATTGAAAGCTGGATAGCTGATGTTTTCCTGGTGAGCCCTCTCGAAGCGCTTGGCGCATTGCTTTTCCATATATATATATATATAAGTCCAGTGACCTACGTTAATGTTTGCAACTGCCACGGAACAATAGGCGAGCCGTTAAGCCCACTCGGGCAGCAATATAGTAACCTTAGCCGCGAGAGATCACGAGCAGCATCACTAGGCATTCAAACACATGAATTGCCAGACGCGCAAAGTACTTACACAGCGGCACGTCTGGTCTACTGCTTGGCGCGGCTCACCATAACCAATCTGATCTATCTCCAAACACGTACGCCGACATGTTGGGGATGCATGTAAGAGAATGATGTACAGGCAAACCAGATGGCCTACTAGGAAAGGACCTTATATTAGGAACATCCATGGTTAGAACACGGGGAAACCGCAGCAAAGTGGGCTAACTTATAACTTTCTCACGGAAATTCCAGTAAATGTTTTTTAATTTACCTTTGTTGTCAGCTGTGAATATGAACATGCGACATGATGTAAAGGTTGTTATTATAATTATTATTTTAAACACATGTTTTGGTGATTTCAGTAATTTAGAATTGTTTGAAAAATATTTCTGACATAATGCTTGCCATAAGTGTAAAAACTGAGAAAAGACTCTTTCAACATACAGGGTTTTGCCACAATGTAACCATGGCAACATCTGGATTTAACCTGTATGCTAATTGATAGACACGCCCATGGCTCCTTTGTGTATATGTATGGACTCAATGTAAGTGCAGATGTAGTGAACAAGGTGCCAACGCCGAAACGCGTCTAAGCAGACACTGATCTAATAAATCAAGTTTGGATTCAGATTCATGGTGTCAGTGCCTTCTTCATATCGTATAAGTTTGGCAAGACTTAATATATATATATATATATATATATATATATATATATATATATATATATATATATATATATATATATTATCAGCTGCAGAAGGTCGATTTGGAATCACCAGTGTCTCGGCGATCACACACAGAAAGACCAACGAATCCCAAGTGATGGCAAAAGGTAATTTATTTCCAAGAGAGGTACAGCAGCGTGGCAGACGACGCGTTTCGGGCAGTTGCCCTTGCTCACATCAGAAGTATTTCCCATAATGCCCTCTTTTTAACTGAATTTGTGTGCACCATGTGACAAATGAAAACTAACAAAATACTAGTGGGTCAAAAGTCACAATGAAAACATCCAGGGTTACTAATTGCCATTTCCTTCATACTTGTAAATACATTGTTAACATTTGTCTTAGATTACCAATAATTTGTTGATATCTGCACAAATGCATGCTTATATAGACCGTTCTGAATTTATATTTTTAAAGTACGTTCTAATTGGGCAATTGCGCCTGTGCAAAATACAAATAAATACATTGCAATTTCAAAGTTAAACCACCATAAATATACACATAGATATAAAAAATTAAATAAATATGTATATAAAAAAATCTCTCTCCAAATCATTTCTTGGTTAAAAAGTAATCATGTGCATACTTAAAAACCACTGTACAAATATAAATATTATTTCATTAGATTTCATCATAGTGGTAATACCATTGTTAAGGTGCAATGCAATAAACTGTAAACCTCACTCTCAAATGTGCAATGTAGCGCAAACAATTATTAAAGTGCTTTTGGAAAGGGGCGACCACTCGGTCCCCCCGAACGTATGGTTGGGTGCCCCGATCCCCCGGGAAACCATTTTGGGCGGGAGGCGTGGTTCGGCTGGTATGCCGAAGTGGCGTAGCCGGGGCGTGCCCTTTCCCGCCCAGGAGGGGTTGTCCTAGACACCCGCACGGAAGACCACGCCCAGTAGGCGTACTGGAGGAGGGTCCCCGCCCTCCCGCAGATGAATAAATAGAGCGGGAATCCGAAGAAGCGTCCTCTTGTTCCTGTGCTCTGAAGGCTGCACCAACTCGTTGCTCGTGAGCCCTCGACGGAACAAGCGGCAATTTTGAGAACTTGTAATCTTGTTGTTTCTCTTTCAGTTATTTGGAGTACGGAAGATCCAGGACCTCAGTGATCAACCAGCGCAGAATACACGAAGCTATGGCCGGCAAGAAAGCAGGAAAGAGCTCCGAGTTGGAGAAGGTACTGCGCACCTTGTCGAATCGAATGGCGATTATGGACCGAAAACTCGGTAAAGTTGACTCGATCGGTCGAGGTTTGGCCGATGTTAAAAAACAGTTAGCGGCCCAGAACAGCTCAGGCCGTCCTAAGAAGGTAATAGGCCTGGCCTTGCCGGGAGTCGTCCCTGAGGGTAGGGGGAAGCGTGTTAAGAGGAGGGCGGTTTCTGGGGAGGATCCGGTTCCTGAGGTACCCCCAGTCGCCCCCATCACACCGGCGGACAGCCCGGTACCAAACCCAGATATAGGTTTACCGATCCCGGTTGTAATTACTCCTGTTAATGATGAGGAGATGACCCCGGAATTGGCCATCCAGTTAGCGGCAGTATTGCCATGGCTCAAGAAGAAAGCGGTGGGGGCAGTGGCCGCGGGGGACCCGGCCGAGGAGGCTAGACTAATAATCGAGCAGTTACGGCAGTCGAGAGAGGCCGCAACGGTGAATGTTCCTCTTGTTCCCCCACAGGTGGCGCCGGGAGGACCGGCGGTTAGCCGGGAAAAGGCGGCAGACACGGCGGCCGAACCTGGTAAGCACACATTGCCAATGGCAGGGGAGGGTTCATTACCTTCAAGGCGCGAAAGGGTGGCACAGCACATCCCTGCGGCCACAAAAGAACTGATATGGAGGGAGAAATATGTGAATATGTTTTCGTTGTTGACTGACCATCGCGAGATGGAATATGCAAAATCCCAGAAAGATTTATGGCACCACAGTGTATGGCGGGCCAAGATGGCGGAATTTAGGGTCGATGAGACGGTAGCAAATTGGGTAAAGGCCTTTTCGATATTTACGGCAGTCATGGGGCAACGAAAGCCTGAAATCATGACCGAGTTGACCTGTTATCAGAATAGGATTATGGATTTTTATACCATGTATGAGGGGGACAAGTGGAAAGGTTACGATATGAAATTCCGAAAAGCGAAAGAGTTTGATGCTACTTTGACCTGGGATTGCCTCGACTCGGTGTCATGGCACAAGCAGCTCTTGCCTGGGGCGGCAGGTATGTCCTCGCCGGGCGGGAGCGGGTCGGGGTCAGCTCGCCAAAAGCCTGCGGTGCCCTTTCGAGCGGGCGCCGGTGGGGACTATCAGCCCAAGACCGGCGGGAATGGCGGCAAGCGGGGGGTTTGTTGGGGCTTCAATAGAGGCAACTGTAGCAGGCCCCAGGGAACATGTAGGTTCAGGCATGCGTGTGCGGGCTGTGGGAACTCCTCACACCCAGAGAGTAGCTGTAGATCTAAAAACAGCGGAACGGGAGGAAAAGGGGGGTCTAAGCAAGAGTGAGGTGATACTTTGTAACCGATTGCCTACACCTGTCGATATCATGGCTCTGACTCCTTGGTTGAACAAATACCCTGATCATGTATGCGCCGGGGTGTTGAGGAATGGATTCCTATATGGCTTCAACATCCCGGCGGGGGACTTTCGTGGGGACTCCTTTTGTAAAAATCAGTTATCTGTCCAACACAACCCAAGCGTAGCTGCAAAGAAAATTTCCAAAGAAGTCAGCTTGGGGCGTGTGGCGGGGCCTTTTCATCGCCCGCCGGTGGCGGATTTCGTGTGTTCCCGTTAGGGGTGGTCCCGAAGAAAGACCCTGGGGAGTTTAGACTCATTCACAACTTGTCTGCCCCAAGGGGTTCTTCGGTGAACGAAGCCATTGACCCAGATATTTGTTCGGTGCGGTACGCATCGTTCGATGATGCCGTGGCCATGTTAAATCACCTGGGCCCCGGAGCGCTGATGGCGAAATCGGACATCGAATTGGCATTCCGGTTGCTCCCGGTACACCCGCGAGATCAGCGCTTCCTGGGTTTTGCATTTCAGGGAGTTATTACATGGATAAATGCATGCCTATGGGTTGCTCCATTTCTTGTGCCTATTTTGAAATGTTCAGCTGTTTTTTAGAGTGGGCATTCACCGAGGCCACAGGGCACAGGCATGTTATGCACTATCTGGATGACTTCTTGTTTTTGGGAGCAGCCGGCGATACGAAATGTGCGCAGGCGCTACGGGACTTCTGCATCCTCATGCGGGAGTTCGGAGTCCCACTGGCACCAGGTAAGACGGTCGGACCATCTACTTCACTGGAGTTTCTGGGAATTGAGCTCGAATCTGTGGAAGGATGTTTCCGTTTACCGATGGAAAAGGTGGCCAAGTTTAGGGCTTCCTTGACACAATGCCTGGGCAAGGAGAAAGTGACCCTGCACCAGTTACAGCAAACAGTGGGTCAGCTTAACTTTGCCTTGAGGGTGATACCAATGGCCCGCCCCTTCTCACGCTCTATTGCACGAGCTATGGTTGGTCTCAAGGAGGGACACCACCGTACGAGACTGTCGGCAGAGGTTTGCCAGGATATGCGCATTTGGTTGGCATTTCTGGCGGACTTCAATGGTCGAGTTGTGTGGAACAAGCCACCAGCATCTTCGGATGAACTAGGTTTGTGGACTGACTCAGCTGGGAGCGTGGGATTTGGCGCCATTTTTGGTAACCGATGGTCGGCGCAAGTATGGCCGACGTGGTGGCACTCCAGCGGTCTGACAGGTAACATTGGGTTCTTGGAGCTATTCCCCATTTGGGTTGCTCTGATGACATGGCCAGACGACTTCAGGGACCGCTCGGTGGTGTTTTGGTCTGATAATATGACTGTGGTTGAGTGCATTAACCAGCAGGCAGCCCGCTGCAAGTGGATCTTGAGATTATTGAAAGAAATCGTATTACGTTGCATGAGATTGAATGTACAGTTCAGGGCAAAACATGTGCCAGGCGTACTGAATTATGCAGCTGATGCACTCTCTCGTTCACACATGCAGGCTTTCAGGGGCTATTTACCCACAGCGGACCTAGTGGCGGCACCGTTCCCCGAAGCACTATGGCTAATCGGTGCCCCGGATTACAAGACCTCGTGGCAGCCAGCTTAGCGCCCAGAACAAGGAAGGCACACGAAGGAGCGTTTCGTTCCTACTGCACATTTTTGGGTCCATCAGGGAGACAGAGCTGGGGTCAGGAGGACTCCTTCCTGGGGTTCCTGGTTGCGCTGCACAGAGGAGGCCGATCAGCGGCAACGGCCAATAGACATAGGGCGGCCATTTCGTTCATGGCACAGGTGCATGGCATAAGAGACCCGACGGATACCTTTTTGGTTAGGAAGGCACTCCGCGGCTGGCAACGCCTCGAGGGTCGCAAGCAGGATACGAGGCGCCCGATTGGTTTAGACAGATTGTCTCTACTTTTAGCAAAGCTAGATGAGACGTGCTCCTCCCTTTACGAAGCAGTTCTGTTCCGGGCAGCTTTCGCCTTGGCATTCCATGGGGCTGTGCGGGTGAGCGAACTGGCCGCAAGGAACAAGAAGGATATAGAGGGAGGCCTGGGCAGGGATCACGTCCAAATAAGGGGTGATTCGATAGGAATATCGATAGCCAGGTCCAAGACTGACCACGGAGCTATGGGTGATAGTGTTATCGTGCAGCGCGCACAAGGGTCCCCCACTTGTCCGATAAAATGCGTAGAGGAATACTTGCCATTGAGGACGGCTACATGGGGGGGGGAGCTTGCTGAGGCACAAGGATGGCACCCCACTGACGAGATTTCAGTTTCAGAGGGTGCTAGCACTGTCAATCGCTGCCGCGGGCATAGACCCGTGCAATTTTGGGACCCACTCATTTAGGATAGGGGCTGCTCCTGAGGCTACAGCCCGGGGTCAGAGTGCGGAGGAAGTAAAGCAGCTGGGCCGTTGGTCCGCAAATTGCTTCAAAAGGTATGTGCGATTGCACATGTTGTAAAGATCAATTGACATGCACTCACGCTTCTTGTCTTTTGTTTGAATTACAGTTTCGCAAGCCTGTCACGCGGGGCGGAATTGGAAGTCGACCCAGCATCAGGAGACCAGCGGTCGAGGATCACCGACTGGAGAGAAAGTGGTATGGGTCGTGGGCCACTCATATGTGAGGCGCGCCGGGGACGTATTCAAGGCAGGTGACGCGACTCACGCATCTGGGGAATACGGGTACAGAGTGACCGTCCATGGGAAGGGCGGGCTCTGTTTTGACCAATTTCAATCGTTCTTTGAGGGTCTTTTAGGGCGGCAAAGGTCACCGCCATCTGTAGTCATAGTACACCTGGGAGGCAATGACTTAGTGAAGCTGGGAAGACGAGTGTTATTAGAAAACATCCTGTCGGCAGTTAGCTGGTTGGCTAAGAAACTCCCGGGGTGCACAATTGCCTGGTCCCACATGATCCCCAGGAAGAGTTGGCAGGGGGGCATTTCAGTGTCTGGGTTGAACCACTCTGTGAAAAGGGTTAACAATAAAATTGGGAAATTGTTTCGCTCAGCGCAGTTGCATAGCATTCCTCACGGGTGTATTCGGGGTGAACACATGTATCTGAATGATGGGGTTCACCTGTCCAGGGAGGGAAATGATTTACTCATAGGAGACTTCCTAGCATGGCTAAGGGGTTTGAGGAAGCATGACCTTTAGGAGGAGTGGGGGGCCGGATAGTCGGTCAACTATCCGGCCTGTGGCGGTAAGGTCATGATCGGTGAGCAGTAATTTCAAGGTCCCTAGAGGGGGGCGCCACCCAGAATGGATGGGAGCGCCCGGGGGGAGGCGGCCATTGGCCCCTTCCACGGGGAGGCGGCACCCACTAAGGATGGGCCGCCTAGGGGGAGACGGCCATAGGCCCCTCCCAGGGGGGAGGTGGCTAGATGCCCCTCCTACGAATTTCCCGGGGGCCGGATATCCGCGACGGCGGATAGAGAGTGTGGGGATGGGGGGGAGTCCACGCTGTCCTTCCTACAGATACCTCACACAGGAACTCGGACGACCTTTAAGATGGCGTCGAGTGAAAAGGGGGCCCCCACGACAAGGGAAGTTACAGTTGGCAATGAAGGTAAAGTCCTCTGCGCATGCGCCACTCACACCGTGAGGGCGGGATTTTGGTAGTAGGGATCTGACACCGGTTAAGACTTTGCTGTTGGCCCTTAATGCTAGGATGTACAATTTTAATTTAGAATGTATGCATTTTCAGGATGCTAGACTCGGCTAGGAAACCTTTGTATTAGAGATCTGTTAAGGTTAGCCAAAGAACATGTCTTCATCGAAATGTAATAAATGTATAATTGTACATAATTCGTGAAACTTTTATTTAATGTTTTACATTTTATTTCATATTTTAATAAATACGGCCGGGGGGGTAACTCCCCCCCGCCTTCCAAAAGTTCAAACCTGTGTCTGTCTACTCCCATTGGGAATTGGTGTTGGGAGGGGGTGGCGGGCATCCCGGCCATATGGAAAGGGGCGACCACTCGGTCCCCCCGAACGTATGGTTGGGTGCCCCGATCCCCCGGGAAACCATTTTGGGCGGGAGGCGTGGCTCGGCTGGTATGCCCGAAGTGGCGTAGCCGGAGCGCGCCCTTTCCCGCCCAGGAGGGGTTGTCCTAGACACCCGCACGGAAGACCACGCCCAGTAGGCGTACCGGAGGAGGGTCCCCGCCCTCCCGCAGATAAATAAATAGAGCGGGAATCCGAAGAAGCGTCCTCTTGTTCCTGTGCTCTGAAGGCAGCACCAACTCGTTGCTCGTGAGCCCTCGACGGAACAAGCGGCAATTTTGACCCACCCACCAGCCCCTTATGGCAATGTTTGTTTAAATAAAGTTTGATTAGATAGAAGTGTATAGGCCTTTTTTCCTTTGTAGAGAAGTAAGGGAATGTGTCATATAATGATGTGGCTTCTACTTTTAGGATAATGTTTCCCTTTGTAGGAAAATGAAGTTGATGAGTCATCAAGGCTATGGCAGAATTTTTTCTTCCCTTAGTAGGTAAAACAACTGTCGTATTTATTTTTGGTCGGGCGGTAAGGTCATGATCGGTGAGCAGTAATTTCAAGGTCCCTAGAGGGGGGCGCCACCCAGAATGGATGGGAGCGCCCGGGGGAGGCGGCCATTGGCCCCTTCCACGGGGAGGCGGCACCCACTAAGGATGGGTCGCCTAGGGGGAGACGGCCATAGGCCCCTCCCAGGGGGAGGCGGCTAGATGCCCCTCCTATGAATTTTCCAGGGGCCGGATATCCGCGACGGCGGATAGAGAGTGTGGGGATGGGGGGGAGTCTACGCTGTCCTTCCTACAGATACCTCACACGGGAACTCGGACGACCTTTAAGATGGCGTCGAGTGAAAAGGGGGCCCCCACGACAAGGGAAGTTACAGTTGGCAATGAGGGTAAAGTCCTCTGCGCATGCGCCACTCACACCGTGAGGGCGGGATTTTGGTAGTAGGGATCTGACACCGGTTAAGACCTTGCCGTTGGCCCTTAATGCTAGGATGTACAATTTTAATTTAGAATGTATGCATTTTCAGGATGCTAGACTCGGCTAGGAAACCTTTGTATTAGAGATCTGTTAAGGTTAGCCAAAGAACATGTCTTCATCGAAATGTAATAAATGTATAATTGTACATAATTCATGAAACTTTTATTTAATGTTTTACATTTTGTTTCATATTTTAATAAATACGGCCGGGGGGGTAACTCCCCCCCGCCTTCCAAAAGTTCAAACCTGTGTCTGTCTACTCCCATTGGGAATTGGTGTTGGGAGGGGGTGGCGGGCATCCCGGCCATATGAGAACTCAGTCTATAATTATAGCCCAAGCATTTCACTTTCATTTATTTACAAAATGCCCAAAAATGGGGACATCTAATTATGATGGCAACCCCTTCTAAAATGACTGATATGACCCACATCAAGTGTATATTTAAAGTGCAACTTATCTCATGCAGGAGAATCATTGATCCATCACTGCCCTAATACTTTAAAAAAACAAAAAAAGGAACAAAAAAAGATCAATTCTGGGTGTAGTACTGAGACTGATTATATATTAAGCAAATAAATGGATGGCTTAAGTGGAAGCAATATACTGAATTGTGCATTAAGTCAGGAATGTGCTTGCAAAAGACTAACTATGGTGCCTGTATTAAAAGAAAAATAATTGTTTTACAAAAAATAATACAGGTCTTCCGTAGTGTTCAGCCCATTAGGTACCTTGGAATCTAGTTCTAATATCATTCTAGATTTCAATTGCCGTAGCATCCTATCCCGGTCTCCTCCCCTTCTAGGTTTTGGCACTGAGGAGTATATATATATATATATCATGGCCGACAGAGTACAACCCAAATAAAGGAGATTCTGTGCACTTAATGGTGGTCCGTGCTCCTACTTTGTATTACTGGATAAGCCGGCTGGCAGTGGAGTTTCCGATATATATATATATATATATATAAATAGTTGAAGCTGGCAACTTTAGCATTACTGCTATCAAACACTTTACAAATATGCGTCATTTTTGCACATGTAAATTTAATTTACAGTTTACCCTTCATTCTATGATGATAACTAACTATGCATCAACGCAATGATTTATCTGCATTTATGCTGTAATTTACATACTACCTAGGAAAAAGAGATAAGAAAACAGACTGTAATGAGGTGAATCCAAAATGACCTTAGAAAGTGTTTTCTTTATGTTTATTCATCACGTGGTGTTTGTTTTTAAAAAAATGCATTAAAAAACCATGGCGAAATGTATTCCTACGTATGTGAAAGAACTAGCCATATTTGTGGTTCCTGTCCCTCTCTTTGCCGCTTGGAGATTGGAGTGGAATTGGTTGCATATTGATTTGCGGAAGTCGGCTGCTTCTGTCCACGAACCCACTCCCCGAGAAGCAGGCGGTCGTGCTCATCCGAGCATTGTGTTGGGATCCGGAGGATTATTGGAGGCGGCCCCCTATTGCAGCCGGAAGTAGACTCACACGCCGGGAGACAGCCAAAGCATCGGCGTGGTCGGTTAATCAGTCGGGAGCGGTTACGCTGTCTCTGTAGTTGGCGAGTCTTTAGGAGGCATTTTTGCATAGGTGGGGAGGAAGTTTCAGGCTACGCTGGGGGCAAACAACTAATATCGATGCCTTTAAGCGTAAATTTTTTAACTATCTATTTTTTCACGATGTCGGCGGAAGAGGTTCCCATGAGGGAAGCTGTTGCTGACTAGGAAAGTGTCAGTAGTAAGGATGGGTGCGAGGAAACAAGAAAATTAGATCTAGCGGAGGAAATTAATTTTTTTGCATTGACCTCGAAATCAGAGGAAACAAGGAAGTAAAGAAGAACCATCAAAAGGAGAGACTGGCGCAAAAAGCGGATTTTTAAAACCAAATGGGAATCAATGGCGCGAAAAATGACAGCCAACACAATAATTAATCTCTCTCCTACCATCCTGTCTGAGGCTGAAAAACAATTGCTTGCGCTGGGCCTATCCTTTTGCCCAGTCACGGATTTCAATTATGTTACCACAAGGATAGATATCTTTTGTTTCATTCGCAAAATTATGTTTAAAAAGTTTTTCACTATCAAAGATGGACTGAAGGACAAACCTCTTCCCGCGGTGGATGGGAGAAACACCGGCAGTGTTTTTTAATCGTCGGACATTCCGACTTTGCGCACAGTTTACGAATTAGGCAGAACTGATACTAACAAAATCAAGATCTTACTAATTACCAAGGGACACAAGAATTTCTCATGGAAGCAAATATAAAACAAAAAGGAGCAGGCTTGAGCTCATTTAAAGCTAAATCTACATTTGTTCCGAACATGCTAAAAGATGCCATTGACATCTTCCACGAAGTTATCACAGAGAAAATGAAAAAATTGCACCATCAAGTGAAGCATAAAAAACGTGCTAAATCTCATCAGGAAAAACACTTTGCCAGCCTGATACAAAAACTGAGTAAAAATCAAGAAATTGTGATTTCTAAATCTGATAAAGGTGGGAACATTGTCATTTGTCCACAACTTGATTACATCACAGAGGCATTCAGGCATCTCCATGATGTGACCTGTTATGAGAGGGTGGATTACTGTCGTTATAATCAGGCTAAATACACCCTGAACAACTTGCTGTCAAAGTGGAAGAGAGATGGAATGATATCCAATGAAGAATTTAAATTTATGAAAGTAGAATTTCCGATAACACGTAGGATATGTTTCATCTCCAAAGTCCATAAAAACTGTACCCCAATACCGGGCAGGCCGATCATCTCTGCCATTGGCAGTATGGGAGAACACATTACTGAATATGTGGACTTTTTTTTACAGGGATTTGTGAAAACTTCACCCACATTTATAGAAGATACTGGTGACTTTTTGACTAAAGTTGACAACATGGTTTGGGGAAGATCTCATGTTCATCCCCTTAGACATAGAACCGCTGTATTCCAGCATAGAACACCAAGCGGGTATTAATGCAGTGGATTTCATTTTAAACGCCAGGCCGGCAGAATGCTATGCACACAATAAGATGCTCATTGAGGCCATGACATGGTGTTTGAATATTAACTTCTTTGTCTTCAAGGAAGAAATGTATCTTCAAAAAAGAGGAGAGGCGATGGGAGCCTGCTTCTCTCCCAGCTATGCATGTTTACACGTTGGCTGGTGGGAGGAGCAGGTCCTGAAATGTGAGCATGCACAAATGTACAATGAACCTGTACTTTATTGGCTAAGGTATATAGATGACATTTTTATTGTCTGGCGGGGAGATGCCAAGAGTGCCACGGAGTTCATTTCTGACATTAACCGTAATTCAGTCAATTTGAAATTTACATCTCATATGGATAAAAGTAGTATCGAATTTTTGATTATTATGGTGTTTATCAAGGAAGGGAAAATAGCTACCACACTCTATAGAAAGGTCACTGCTGGCAATTATATCCTGCATGCCAGCAGTGCACATCCCAAGTACCTTATAAATAGCATCCCCTATGGTGAATTACTTAGGTTCAAGAGAATCTTTAGTGATCAAGATGAATTTGAGGTTTGGGCACATGAAGCCCTCAACAGATTTCGCGCCAGAGGTTATGATCAAAGATGTCATCAAGTAGCCTTGAATAAAGTTAATACAAGATCCAGAGAATCCCTTTTGCCTAGAGTAGATACCATCATTGACTCAGAGAATACGGAAGTCGAAATGCCAAGATTACTAACGACATACAGTAGGCAGGAATGGAAAATTAGGTCTATTGTAAAGCAAAATTGGCCAATAGTCTTGACCGATGGGGTGCTTGCTCCAAGACTCCCCCAAGCTCCTACGATTTCTTATAGGAAGAGACCTTCCATGCGATCACAAATAGTAAAAAACAGTCCTGAAATTATTATCAACAACACGTGGCTCTCTTCTAGGAAGGGGTTTTATAAGTGCAAGTCCTTCACGGCCTGCAAGTTTGGTACTAATACTACCCACTACAAGACTCTGTTTAGTCCAACAGCGGTTGCTATAGATGGGAATTTCAATTGCAGAACAGCATTTGCGGTTTATGTTCTGACGTGCACCTGTGGCCTACGTTATGTGGGCAGTACAAAGCTACAGGTGCACATCAGAAGTTTACAGCACCTACGTGCAATTGTCAATAGCGACCTCCAATACCCAGTCGCGAATCACTTCAAAAGTGAACTTAATAATGAGTTGAAGTGTCTTCAATACTATGCTATAAAGGCAGTTGCTAAACAGAAGAGAGGAGGTGATAGAGAAAAGAAATTACGACAGTTGGAATCTAAAAATATAATTGAATTAGATAGCAAGATTCCGAATGGCATGAACAATACAGAGGACTTTCACTATTGTTTATAGATCTACATCAGTACCATCTCAGATCGCTGCAGCATAGGAGTTTTTAAGGTTTTTGGTCTTTCTTAAATTAATTGTTATGTCATCTATCTATTCTTAGTATCTTGTATCAGACCAGTATATATTTCCACAATACTTTCTCGTTTCTTGCATGCTAAGACAATAAGAGGAAGAATTTGTACGCTTCCTGGGTTTTCGGTTTTTTATTACAAAACTTAACTGTTTTTCATGGTGATATAAAAATTTAATGGTGTTTTAAAAAAGAAAAAAATAAGAAAATATAAGTATGAAGCACTTGCACTTTTCAGGAGAATAGTATTTCCGGCTGGAAATACATTCCTTTCTTTTTCTTTTTCCACAAGCACTGTCACTTTCAAGGAAAAATATTCGCACACTCTTTGTTAGGCATTATGTTTTTGAATCTACAAACAGAATAGGTTTTTTCTTTGTGAGTGGCATTTATTCCACTGCAGGATAGCTCTGTTTTGCAATATTTGCACAGGAAATTAGATGATTTTGGGTTAATAACTGTATTATTGCACATGGTAACAGTTTACAAATATGCAGCAATTTGCATATGTAAATATTTGAAGCTGGCAGCTTTAGCATTACTTACAAATATTCGTCATTTTTGCACATGTAAATATGGGTTTTAGACATCAACAAGACTTTGGATTTATCCAGCTAATGAGTTTTAGTCATACTATTTTTCAGCACTATTGTATATGGGGTTTTCAGTGGATGGCTTTTTAACTAAAATAGTGCTTTACCCATGTTTATTTATGTATTTATTTGATCTATTTATATATTTATAAAAAAACTCTATGTGCAATATAATTTAATTTACAGTTTACCCTTCATTCTATGATGATAACCAACTATGCATCAACGCAATGATTTATCTGTATTTATGCTGTATTTACATGCTATCTAGGACAAAGAGAAAAGAAAACAGACTGTAATGAGGTGAATCCAAAATGACCTTAGAAAGTGTTTTCTTTATGTTTATACATCACGTGGTGTTTGTTTTTAAAAAAAATGCATTAAAAAACCATGGCGAAATGTATTCCTACGTTTGTGAGCAAGGAGTATAGCAGTCCGAAGCGCGTCATATCGTGATCAAATAAAAAGGAAGAACTAGCTGTAGTTGTGGTTCGTGTCCCTCTTTTTGCCGCTTGGAGATTGAAGTGGAATTGGAATTGGTTGCCAGTAGGTAGTTATAGTTAGGATTGTTTTCTATAGGAAATCCGCAACCTTCTATTGGGAATAACTTTGGCGCCGGTTGAGGAATCTGCCTGTAATTTTCCTTAAATTTGCCTCGCTGCGCTCCGCTCCTTCCCTGAAAGTTTGGGGGGGATTCGTCAAGCGGGGGCCGAGATAAAAGGGGGGTCCCAAAACGTGTTTTCCCCATGTTAATTTAAATAGGGCGGTTGGACTCACTTTTAGCCCAAACGGCTGAATGGATTTCCACAAAACTTGGCAAAATTGTAGTGACTGGTAGCCCGATGTGCCTTTGCTATGTCTCAAGATATGTGCTCCAGTGGATTTTGAGTAATTTAGGGTTCAAAAAAATATATATATCTGGGCGGAGCCTAACCACACATCTGATCAGATTGGCTGTCAGCACTTCATCCAAGAAGTGTTGGCAGCCATCTTGGGACCAATATACATGATAGCACCTCATTAAAAAGCATTGTAGTTAATAGAGGGTTTTAGGAATTTAGTTACATTAGAAATCATTTGTTGATGGTACCATACTCATTTTAGGAATTGTGGTGTGTTCTAAGGTGATTTTACCATGTGAAAAAGCCTTCTGCTGTGATATCATGAATCATGTTTGAAAGAAAACTAATATCTCATGATTTTCCCGCAGTGGTTTGGAAGGGGATCTATAAGCTAAACTGAAAGCATATTTTCTGTAAATTCACATTATCTTTCTCAGTCATGTGAGAATGAAGTCTGACATTCTCAGTAAAACATGTACATCCAACAAGGACAGAGACTGTCAGTTGATTCCTTTGTGTTCTACTGCAGCCTCCTAGAGTGTTCTAAAGAACAACCAGAGCGCTAACAGTCCTACTTATTACAAAGGTATAGCACACCTGAAGCCATTGTGATGGGAATAAAGTGGTAACTCTTAAAAGATTTATTTTAAAAAGGAACAAAATGAGGGGGTATATTTTGCCATAGAAAGTATGAATAGTGCTGCAGAAAGAAAAATTAGGGCACATTTTGAGTGACTTCTCAAATCCTCTTCTATTTCATTAAAAGAATTCGGACATGCAGACTAAAACATGCACTTTGAATACCAGCAGCAGACTTCCCTGGTGAGCAGTAGCTTTACTACAGTGATCTAATGAGCAACTAGAGTGCTAATTTATGGCAAATGTGTGACACATCTGAATGCCTTCTTGATGGAACTAAAGTAAACAAGCATTGAAAATGCAATAGATCTTGCCCTCGTTTAAGTTAAAGCCATTCTGTTTGTAATGAGGTGGCTTTTTAGCTTTGCTTTTATTAGTGTTTTTTAAACTTTCATGTAAATAACATGCATCTGTATGCATATATGTATATGTATGCATGCATTTATATATGTATTTATATAGATATACAGATTATATATGTTTATGTATGTATATGTATATATATATATATAGATATATATATATATATACATACACATACATATATATAAATGCATATGCATATATATATATATGCATCTATATATGTGTATATGTGTGCTTGTAGAGAGAGGTAGAGAGGTAGAGGTGTAGAGGTAGAGAGGTAGGCAGACTTGAGTAATTTATAGCATCCTCGTAGTCAGTCTTTCAAAAATTCCAAAGTATAGGACATGATAATCCAAATCCAAATGTTTCTCAAGAAAAGTAATTTTCAATCGTTCGGAATATCGGTGTTTGGGCAGATATGACCCAGGGACCCCAGTATGCAAGGGGAATTAGTCCCCCCTCTGCAAACGCGCCAGTGGCCTGCGTTGCAGAAAGGTGTAAAAAGGGGCATAGCCTCATTACACCTCTGTGCAATGCAGCCCCCTGGTGCATACTGGAGGTTCCAGGTGGGCTAGTTGCCCCCCAGGGAACCCTATTATGCAAAGGGAATTATTTTCCCCTCTTCAAACATGCACGGGGGCTGCACTGCAGAGAGGTGTAAAAAGGGTGTGGCCTCATTACACCTCTCTGCAATGCAGCCCCCTGGCGCATACTGGAGGCTCCTGGTGGGCTAGTTGGCCCCCAGGGACCCCCAGTATGCAAGGGGAATTAGTTCCCCCTCTGCAAACGCGGCAGGGGGCTGCGTTGCAGAGAGGTGTAACAAGGGGCATAGCCTCATTACACATCTGCAAAGCAGCCCCTGGCGCATACTGGAGGTTCCAGGTGGGCTAGTTGGCCCCCAGGGGCCCCCAGTATGCAAGGGGAATTAGTTCCCCCTCTTCAAACATGCACGGGGGCTGCGTTGCAGAGAGGTGTAAAAAGGGGCGTGGCTTCATTACACTTCTCTGCAATGTAGTCCCCTGGCGCATACTGGAGATTCCTGGTGGGCTTTCAGGTCTTATATAGTTAGGAATTAGCATTAAAAAAACATTTGAAATTCACTGAATAAAACATAGGTTTCAGGCCTTATATAGTTAGGAATTAGCTTTTAAAAAACCTTTGAAATTCACTGAAAAAAACATAGGTTTCAGGGCTTATATAGTTAGGAATCAGCATTTTAAAAACCTTTAAAATCCACTCAAAAAACTATACGTTTTAGGGGTGTTATAGTTAGCTGGACATTTCACTCATACAAAACCATTGGAATTGCTCCTATATAGTTAGTTGTACTAACTATATTTCGCGCCTATATCGTATGCGCTCGGGTGCTTCCAGGTGCGCTTACGCCGTGCGTATTATGCGGACGCGGCTACGCGATACGTCACGATAATGTTTTCGTTCGCGGCAATAGCAAAACGGGACGCTCACCAGTACGTGCACCGGGGCGCGCCGCAAGACTGCGCTTTCCGGTGCGCACACTGGTACGCGCACCGGGAGCGCTCCAGGGCAAAAAAAAATGAAGAATATACATTAAAAAATAGTATTACATAAATATACAATATAGGATTAATTATAAAAATATTATATTTGATAGCAATGGAAATTTGCTATTAAAAAACTTTTGAAATTCACTGAAAAAAACATAGGTTTGAGGCACTATATATCGTTAGGAATTAGCATTTACAAAACCTATGAAATTCACAGAAAAAGCCATAGGTTTCACACCAGTTATAGTTAGGAATTAGCATTTAAAAAACCTATTAAATTCACTGAAAAAACCATAGGTTTGACACCAGTTATAGTTAGCTGGAAATTTTACTGACATAAAACCATTGAAATTCCCACGTTATAGTTAGTTGGACTCACTTTAACTTGTGCGCCTGCAATGCACTGCTGATGACGTCACATATTACATCACTCATGACATGGTCAGTGACATCACTCATGACATCACTGATGACACCATCCTTGTGACAGAGTGACAGACCTCCTTTCAGTGTAATGTAACCCTTGAAACACATATTCAAAAATAGAAACTAAAATTTTCAAAAAAATAGAGATACCCATACCAGTTACAACAACCAATTCAGTAATACCACCATCTATATACACATCCACTCATTCACCAACAGCTCTATATAGTCACTCATACATATATTCACTCATCATATGTAGTGAATCACCTATACATCCTGTTACACACCGACAGTCATCCAAAAGTTACTCACACACATAATCACACATGCAAATAAACTATTCAACATCCATGTATTTGCATATACAGCTATACCACCTTACTTCTAAGGAAACTTACACATACTTACTCTCTTAAACAATCACTTATAGAAACACATACTTATTTAAACAAGAACTCTTTCAATCTCTCACTCTCACATATACTCACTTATATACATCAATACTCACATATACTAGATTAAAACATATGTAGTTAGTGATAAAGACAATAGTGAGACAGTCATTCACTTACTAACACACACATATACACACTCATCCACCCATACAGTCCTGCACATCTGCTGTCTTCAAAACACATACAAACAGTGAGTCAGTCATTGGTGCATCTATGTGCTAAGTAACACCCCCGCCAAACCATACAGACACTCATACTGATACTAAAAAAAAATCTAATAACCCATATACACACACATGTAGCTACTCACCAACCCATGCAGCCACTTATACACAAAGTGAAACACTGATACAAACATTTAAATATTTAAACAATACTCGCTAATATATGTATTCACTAAGATACACTTAATAAGCCAGTTAACCAATCAATTTAAAAAAAACATCCATTAAGACACTTATTTAAACATTTATTCTTCCATCGACCTTTACATATACATATATAAAACATATTTATTTTTCAGAAAGACACACATTCACTGGATGGTGTCATCAGTGATGTCATGAGTGATGTCTCTTACCATGTCATGAGTGATGTAATATGTGACGTCATCAGCAGTGCATTGCAGGCGCGCAAGTTATAGTGAGTCCAACTAACTATAACGTGGGAATTTCAATGGTTTTATGTCAGTAAAATTTCCAGCTAACTATAACTGGTGTCAAACCTATGGTTTTTTCAGTGAATTTAATAGGTTTTTTAAATGCTAATTCCCAACTATAACTGGTGTGAAACCTATGGTTTTTTTCTGTGAATATATATATATATGTATGTAATTTTTTTGTAAAAACATGAGGCTGGAGAGACAGCTTCATTGGTCTCCGTATATCAAGTGGAAGCAGGCCACTTGTAAAAACCAAGCATTGTGTAGTAGGGTACCACTTTGAATTCTATTTATGTGTATTTAAGCATGCATACTAGTATGTTGAATCTATAAACACTGTCCTACCTTTAATATACTGTAATCCACATTATATTTACACAAATATATCATGCATCTCATTCTAATTTCATTATACAAAATACAAAAATATCACATTTACATAGTTCAACTTTTGCTCTCCATAAACAAAATGCATATGGTTATATAGTGTTTCATACAGAATGTCTTCCAGGTCCCCTCCTGACTATCATATTCAGATACAAGTATTATTCTGTAACATCGATTTCTACAGCATACATCGTATATATTGACCCATTTTTCTGAGCATACTTATTTGCAGGGTGGACATTTTAACTAATAGCCTCTTCCTCTTGGGAGTTCCAGACTCCATCAATTAGAACTGCATCATGTTGATCTAAATATTCCTTTTCAACAATGTTGTTTCGTCCCTCAGAGCACAAGTATCTTCTGCCCTCCATCAAGACACTAAATATGTGGAATATATAACGTATACTTACTTGTTCTTACTCATAATTTCAAGGCTACAGACGGAAAATTTCAAATATGAGACATCTGTCTATTTTTATTATATCTCGCCTGCTTGTTAGGTTGACATTTGCTTCTCCCTTAATTAGTCGATTCAGAGGGAAAGTCTATAGTTACCCAAATTGACATATTAGTCTTGTATTTTCAGGACCATGTGGTAGGCGCAGCTCTCCATCCCTGCTGAGACCGTAGCCTCCTTATAACAAGCATTTACAATGTAATAGTGCTCGCAACTGCAAGTTTTAGTGCTATTGTTATTGTAAATGGCAATGCCTTTAGAAAAATTAACAGGTATTGTAATTTATAATAGTAATTTTCTACCAGTTCCACAAATACCACTATTATTATTACTAGCGCCACAGAATACTATTAGTAATCATTGTAGTGGCAATTATGGTACTTGTGGTGGTTGTAGCTGTGGTGATAGTGGTTGTGGTATTGATACCGGCGTTAGTGGTGGTGGTGCTGGTGGTCTACATGGATTTTATGTCATTACTTATCTACTGCTGGAATATTTTTAACAAAAACTAACACACATTCTCATTTGCAATGCCAATAGCTCAAACCTTTAGTAATGCCAGCCCTATTGCATTGCAAATGCTTGTTTTATGTTGCAGGCACAAGGTGCATCATCTACTTCCCAAAATACAATCTTAGATTTGTGGACACTCTTAACAGTCATATGGCAGGAGGCAGTTGTTCAGCCAGTGTAAGGCTAATAGCTCACACAACTTTGCATTTTGATACTTAAAGTTGTAAGTTACAATAAATGTAGTAGACCTGAGGCAGGAGTCTTGAGGTACCAGTAACTGTGGAAAGAGCAATAACTTTAGAAACGGGTGCTTTATTTCACCTTTTCTGTGGTGTGAAGGTTACATAACTGTTTTATTGCGTTTGAATGGGCACAATGGGGCGTATTTACAAGTCTATTGCACCACCGGTGCTTCACTTTTTGTTTGGGAAAAAGTGACACAGCGGCAGCACAAGGGGCTTGTAAATAAGCCCCAACTTCCTGTTTTTCTGGCTCTAAAGCAGCTTGGCTGACCTGGTTCTCTCACTCTAAAGCAGCGCTGCTGACCTGGGTTCTCTGTCTCTACAGCATCTCTTCTGACTTGGTTCTCTGCCTCTAGAGCAGCTCTGCTGACCTGGTTCTTAGGTTCTAGAGCAGCTCACCTAAATGTAAATGTAGTATACTTGTAATGCGCACAGCTGCCCCAGCAACGGGGCGTCCCGGTGCTGTATAACACTGTGGAACCCTTCCTGGCTCTCCCTGTGAGATGCCCCTCCTGGGCACCCCCAAAGTGAAGCCAGGCATCCCAGTGTTGTTGTGGCCGTTGTGGAGATTAAGCAAGCTATTGCCCAGAGTTGCAGCATGGGACCCATGATTAGAGTAGGCGCCGAGGCGAGAATTATAGAGTCCGCGGACATTGAGCCCAAGACCCTGCCGCGTCGGGACTTGAACCCTGGTCCCGGGCCTGATCTCTGCTTCAGAGTCTGCCGCTCTAACTAGCGAGCCACACTTCTCTTGGTTCTCTGGCTCTAAAGCAGCTCTGCTGACCAGGTTCTCTGGCTCCAAAGCAGCTCTGCTGACATGGTTCTCTGGCTCTAAAGAGCTCTGCTGACCTGATTCTCTCCCTCTAAATCAGCTCTTCTGACCTGGTTCTTAGGCTTTTGAGCAGCTCTGCTGACCTGGTTCTCTGGCTCTAAAGCAGCTCTGCTGACCTGGTTCTCTGGCTCTAAAGCAGCTCTGCTGACATGGTTTACTCCCTCTAAAGCAGCTCTGCTGGCCTGGTTTCTCTGGCTCTAAAGTAGCTCTGCTGACCTGAATCTCTGGCTCTAAAGCAGCTCTGCTGACCTTGTTCTCTGGCTCTACAACGGCTCTGCTGATCTGGCTCTAAAGCAGCTCTGCTGACCTGGTTCTTTGGCTCTACATTGGCTCTGTTGACTTGGTTCTCTGGCTTTACAGCAGCTCTGCTGACTTAGTTTTCTGGCTCTAGAGCAGCTCTTCTGACTTAGTTCTCTGGCTCTAGAGCAGCTCTGCTGACCTGGTTCTCTGGCTCTACAACGGCTCTGCTGACCTGGTTCTCTGGCTTCAGAGCCGCTCTGACCTGGTTCTCTGGCTCTAAAGCACTAAAGCAGCTCTACTGACCTGGTTTCTTTGGCTCTACAGCAGCTCTGTTGACCTGGTTCTCTGGCTCTAGAGCAGCTCTGCTGACCTGGTTCTTAGGCTTTAAAGAAGCTCTGCTGACCTGGTTATTTGGCTTTGAAGCATCTCTACTGACCTGGTTCTCTGGCTCTAGAGCAGCTCTGCTGACCTAGTTCTATGGCTCTAAAGCAGCTCTGCTGACCTGGTTCTCTCACTCTAAAGCAGCTCTGCTGGCCTGGTTTCTCTGGCTCTAAAGTAGCTCTGCTGACCTGGTTCTCTGGCTCTAAAGCAGCTCTGCTGACCTGGTTCTCTGGCTCTAAAGCAGCTCTGCTGATCTGGTTCTCTGGCCCTAAAGCAGCTCTGCTGACCTGGAACTCTCCCTCTAAAGCAGCTCTGCTGACCTGGTTTCCTTCCTCTAGAGCAGCTCTGCTGACCTGGTTCTTAGGCTCCAGAGCAGCTCTGCTGACCTGGTTCTCTGGTTCTAAAGCAGCTCTGCTGACCCGGTCTCTGGCTCTAAAGCAGCTCTGCTGATCTGGTTCTCTCCCTCTAAAGCAGCTCTGCTGACATGGTTTCTCTGGCTCTAGAGCATCTCTGCTGACCTGGCTCTCCGGCTCTAGAGCAGCTTTACTGACCTGGTTCTTAGGCTCTAGAGCAGCCCTGCTGACCTGGTTCTTTGGCTCTAAAGCAGCTCTGCTGATCTGGTTCTATGGCTCTAAAGCAGCTCTGCTGACCTGGTTCTCTGGCTCTAGAGCAGCTCTGCTGGACTGGTTCTATGGCTCTAAAGCAGCTCTGTAACATTGATTTCTACAGCATACATCGTATATATTGACCCATTTTTCTGAGCATACTTATTTGCAGGGTGAACATTTTAACTAATAGCATCCTCCTCTTGGGAGTTCCAGACTCCATCAATTAGAACAGCATCATGTTGTTCTAAATATTCCTTGTCAACAATGTTGTTTCGTCCCTCAGAGCACGTGTATCTTCTGCCCTCCATCAAGACACTAAATATGTGGAATATATAACGTATACTTACTTGTTCTTACTCATAATGCTGACCTGGTTCTCTGGCTCTAAAGCGGTTCTGCTGACCTGGTTCTATAGCTCTAAAGCTGCTCTGCTGACCTGGTTCTCTGGCTCTAGAGCAGCTCTGCTGACCTGGTTCTCTGGCTTTACAGCAGCTCTGCTGACCTGGTTCTCTGGCTCTAAAGCACCTGGTTCTCTCCCTCTAAAGCAGCTCTGCTGATCTGGTTTATCTGGCTGTACAGCAGCTCTGCTGATCTGGTTCTCTGGCTCTAGAGCAGCTCTGCTGACCTGGTTCACTGGCTCTACAGCAGCTCTGCTGACCTGGTTCTCTGACTCTAGAGCAGCTCTGATGGCCTGGTTCTTAGGCTCTAGAGCCGCTCTGCTGACCTGGTTCTTAGGCTCTAGAGCAGCTCTGCTGACCTAGTGCTCTGAAAGAAGGGTGGGGTTTGTAAACAAATAAAAATGCATTGCGAGAACCCTCTTTTTTTCTAAATGCTGGACGATGCCCCCGGTAATTCTGGTGGGTATAAACAGACTGTGTTTTTGAAAGTGCTGAGGAGATCTTTGTGAGGAAGTAGAGGTAGGCAGAGCGCGTGCATATGTTTTAGCAGGGCGCGTGCATATGTTTTGTCCTGCGTGCGAAGAGAGGGAGCAGAGCGCGTGCATATGTTTTGTCCTGTGTGCCGAGAGAGGCAGCAGAGAGCATACATATGTTTTGTCCTGCGTGCGGAGAGAGAAAGCACATCTGCTGTGTCTTCAGCTAAGCTTTTAGACAGACTTACGCGTGCACATGTCCTGTCTTGAAAGCGTGCACATATCCTGTCACCCTTCGCCCACCAAACCGACAACAATAGGTCTCGCCAAGGGCCCAGCGCATGCGCTGCATCGCTAGGCGAGACCTAAAATAAACCCTGTAAGCAACACTCTGACATGGTCATCCGCCTCCTGGTGCCATCGGAATAAACTCTGCTGCCTGATTTGTCCTCCACAGCCACATAATTCTAAAGGCCCAAAATATAACCAACATGCTAGGCAAGGCTTTAAGTGGGCCAGGTCTCACAGGGTCTGAGCACCAGCAGTTTTTGGGAGGAAGCCTCGGAACGGGTCTCTATCGGGCTCTGTTTTGTGCCCTGGACAGGCGGTCCGTTTTTTTCTGGACGGATTGACAGTGACAGCAGGCACATCAATGTGCGCTGCTCACACTGCTCACTTCTCACTAGTAGAGTTATGCCAGGTGAGCGTTGTAGGGGAAGGGAAATCCTTTAAAGAGAGTTATTTTATCGCTGGATTTCCCTTCTCTTTTTAAAACTCGGGAGCAGCAACATTGTCGTGGTATCACCAGGTCTATAAGTGGAAACTTTTTCAATATTATATACAAGCCATAGTTGCTGCCAATTTATCTCATGCAACTAACAACCATTGACAAAGCAAAAATTGTCGTGACCTTTTGCAGGCATGATGTTTCTTGTGTCATATATCTGAATACAATGACAGAAACAGCAAAATACAGGTCAGGCGGCACACTATGCTAAGCACAGATTTTTTAGTGTAGGTGTTTTTAAGCCACGTCCTTAATTACATTGGCCACGCCCCTTTGAAATACCCCCCAGTTTTTTTATACCACTTAAAGCCCAGATGCTAGGCCATGTTAATATTGCTAGCCAGATTGTCTTAACCATTGCCCAGCTAAGGAGGAAAACGGCGAAGTAAGCCTTAGGAAGGCAATACACTTCCTGCTGGGACAAGCAGCTGGAGAGGACCCTGGGCTCCCCTATTAAGAGTGGTTTGTCTTCGGCCCTGGCCAAAAGTACAATGTAGCTGAGAAATATTCTCACATAATCCTTTATGGGTCCCGGAGTTGCGTGCTACTCGCCGATAAAGCACTTCAATACATTATCGGGGTAGCAAGCGCTTTAGGAATGCAAACATTTCTCCCTCTTCTATCCCGCCACTATCCTTTTCAATCCAAATAACTAACTAACATGTCCACCGCTCAAATTGCTTTCATATTTCACTATACTAATTCACCACTAATGCTATATGGGTTCTGGAGTAGCGTGCTACTCACAGAAAAAGTGCTTTGACGACTCGTCAGGGGCAGTATGCGCTATATAAATGCAATTACAATACAATACAATTACAAGTTGTCTGAGAAAGGAACAAACTTCCACGTAAAACTGTACAGCACTCAGGAAACACAGACAGCTGTCGCCTATGTTCTATCCTGTCATCCAGCTAGAAACGACCCAAACATTTCAACCCAACCGCGATTATGTTTATTTTGGAAAACTGTGATATCTAAGCAGAAAAGCCACAAGTGACGATTAACACAGTTTTTCCATTAGCTGTACTTTGACTGTTGCGGCCTAAGTTGGCGAACTAAGATAGCCCAATAGAGTCAGAGAAGAAAGAGGCTGAGAGGGAACGAAAAGGGTGTGGGGGAGCTACGAGGGAGTGAAACTGAGGCAGAGAAAGGGGCTCTGGAGAGACTAAAAGAAAGCGATATAGCCCTCGAAGAAGTGAGTGAGATATTGGAGACCAGCGGGCAGATGGGAGAGAGAGTTGGGTGGCAGGGAGGAAGAGAAAGAAAAGATCGAAGGGGAGAGACGGCAGAGAGAAAAAGTCTGTACAGCGACTTATAGAAGGCGAGAGGAAGAGACAGGGAGAGTGAAATAGAATAACAGAAAGAAACGTTAACAGACAGACGAGTCTTCAATATATTAAGAAAGAACTCACTAGAGTAGATAGGTTGGCAAGGAGCTGAGACACCCCTCCCTTCGCGGCTGATTCATGGAAAAGGGCACTCACCCACGAGCCTCTGTTCCGCATTTGAACATGTCTCCATCTCATGTGAGGGAAAGGGGGTGTAAGGAAATATGGAAACCCCCTTCTTCCACCACCTGTGTGCCCTGCACTCGGACACTAGCTGAGAGCTGGAGGGCATAGCCCCAAGGTACACTAAAGACGGACACCAGCTGTACAGACACATTCCGCTGAGGGCATCGACTGAGTCCCTAAGGTGCCCGGCAGTCAGACATCAGCAGAGGCCCCTTGCCAGGAGCGTGTCCTTCAGTCAGACATCAGCGGAGTCCCCACAGTAGCGCCTGTCTCCCCAGGGTGTCTTACAGTGAAGACATCAGTTGAGAGAGCAGTCTGGCTACGTGGAGCTACCCTGCAGCCAGACATCTGCTCTGTCCATAAGGAAGCGCCTCCCACTGTGAACTGCAGACCGACTTCAGCAGAGCTCCGGCGGGAGAGTCCTGCAGTCAGACTCAGGCTCGCCCCAAGAGACGACCCTCGCCCTGTCTAACAGAGAGGGGTTCCTACCTGAAGGCCGTCTCTTCCGGCTCAGCCTGCTGACAGCTCGAGTGAACATGGTGGGGCCGGGCTCGGTCCTCCGAGGTGTCCGACGGGCAGGGGTCAGAGGTGTGCCCAAGCCATGGCAGCTGGTTCCGATGAGGTGCGGGCAGTGGAGGGAGCGCTCGCGTGGGTGTGACCTGCAGCGCGTGCCAGGCTTCCTGCAGCCGTCTCTCCTCCTCACGAGCACCCACCAGAGGCTGCCTCAGCCGAGTCTCACTCAGACTGCACCTCCGCTCTGAGGCACCCACTGACTTCCTGTGGTGAGCGGAATGCACGAGGCTGATGTTTGCAGTGAATCACAGGAGGAGCTACAGTCAGCATGTAGCAGACTCGCACAAGCTGAGCCATGCAGAGGCATTCACAGAGATGGGGACCACACACAACCACAAGGCACGCACAGAGACACTTTAACACACTAGCATTCATAAAACATACAGAAAGAAACAATCCCTCACCGAAACAAGCAGAGAAAGGGACAAAGAAACAAAGGAAGAGGCAAAACAAAAAGAAACAAACATGAAAACGGAAAGGAAAACACAGAAATGCATACAGAATTACGAAGAGGAATATAAACAAGCATTGCAAATGCAATTGGTCTCGAATTTGAGTTAGAGCTATTGGCATTGTAAATGGCAATGTGTTTTGCTTATGTGTTATGGAATGTATGTATGTGGTGTATAGTGGAATAATGTGTGTTAGATAGGATTAGTTAGGTGTGTAATTGTGCTGCATGGAATTGTGTGGTGTGGATTGGATTTGTATAGTGGAATTATGTGGCATGGTGTGCTGTGGAATTATATGGATAGTAAATGTGTGGTATTGAGTGTACTGGAATTATGTGGAGTGGGATTGTGTGTTATGGAGTGTAATTAGGTGGACTGTTTTTTTGTGTTTTGGAGTGGTATGTAGTGGAGTTTAATTATATGGTGTGCTGTAGAATTTTGGGGCACGATGTGGAATATGTGTGGTGTGGATTAGATGTATGTGGTGTTTTGTGTAATTGCGTTGTTGATTTGTATTATGTGGTTTGGTGTCAAATTATGTGGTGTGGATTGCAAATGTGTGGCGTTGAATTGAATGGAGTGTAAATGTGTGGATAGGTTTACCTGTTTGGTGAAAAAAAGAAGTAATAGGTAGGAGCTAAGCTTCAGTTCTGTGTCTTTGGTGGTTAAAAAGGAAAGAAAAGAGAGTTAGAGCTATTGGTGTTGTAAATGTAAATGTCTCTTACCTATACATTATGGAGTGGATGTATGTGGTGTGTAGTGAAATTATGTGGGGTGGATTGGAATTGTTAGTTGTGGCATTGTGTGGCATGGAATTGTGTGGTGTAGAGTGGCTTTGTGTAGTGGAATTATGTGGCACGGTGTGCAATTGTATGATGTGGATAGTAAATATGTGTTTTTGAGTGTGTTGTAATTATGTGGAGTGGGATTGTGTGTAATGGACTGTAATTATGATGAATGCCAAGTGTGTTGTGGAGTGTTGTGTAGTGGAGTTTAATTATTGGGTGTGCTGTTGAATTGTATGGTATGATGTTGAGTTATGTGTTGTAAATTGGATTTATGTGGTGTATAGTGGAATTGTATTGTGGGGTGGATTTTTTTTTTAATTATGTGTTGTGGAATGGTTTTCTGTGGAGTTGAATAGTGTCAGATGGAACCGTGTGGTATAGAGGGAAATTATGTTGAGCGGAATTATGTGACATGGTGTGGAGTGTTTTTATGTGGCTTTTTATGTGTTATAGAGTGGACTTATGTGAGGTGCATTTATGAGGTTTTGAGTCGTGCGTAATTAGATGGAGTTGAATTATGTGGTGTTGTGGTATTATGTGGATTGTAATCATGTTGCGTGATGGGGATGTATGGATTGGCATTGTATTGAGTGGTGTGGCATTAAGTGGCGTTGCGTGCAGTTGTGTAGCATTGTGTTGAGTGCAGTTGGTTGCAGTGGTGTTGCATAGAGGGATTTTGTGGAGAGGTGTGGGGTTGCGTGTAATGGTATTGTGTAGAGTGGAGTGGCATTGCGTGGGTGGCACAGCATTGATTGATGCTGCATGGAGTGATGTGGCGTGGAGTGGAGTGCATTTAGTTAGAGTGGCGTGTGGAGTGGCATTGAGTGGTGCTGCATGGAGTGGCGTAGAGTGAAGTGGTGTAGAGTGGCGTTGTATGGATTGGTATTATATTGAGTGGAGGTGCGTGTAGTGGCATTGAGACTGTAGTGTAGTTCCTATTTTCCCTATAGGCCCTGCGCATTGGAATAACATAAACAGCAGTGTAGACGTAGGACTGCGGTCTTCTAGGTCTCTACTGACTATGTTAGACTTAATTTAGGTTTGCACCAGCTAGCTCAGAGGTCACTGGAAACTTTCTTGACTGAATAGGAAGTGATCAGCTTCCCTGGCTCAGACAAGAAGGGATTCAGCTTCCGACAACCGCATTAACATGACAACTTTGCTCCTCAGAATAAGAGTCAATCTCTAGAGTCGTGTGAAACAATAGACAGCTATTTCACTCAGTCAGTTGTGCGGATTTACTTTCACCAGGATGCAGTGAAAAGAGAGACGGGCGTTTTCAATAAAAGATATTATTTATTGAGCAGTCTTCCTTCTCATGCAAGAGAAATGAATTGCCACGATTGCAAGACTTGTTATTATGAAAAGTGCGTACAGTAAAAGGAGTATTACGAAATAATACTGTAAAAGCATTGATATGGTTTCTTAGCCATAGGATGATTAAAATGAATAAAATATATACATTCATATATACATTGGCTAACGACCTCAACTGGTGCTTCTAACTACGCCTACCCCAGTGTACCTGACCTAAGCCTAATACATGGGAGGGAGTAAGTAAGTAGCAGTTTAAGTTAAGTTGGTTTTGCCAAGAGTTTATTTCAAGAATTCTCTCTAAGGGTTTAGTCAGCACCGTACCTCTGGAATAGAATGTAGGAGGTCTGGTATCTCCTCTCAGGACCCGATATCCCAGTTACCCGCAAGGGTAGGCTGGAAACGCCAGAGCTGGATTTTCTCGGCAGGAGAAAAAGACAGCGTCATTCTCAGCGCGTCAAGGAGGAGGAGGGGCAGCGTCAGTGGGCTTCTCACATCTGCTGGGTTCTGCAAGGGACAGCTCTTCTGCTCCAGTATTCACCACCACCGTGTGCTTGCTTAAAGCAACGTTGTATATTTATACCTGAAAGGTGCCGAGTTTGACGTAAGTTTTTGGACATAAGACGTCAATAAAGATGTCATTAAGAACTGGTTGTTCTTACAGTGCTCGCAGGAGTTCTATTACTAATCAAAACAAAGCAAGCGGGGCTTTCCCAGGTTGCTGGGGGGTTTGAGATTGTCGAAAGAACTCGGCGTGTTATCTAGGAATCTAAGGAAGTGGCTTCTGCTGTGTCATGGACTGTCATGAGCTGCAGAGACGAGTTACTGAAATATGGCTCCGATTGTTTATGCCATTATAGGGATATGTATTGATTATAGCCGTATAGGGGCATGGGGTTACAATATTGATCAGGGTCCTAGATAGAACACAACAAGACATCCTTAGTGAAACATTTGGCTTGAAACGAAATATCAGATTCAGAGCTACATTAAAGAATTGTGCTTCAACTGCAGAAAGAGACATACCAAAACTGGGAAAATGTGCATAAACAGAATTAGCATTAACATAAAGCAGTGTAATCAGTTCCCTGTTTACAGAAATGGAGCGTTCATATTTGAGGGCCATCGGGCTGGATTCAGATGGAGAAAGAGGCTACAGGAGAGAGATCAAAGGAAGAGCCATATATTTAAACATTGGCCTTAGCATTCACAGAGGCTTCACAGACCTATTAATCAGTTTAACATAAGGACAGAGAAGCATCAATGGTATCGAGCACGGGGGAAAAAACAGACCTTGGTCTTTGAGTGCACAGCAAATGGGGCAAGATAAGAGCACGATTTACAGCCTTGTTTACAAAAGAGCTCTGTAAACCACAAGCACTTGTCTCAAGTGCTGCAACTTAAATAAAGAAATAGTGCTCACAAGCTCTGAGTAAAAACATATCACATGTAACAGGGGCAGTCCTTGAAAATGGGTGGAGCTTTTAAAGTACAATATATTGAGGCAAATGCACAGCTGTTTTACCGGTGGTATCCTGAATATCTTAAATAGCTGTGGGTGCTCCGTAGGTGACTTCCGGTGTCCCAGGAAACCCAATTTGAAGAACACTTGTGTGTCTAGTGGACCACTAGACCCATCCCTATGGGCACACCAAATCCCCTCAGTCGCAAAAAAGAGGGTTCCAATACAAACTTTGGTAGTTCAATATTTTGTTAATTTTATTCTTTTCACTTTTAGTGATGAGTTCTTTTTATATTTCATCAATGTTCCTTAATATTTATGCATTCAACATATGACATTGTTAGAATCAATCCAATGCATTTTGGGCATTTATCTCAGCCCTTCATCAGGGAATAACACTAAAACAAAAATAAAGCAATCAATAACGTGCATAATGTCATGTTATAATCACACCTATTCAAAACATAACTTTTTAAAAGCAATTTCAAGAGGATCATGTGCAACTTACAGTATTATCTAGGAATGTAGTCATCCTACATGTTTTCAACCTTAATGCCCATAGTTTGAAAAAAACGTGACAATTCATGTTTAACTTGCATGCCGGTTTGTATGTTGCTCTCATCTGTCTCGAGATTCGACTGCTAAAAAAAGAGTAATAGGCACCACTGACTATCGTTCTGTTCTCCTAACGTGATAAACGCTATGCGCTCATACTGTTGTTGTATTAGCAAACTAACCTTATCAGCGGGATCGTCTAATCTCCTTGGTCTCTCCAGTATGCAGCAGTTCTGTCTAAACGCCGTTAGTGACTCAAATGCTTTTCGCGGTTACCATTTAATCACAAGTTATTCCAGTCACGTGATCCAGTGGAGCTGAACAACAGACTACGCTCTGTTGCTTTACTGTTCTCTAAAGGAAATGGCGTTCTAATTACAAAAATGTCAAGCGACCAAAAGAAAGGGGTGTATAGTCCACTCCTATTCTAATCTCCATTTCCAACGGTTTTTAGATCGATCTAAACAAACTATAAAAAATATGGTGGATAAGTCAAAAATCGAGGGTGGGGCTAGAACCCGCGAACCGTAAAAATGAATCAATGCTGTGTCCTAATGTATAGAGCTATAGAGAAAGTATTACATGTTTAAAGCCAATTTTCATGTAAGTGCTCATGATGCCATCATTGAGAGAAAAAAATATATAACAATTGGGGAAATTAAAAAAAAAAAAATACATCGCAATAACTACATGTTTGGTCAAAGCAACATTCATATAGTTCACAAGTAGCATGATAGTTCAATCCAGTTATTAAGACTATGTGGTTTGTGTGTAGACAGTTTCTGTATCCAATAATTCTCCCTTTGCAAAAGGTATTTGGTATTGTCTCTTCCTTCTACTTTATCCACAGTCTCTAGTATTGTGAATTTCAACTGGGACATGTTACGTTTTTCATCAATAAAGTGAGCGGCAACCGAAGATTTCACATTCTTTAAGCGTATGTTTGACTTATGCTCCGTCAGTCTGGTTTTGATGCGTCTCTCAGTTTTACCAATGTATAATTTTCCACATGGGCATTTCAGTGCATATATGACATTTGATGGGTCACAGGTGGCATTCACCCTTAGTTTAATTTCAAATCCTTTCATAGGATGATTAATCTTGTTGCCCTTGATTATGCTATTGCAATTGCCGCAATTGAGGCAGGCTCTCGTGCCTTTGAATGTTTCCATCTTGAGTGGTTTGTGTTTCAGTATTACACCCAGATTTCGCGCTCGTCTATAAGCAAATATTGGGAGATTTTCAAATGCCTTATTAACCCCTTCGATGCTCATGACGAGCTCAGCTCGTCATGAGGCACGGTTGAGCTGTGCTGATGACGAGCTGAGCTCGTCATGAACAATGCGAATTACACATGCATCAGCACAGGAGGGGAAAACCATCAGCAGCGATGTTGTTAAAATCTGGTTCAAGGTTTAATATCTTCCAGTGCTTTGTAATGATTCTCCTGAATTTGGTACTGGCTGTCGAAAATTTAGAGACTACTACCATCCTGGTTTGTTCTGTTTTTATTTGGGGTTTTCAGTAATTCTCGTCTCTCTATTGCGTCTACTTTTCTACTAGACTCTTCAATGATATTCTCCAGGTACCCTCTTTTCTTGAATCTTGTTGACATCTCATCTAGTCTTAATTGCATGGTATTCTCTTTTGATGTTATCCTTTTTACCCTTGCCATTTGAGAAAAAGGAAGATATTTTTTTAAATTGGGCTCATTAAAACTCGCAAAGTGCAACATGTTGTTTCTGTCCGTGCTTTTGACAAACAGGTCTGTTTTGAAACCTTCATTGGTTATTGTTACTCTTACATCCAGAAAGGTAACAGTTGTTTCTGAGATGTCCCATGTTAATTGAATGCGATCATCTACATTGTTGAATCCTGTGAGGGCTGATTGCAGTTCCTCCTTAGAGCTTTTCCATATGATAAATATATCGTCTATGTATCTTATTAGAAGTTTTAAGTTGTTTTTCCATTCTGTTTTTGTGAATATATGGGTTTCCTCGTAGTCCTCCATGAAAATATTCACTGCCGAATTGCCCATAGCTGTTCCTACCAGTTGTTGATACCACGTGTCTTTGTATCGAAAATAGCTCTGGTATAGTGTAAATACTATTAATTCCATTAGGAATGTTTGAAATGGTAACTCCAGGTCCATGTTGAGTAACGCATTTTCCACTGCTTCTATGCCCACTGAGTGGGGCATTGAAGTATACAAGGAACGTACATCTGCAGTACACAAAATTAAATTCTCTTCAGGGTCAATGGTTATTCCATCCAATTTGAGTAAAAAGTCTGTTGTGTCCTTTACATAAGTTCTCATATTTTTAACTGCTGATTGTAAGTATTTGTCTAGTAGTTGGCCGACCGGTTCATGTAAGCTGCCACAAGTTGAGACAATTGGTCGTAAGGGCGGATTTCTGAGGTTTTTATGGATTTTCGGTATCATGTGTAGGACTGGACTTTTGGGATTGACTGTAATGAGAAATTTCTTGGTTCTGTCATTTATGATTCCCATCTCATGAGCTTTCGCTGCAATCGTTTTCAAATGTTTCATGTACTCCATGGTAGGATTACCGTCAAGTTTCATATAGGTATCTGTGTCCATTATATGTTCCATGACCTTCTCTTCATACATGCTGGTATTCATTATAACTATTGCTCCGCCCTTATCCGCTTTTGTACATATGATGTCTGTTTGTGAAGCCAGTTTATTCAAAGTATCTATGTCTTTTCTCGTGATGTTTTTTTTTGAAGCTTTTGTGTTTTATTCGGGTTAAATCCTGCTTCACTAATTTTTCAAATATGTCAAGAGTCTTATGGCTAACCGGTGCTTGAAAAGAACTAGGTGATCTTAATCCTTGCAGTTCGTCTGTTTCCCTTGTGTCTTGTTTTGGTAGTACGTTATCAAAATAGTGGCGTAACCGTAATTTTCTCATCAGTTTGAAGAAACTGACTTCCAATTCCAGAGGGTCTGTGTCCGTGGTTGGTAGGAACGATGTTTCTCGTTGTAATAGAGTAATTTTATGTGCACGTAACTCATAGTCACTAATATTAATAACTAGTTGTTCTGCGTCTTCTTCCCTTTCTTGTCTTTGACTGTTCCTGTTGTGCTCCTCGTGTTGGGGTGATCTTTTTCTTTTTCCTTTGCTCTGTCCTCTCCTGGGTCTCCTTTTTGGGCTTGGCCCTGGTCTAAAAAAGAATTTGATTCCACTACCGTGCTTATAGTTGGTTGTTCTAGTTGTGACGTGTCTGGAATCTTGCTCCTTGGTTGTTGTCTTTGAGTTCTTTGAGAAGTGTCACTGCCAGACGATGATGTTTCCGTGTTTGATGTATAAGGTCGATTGCGTCTTTTTTGGGTGTATATCTCGGCCCATGTGTACACTTCTCCAAGTTTATAATCAAGAGTATCTCTCTTGTATTTCCCTATCTTTCTCGCATTAATATCCCATGTGTGTTGCTCAATTTGTTCTTTGATGTCTTCCAAAGTTTTTTTGAGTTCATCCTCCGACATCATGTTTGCTAATTCCGTGGATACTTCCGAGATCTCTTTGGTTAATTCCTCAAGGATACCAGATAGTTCTTCTATTATTATGAGAATGAGATCCAACGAGCATTTATTTAATATTGCAAACCACTTGTCCTGGAAGCTTTTTGAGTTTATACAGAGAGAGGGTTTCAGAGCAATCCGTAGGCCCCGGGGTATACGTTGGTTCCGGTGGTATTTAATTAGAGTGCTCGCATGGAGTTTTTGATTGATTTGTCGTTTTGTGAGGTAGATAAGTTGTCTTATATTCTGTTCCTTAGACCGATTTGTAGGTTCTTGCGCAATTTCTTCCCTAATTAAGGCATATATCCGATCGGCTTCATCCGTTTTGAATGCAAACGTGTCTGCCCTTGCTTCTGTACTTTTTGAAATATCATCATAGTTACTCATTTTTGTATTTGCGTGCTATTTGTCTCGTGGGACGTGAAAATAGTTGAAATACAATATATTGAGGCAAATGCACAGCTGTTTTACCGGTGGTATCCTGAATATCTTAAATAGCTGTGGATGCTCTGTAGGTGACTTCCGGCGTCCCAGGAAGCCCAATTTGAAGAACACTTGTGTGTCTAGTGGACCACTAGACCCATCCCTATGGGCACACCAAATCCCCTCAGTCGCAAAAAAAGAGGGTTCCAATACAAACTTTGGTAGTTCAATATTTTGTTGATTTTATTCTTTTCACTTTTAGTGATGAGTTCATTTTATATTTCATCAATGTTCCTTAATCTTTATGCATTCAACATACGACATTGTTAGAATCAATCCAATTCATTTCGGGCATTTATCTCAGCACTTCATCAGGGAATAACACTAAAACAAAAATAAAGCAATCAATAACGTGTATAATGTCATGTTATAATCACACCTATCCAAAACATAACTTTTTTTAAAGCAATTTCAAGAGGATCACGTGCAACTTACAGTACTATCTAGGAATGTAGTCATCCTACATGTTTTCAACCTTAATGCCCATAGTTTGAAAAAAACGTGACAATTCAAATTTAACTTAGATGCCTGTTCGTATGTTGCTCTCATCTGTCTCGAGATTCGACTGCTAAAAAAAGAGTAATAGGCACCACTCACTATCGTTCTGTTCTCCTAACGTGATAAACGCTATGCGCTCATACTGCCGTTGTATTAGCAAACTAACCTTATCAACGGGATCGTCTAATCTCCTTGGTCTCTCCAGTATGCGGCAGTTCTGTCTAAACGCCGTTAGCGTCTCAAATGCTTTTCGCGGTTACCATTTAACCACAAGTTATTCCGGTCACGTGATCCAGTGGAGCTGAACAACAGACTACGCTCTGTTGCTTTGCTGTTCTCTAAAGGAAATGGCGTTCTAATTACAAACATTTCATGCGACCAAAAGAAAGGGGTGCATAGTCCACTCCTATTCTAATCTCCATTTCCAACGGTTTTTAGATCGATCTAAACAAACTATAAAAAATATGGTGGATAAGTAAAAAATCGAGGGTGGCGGGTGGGTGTGGTGAAGGGATCACGCGGGTTCGCGGGGGGGAAGCGGGACGGTAATTACAATTTTAAAAAACGTACCTTCCGGGTCACATGCCGCCACCTCAGCTCCTGCTGGTCCTGGCCGGGTCTGCGTTCGTTTTCCACAGGCAGTCTCCCTCCCCTCCCCTAAGCCAATCATAACGTTGCAATGGCAGTGTTGCGATTGGTGCGGACGGTGCCAGGCCGGGCGCTTGCAGGGCGATCATTCTATCAAAGTAGGCTGTATGCAGGCTACATAGAGAAAAAGGGAGAGCGCGCATGACTGGTTTGGTCGGCCCCAGAGGGCCGACCAAACAGTCAGGGCCCATAACAGTGGGCAAGCCTCTCCCCTGCCCTCGAGCAGGACCGCCCGCCTCCAACCATGCACTTCTCCTTTCTCGCTGAAAAATAGGATTCAGCATGGGGTGACCATGCAGAAGGGGCAATTTCCAACATAGTGTAAGTTTATGAATAGAGGATGTTGGGACGGGAATGTACCCTGCATGGCATTCAAGCCCTTGGGCCTTGAGGGACCCAACTGTATGTGAATGTGGTATTCAGATTTTTACTGACCCAGTTATCACACTAATCTAGTGTGTGCACTGAGGCCTTGCTATGTCTATAATAATGCCAGGATCCAGAAATGGACCTTTAGGAGCAGAGCACCATGGATGGCCACTTTTAATGACATGGGACTAGTTTCCATCTCTAGGGTTGTTGACATAAAGCGACAGGGACAGAATACCAATTTTCGTGCCTAAATAGTCCTGACTTCGCCTTCTTTCTTTGCCAGAAAAGAGTTTAGCCGACTAGATTAAAAGTTCCACTTCAGTGTGTCAAGTGTGTGTGTACAGTGTGTATGTGTGATACATACAAGGCAGTGAGAGTGTGTGAAACATGGTCATGTTTGCTGGGACCAATAGGGTCCATTTTGGATGGCCCCAGGCTTAGCATGGCAAAGGATGGAGCTCGGAAAGAGCCTTCCCCAGCCATTCGAAGGGCATTGCTTGCATTCTTGTAACTAGAGGGTGGAGACACAGATACTGAACATACGGAGGATGGAGACTGAGTTAACCTTAGAAATTGTAGGAGGACCTTTTAGCGATGGATTGCTACATTTTTCTAAACAATGCTTGTTGGGAAAGAAAAATCCTTTGCTTGATAAGGGGCGTCTTCACTTGCTCTGGGTAGCCAAATGTACAGTTGTTTGGATCTCGAATGCTAATGTTTTTGTCATAGGCAGATACTGATCATGTGTGTGCGCCATGACTTAGGCCTTTCTGATGGATTGCGGGTTTGTTGGACCGGGAGGGGATCTCAAAGGGCTGCCCTCATGGTGGTGGAAGGCTACCACTTTGACAGAGTAAAGCCGCATGAGCACGGTGGTGGCAGTATACTGTGTGGTGATCAGTAGGGGTGAACAGGTCCTTTTTCCCCTGTGTCACTGGATTGAGGCCTACTGCCTCACTCATCATTTTGAAGTTCTGCTGCTGGGTGCTTAACTCACCTTTGGCGGACATAAGGTAGATGTAGAGTCCTGCGCAGCACAGGAGTAGTGACTGCTCTGGATTTTGGTTGTTTAGGAAGGATACAGTTTAGAGTGAGAGTATCACTATGTAGTACATGTGAAATTAATGCATGTGCTGAGTGTATGTATATCTTAGAGAGATACATTACATGAAAAATGTAGTGCTATGCAGTGCGTGTGCAATGAAAAGTATGTGCTGGGTGTCTGTGTGCAACTTGCTGGAGAAGCTGTGGGTCTGCTTAGCACCTAGACGCCTGCCTGCTGAGAGAGGGAAGGAGAGTACCTGGCTCTGCATGAGGAGACTGTATAGGAACAGAAACCCAGCTATGTCCTCAGTATGTGGAACACCCAGAAGGAGTTGAGCTTCCCTTGGAAGCGTCGCCAGGATTGATATGTGTTGCGAGATGTCCTCTGGTTTTCTCAGGTTTGATTGTAGCGGTGAGCTGCATCAATAAGAGGAACAACATAACTAACCATCTGCCAACCAGCATTTCAACAGTTATAAGGCTGATGCTTCCACTGCCACCATGCAACATAATGAAGAAGGACCAAATGCAATGAAGTGGGACGTGCTCCACAGCCCAGAGGACACAAGTGCCAGGGATACCCAGCCTGGAGGCCACATCTACCAAGGATGCCAGATGTGGAGGCTGCATCTTCTGAAGGACAGACCTCCCGAGTACCACCTATCAAGCAGACTCTTGAAGTGGTTCGCGTGTGGAAGAGAGAGTGAGCACGCACTCAGAGTCCGCCACATAGGAGATAGCACTGAAGACACTGATCAGTGTAGCTAATGCACACATGAGCCAGCACCCACCAAGCTGAGTCCTTTACTGAGCACATAGTAACAGTGAGGCGCAGCCTCCATAGTCTGAGAGACTGTAAGCACAAGCAAAGCCAAACCATGATAAATATTCTTTGGGCTAAATAACTAAACAAATTAGTTCCATCAGTTGCCCAAGAGCAACCACTTAGTACACTCTTGCACTTGTGCTTAATTTTGCTTTAATTGTGGGAGAGGATCACGGGGTGGGGGAAGACACGGTAGCGGAAGAAGGAGGGCATAAGGGAGGGGGCCACTTGCCAGTATAACTCTAGGTGTGAGATTGTTTAACCTTAAATCTGATAGCTGTTAGATTGTGTAGCATTTCCTAATGCTCTGAAATCTAAAAGTACTTCTTTCTCTAAAAAAACTAGCACTGGGCTGGACAGTGATGTATTGTGTCTGTTGGTTGACCGTTAAGTTCTGAGTTTTATTCCTCCACTCTACCTCCCTGAAAAGCTGTTATCTATTGGCTGTTACTACCCTGAGAGCCTAGTCAGATCATTGTAAACATTTGGCCATTCTGGTTACAGTAAAAATATATGGTCACATTTTATATACAGCTTCTTGTGCCACAAAATGTCAAAAATTCACAGATTAGTTAAAGACCGTACTCATGTAGTAAAGTGCCAGGTCCTCTCCATTCCTCAACAGAATTAAGTCCTTTAGAAAGTGAATCGCAGGAGGGTCATCCATTGGCATTCAAGTCTTTGCAAAATAGCAGACACATCTCCTCCTCTTTCTCGTATCCTGGCTACATCCAATACTAGCCATGTGATATCCTCAGCGGTATGTTGTTTTAACAAACCAATTAATTAAGGTCCTCTCATTACATGGATCTTTCAAGTCATTTGGTTGTGGACTGTCTGTTACTAATTGATTAGCTCTCCCATAAGATTTCATGATATTGTTTGCTTTTAGATAATGTTTTCAGGTGCTTTGCACTGGGGTTGCATTACACTGATTTATTTTTAGATTTTTTAAAATATTTTTGTAATTTGTTGGCAGTTTTGTGTTGTACTTAATCTAGTGTGCCTATTACTCAGGCATTACTTTAGAAACCCCATGGTCCATTTGCCAGGGACAAAATCACGGTGCTTTTCCGCTCCCTTCCCTTTCCAGACAAAGGAGGGGGTGGGGGCATGATGTGCAAAGGGGACCTCCTGGGGCAAGTGAGCAGGAAGGAGCAAAACGCCTTAGCCGGGGCAACATCGGGCAGATTGGCCATGGGCATAAGCTACATTGAAAATAACAAATAGGGCACCAGCAGGGGACAAAAAAGGTGGAAGGGTCACCACCAAACAGGCATTACGGACCTACCTGGACACACAAGGTGATTGTTTTTCCACCCACCCATGCCAAAGGACTGGTACCAGCAGACTGTGACAGTGATCAAGCCAGTCAAATATAAAGGACCCCAGCCAGAAAGCTATTATATTTCATACAGGTGCCTGATATAGGCTCAGTTAGTAACCAGACCTTTCACCTATATTTCCCCTGCCATTACACTACATAACGGTTCTTGGTACTGACCTTTTACCTAGTTACAGTAATACCTAAATGACATGGGGGTTTCTCTGCAAATTAGCCTCATTCATTATGCATGAGTATTCTTGGAATCTCAGCAGTACTACCATCTCCTGCATAAAAACTATGTATATGGGTCATCCCTCCGTCATCCTAGTCTGACATGGTATATTCCCTGAGGGTATCACTATGGGTATATAAACACTATATCTTTGCTGAGAAAGGCAGAGGAGAAAAGGACTTCCATGCTGACAAACTGACGCAAGACGCTGAGGTTCCTGCACGCAGAAACTCCAGCTCGCAGTGATCTGACATCCCTGCCGGGGTGTCTATCTCGAGACCAAGACGGGGGTCTCACAGTCTCTCATCCTGGTAATGGAGTTTGCTTTATCCTTGGGAGATTCTTGGCTCTACACCTTTATACATGCTAGGTACACTTAGGTACATCTAGTTAGGGTTGCATCGTAGGAATATACATTATTACTGTAATGCAGTTTTATACTTGCCTGTATTCATTGTCTTGGCACTATGGTAGGAATCTACCATTCTTTTAATCTATTGGTGCTTACAATCATTTATATCTGTTTCTGTTTTACATTAGAATGACGCTGGTTCAATAAATGTTTATTGGAAAACGTCCCTACCGTTTATTCTTTGTATTTCTCTGAGACGAAGTGAGAATGAGTGACTGAGCGAAAAGTACTGTACTGTTTCCACTATCCCTGGTGCGACAGAGTTGTCATGTTCGATAGTTGCCAAGAATTATTCTCTCCTTGGTAAGAGGGGTTAATAGTGGCACTAAGAGCTCGCTGGTATACAGGCAAACATACCTGGTGGGGGTGTCTGGAATCAGTCTGGACACCAATCCCGCAGTCTATGTTGTCTTAACGCGAAGATCCTATATAGGTTTATAGGAACTACACGACATGGCGCCGCCAACCTTGGTTTGGTACCTATTTAACAGTCAAATCTGAGTAGTTCAGTAGTGCTGTTCTCAGAGAATCATACTCACATTTACCTGTTGAAGTCTAGAGTGGGAAGGGAACTATCCATCACAGCTGAAAAGGCATATCCTGCCTGATGATATTTATCTGATGGATGATGATTTAAAGAATTACTTGACCAGGGTGAGTAACATAATTTGGGGGTTCCCCTATGAGAGCTATAAATTCAACTTTAAAAAATCAAAGATAGCCCACATCAATGTCGTATTCTTGGGATATGAGCTTTCAAGTGAAGGAAAGAGCCTGGCAGCTAACTTTTTAGAAAGTGTGCGCTGCTCCAGCCTCCGAAATCTTTGAAAATATACAATCCATAAAGAGATTCCTAAATTTTGGCAGAAGATACATTTTGGATTATACAGAAAAAGTTAAACCTTTCTACGACTTAATAAGACTTGATTTTTCAGTTAGGCATTGGACTCAGGAACACACAGACATTCTTTGTTCCTTACACGCTTACCTGATAGCTTCCAAGCACCTACACACAGGTGTAAACACCACAAATTGGTGATCCGTGTTATAGCAGGTCAATCTGGGTACACTTACCTAACCTTCAATGAAGGTGAAACAGTACCTATAGCATATAAATCACACCTGTACACAAACGCAGAAATGCATTTTGCTTCTACAGAAAAAATTCTGACAGCAGTACAGACTGCTGTAGTGAGAAAAAGAGCACTGGCTCAGGGGAAACGAATATTTGTTGTGACTCTAGTCCCACCCTTACAGCTGTCACAAAGGCAAGCATTCTGAATGCTAAAGCTTTACATCCAAGATGGATACAATGGGCTAATTCTCTCACTGCAACAGATGTAGATTACAAATTTGACTCCACACTTAAAACGCAAGCATTTCTGCAATACGAACAAGAATACCCTCTCCCGAATGAAATAATGCCTCTAGATCAGTATGAATATATTATTTACACTGATGGGTCTGCTCAGCCAGCCACAGGAAATAAACAATACCATGCTGCGTGTGAGATTGTAAAGGGCCGTATGCAGGAAGGCAAGTTCCATCCTAGCAGTATGAAGACACAGTCTCTAGGAGACTGCACAGCACAGCTGGCAGAATTAAAAGCCCTGTTACTTGCACTGATAAATACGGATCGAGAATTCCCCACACTGAATGTGTGCGATTCATTTTACTGTTTCAAGTCATACAATGAACATCTTCGCTACTGGGGTCAGAATGGGTTTAAGGACTCAAAAGCCTGCACAATAAAGCATAAAATGCTCTGGGAACAGGCAGTTGAGTTGAAAAACTAACTACCAAGGGCTCATTGGCTGATGAAGCAGCAAAAGGGGCAGTACAAACTGCTGCTGTAGCTACAATCGCTAGTTCAAAAACGAGAATAGACGGAGACAAAATGGTAGTTGTCATTGCCACACACAACGGCTCAGCTACAACAAAGACTTTTCCACTAAAATACTCCTACAAGTTAGATGCAAATAACATTCTGCTTGCTCAAATTCCAGGAGTGGGGGATTGAGTAATCCAAAAATGGATCACAAGTTAGGCTTAATACTAGCTGCACACAAGGGTCTGGGTTGTGCACATGCAGGAGTTACTGCATCAGTTTCTTTATTGAAACATTGCTATTGGTGGCCGGGATTAACTAAATAGAAGAAGAATTTATTCTTAAAGTGCGACATCTGTCAGCAGATTAAGGGTTCCACCACATCACGTCCAGTGCAGACACCATTACTGATATCAGACAGACCACTGGCTTGTGTCTATGTGGACCACTGTGGCCCCCTACAATCAAATGGGGCTTATACGTATATCTTGGTGGCATTGGATTCCTGCTCTAGATTCCTGTGGGTATGGCCTCAGTGCTCAACTGATGCTAAACCTGTTATAAAAGATTTGCGAGTCTTCATAGGGACATACGCAGTTGGCACATTACATTCTGACCGTGGCCATGCGTTTAGCTCTAGGGCTTAGAAGGAAGCAATGGGAAGTATGGATGTTACTCTGCTGTACTCCTCTCTATACCATACCGAGGAAAATTCGGTTGAGGAGAGGAAAAACCTAGACTTAAAGCACTCTTTAACAGCGAGGGTATGAGGTTTGGGTGGTAATTGGGTCAAATACTTATATGGCGTTGAGAGGGCACTCAAATATGCCAAGACGTTCCCTAGGAGGTGTCACTCCTTACGAAGTCCTATTTGGGATGAGAATGTGGGTACCTGATCTCGATTATGAAAGCACATTTGACATCAATAAACGTTTGGCTGTTTTACAGGATCTCAATGAATTCTGGGTACTACAAAGCAACATACAAGTAAAACGCTCTGCCACTGGGGAAGTCAAATCAGTCACGGCAAGAACTGCCTAGATCGCAAAAGTTGGGGAACTGGTCAGAGAAAAAAATGTGGACAAGAAAAAATGTGTGTCATCATACAGAAAGCCTGTACCTGTCCTGGCTGTGGAAAAAACAAGAACAGTACTTCTTCCACCTCTTGCGGGAAAAAAAGAAAAGAGATTCGTCTCCATCGATCTGATCAAAACACACTACGTGGCCAATACTGAATAGCAGGCCGCGTGGGCTCCTGGGTAGCCGCCGCTCTCCTCTTGCTACCATACAGGAAGTTCAAACAGAAAGTCTCATAACATTTGAAGAGTCACCAATACAAAGTAATGAACTTTCCAACATTGAAATGGAACTTGTTTCTATTCAAACTGAACATCAAAACACAAATGAAAGACAAGTATCAATTCGGCCTACCACCAATATCTACATCAATATACCTCTACAAGAGACTTCTGCCAGTTCACAAAACCTGCTGAGCTGCCAAAGATAGATCGAACTGCATCTGGCTACTTCATTGTTATTTTATACCTTCTTTCTTGATCCCAGTGAACCTGAATCAACGCCAGCTCCAGTTTCACGTGAAAAACAACTTCATGATTTCTACATTTAAAAAAAAAGACTTACCTAGTTTCACCATGGCTACAGCTCTGGATAATAACTGGAATATTGTTTTTTTCTATTCTGGATTGGCCTAGTGACCATCTTTGCTTACTAGTAAATGGAAACTATCTCCCAGAATGCTCTGCAGTTTCAAATGTGAAAATGGTCCTGAAACCTCATACGTCATCTCAACGTGAACAAAGAGACCTGTCCTTCGTAAACATTACAACTGTTCCATTTCCTGATGCTACAGTGTGGGACAGGGTTGATTATGATGCATTAGGTCCTACAGAACTTTTGAAAATACCTCATGTATTTAAAATTTATTTAAATGACATCATTACTTCCAGTACATTTTCTGATGATTGGAATTTTGAAACTGCAAATAACATGTTGTCTGATTTAGAACAATCCGCTTCATTTTCCAGCATTGAAATGTTAGAGGACACTACTGATTTTGACAGTATGTACTGTTACCGACATTATGCCCATCACTTTATACATAAATCCAGTATGCCACGTAATGTTTATACATACCACCAATGGGAACATTGCCCAACACCTCCAAGAGGTAGTTCACAAATATTTGCACAGAATCTTTTCTATATTTCAGGGTTTAACACTTCATACCCGACCTCACATTTCTATAAGGTTGCACCAACAACTGCACAGAAAAATATGCTTTCAAACATCAGAGTTAGTCTGCATCCTTTATTTCACAACTGTCTAAACAGGATTTCGACATACGGAAAGACACTATAGAAATAAAATCAGTCTGGGGTTCAAAGGAAGGGCAAGTTCAGGGACCAGAGGCATGCCTCATTCCGCAACAACGAAGGTGCCCTTATGGCCTTCGTTGAATGTTTCCTTTATACGGTTTGATACTCTGAGCAGAATTAGAGCCATGCTTCTACAGAAAACTGTGTCCTTAACCTCCTCACGAGAGACCTTTGATCTTCAGGTTGCAAGGTCTTCAGCTGAGATACAGGCACTTGTATGAACAAACTGCCCTTTCCATTTTACAGAAAGGGTACAACGTATCTTTAACATGTCTGATACGAAGGGTATAGTACACCTATTTAAGACCATAGGTTCTGGACAGTTAAGCACCTTTCAGACAGGCTTCGGAGTGATTCCAGCCTTCATACACTCCATATTCAGAAGCATATTTGGAGGACTTCCACTGAGCCTGTTTCTAATAGCAGGAATCCTGATTAGAATTTTCCTGCTACGCTATGGACGTCCCAGTCACCAAGGAGATGGAAAAAACACTCTTGAAGCACCAACACCGTGATCGCATAGTACTCCATCCGGTCACACCTTGCCTTCGGGAACAGAGTGAGTCTTGGTTCCTATCATTCCGACCAGTCTGGATTGGCTGTATTCTGCCTGTCCTCCGCTGCCTATTCTGCAGACAAGAATGCGTGTTGGATCTCTGTCTAATACTTCCATCGGTTGAGCCACCAGACATGGATGCTTTACTGGACCTGTTAATGGCCCATGCTCTGCTGTGTCCCCAGCGTATACCCATGTTGATGTCAGCATTCTTGGAGCCACCACTTGATGCTTCAACTCCTGTTGGAACGGAGACCAGCTCCTCTACAGGTACGCATGTCATGGCTACCATACAAGCTTCCCCAGCATCGTCTCTGGGCACTGCAGAAAATCATCTGTGTACAATTGAACTGATCTGTGAGGTGTTGCAGGGATCAATCAATCAACCAGGGAATTGTGAAGCGCGCTACTCACCTGTGAAGGTATAAAGGCGCTGGGGGAGCAACTCTGAATCAGCCGAAAAGCCAGGTCTTGAGGCTCTTTCTGAAGGTGTGTAGAGTAGGGACGTGTCTGATGTTGACCAGGAGCTTGTTCCATGCCTTGACCATGACGAAGGAGAAGGCTCTTCCACCCTATCTAGTTCTGTGGATGAGCAGGGTTTCTGCCAGGGCGAGATCGGTGGAGTGGAGAGTTCTTTTGGGTACGTGGAAGGAGACTTTCATGAAAGTATTTGGGTCCAGTGTTGTGGAGAGATTTGTAGGGGTGGGTGAGTAGCTTGAAGGTTACTCTCTTTTCTATGGGAGCCAGTGGAGATTTCATAGGTGTGGGGTGATGTGCTCATGTTGTGGGATGCCGAGGACAAGTCTGGTGCAGTGTTCTGGATGGTCTGGAGTTTGCGTAGCAGGGCTTTGTTGATTCCAGCATAGAGGGTGTTTATGTAGTCCAGTCTGCTAGTTATGAGTGTGTGGGTGACAGTCTTTCCGGCTTCTGGGGGGTGTTGAAGCAGGTGGAGGTGAAGGCGTTGATCTGGCAGCTCATGCTAAGTGTCATAAAGTGCACATAGTTTGACTAACTTTTTCAGCCGGATACAGCAGGAGCGATGCCTTGAAGATTGTTCTCCGTCTTCCCGTATATGGGTCCACCTGTGAGTACTCATATACCCATACAGATCGAACCATACCAAGGGAAGGGGAAAAAAGGGATAAATAAACAATAAAGTTGAAGCATTCTGAACGTTCACTCTTGAATCGGATGAAACTGCAGGGGTTTCTCACCTCTCTCTAGCCCGTGAACCCTGCATAGGAGAGAGAGCACATCAGACATACCATACACACTTCTGGATGCTTATCAATATGGCTATGTGTGAAATATAAACTTACACTAATACTGCCACATGTATTCTTTGAAACGAAGATCAGAAGGTAATAATAAAGTACACAAAAGTAAAATAGGGTCCTCTGTAACCATCTGTTCATGGCTAATTGGTAGACAGGGTTCACAGGGTTCAAAAACAAATGTTTCTGTAATTACCTTCTTCTCGCCTCTGATAGACTAGCTACTTGTTGTTCCGACGAATAGGTTTCGAATACTAATATGAGAGCTCCTAATGGCCCCAAAGGAATATAAACAAAAAGTCTCAAAGAAGCCCCGCGCTCCGGGGCGTTTCAATTCGGTACTTCAAACTCTCCCTAATCCAGCGTGGAAATGCGCTCACTAACTATCCCTTAATCCAGTCTCGAACCAGCACAGCGCTCCGGGCGCTTCAAATCAAACTCTCCCTAATCCAGCGCGGAAATGCGCAAACTAACTATCCCTAACGGCCCCCTTTCTTCAGCGCGACAAATGCGCTTACCTGAATGCAGGCGGCTCCCGGCTCTCCAAATGCGGAAGTGCGTGTATCCTTCAAACACGTACAAGCGCGACGTGATTCAGGGCGGCAATTGCTTTTTCCTGAACTTGGCTTACAATCCCACACAACAGGCTCCTTGCTAACGTGCAAGGCCAGCACAGTCCTCCATTGACTTCAGGTGACAAGCACCGGATTGAGGAAGAGGAGGGGCATAAGTAGGCAGCACATTTGAGAAGGGAGGAGGTTCACCATCCCTTAGCATTCTGGGAGAGGTAGTCCAATCAGTCAAACAACATCCATTCTTCGCGTGTGTACTCAATGTGGCATGGAACGTGACACTAAGGGAGGAGTTGATTATGATGCCGAGGTTCGGGTGTGGTCCATGGGGGTGGGGGTGTTGCCGAGGGTGGTGGGCGACTAGGTGTTGTCCCACACTGAGGGGGTACAAGGACAGGGACTTCTGTCTTCTCTGAGTCAAGCTTCAGGCAGCTGCTGGTGATCTCCGTCTGCGATAGCAAGCAGCAGTGATGTTGCGTCTCCCTCACAGTACACATAAACATTTGGCTTATCGTGTGCTGGGAAGTATTCGGCCTTTTTCAAAAACAACCTAAACTTGGAGTTTTAAAACAAGTACACTTTTTATTGTCTCTTGCTGAATACCATGGCTTTCAGGCACTCATTGTTCGGACCATATTTACGAACATATTTTAATGGACTTCTACAGCTTATGATAGAATTTTAACATTTTTTTACACATTTTTCTTTATTAATGGCCCCTTTAGTTGTCTGTGTATTTTTAGAAAAATACATTTGTTGATCTTTTTAATATGTCGTCCAGTCCGATGAGGAGTGGATGTTATGTTTCATACAGGTGCCTGATATAGGCTCAGGTAGCAACCAGACCTTTCACCTATTTTTCCCCTGTTATTACACCACATAACGGTTCTTGGTACTGACCTTTTACCTAGTTAAGTTAATGCCTAAATTACATGGGGTTTGTTCTGAAAACTAGGCTCATTCATTATGCATGAGGATTCTTGGAGTTTCAACCGGACTCCCATCTCCTGCATAAAAACTATGTATAAGGGTCATTCCTTCCGTCATCCTGGTCCGACATAGCGTAGGAAGGTATATCCCCTTAGGGTACCACTTTGGGTATATAAACACCATATCTTTGCTGAGACATGCAGAAGAGAAAAGGACTTCCATGCTGACACACTGACGCGAGATGCTGAGGTTCCTGCATGCAGACACTACAGCTCGCAGTGGTCTGACATCCCTCGCGGGGTGTCCAACTCGAGACCAAGACGGGGTTCCACAGTCTCTCAATGCAGGTAATGAGGTTGGCTTTATCCTAGGGGGATTCTTGGCTCTACACCTAGATACATGCTGGGTACACTTAGGTACGTACTTCAAGCTAGGGTTGCATCATAGGAGTATGCATTATTACTATCATGTATTTTTATACTTGCCTGTATTCATTGTCTTAGCACTATGGTAGGAATCTACCATCTTGTTACTCTATTGGTGCTTACAATCATTTATATCTGTTTCTGTCTTATGGTTGTTTCAGCACACCTATTTTACATTACAATGACGCTGGTTCAATAAATGCTTATTGAAAAACGTTCCCACCGTTTATTCTGTGTATTTCTCTGAGTACGAGGGACTGAGCGAAAAGTACTGTACTGTTTCCACGATCCCTTATGGAACAGAGTTGTCATATTTGGTAGTTGCTTAGAACTATTCTCTCCTCGGTAATCAATCAATCAATCAATCAGGACATTTGTTAAGCGCGCTACATACCTGCGAGGGTCTCAAGGTGCTAGGGGGGGGGTGCTGCTACTGATCGAAGAGCCAGGTCTTGAGAAGTCGTCTGAAGGTCAGGAGGTCTTCGGTCTGCTGTAGGTTGGTAGGGAGGGTGTTCCAGGTTTTAGCGGCGAGGTGGGAGAAGGATCTGCTGCCGGTGGTTGTTCTTCGGATACGTGGCACTGTGGCGAGGGCGAGGCCGGCGGAGTGGAGCTTGCGGGTAGGGGCATAGAAGCGGAGTCGTTTGTTGAGGTACGCTGGGCCGGCGTTGTGGAGGGCTTTGTGTGCGTGGATGAGGAGCTTGAAGGTGATCCTCTTGTTGACGGGGTGCCAGTGTAGGTCTCTCAGGTGCGGTGTGATGTGGCTGTGGCGGGGATGTCGAGGATCAGTCGTGCCGAGGCGTTCTGGATGCGTTGCAGCCGTCTCAGGAGCTTGTTTGATGTTCCTGCGAAGAGGGCGTTTCCGTAGTCCAGCCTACTGGAGATGAGGGCCTGGGTTACTGTTCTTCTCGATTCAGTGGGGATCCACTTGAAGATTCTGCGGAGCATTCGTAAGGTGTTGAAGCAGGATGAGGAGACGGCGTTGACCTGTTTGGTCATGGAGAGGATGGAGTCGAGGATGACCCCCCAGGTTGCATGCGTGGTCAGTGGGTGTCGGGGCTGTTCCCAGTGCGGTCGGACAACAGTCGTCTCATGCTGAAGGGGTGGAGCCGAGGATGAGGACCATCTTGTCCGAGTTCAGCTTCAGTTGGCTGTTCCTCATCCATTTGGCGACGGCCTTCATTCCTTCGTGGAGGTTGGTTTTGGTGGTGTGAGGGTTTTTGGTGAGGGAGATGATCAGCTGGGTGTCGTCGGCGTAGGAGATGATGTTGAGGTTGTGCTGGCAGGCGACGTAGGCGAGGGGTGCCATGAATATGTTGAACAGTGTTGGGCTGAGGGAGGAGCCCTGGGGTACGCCGCAGATGATCTTGGTGGAGGTGGAGCTGAAGGGGGGGAGGCGGACGCTCTGTGTTCTGATGGAGAGGAAGGATGTGGTCCAGTCCAGGGCCTTCTCTTGGATGCCGGCGTTGTGTAGGCGTGTTCGTAGTGTCTGGTGGCAGACCGTATCGAAGGAGGCTGACAGGTCCAGGAGTATGAGGGCTGCTGTTTCTAGTGGCTTTATAGTGGCACTGTGAGCTAGCTGGTATACAGGCAAACATACCCGGTGGGGGAGTCTGGAATCTGTCTGGACACCAATCTCACAGTCTACGTGGTCTAAACATGCAGATCCCCTGAAGGGGGAAGGGAAGGATTCTATGAGCTCTGGGATGCAAAATGGCAGTTGGACTTGTGAAAGTTGTTCACTGTAGACCAGCAACATGAAAACAAGGACGCACCATATCCAGTGAGAAAATAAGCTTACCTTTTATAAGGTGTTTCCTGTAGCGCCGAGCATGAAAAAATATATAACATGACCACTATGGTAGTATTAGCCTCTCAGGAGAAAGTCCATGTGAATGCTTGCAGAGCCCGGGTGGACATCTAAACTTTGTGGGTCTCAAGACCACTCTTTGGTGTTCCTTGAAAGACTTTGATGAACTGTAAAAATGGTAGGGGCATCGCCAGGGCACCAGGTCACGGTGGTCGTACCTCCTTATAACATGGCCTGCTGGGAAGCCAAAGCCCATGGCAAGGGCAGGAAGGAGGCGAACAAGGGGATCAGGGGTTTTGTGCCTACAAAGGCATGAGAATCTCAAACCATGAACGCATGGTTTAGGATGCCTGTGGTTTAATTCGTGAGATCACCTGCCTTTAACAAAGACAGAATTATTTTTGACAGACGTGTACAAGCGGAAATTAATTAAAAATTATGGGAAAAGGGTGACAGAAATAACATGATCTAGAGAGGATTGTGCTGGGAGCACTGCAAGCATTCAGAGTAAGGGAAAAGAAGAGTTGGAAAGGGGAAGGGTGGGTGCCATGTCCGAGTCAGAATTAAAAGGTTAACATCCCAGTAATCAAAGAGCAAGAATGGGTAGTAGGTCTTATCGCTATCTGGGGGCTAAGCACTGGAACACCCTCCCTCAAGCTCTTCGGACGGAACCATCAGAAAACTCCTTCCGAAAAAAATGAAAAACATGGCTCTTCCAGATATAGATCCATCATCACACTTAGATTTGTTGCTACAGAACGGTCTGAGTAGCCTGCAGCGCGGGGACACACTAGTTGGTGTAACCAGGCGCTTGACAACCAAAAAACAACAAAGAATACCAAAAAGACTTTGGCTTAAGTCTACATCAAAACACGTTTGGTCAAGAAAAGATGGGGTTAAGCTGTGTCTTTGGGGACCATAAAGCCATGAGGTGGATGTAGGGGGTTGGGGTGGGGTTAATGAATGCATTCGCAAAGATTAAATACAATTATTCATGCCAAGAATATGACGTACATGTGTATTTTGTTTTACTCAAGAGAGTCAAAGCTTAAGATTGTACTGGTCAACGGACTTTCATTCGGCTGACTTACCAACTGAGTAGACATTGTGGTTCCTTGGCTGTGGTTACATCTGCACAAAGATCTGGAACCACCACCAAGGACCAGGAACAACAACCTGTTGCGTGTTTATCTAGGTTCCTGATCGATACTGTGACCTTATGCCCCTATTTGGCTATAAATCCATTTATTCCCTATATTGGCATAACCGTTCAAGTGCGATTTTCTGAAAAGTCATCTCTGGCCTCACACGAACAGAGCCACATTCCAGCATAGTTCCCTCTGCCACTTCCTTTGCGACCAATTAGTGCAATGACAGAGCAGTAGTCACTATCTGATATTCCTAGATAACACTCCGAGTTCTTCAACAAGATAAAAACTCAGCAAACCTGGAAATCCCCGCTTGCTATGTTTTGATTAGTAATAGAACTCTAATGAGCAACTGATAACTATCACTTCCTAGTGACATCTTTAATTGACGTCTTATGTCCAGCAAACTTGCGTCAAACCCGGCACCTGTCAGGTATAAATATTACCAACGTTGCCTTAAGCAATGCCTGTTGTACAAGCTGCTGATGCTGGCTGCCTGCACAACCCAGTGTTGGTAAATCTAGCACTCTGTCGCTGCAGCCTGCTATCCTGTGGTGGTGAAGCTGCTGATACCATTATCGCAGCTAAAGCGCGAACTATGGTGCAGTACGCTTAAGGAGCTGAACAGCCGTCCTCTGCGAAGACATCCAGCAGATTCCAGCTGCCCGCGCACGCTGTCCCCCCTCCTTCCTCGACGCGCTGAAGAGACCCGCTGCCTTTCTCGTGCAGAGAAATCCAGCCACGGCGTTTCTGGTTTACCCTCGCGGGTGACTGGGATATCGAGAGAGACCCCTGAAGGAGATACCAATCCTCCATCATTCTATTCAGAGGTATGGTGTTGACTAAACCCTTAGACGAGAATTCTTGAAACAAACCTTGGCAAAACCAACTTAACTTAAAGCTACTTACTTACTCCCCTTCCACGTGTTAGGCTTAGGTCAGGCACACTGGGGTAGGCTTAGTTAGAAGCACCAGTTGAGTATGTTAGCCTAATGTATATATGACTGTATATATGTTTTATTACTTTTAAACCATTGTATGGCTAAGAAACCATATCAATGCTTTTACAGTTCTATTTCGCAATACTTATCTTACTGTACGTACTTTTTATAATAACAATTATTGCAATTGTGGCAATACATTTCTCTTGTACGAGAAGAAAGACTGTTCAATAAATGTTAACCCTTTATTGACAAACGCCCGTCTCTCTATTCTCTACATCTCGTGAAAGTAAACTGCACTAGACTGACTGAGTGAAATACATGTCTATTGTTTCACACGACCCTAGAGATTGACTCTTGATCTGAGGAGCAAAGTTCTCATGTTGCACGGTTGTTGGAAAGCTGAATCCCTTCTTGTCTGTGCCAAGGAAGCTGATCACTTCCTATGCAGAGAAGAAAGTTTCCAGTGACCTCTGAGCTAGTTGGTAACACAACCCAATTAAGTTTAGCATAGTCAGTGGAGGCCTGGAATATCCGCAGTTCCACGTCGATACTACTGTTTATGTTATTCCAATGCGCAGGGCCTAGTGGGAAACTAGGAACTACACTACATGGCGCCCAACGTTTGGTAAGGCGATAAACTAACGCAAGACTTGTAGAGTAACTCAGTCGTGCATATTTCACACCACTTTCTCCCGTAAATACTCCAATAGACGTCTGGAGTGGGTGAAAGGTTAAAATCCGCCCGACCTTAGTAGGAAGAGATTCCTATGTAAAGCTCTGGTTTATTCAACGTTGAAGGATACAGTGTTCCAAAATATTGTGCATCTAATCTTTGTCTCCTTGGAGACCTACTCTGCAAACCTTGCATTTTTACAATGCCAGAAAATAACGGAACCACTGGGGCCGCAGCAGATGCGACTCAGCAAGGTCCCGAACACACAGACCCGGATGCTATTATCATCCCGGTCCACTTAAGAAGATCTATAACGTTAAAACTTATAGAGAACGGACTGACACCTCAAGGTGGTACAGTAATTTTCGTGATAGAGGCTCACGAGTATCGGCAGACAGAGGTATTCTATTCATGGATAAACTTTCCAGCGGTAAACGCTATAACAAAAGACTTTCACTATTACAAAATAGAGAAACCTCCGGAAGAGTACGCTCCTTTCGAGGAGATTGAAATTCCACTTAAATTTCAAGAGCACCTGCTCTGGTTTAATGGCGCCCTAAAACACAATGATCACATTACTAGGCTCGGTCCACTAGGTAGACCAGGAGCCACGTGGCCGGTTCTAGCCAGCTACACACCACATCCTGACATTGTAAAAATGTCTAAGGAAGAGCTGTTAGTACAGCTAAACACATTAATAAAAATACATAGGCAATTAGTCCAATATGTAATGCGGACTGCAACAGTCCAGCCAGCTGTTAATACACCACAGCTGACCCCTCATCAGGGGAACACAAATAAAATTACACCACAGAACATACAGTCATGTCTTGGTAAAACACCCGTAAAACGGGAACAAATTCCTTTCTGGTTAGCCCAGAAAATCACTCAAATAGAGGCAGTATTTCCTGATACTACCCCTATTGAGAAACACAGAATCTTGACCATCTGCCTTCCTATGGGAATCGCACCACACGTGGAGGACTGTGACACTTGGGGTACAGTCTTTGCTTCCATTTACACAAAAACACACGGTGTTCCGTCTATGGCGGTAATACCAGAAGTGCTAAAACAGATTCAAAATGAATTCGGTCCAGAGCCCGCTTTAAATCTAGGTATGAAATTACTGAAAGACTTCAAGCAGGTCACGGCTATATTATTAGCCAACATTAGAGGAGAAGCAGCATCTGTGGTGATTCGCCAGAAGTTGAAGGAAACAGATATAAAAGATCCTGTTGAGCTTGCAAAAATCATAGAAAAATGCTATGAAGAATTAGGTAGAGACAGCTTGGGTGGAAAACCAGTTAAGCCCCAACTGCTCGAAAATCCTGAAAAATTATTTATTAAAAATAATTCAAATACTCCTAAAAAGAGCTGGGATGGAAATAAACAATCCACTCCCAAGGAAAAAGTTTTCCAGTCCAGAGGAAGGTCTCCTCGACGGAGGGAAAGAACTCCGACTCGAGAACGCCAGTCTCCCCAGAGGGAGTCCTCTGAGAAAAGATATAACCTTAGAAATAGGGATAATCTGAAAAAACCTGATAGATATCAAAGTATTGATACACGTCCCTCTCGATCTCTTCCACAGAATTCGGAAAGAAGAGGACGGTCAGACCCAGGAGAGCACACCAAGTCCAAAGACAAGGAACCTGCTCAAAATAAGAAATCTCAATTTCAGAAAAAGAAGGTAGCCAGTATTAGAGTAATCAACCATGCCAAGAATACTGAGGACACAGTTGAAAAACGGGGAGTGGGCATTGACAATGTTGGACAGTGCAGCAGAAATCAGTATAGCGCGCAAGATCTTGATGAGTCATCTGGAGACAGTGGACACGAATGAATACATTCAAGTTGAAACTGCCGACGCCAGACTTAGCGAGCCCCATAAAATATACGAAATAACATTGCGTATGGAGGGTGATAAGACTAGGAAAATTAAGGGTCTATTTTGGGATAAGCTCTCAAAAGGCTATGATATTCTGTTAGCTGAAAAAGATTGGCCCCCAGAGTTTGTCAGGGAGTGCCCTCGTGGCGAAGAAGTGATTATGCCTGCCTTCTCGAATCACATTCCGATTCACAAAAAATACACATATGCAAGGAAATGGGCAGTGGCCCAGGCACCTGCATTATATAAAAATCATGTAGGATGGGATGAGGATTCACCGCCTCACAAAATCCAACTAAAAAGTGAACCAACTGCCCAACGGCAGTATCCCATAAAGCAAGAAGCTAAAAAACAAGTCAGGGAGATCTTAGATCAACTTGAGTACCAGGGGGTGATTGAAACATGCACCTCTCAAATGAACAATCCTTTGTTTCCTGTCTCCAAGCCAGACAATTCATATCGTCTAGTTTTGGACTACAGACATCTTAATACATGTTGCAAAACTTTTGCAGTACAAAACTCGCATAGTGCAGCCCTAATGAATAACATAGTTAGGAAAAAATATAAAACGACATTAGACATTTCTAATGGCTTCTTTTGTCAAAACATTGCACCAGAAAGCAGATATTTGACCGCTTTCTCCGCATTTGGGTCGCAGAAAAAATTCTGTCGACTCCCACAGGGGTTCAAGAACAGCCCAGGACTATTCTCAGCTAGGGTAACAGAGTTACTACAAATCTATGATGATGAAGCATTGTCTTACGTAGATGATATTTATCTCACAGACGACGACTTGGATACTCACTTGAAAAGAGTGAACACCATTATACTTGGGTTCGCAGCAGAGGGTTACAAATTCAACTTTAAAAAGTCTCGAATTGCCCATCTGACAGTACTATTTTTAGGGTACGAGTTATCAAGTGAAGGGAAAAGCCTAGCGGACAACTTCTTAGAGAAGTGCGCTGTACTCCAAGCTCCAAAAACGCTGAAGAATTTACAATCCATACTAGGTTTTCTGAATTTCGGAAGAACTTACATTCTTAATTACGCAGAGAGGGTTAAACCTCTCTACGAACTAATTAAACCTGATTTTAAACAAATCAATTGGACTCAAAAACACACAGAAATTTTGAGATCACTGCAAACAGACATGTTAGCAAAAACAAAATTAGATACACGTGACAACACACGTGATCTTGTAATCCGAGTCATCCCAGGAAGATGCGGATTCACGTACCTGACCTCTAATGAGGGAGAAAAGGTACCAATAGCTTACAAATCACATTTGTACACAAAGGCTGAAATAAAATTCAGTTCAACGGAGAAAATTCTAACTGCGGTTCAGACTGCTGTAGCGAAAGAAAGGCCCCTAGCACAAGGTAAACGAATAATAATCGTAACACCCATACCGGCTTTAGAAGCGGTAACTAAAGCAAGCATTCCTAATGCTAAAGCTTTGCATCCGAGATGGATTCAGTGGGTTAATTCTCTTGCTGCAACAGGCGTAGTTTACAAATTTGATCCTAACTTAAAAACACAGGAATTTTTACAATATGAATATGAATGTCCTCTGCCAATTGAAATCCTGCCTCTCGAAGAATACGGAAGTATTATATATACTGACGGATCAGCACAACCCGCAGTTGGGGGTAAGCAAGCTTACAGTGCTGCATGCGCGATTGTTAAAGGTCGCTGGCACAAAGGAAAATTCAGACCACTGGTCACTAAAACGCAATCTCTAGGAGATTGCTCGGCTCAACGAGCTGAATTAGTAGCATTTAAGATGGCGCTAGAAAATAGCGATCGCGAATTCCCCACACTAATAGTGTGCGATTCTTTTTATTGCGTACAATCTTATAATGAATACTTGCAGAATTGGGTGGAAAATGGTTTCAAAGATGCAAAAGGTGGCACAATAAAGCATAAAATGCTTTGGGAACAGGTAGTTCTTTTACAGAAAGAACTACAAAAGACTCACGTGATAAATACACTGAGTCATCAACGTGATGGCGTTCACGTTGCAGGGAATTCATTGGCTGATGAAGCTGCGAAGGCAGCTGTGCAAACGGCTTCCGTAGCTGCGATAACTCGGTCACAAACAAAAATAGACAGCGATATTCTACAAGCTGTCAGTGCGTCAGTAAAAAATGATAAGAAAACACTCCCAAAAGGCTTTCCTGAAAAGTACTTGTACTTAACGGATACAAATAATGTTCCTTTTGCTCGAATCCCTGGAGTGGGGGATAGAGTAATTCCAAACAGGGAACACAGACTAGGACTAATCAAAGCGGCACACGAAGGGCTTGCTTCTGCACACGCTGGCGTTTCCGCAACAATATCACTATTAAAACAGAGATATTGGTGGCCTCGCTTAAGAATACAAACTAAAAAGTATGTATTAGAATGCGACATATGCCAAAGGATAAAAGTATCAACAGTAAAACGACCAGCGCAGACACCCCTTCTCATCTCGGATAAATCATTTGCATGCGTTTACCTGGACCACTGTGGTCCCCTACAAAGGGACGGCAACTATAGATATATCATGGTAGCAGTGGATTCCTGTACGAGGTTCATATGGATGTGGCCCCAGCGCTCGGCTGACGCTAGAACGGTTATAAAAGATTTGCGAGTCTTTATCGGCACATACGCAATTACCACGTTCCATTCTGACCAGGGTCCTGCTTTCAGCTCTCGAGCCTATAAGGAGGCCATGGCTAGCATGGGAATTGGGTTGCGGTATTCTTGTCCGTCGCACCCCGAAGGGAATAGTGTGGTAGAAAGAAAAAACCGTGACATAAAGCAATCTATAACAGCAAAGGTATTAGGTTCAGGCGCTGGGTGGGTCAAACATTGTCCAGACTAGTCTTAACAACATGCCAAGAAATTCTCTAAAAGGTTTCAGCCCATACGAACTATTGTTCGGAATTAGAATGCGAGTTCAGGACCTCGATAGTCAGATGTCAGTGGTACAAGAAGAAACAACGCACTTTGATGTAAAGGATCGTTTGGCTGTTTTACAGGAACTGAATGAAACAAGAAAATCCTTAAGCAACGTAAAGTTAAACCAACAGCCAAGTACCACTGACGAGGCACCACCTGCAACAGCCCCAGCAAGGCCTGTCTGGATTCCAAAGATTGGGGATCTAGTCAGAGAAAAGATTGCGGTGAAGAAGGAATTTGGGCCTTCTTACAGAAAAGCAGTACCTGTCTTAGCAGTCACCGGAACAATATCAGTTGTACTACCGCCCCTTGCTGGTAAAAAGGAGAACAGAGTCGTGTCTATCGATCTGGTAAAACCACAAGCATGTGGCCTATAATCAACAGTAGGCCCAGTGGACTCCCAAGAAACAACAGAATACCCAAACTTGCAACAATCCAAGAGGTTCAAACTGAAAGACTAATCACATTCGATCAGCCTGCAGTGCACAATGAAGGACTATGCAATAATGCCATGGAACTCGTGCCTCTTGAAACACAGATTGAAACAGTTCGTCAAGAAACAACACCAGTCTACAATGATGTGGCATCAGAAAGTGCTACCGAGAGACAGATTGAAAGAACAATCCCATCAATTGACAGAACTGCCTCTGGTTATTTCATCAACTTCGACAACTTCTCTGAAGATTTAAACGACCCCGAAGTGATGCCAGAAACAAAAAAGTCTTTTAAAGAAAAAGCAACGGAACTCTTTCATCAACTGAAGGAAATCTACCTAATTTCCCCTTGGCTAGAGTTCTGGTTCGGTCTAGGTGTATTTTTCCTCCTGCTTTGGCTCATCATGGTACTGTGTTTGGGAAAATTCATTGAGGGAAAATATATTACAATGGACACAGCAAGTCAGAACATCAACCTAGTCCTGAAACCACACAGATCATCCCACGTGAAGAAAAGAGAACTGTCAACAGTAAATGTCACAGCAATTCCAATACCTGGTGGGGTAGTATGGGAGAAAACAGACTATGAGATCTATGGTCCGGTCGAAATCCTGAAGTATCCTCTTTTTTTTTTTTTTTAAATTTTTTTTTTATTAGCATCATGAGTAACATCAACTACATATATAAACAATGTCAGATAACTCATATAAGATAAAGCATCAATCAAAAACAATACTGAAAAGCAATATTTCCGTTAAATTGTTAAGACATGATTACTCCCCAAATTTCCTGTATCTTCCGTTTTTGCCTCAGTCCCTTAGTCATCGCTAAAGATTTTTCCATATCATGAATGTCTTTAACCAGAAGCCACCATTCCATGACCGTGGGGGGATGACTTTGTATCCAGGCCCTGGCAATAGTTAATCTGGCACATGTAAAAAGTATATTCATCAGATCACGAGATCTATTGTTTACCCCAACAACTCCGATCAAAATATCCAATGGCGTGAGTATAATGGGCCTAGCCAATTTAGTCGAGATAACACCAACTACATCCTTCCAGAAAATGGATAGCTCGGGGCATGAAAAAAACATATGAACAATGTTTGCCCCCTTGAGTGCACATTTAGGACATTTTGTACGGTCATTCGAATCATTCAGTTCATTATTAGAAGCCCATTTTAGTATCCTGTCTGGTGAGTAATACAGTTGAAACATAGTTTTAAACAGCTGTAACTTCAGACTAGATGATTGAACTGCGTTATTTAGGCTATTTAATGAGGAGGTTATTAAGTCTGGTGTTACATTCACATCCAACTTTGTGCTCCACTTTTCTGCCACCTTACTAATATCATCCTTATGTAAAATAGAAAAAGTCTTATAACCACAACTGATCAGTGCCTTGTCAGAATCCCTATACATACAGCTCCAGATTTCGGATTCAGATATACTATCAAGGCCTATTCTATGGGTAATATAATCCTTGATCTGATTATATTTAAACCAAGCCCTTTCTGGTACTTTATACATCATCTTTAACTTTTCAAAATTAGAAAATCCAGTATGGTCATACAAATCTCCCAAATTATTTATGCCATCCTGAAGTATCCTCATCAACTAAAGGTTTCCTTAAGTGACTTTGTGACACCAAGTACATTCTCTGATGATTGGGACTTTAACAGTATTAATGACATGATGTCTGATTTAGTAATGTCAGCTAGATTCACAGATCATGATTATTTACAAGGTTCATCTAGTTATGAGCAGTTATTCTGTTACACCCACTATGGGGATCATTACTTGCATAAATCTGCACAGCCTAGAAATGTTTTTATGTATAATCAATGGGAACATTGTTCTACACCACCTAAAAGCAGTTCTAAAGCATTCTTTGAGAAATTCAAATACTTCTCAGGGTTTAACACCAGTGATGCAGAAACGTTTTATTACAAACTGTTAGATAAAACAGGAATGAAAACAATGCTGACAAATTCTAAATTGATATATTCAGAAGCATTTTATGACAAAATGATGACATTTGGTTTTGATTATTGGAAAAATAATATTGAAACGAAAACAATTTGGGGTACAAAAGATTGGCAGGTGCAAGGCATTGAAGCACTATTTAGAACCTGCATGATGCCTGAACAAATGTTATTTTTAAATGACACAATACACCAAACATCTTGTCTTGGCCTAGCTAAGATCAAATACCTTAAAACACCGTCTATACCAAAGCCAATACCTGAGAATACAACCACAGATATTGAGTTAGACGTGTCACAAATTTTACATTTCAACGGAACACATCCTGATTGGAAAAAGTGGTTAATCTGGCCTACAGACACAAATAGCTGTCAAGATAGATTCCTGAACAAAACACAGGGGTTAAAAATGACCAGATTAGACCCTAGATACTCCCAGAGACAACATCCAGGGATTATAACAACATACAGTGTAGGGAAACTCTGCCTTGAATGGCTAACTTCGTCCACACTGGCTGAAATTAAGCAACACTTGTCTTTATTAAAAGATGGTGCTGATTTGCACGATTTCATTCTTGGACCACGCAAACAGCGTCAAAAGCGTTTCATAGCGACCAGTATCTATGCTGCTTACAACGAGGCTTGGAAAGTAAAGCAAATTGAAACTGCTGAAAAAATACGAGAAATTGATCGTATTAATTTGGAGAAATCACTTTCTGTGGTAGACAATGGGTTAACGACTCTGTCTTCCAGAATATATTCTTTGGACAATATTGTATCCTTTGCCTTTGATGTGATAGACAGAGATTTGCTAATGTTACAACATGGCCAATCTCAATTACGCTCTATTATAGAATTAGGCTGGACGCTGCAAAATCTTCGTTCAGGCTATGTGCCTTGGCGTTTAATCAACACAACGTCATTATTTTCCAGTTTTAACCTTACTGATAAACAGATCAGTTTGGCACAGAAAGGAGCAGACTATACAATCCTGAGCATCGAAAAACTCGAGAGATTACCATTGACAATGTCAGAGAGTCCTGTCATTGAATGGATAATACACGGAATTATCACAATTCCGATAACAACTTTCCGATTTAAATAGTGCCTTGAGTACATACCTGCTGGCCAGTATGAACAATTGGGTAAAGGATATGTTAAATCCGAATGGAAATTACCATACACTCATTCTTGCTATAGTGACAGTGACAAAAATGTATTTCTTAGTGGTGAGAATTGTAAACATTCACTAAGCGGTATACTTTTGTGTCAGGGTATTAATTTACACGGAGCATGTGATGGAAATTCAAACAACCTTTCATGCCACCAGCTAGTCACACCTGCAACTCAGATAGAGCCCTTCTTTATGCAACTCGCGAACGGGAGTTACATTCTTAGAACGGATCACAGATGTTGTGGCCTCACGCCAGGGAAAAGTTATCTAATAGAAGTAACGTCCATGGTCAAATTTTGTATGCAAGCATTGTTTCCGAGTGGGCCTCCAGACATAGTGACTCCCATCTGGCCTCGTCTGAATCTCTATTCTATACGAATTGATACATTAAGCAAAATGAAATCTGTACTTTTACAGACAACAGTGCCTATAACGTCATCTAAAGAGACGTATGATCTTCTAGTTGCAAGGACAGCTACTGAAGTTCATGACCTTTTATCAACAAATTGCCCCGTGCATTTCGTAGAAATGTTCAGCCAACTCCTTAACATGTCTAGTGCAACAAGCATCCCAGGCATATTTAAGACAGTCTTTACGGGACTGCTAACACCCTTCCAGGCAATTTTGGGAATCTTTCCTAATTTTGTGCACTCCATTTTTGGAGGCATACCATTATTTTTGGGACTCGTCGCAGGGATTCTATTTTTGACCCTCCTGCTACGTTATGGCAAGCCTCGGCTCAGACATAGCTCCCATGGGAATGGAAGAGACAATCCTAGCAATGCGCTACCGGGACAGGATAACTAACGTCCTTGGATTGGCCAGGCTGAGAGATCTAAACATGACCCGGTTCCTTTTATTCAGACCGATATGGCAAAATTGCATTTTACCTGTGCTACGGTGTATGCTTTGCGGCGATGAATGCGTGTTGGACATCTGTCTTTCACTTCCATCAGCAGTACCAATGGACGTCGATACTTTGCTCAGTCCAATAACGGCTCACGCATTGTGTTGTCCCCAGCGGCTACCAATCCTGATGACGGCATTCGTGGAGACTCCTGTGCTACAACCAAGTGGTAACAGTGGAGCGAGTGACAAAAGCAACATCATCCAGGTACAACGTTCTGTGAGCATTGCTGGTCCTGCCTTCGATGACAGCAATCATTCTCACACCTGCCAAGTTACAGCGCTATCTAATTTGGTTGAACTATCACCTGAATTTGTAGACCAGTTCTTTGAGAGCCTGTCTGATACGATGTTCTCACCCACAGAGAAACAATAACTTTTGAGAAGCTTTCCGACACACAGCGTTCCCATGAACTCTGAATTCGGCCTTCAGTTTTGATCAACAAAAACTGCCAAGTGCTTTGGAAATCTATTTTTCTTTGAATTGGACAATTTTTCTAATATTAACCTTTTTTGGCACAAACAATTCTTTGCTTAACGTAAAAACTATTCTTAGAGAACAGAAGCTTCACACTTCTATTTCTAAACACATCTAGAGACATAACAGCATTACACCAGCCTCTAGCACACATGTTATTACAATGCATTTTTATGTGATGATTTATCTCGCTTTTCTTCTGTCAGAGATACTTCATGTGTAATTCCTTTTGCATAATCGTTCATTGATTTCATATGCAGTAATTTTTGAATGATTTCTATGCTTTAAAAAACGTACAGTACCTAAATTCATGTATTACAAGTACGCCTATTTCGAATGCATTTATGTATTTTGGGGTGGGCAATGTTACACATGCATCTAATTGCTTTAGTTTTAGTAATTTTGATGGACATTAACCCGTGGAGTGGGTGTTGCGTGTTTATCTAGGTTCCTGATCGATACTGTGACCGTATGCCCCTATTCGGCTATAAATCCATTTATTCCCTATATTGGCATAACCGTTCAAGTGCGATTTTCTGAAAAGTCATCTCTGGCCTCACACGAACAGAGCCACATTCCAGCATAGTTCCCTCTGCCACTTCCTTTGCGACCAATTAGTGCAATGACAGAGCAGTAGTCACTATCTGATATTCCTAGATAACACTCCGAGTTCTTCAACAAGATAAAAACTCAGCAAACCTGGAAATCCCCGCTTGCTATGTTTTGATTAGTAATAGAACTCTAATGAGCAACTGATAACTATCACTTCCTAGTGACATCTTTAATTGACGTCTTATGTCCAGCAAACTTGCGTCAAACCCGGCACCTGTCAGGTATAAATATTACCAACGTTGCCTTAAGCAATGCCTGTTGTACGAGCTGCTGATGCTGGCTGCCTGCATGACCCCGTGTTGGTAAATCTAGCACTCTGTCGCTGCAGCCTGCTATCCTGTGGTGGTGTAGCTGCTGATACCATTATCGCCGCTAAAGCGCGAACTATGGTGCAGTACGCTTAAGGAGCTGAACAGCCGTCCTCTGCGAAGACATCCAGCAGATTCCAGCTGCCCGCGGACGCTGTCCCCCCTCCTTCCTCGACGCGCTGAAGAGACCCGCTGCCTTTCTCGTGCAGAGAAATCCAGCCACGGCGTTTCCGGTTTACCCTCGCGGGTGACTGGGATATCGAGAGAGACCCCTGAAGGAGATACCAATCCTCCATCATTCTATTCAGAGGTATGGTGTTGACTAAACCCTTAGACGAGAATTCTTGAAACAAACCTTGGCAAAACCAACTTAACTTAAAGCTACTTACTTACTCCCCTTCCACGTGTTAGGCTTAGGTCAGGCACACTGGGGTAGGCTTAGTTAGAAGCACCAGTTGAGTATGTTAGCCTAATGTATATATGACTGTATATATGTTTTATTACTTTTAAACCATTGTATGGCTAAGAAACCATATCAATGCTTTTACAGTTCTATTTCGCAATACTTATCTTACTGTACGTACTTTTTATAATAACAATTATTGCAATTGTGGCAATACATTTCTCTTGTACGAGAAGAAAGACTGTTCAATAAATGTTAACCCTTTATTGACAAACGCCCGTCTCTCTATTCTCTACATCTCGTGAAAGTAAACTGCACTAGACTGACTGAGTGAAATACATGTCTATTGTTTCACACGACCCTAGAGATTGACTCTTGATCTGAGGAGCAAAGTTGTCATGTTGCACGGTTGTTGGAAAGCTGAATCCCTTCTTGTCTGTGCCAAGGAAGCTGATCACTTCCTATGCAGAGAAGAAAGTTTCCAGTTACCTCTGAGCTAGTTGGTAACACAACCCAATTAAGTTTAGCATAGTCAGTGGAGGCCTGGAATATCCGCAGTTCCACGTCGATACTACTGTTTATGTTATTCCAATGCGCAGGGCCTAGTGGGAAACTAGGAACTACACTACAAACCCTGTATCTGTGAAGACAGTCCAAAGCCTGCTTTTACTCAGGAAAGATTTGATCATGTATCGCTTTAGAGAACACTACATCATGATGCAGTAACATGGCAATTCTGTTCCCAGAACCCAGCTCCCTTTCCAGTAACTCAAAGAGCCCAAATAGGGAATTCCAATGTACTGCAAATGTTTTAGAGGGGAAGCACTCTGCTGTGTTCAGCTAGGGACGTGCTGTACAAATACTAAATACATGCATACTTTCATAAGCACGACACCTGCACTACATTAACATCCTCAGCGGCTGAGCAGAGGCACCAAAACTTGGCAATGTGTTTTTTTCGTATCAATGGCCTTTAATGGTGGAGTCATATTTGGCTCTCAGTCTGTCAGCGAGCAAGCAGGATGTTGCACGTGGCTAAAGGAGACCCTGTTTCTACACAGTGCGCACATAGGCCTATGCAGTGTGTGTGAAAAACCTCAAAGAGTGGATATACCAACAGAGTACAGATGTTTGATATGTTTGCAGAGAGGATTTTAAAGTTGATGAACAAACCAAGTTTTGCGTACTTGCTACTGGGAGTGTTGACATAGAGCCATACTAGGATACCTATGGGGCTGTCCCATTAGTTAAGTTTCCATCCTTCACTTTATAGGCAAAGGATCTTTATACAGCACAACAGCAAATTGTGCTGGAATTTCGCACACAACCTTCAGCCAAATGTTGCAACATACAATTAATATTTTCGCATTGTTTTACACAGTAATATGGCTCCAAGTGTCAATTGAGCAACTGTACATACCTATTGTCAGAAATTGAATTATTAATTTGTGAACCCAATAAAGTTATTCTGGTTAGATCAAAATACAGTTCTGAAAGAATCTCTGTTTAACCCCTGGTAGCCATGGCACAAGCAGCAATGAAATGTGTGCTACGGTCAAGTAGGCCAAACAATTTTTTTAAAGTGAAGAACACAACACAATGACTTTCCCAAGCCAATATAGAAAAGTAGACAAGCATTTAATGAGTAAAAAGACACCAAATCCTCAAAAAAGGTTAGAGGGAAATGGAGATGATGGTTTTCTTAAGGCAAACAGTGCCTAGAAAATGCTGGTAAAGCAACATTACAAGCTAAAAGATGACGAGAACAAAATACTAATGCAAATAGAATCCATGAGGTGCACAATACTGTTATGAAAACAACCATAAAAAATGAAGGCAAAACAATTTTTGACACTACAAGCTTTACAGAAAACCATTCAGGTTTAAAGTACTAGTGCTTATTAGTACAAGACGGGTATGTAAAGTGCAAATACTGCATCTTATCAAAATACCTTTATCCAATAATCTCAAAAGAATGGTGACCAGTCAATTTTTTGCACTACAGGCTATTCATGGAATAGTACATCCACTTGTAAAGTGCTAATGGTCATAAGTGCGTAGAGGTACATAAAGTGCAAAGTGCCACATCTTGTCAGGATAGATAGTTATGAACAACAAGCACTGGCGTTGCCAATAGGTCTCGTAGTAGAAAAGTTGGAGCTATTGGTTTTGTAAATGACAAAGCCCTTTATGTTTTGAAAATGAAAACAAAAATAAAAGGCATTGTTATTTGCAATTGTAATAGCTCCAACTTTCCTCCTGCGAGACCTATTGGCAACGCCAGTGCTTGTTTTGTTTCTTGGTCGGGGAGGCAAGACAGAGGCAAGGAGTGTGGCAAATGGCCGGAGGAAGCCGGGTGGGGCGGGAGAGCCTGGTGGGGGGGCGGAAATGCGCGCGAGGTGAGGAGAAGTGTGAATGCAACACAGAGATGCAAGCTGCTCTTTAGTACTGGCAGTCGCAAAAATAATTTAAAAAATGTGAATGAAACATAAATAAAGCAAGGCGTGTTTTTTATTTTATTATTTTTTATTTTGTCAATTTATAGGGCCCAACAGCTACCCAAGAAGGGTTTCCCGGCGCCTAGACACAGCTAGAGACGAAAAGACAGAAACGGAGGGAGATTTTGAGGGATTATTGTTCGTACAGCCAGGTCTTTACAAGCTTTCTGAAGCTATGGTAGTTATCTTCCTTCCGAATGCTTGGAGGAAGCGTGTTCCACAGGGAGGGTCCAAGATAGGCAAAAGATCTGCCCCCTGATCTTGCACGTTTGAACCTTGGTATACAGAACCATGCTGCTGTCTGGGACCGGAGGTTTCTCTTTGGTGTGTAGAGGCAAGCAAGGGATTGGAGGTATTTTGGGGCTCCTCCTGTTTTTATTTTGAACATGTAGTTCAAGGCCTTGAAACAAACTCTGTTCTCTATCCTGAGCCAATGAAGGTCCCGGCGGTGGTTCGAGACTCCAGCGTTCCTAGGAATCTTACACAGGAGTCTGACCGCAGCTTTTTGCGCCACTTGTAGTCGTCCAATGACAGATTTATTTGCGCCTAAATATAGGATGTTGCCGTAGTCAAGCCTTGATGTGATAAGGGCATTGACTACGGTCTTCTGTGTTGACATAGGCAACATCCACAGGATTTTCCTCAACCATCTGGTTATGGTGAGACACAATCCAGTAACTTTACTGGCCTGCTTATCCATGGATAAGGCGTTGTCTAGTACAAAACCCAGATTTCGAGCATGGGACACCGGGGTAGGAAGGATGCCCATCTGTTCTGGCCAATGCGCGGGGTTCCAGAGATCTTTGTCTTTTCCCAAAATCAGAATTTCCGTCTTGTCCCCGTTCAGTTTTAACTGGTTTGCTGTCATCCAGTTCAGTATTTTTAGTAATCCTTCCTTGAGTAGCGACGGGGAGTGGGGACAAGAATTAGACAGGGAAAAAATGATTTGGGTGTCGTCGGCGTAGTTCATGAGCGTGAGCCCTAGCTTCTCAACAAGTTCTACCAGCGGTTTGAGATAGATATTAAAAAACAGAGGGCTCAGGATGGACCCCTGTGGCACTCCATGAGCTGCAGGTAAGGTGTCTGACTCGGCCTGTGCTGATGCGATCTGAAAGGTTCTGTTTGCCAGAAAGGATTTAATCCACTCCAGAGCCTTTCCTCTTATGCCATTTGTGTGTAGTTCTCTAAGGAGCGTTTCGTGGGAGATGGTATCGAACGCCGCACTTAGATCCAACAGCACAAGTGCTACCGTTTGGCCTTGGTCAAGAAGTTGTCGGATATTTTCAGTGACACCTAACAGGGCGGTCTCCGTCGAGAACCCAGCCCTGAAACCAGATTGCGAAGGGTGGAGTAAGAAGTTTTCTTCTGCAAAAGTGGCTAGCGTGGAGTGTACGTGTCTCTCGAGGCACTTAGAAAAAGCAGGAAGCAGAGATATAGGCCTATAGTTGGCCAGTATTTCTGGGTTAGCATTTGGCTTTTTCAAGAGGGGTGTCACCATGGCGTGCTTCCATAAGGCCGGGACAGTGGCGAGGTCGAGGGACAAGTTTAAGAGGTTGGCAATGATATTCAGGGACTGGTCATCCAATTGTTTTATAATTTTAATAGGGATGGGGTCCCTAGGGGAACCGGATTTGACAGATTTTAGGATTCCTTTGAGATTCTCTAATGAGAGATTCGGCCAGGATTCCAGCAGGTTTTTGTCAACAGCAGTGGGTTGAGGTAGGCTGGGGTTAGATGGAAGGGGTGGGTCAGCGTTAGATATTTTAGTATTGATGTCTGAGATAATTTTATCGATTTTCTCAGTAAAGAAGCAAGCTAACGCCTGACATTGTTGAGCGCTTAGGGGGGGTGCAGCGGCTGTAGTATGTGCACCCGCCAATTCCTTAACTTTAGAAAAAAGGGTTTTGGGCATGTTAGTTGCTTCGGTGATTGTTTTTGAGACGAAGGCCGCTCTTGCCTTTGTACACGCCGCGTGATAATGGTTTCTGGCTTCATGATAGCATTTTTTGGCATAAGGGGGTTGGGGGTTGGGGGTTGATTAATGTTTTGGAGCAAAAGACCAGTAGGAAGGCCCTGTCGGGAATGTGCAGCTGTCGGGTATTCACAAAAATAAATAAATAAAAAATAACAGTGGGAGGAGTGAAGAAAGTAATGCCCTGCCATGGAGTGCTGAAACCTAAATTAAACCAGTGCTTACTGCATTAACCGTCAAATCCTGGTGGGACCAGCGTCACTTTTCTTTCAGCAGGATAGGAAGGTATGCCTATAATATCCGCCACCAGGGCAACTAGGTGAATAGACCAAGCTGCGTTCTCATAAGGGATACGCGGGGACAGCTTGCTAGGAGAAGTTGGGGGCTCAGGCCCGACCCAAAATGACAAAAAAATGGAGATATGAAGAAAATTGCCTTGGCTTCACGACTCCCCCCGTGTCAAACCATTTACGAGCATGGAGGGACCCTATTTCAGCCTGACCATGGTGATTCTCTGACGAGGCCAGAGGAGTTAAACACTTGCAACGCTATAGTCACAGAGGCGACAGATGGTTAATAGGCAAAGGGCTTGGATCAGGCAGAGAGCAATGCCCGCAATCAGGTTAATGTTAGATGGCGGCCTGGGGACAGGGGCGCCGTTTCCTGTGATGGTAATCGCTGAGGTATCCGCTTACTGCATAATAAATCTACCTGACTAATGAAGTCCGACCGAGCGCGGCTGGGTGCAAGGAGGAGCGAGGCGGCAGCAAACATGGCTTGAGTGAGGACGCGCTGCGAGGGGCTCTCCAGGGCACGAGCTCCGATGAGGGGAAGACGGACAAACAGTGGGGAAATAAGTAACAGCACACAGGGTCTGTCTGAGTGTCGCAGGAAGCGGTAGATGAAAGGGACATAGGAATCAGACAACGCAAGGTTATTGCCCGGAGGTTATTCAATAGGTTATTTGCAGGCTGATCCGGGAGTGGTTTAATCCAATCTCCGGGACATAAGAGTGTCCTCGGGAGAGACATATCTTCACTTATAGAACTTCCCGAGATTAGGGGACGGCATGACTGAGTTGCGGGATTGGGACTTTTCTCTTTACACATAATTTGAATACATTGATTGGTTCCTGTTTTTACACCACTTCACTGGCACATGTTCTAACATCGGTATGTAGCTCAGTGGTAGATCGCACGCTTTGCATGTATGAGGCCGCGGGTTCAATCCCCGGCCTCTCCAGTTAATGTAAAAAATATTTGCGTTGAAGAGCGCATCGCTTTCTTTAGTCAAAAAGGAACATATAATATTACGATGCATACGGACAGCACATTGGAGTGCAGAAAAGCCACACATCAGCAAAGACGGAGGGAAGGCAGAGAAGGGGAGAAGCTGGCTGGGGAGGTACGACCTGCCTGCGGCCGGCCATGAATAATTAGGGGAGGAGAAGCCCTTTGATGTGCTGGGCTGGCCGTGAATGCGCGTGCTTGTTTGCTCACGTGATTCACGTGAACTCCAAGAAAACCGCGGCTGAAAGCCCTTGGTTTGACGAGGATTTTGCTAACTTGAATTCTCGCTCCCTCAATGCGCTTGCGCGCATTGTAGGTCACGAGACCTAAAAACTAGGAGTTGTCATCCAGATTTTTATATAATAATACATCCAGGTATGAGTAATCCTTTCTTTTTCTAATTGAAAGTTGTACAAATCGAATAACAGAGTTTAGGATTTTCACATTTTCCAGGCTACATACAACTTAAAAGCATATTTATCATTAAAAAGCATATTTGATAAAAAAAGGGGTTTTAAAACGGATTTCCAGATATCCCTAAAAAAACTACAGAACAGAATGAATGCAACGTAGATTGTGGGGATTTCCCGTCCCACGGGCAGTTTGGTGATTTGTGACACCACTTTGTCATTCTAGGGAATGCTACTAAAAATGCAATGTACCCATCCTTAATCTGTGTTGGATATTTATCACCAGCCATTCCCTAGAATGACCAAGTGGTGTCACAAATCACCAACTGTAGGCCCATCATGAGCGGTCATTTACAATAAGAAAAGACACTGTGTTTTTGAATGGCATTCCTTTCTCTTCCATTTGCCATGGCATTTAAATGTCTCAACTTCAAGTCGCTTTTACTGAACTCTTGAATAAATATAGGGTTCTTTATGTCAGTATCGACTTTACAACATGTTGAGATTAAACCTGTGCTCCAGCCATGGTATTTTCCTACTAAGTTCTAGGGTTAAACAATCCGTTATTAAATCTTTAGTAAATTTTGTTTTTTTTTTAACCCATATCCCTCGCCAATAGGTCAGGCCAGCCATATTTATCGTGTCGCTTAAATATGGGACTGATAATTCTTTATAAACTATATAGTTCCCTGTTGCTCTAGGGACTGCCATCAATCTTTTTAAAAATGTATTTTCTTGGGATTGTAACGAGACGGTGATAGCTCTCCCCCAGATCGCAGCCCCAAAACAGACCCCTGAGACACATTTACTCCAGTACAGAGCTAGGATTTCTCGTATAGGTTTATTTCCCAGTTTCATGTAGAATCTAAAAATACTCTCTGTGATTCTTAAAAATGTCATATTACATGATTCGATGAGCGTGTGCCATATGCCACTCCTACTAAAAAGCATCCCCAGGTATGAAAAAGATGAAATAATAATGACCCCACCCACATGGTGTTGTCTATTCTTAAATCTATTGCTCCCACATGTCATGACAAAAGTTTTCTTTAGATTTAGTTTTAAATCTTCATCGGTCATGTACAGGGCAACATTTTCTATTAGGAGTGGCAGACCGTTTGCAGTCCTAGAAATTAGGACCGCATCATCTGCATATAATAATATAGGATTGGGGCGTGTTCCAAATTTTGGGGCATCTGCAATTAAATTTTGTAAGAAGGGGTCTACATTATTAATATAAAGAGAAAATAAAAGGGGCGCTAACAACATCCCACGTCTAATACCACGCATAACTGAAATCCGGTGTACATTCCCCCATTTTGCCGAATCGTACCCTAGAAGTTAAAAGATTATAAATCTGGGATAGATATATAATTATGTCAATAGGCGCCCCTAGCCCTTTCAATGTTTGCCATAATTTATGATGGTTGACTAGGTTGAAGGCGCTAGTGAGATCGACAAAACATAGGTGTAGCACCCTTTCCTTAGCTAATGTCTACTTCCCTATTATTAGTTCTAAATTTAGACATTGTTCCACCGTCCGAAAACCTCTTCTGAAACCGTACTGTGCCTCCGTTAGACTTTTATGCTCACTGGCCCAGTTTTCAAGCCTTTCCAACATTATTCGGCCCATCACTTTGAAGGTGGAATCAAGAAGAGATATTGGGTGATAGCAATTTGCCTTCTCTCCCTCCCCCTTTTTAAAAATCGGTACAATAATACTTTCGACCCAAGTGGCAGGTAATACGCCTACAATGGTGGCATTAAAAACATTCAATAAAATTGGTATCCAGAAATCCATATTATACTTAAAAACATCAATGGGCACCCCGTCCAAGCCAGCGGCTTTGCCATTAGCGCTTTTATGCAGTGCTGATTTAATTTCTTCTGGCGTTATTGGTAATGATCTAAGGTAACAGATTTTCTTCCTCCTTTCAGTTGTTAAATCACCTGCAATTGCAGTTGTAATATTGCAGAAGGCAGGTCCTTGAGTTCTTCGCCCAGCAGGGTGCGGGAGACAAAAGCCAGGATTCTTCTTCTAGCTGGACCTTCTTCTTCTTTAGATGGAGTATTCCCAGCACAAGGAATGTTATGAGGAGGTGGTGGTGGGGGTGTCAGAGTTATCCTATGCACTAACAATGCTGCCACTCAGTCCTTTTAATTTCCTTAAAGTATCCCCATCTCCTTTTGCAGCACTTTTTTCTTTGCTTCACTATACAATTACCTAGGAGTTCTTGTTTCGAGATGGTGGGACCCAGCTGCCACCAGACAGATCTCTCTTCAACTTCGGCCATTGCCCTACCTGACACAGTAAAACATGTTTTTCTCTCCGGTCGCTGTAGACTGCATGTCTAGTGGTGTCCTCAGGTGAATTGGGAAAAACCTCCCTGTTATCTTCAAGTCAAGATCTGCCATTTGTTCTGGCAACTGTTCCTGTCCAATTCCAGATAGCATATTCCTGCTAAGTGGTCAACAGTTAACACCCATTAACTTTGTTGGGCACCCCTCCGCTACACCATATATGTCCAAAAAATTGTGATCCTCACCCATGTGCCATGTACAAATTAAACATGAAAGAGGGTACCTGACATTTCATGGCTGATAGTGCATTTGCGTCGTTGTTGGAGAGAGGATTTTTTTAAGCAACTCAGCCTGAATAAGTATAACTTTGCCTACAAAAACTTGCGGCTGTTACTCAAACTATCCTTTTAGTTTACAGCAATCTGTGGCAAATGTATAACGGTCAAATCTAGGCAAATTTTTGCGGTCTAACCATTATTCAATACTGAAAATTGCAAAAACATACCCAAGAACAACGGCGTTGAGCTCTTGTGTAGGACACCAGTCTCATATAAGCATGGTGCTCCTCCCATAAATGCAGACTGCATGTGCAAAACCCTCATCATTCCCGAATCCCGCCCCTGTGTTGCACTGCCAGGACACCTGATCAAAAGTAAGGGTAAAAGAATGCAAACAACAGGCCCCTTTCTTGGCTGCGAGCAGCAGACCTTCTAAGATACAGCATCAAGGGGTGGTTTTGAACAGCCTCTTTTGGCTGTGTCATTCTAAATCTTGGGGTGCAACTAAAGCTTATCTGCATGAACAGTAGTAACAGTTAGCCCTTTTTCAAGACTCAACACCTGTTTATTTACAACCTCCGGCTCTTCCCTCTCTAAACCAACTAGGACAGGTGAAGTTGAAAAATGCTTTAATGCAGTGCACTTTGCATTTACATGTCTGTTTTTGTTATCTCAATTACAGACACAGAGGCTGTAGACCCACATTACCACAGGGTTTTACGCCGCCACGCCCGGAAACGGGCCTAGAGCCCACGTTAAGATCTAGGCTGAGTTTTCCTCAGATAACGTCCAGGGCGGAGCGCTCGTTGCTGTAGATTTTCAGGTCTCGCCTAGCGACGCAGCACATGCGCTACTCACTTGCAAGACTATTGTTGTCGGTTTTGCTTCGGAAGCGGGGTGGAAGCTCCACCCATGCTTTCCATTGGCGCGTGTGAAAAATCCTTGCTTTTTATTGCAAGGGTGGCATGTTTTTCCCTCCCTGTCTCCTGTTTGCCGTGCCTGCCCGGACAGGAAATGTGCACGCTTACAGTGTCTCTTTTGCTCACGGCAGACTCTCCAGGGCTTCGTTCATTTATTTAATGTATTTATTTTATTTTATTAATGTCATTTGTAAAGCGCCTGAATCACCCCAAATGGGGTATCTCTGCGCTATGGGTGAGAAGAGGTAATGAGACAGTGATTAGAAGAGCAGGGTTTTAAATTTTTTCCTGAAGCCAGGTAGTTAGTGGAAATGCGAATATCCAGGGGAAGTTGGTTCGATAATTTTGGTTAATTAGGTGTCATATGTATAGGTTTCACTTTCAGTCATCGAAGGCCTCGTGTTAGGAGTTTGGAAGGGCACGCCTGATGCGTAATGGACAGCAGAAGCAATTAAAATCTTAAGTGCAGCAGTGGCGGGCCATTAACAGCCTGCTGGGACAGCTGATGGCATTAACGCTGACTGGTGACAAGGGCTCGACAGTGACTGCAGCCAGCGCTTATGCACAAAGATAGGCCGATTCACAGGAAGATTCTAGGACAGAGCCCCACAGAGGGCCTTCTGCGAGCTGAACCGACTGCCAGCAGACATCCGGGATCTGGAGGGGAGAGCTCTGTGCTGCCCCGGGCAGGTCCGGTGTAGCCCCCAAACCAAGGCTTGCTTTCTCGGACAAGCCACGACTGACCACTGCCCGGTTCCTGGTCTGATCCTGTCTACGCGGGAGAAAGCTGCAGCCGATGAAGGTAAAGACAAGTCCCTTCCTCTCCTGCTGACTGCAGCAGTTTGGGCCTGTTTGTGCATTCTGGTGCTTTTTCAATTCAAAATGCAATCTTTATCATTGATCAGCCCGGGTTGAGGCAGACATGCACAGAACCCCACAGTGACCCCACAGTCATGTGAAGGTTATTGGGGGGAGGGTTCTGTACATAGAAGCCACAGCAAGCTGATCCCGCCTGCCCTTCGGACTTTAGGGTTATGTAAATCATGCCCCGGGGATTTCAGGGCGGGGGCTGCAGGACCTTGCCGACTCTATGGGAATTCAAAAGGATCTTGTCTCATTGGTGTGGGTGTATTCAATTGTACAGTGAAACACACCAGCATGCACTGTGGCGACATTCATTCAGAATTAAGAAAGTCTAAATAAAGGAACTTAGATAAAATTTTGGGAATCCGTATCCATGGCCCTCGGGAAGAAAAGAGGAGCCAGAACATTACTGTAAAGGGTGTAAGCTGACGAGCCACTAAGTTTGAATTGCTCCCTAGGTGAGTTGCACAATGGGGTACAGCAGGTTATATCGTAAATCACAAGCCCTCTTGTTTCACACAATGTCTGATCTGTCTCTCAGAGTAAATGATGGTGCCCAAAACTGGCGCCTTGTCAAAACTAGTATTTCAAAAGCTTAATTTTGGCAGGTGGGCATCACAAAAGTAATGGAAATCAGATGCTGTTTCTGTCAACCACCATGCAAATGTTGTCTTAATGGCTCCCACGCTGTCACTACTACAGTTGAAATGTCATATCTAGGTAATCCCCAGAGCTTCATAAACATTGGTTTTGGGCACAGTACTTAAAGATTGTCTTTAAACTGCTTGAATTGGTCATGCAGTCTTACTTTACAGACCATTCTTTAAAAAGCTATACTCAACAAAATGAGTCATACTACGTATACTGGACTCACAAGTCATTGCGAAGAGGATACTTTTTCAGATTAAACTCGATCGCACCCAGGGCCAGCCTTTGGCGTGTGCGAACTGGGTCCAGGGCACCGACCTCCAGCAGTCTCCCTACGATTTTGATCAAAAGCAGTGTTTAAACACTTTCTGAATTTTATTTTTCTCGTTGTGGCTTTCCTTAATCTTGCTCCCTCACTTTCCTCCTGCTCATTCCAAATGTTAAATATATTGCCAAATAAAGATGAGTGGGATAGGGCGCCAAATTTGATTTGCTTTCACTTTTTTTGATTTCGCTCTCTGATTGAAGGCAGTAATGAACACCACCAATAGCCTCCATGGCATACGCGTATTTTGTTTGCACTTTTACATAGCGCGAACTCGACTCAAAAGTATTGGAGCGCTTTCCATGAGCACCAGTTGCATTACAGCTAGCTGAAGCCGCACTTCTCTAAAGAACACTACATCTCAAATGTTTTTAGTTCATAAACTAGCTACCTCTCCTATCACACCTAGACGTGAAACCTTTAGTTAAATTGTTTTGCATTTGCTGTCTGCAATCTGCTTGCCTCCATCTTCATCTCGCTCCCTTTCAGCACATCGCGGCGGTTCATTCTTTTTTGAGTGCCTTTTTAGGTTTCGCCTGTCGAACGCTGCGCAAGCAGCATTTCGCGCAGGCGAAATCTTTTGTTTTGCAATATGGCTGTTTGTCCCGCCTCTGTTTCCCATTGGCTAGCTCCATAAATGGAGGCTAGCCATTGGAAAACAGAGGCGTCAGTCATTCGGCGAGGCGACTCGTGGGCGTTCCTGAGAATTTTTCTCATCCGGCCCCTTTTAGGACGTCAGTGCGGCATTGGTGCGGGGTTTATTTTTTTGTTCGTCGAGGTTTCTTTTCGTCATTCCGCGGCCGACCGCCACCGGAGGAAGTCCAGGTCCAGGTGAGTGCTTTTCGTGTGCCCATTTGTTCCCGCATCCCCCTCCCGCTGTCCGTCTTCCCGTTCCTGCCCCCCTCCCGCTGTTCGTGTCCCCCCTCCCGCCCCCCCTCCCGCTGTCCGTTCCCGCCCCCCTCCCGCTGTCCGTGTGCCCGTAGGTGCTTGTTCATCCTTGATTTCGTCTCTTGCGTTATAGGAATTGTTCGTTTCACATCAATGATGTCTCTTAAATAACAAATTGTAAACGCACATCCTGGATACTTGTCTAAGTTACACCGATGATCTAATTAATATATGATAGATCAGCTGTCGTTGGATTATTGGGGGCGGGGCACTCCTGTGCATTTTGTGTGCATAAATGTGTTTTCTTCCCTATGTGTGCATTTTAATGTCGTTTTCGTGCAAAACCAGAAGAGAGTCGCTTTTATTAATTAATTCCATATTCCTGTGTGACCTATGCGTTAGTGTTTTTGATTGTGTCATAGTGTGCGTAATTGCTCACGTCCCTGCTGATGTGTTCGTTTGATGTGTTACTGAGCGTGGTTTCAGTGGTGGGAGCAGTTATTCTCCTTTGGGTAACATCTCTCTGGTGTAACTACCTCACCATGGTGCTTGGGTATAGGCTGCAACTCTGATTATGCGGCAGCAACGTTTCCGCATTTATAATTACGTCATTCCGCGGCCGACCGCCACCGGAGGAAGTCCAGGTCCAGGTGAGTGCTTTCCGTGTGCCCATTCGTTCCCACACCCCCCTCCCACTGCCCGTCTTCCCGTTCCTGCCCCCCCTCCCGCTGTTCGTGTCCCCGTTCCCGCCCCCCCTCCCGCTGTCCGTTCCCGCCCCCCTCCCGCTGTCCGTGTGCCCGTAGGTGCTTGTTCATCCTTGATTTCGTCTCTTGCATTATAGGAATTGTTCGTTTCAAATCAATGATGGCTCTTAAATAACAAATTGTAAACGCGCATCCTGGATACTTGTCTAAGTTACACCGATGATCTAATTAATATATGATAGATCAGCTGTCGTTGGATTATTGGGGGGGGGCACTCCTGTGCATTTTGTGTGCATAAATGTGTTTTTCTTCCCTATGTGTGCATTTTAATGTCGTTTTCGTGCAAAATCAGAAGAGAGTCGCTTTTATTAATTAATTCCATATTCCTGTGTGACCTAATCGTTAGTGTTTTTGATTGTGTCATAATGCGCGTAATTGCTCACGTCCCTTCTGATGTGTTCGTTTGATGTGTTACTGAGCGTGGTTTGTGGTGGGAGCAGTTATTCTCCTTTGGGTAACATCTCTCTGGTGTAACTACCTCACCATGGTGCTTGGGTATAGGCAGCAACTCTGATTATGCGGCAGCAATGTTTCCGCATTTATAATTACGTCATTCCGCGGCCGACCGCCACCGGAGGAAGTCCAGGTCCAGGTGAGTGCTTTCCGTGTGCCCATTCGTTCCCGCACCCCCCTCCCGCTGCCCGTCTTCCCGTTCCTGCCCCCCCTCCCGCTGTTCGTGTCCCCGTTCCCGCCCCCCCTCCCGCTGTCCGTTCCCGCCCCCCTCCCGCTGTCCGTGTGCCCGTAGGTGCTTGTTCATCCTTGATTTCGTCTCTTGCATTATAGGAATTGTTCGTTTCAAATCAATGATGGCTCTTAAATAACAAATTGTAAACGCGCATCCTGGATACTTGTCTAAGTTACACCGATGATCTAATTAATATATGATAGATCAGCTGTCGTTGGATTATTGGGGGGGGGGGCACTCCTGTGCATTTTGTGTGCATAAATGTGTTTTTCTTCCCTATGTGTGCATTTTAATGTCGTTTTCGTGCAAAATCAGAAGAGAGTCGCTTTTATTAATTAATTCCATATTCCTGTGTGACCTAATCGTTAGTGTTTTTGATTGTGTCATAATGCGCGTAATTGCTCACGTCCCTTCTGATGTGTTCGTTTGATGTGTTACTGAGCGTGGTTTGTGGTGGGAGCAGTTATTCTCCTTTGGGTAACATCTCTCTGGTGTAACTACCTCACCATGGTGCTTGGGTATAGGCAGCGACTCTGATTATGCGGCAGCAACGTTTTCGCATTTATAATAACCATATTTGCCAAATAATCCACCAACTGCTTCATAATTTGCAGATTCCAAACTAAGTGAGGTTTGTAACTCGAACGGAACTAGTGACTTTAATACGCCACAAACGTCGTTCCGTGCAGTGGCACACACCTGTAGGGTTAACTCGCCACATTTCACTTGCTTATTGCCTATATTCAGGCATCAGTGAGGTGGAGCCTTTACACAGATAGTATTAATATGTTAAAATGGCGAAATAAGACTATCGCAGAATGGGCCTTATTAGGCCATGAAGTCTGTCTTCTCTTGCTGCATAATTTAACAAACCCTTAGTATAGGCGGATAAATGTCTGTGCTGAAGAAGTGCGTCGGCTGGTACAATAATTTTAAGATTTGGAAAAAGGGCTACGTGGTAGAGTTGGGAAACCTCTGTGTTTACTGCGGATCTTCCCTATCAAAGTGGCAAATGTTTTTAGAAGATGGATATAGACAATCTTTCACTGAATTGATATAAAGCCTGATCAGTGACGTGACAAAGCCTGATGAGTGACGTGATTCACACTGCCAGAACAGTGTTTACACTTCTTACATGTTTAAGACCTTTCCATACACTAAATATCCTGTCACCGTAGTGGTGACCAATATTTGATAAAACAATGGACGTCAGTTTTGTTATTTATGCGAACGGAAGGGCTCGGAAAACATCAAAAATGTGATCGTCTATATCAAAAAATATCCTGGTTACTAATTTGTGTTTATTGTCAAACTCGTGCGGTTTGTTAGCTCTACCTTTGAAGCATAAAAGGCTTAATTGGAGTGTAAACTGATGTCTGTAGCAGGTTTGTAAACTAACTAAGTCCTCTTTACTGGGGGGGGGCGCTAGAGGGCGCACTGCGGAATGGCCGCACTGTCGTGAGGCTCCCGCTGCCCGGAGCTATTATCCGCCTAGGGATCCTGTTGACCATCGCTGCGCCCTGATCTGACCCCACGGATCTACTGGGATACTGACTGACTACCCACGGTCCAACTCCTGGGCCATTTGGAGGTTGCTGGCCGAAGTTACGGGGACCCCAAGTTTCCCCGACTTGCGCTCTGGAAGTCTGATGCCCCCTTGCCCGGCGTCGTTACTCATGCCAGTCCGGGGCTCTGCACGTGGGGTGTAGGCCTTGCTCCGCCCCTCTTCATCGGGGCCCGCTCGCTGGCCGGGCAAGCTGTTTGGCTCTCCCATGCTGTCGGGCTTATCTCTTGGCTCCTGCATTTGCCTGCCCGGATACCATTGCTCTCGGAGGCGCAACGGATCTTCTTCTTGGTTACTGGGGGCTTGCTCCCTTGGACTGGGAGCGGGGACGGCCATTCTCTCGTCGTTGGGAGTGGCGGGGTGCGCTGGCCTGCTCGTGCCCCCACGATTCGAGCCTTTTGTTTTTGGCCGTACCCTTGGTCCGCTCTCGATTTGCTTTTTGTCCCCCATTACTTCACTAGCGCGCCATTATGGGGAAGCCGGACACTAAACAATCCAAATTGTCCTTTGACTCTGGAGGGGCTAGGCGGGCGACGCGTTTGCTCCAGGACGCTGGAACTTCGCGGTCCCCCCCCCCGAATGTCGCTGATAGTGTCCCGCAGCCGCCGCCACCTGACTTTGCCCAAATGATGCAGGAGATGAGGCAGGGGTTTGCCACGATAGTGGACAAAGTGGACAAGATATCGTCGCGCATGGATGCGGTTGTCCAGAAATTGGACGTGCACGAGGAGCGCTTGACGGCGGCGGAACAGCGCATTTCGGACCATGATGACACGGCGACCACCCATACCACCCAACTGGCGAGAATGGACAATATCTTGCGTGTCATTGCCGCTAAGAATGAGGAGTTGGAGGCGAGGAGCAGGCGCAACAACGTGCGCATTGTAGGTGTGCCGGAATCCACGAATGTGGGCAAAATGGAGACTTATGTGGAGAGGCTACTTGTGGGCGCCGTTGGGGCGGAAGTGTTCTCATCCCAGTTCATCGTTGAGAGGGCGCATCGAACACTGGGACCTCGGCCGGCCTCTGGGGCTGCACCGCGCCCCATCATCGCGCGCCTTTTGAACTACCGTGACCGGGATGCCGCTCTCCAGGCCGCCCGCACTAACAGGGCCCTCTCTTTCGAAGGGGTGTCTTTCACCATGTACCCCGACTTCACGCCGATGGTGCAGGATCAGCGTCGTAAGTTCCTGGGGGTGAAAAAGAAGCTTCGGGAACTACAAGTGGACTACGCCTTGCTGTACCCTGCTAAACTTAGAGTGACGCACCAGGCTAAGCAACATTTCTTCACCAACCCACAGCATGCTGAGGATTTTGCGAAGCGCCTCCAGCGCGAGCGAGCAGCTGCGGATCGGGGAGGCGATCGAGACCCTGAGGACGAACATTCGGCGGCTGAGGAGGAGGTCGCCTGATTGTGGTGACTTTGGACTTTGTCTCTCTTTTTCCTGTTTTTGGAGTGTTCTGGACGTGTATCATTCATATTGAGTTCTACTGCCTTCCTTCTCCGTATTTGCGGCCTTCCTATTGCCCGCTTTTACTTTTGTTGGTGCGGGGGTCATGTCTTTCATGAGCTGCGTGAGTGCGTGTTGTTTCCTGGGGTCGGTGTGGCACCGCGGGATGGTGCTATCTGATGTTGCGCTCCGGGCACCCACCCCCCCGCGCGGCGCCTGGGGCCGTCTGACACTTGTTGGCGCGGACACTGGCGTGGCGTGAGGGAGTGGTGTCGTGCACCTCTGGAAGGTTCCCCGGAGGGTGTGCCCCATGTGTACCTTTGGTTTGGATTCTAGTCATTTGTTGTTTGACTGGATGTGTGTTGGGGAATGGGGGGGGGGGGTGGGGACGCGTTTGGCCTGATTGTTGGGGTGATCTCAGGTGGGTGGATGGGGCGGGAGTGACACTGTCCATGTTTGGTTGCCCAGGATCTCTGGGTCGGTATGATAGGTGCTGCTGCTGTCTGGGTGCACGGGTGTGGTGCTGTGCCCGCTTTCTAGGCTGGTTCATTTCTCTGTCTGGCGGCACTGATCATGTGGTCCGTACTGCCGTCCATCTTGGACCCGAGTGCACTGGCCGCCATCTTAGGCTGCCACGTGATGGGGTGCGCTATGCCGGAGAAACACGTGTGCGAGTTGGGGGTCGCGTGAGATGGATTGGTGACGTGCGGCGTGCAGTATGTTCTGAGTGCTTGTTGCATGGATGGTTTGTTTGGGGGGGGGGTCGTTGTGGTTTTGGTTGCTTGGTTCGGAGATGGCTGGGGAATGTGCGGAGTGTCTGTGGGGGGGTGTCTGCGCCCTAGGGTGTGGACCTGTTTTTGGCTGTTGCTGGTAGTTGGATGCTCTGTATTTGCTAATTGGGTCCTTTGGGGCCCTGAAATTGGGTAATGTCGACTGCTGTTATAGATCAGATATCGATTCTGTCCTGGAATGTACGGGGACTTAATGATGCTAGGAAATGTCGTAGTGTGATCCAGTACCTGGACAGGCATGCTGTTCATGTTGCTCTCCTACAGGAGACGCATCTGCGTCCCGCTCCTTCCCCCAACTTTGGCGGGAGGTGGGCTGCGGCCAGGAGGTTTGCTTCCTATTCTTCCTATGCTCGGGGGGTTGTTATCCTTGTTAAAAGATCGCTCGCATTTCAGGAACTGGGATTTGTTGGGGACCCTGAGGGGCGCTATGTACTACTGTGGGGGCGGCTTGGGCAGAACACTGTATTGTTTGTTAATTGCTATGCTCCTAATGTCGATACGCCAATTTTTTTTGTCACTTTATGGGGTCATGTTCTTGCTGTGGATGCCGCTTACATTGTGTGGGGAGGTGATTTCAATCTTGCATTTCATGCCCAGTCGGACAGATCGGAGGGGAGCCCTCAGTATAATGTACAGGCCAGAGAAGTGTTGCGGGGGATTGTGGAAGAGGCCGGGTTGGTCGATAGCTGGAGGTACACCCACCCTGCCACCAAGGAGGGCACTCATTACACCACACATGCTCGTTCCTGGGCAAGACTGGATTATGTGTTTCTCTCTAGGGGGCTGGGAGCTGGCCTACGGGAGGCTACACATCTGGCTCGGACGTATTCTGATCACTGTCCGGTGAAGGTTGATATATCCGTCCCCGGGTTGCATAGGCCGCGCCCACCTTGGCGTCTGTTTCCGACTGCTTTGCTTGACCCGGTGTTCAAGGAGGAGCTTGGTGTGGAGGTAGAGGCGTTCTTCCCTAGGAACAAAGGCTCTGTGGACAGCGTCGAGGTCATCTGGGAGGCGTTCAAGGTTACTATCCGGGGTGTCACTATTTCTAAAAGTTGTGGAGTACTCCGGCTGATTGTTCGGACCCTCGAGGGCTTGGAGGCTGACTTGCGAGACTTAGAACGCAGGATGCAGGTTGACTCTGATCCCGATCTTCTGGCGCAGTTCCGTACTAAGCTCTCCGAATATGAGGAGGAGGCTGCTAGAGAGGCTAAGCATAGGGGGAAATACTGGATGGCGAGGCGATACTGTGAAGGAGAGCGACCCAGTAAGGTCCTCGCTGCCCTTACTAGACATCCAAGGCATGGGTCTGACGTGCTGGAATTGGTGTCGCCGGATGGCACTCGCTGCCGAGACACTTCGGAGATCCAGCGTACTTTTATTGACAATTATACACACCTTTACACGACACAGCAGACGGGTGAGACTCGATACGGCGGATTTCTTGATGAGCTGGCACTTTGTTGGTTATCGGATGGTCATCAGGAGTTCTTAGGCAGGCCCCTGGAGGTGGAGGAGGTCAGGAATGCCATCATGTCTCTGTCTAATGGGAAGGCCGCCGGTCTGGATGGCCTTCCTGCTGAATTTTATAAGTGTTATGTGGACACAATGGCCCCTGTGCTCCGTGAGGTTTTTGAGGAGTCCCTGGAGGAGGGGCGTCAGCCGGGTTCCATGCGCGAGGTCGCCATTACGTCGCTGCTTAAGCCGGGTAAGGATCCGTTGGATGTGGGCTCTTATAGGCCCCTCTCATTGCTCAACTGCGATGTCAAAATTCTCGCGAAGGTATTGGCAGTAAGACTAGCCAAACTCATGCCCGTTATTGTGCTGCCTGACCAGTCGGGATTTGTCCCTGGCCGTGCTACCTCCCACAATCTTCGCACCTTGTTCTCGCTTGTGTCAACCATTGATCCTACTGTCCCGGTCGCCGCCATCTTTCTTGATGCCACTAAGGCGTTTGACTCTGTTGAGTGGGGCTATCTTATTGATGTTCTTTGTCGAATGGGTTTCCCCAGGATCTTCATCTCATGGGTTAAGCTCTTATACACTGATCCGATGGCGAGGGTGGTGGTGAATGGGGTGCTATCCCCCTCGTTCCCTCTTACGAGAGGGACTCGACAGGGATGCCCCCTCTCGCCCCTCTTGTTTGCTATAGCCATTGAGCCACTGGCCTGCAGGATTTGTCAGTTTCACCAGCGGAGCGCCTTTAATTGTCTTCAGCGGCAGGTCGGTATTTCTTTATACGCCGATGATGTTACACTCTATGTCAAGGACCCTGAGAACAACCTTAATTCGCTCTTACGAGAGCTGGTCGCTTTTGGGGGGGTCTCCGGTGTCCATATTAACTGGCGGAAGTCTCAACTTTTCCCCCTCACTGCTGCTGTAGCTAGGTTCCCCCTTGACTACCCTCTGGTTTGGTGTGATTCGGAGTTGCGTTATCTGGGCATTGTCGTGTCCTTGGACAGAGAGGAATCGGTTCGGCTTAATTATGGGGTGGCTATTACCAAACTTGCAGATGATGTTACCAGGTGGATGTCCTTGCCTCTTTCCATGGCCGGTAGGGCGTCCCTTATCAAGATGGTGGTGTTACCCCGCTTTCTTTACCTCTTTCAAAACCTTCCGTATCATCCTGGTGCTTATTTCTTTCGCAGGCTCCGTTCTGAGCTCTTGCGATTGTTCTGGGGGGGCAGGCAGCCACGGGTGGCTTAGGCTACCCTTACGTTGCCCTATGCTGATAGCGGATTCGACGTCCCTGACTTCGAGCTTTATTATCTCAGCGCTCAGGCGCACTACGCCTATCACTGGATGCGCCCCACGCCGTTCATGCCCCAGATTGCTGCTGAACACTGGGTTGCCCACCCGCTCCCACTGGAGGGGATGGTTTTGGGCAAGGTGTCCGACGTGGAAACACCTCGCACGACTGTGACGTGCACGGTGGATGCTTGGAAGCGGGTGGCTCAATTGCTGAGCGTCTCCTTTCTTTATTCGCCGGCTCTGCCTCTGTCTTATCATCCTGATCTGTCGCTGTTGCTGGAAGCGGGGTTTCAGCGAATGTGTAAGCGTCTGGGCATCCTCACGTGGGGCGACTTGTTTCATGAGGGCGCCTTCCGTACGCAGGCTCATTTCTTTGGAGCGGCTGCTTGCTCCCCTCTAGAGCTGTTCTATTTCATCCGGTTGCGGCAGGGCATGCGTGCTCTGCTTTCAGATTTCCCTTCGGAGCCTGGGGTTACCCTCCCCCTCCACGTGCTGTTGGTTTCAGATGGCCGACACCTGGTGTCGAAATTATACGGGGCTATTCGCAGACAGCGTTCGGTCCCGGCCAATCGGGTGCGCGAGCAGTGGGTTGCCGAGTTGGGTGCTCCCATTACCGACGAGCAGTGGAAGTACTGTTGTGGGCTCACGGCCAATGTTTCTTCTAGTTGTCGCCTTAAAATTATCCACTACAAGTTTGTTCAGAGGTACTATTACACCCCGGCGAGGAAACTACGGTTTCATTTAGCGGATGATGACAGGTGTGCTAGATGTCGTGCGGAAGGCGCTGACTTCCTGCACTTGGCTTGGAGTTGTGCGGGTGTATTAGAATATTGGACTCAGGTTCATGAGGCCCTGCAGATTATGGCGGAGGATGGGGTGGCATTTGACCCCTTAGTGTTGGTGCTGGGCTACTCTAAGGACGTGCCTGCCTCTCACCGCAGATTTGTTGACGTGGCCCTGCTGCTGGCTAGGCGTAGGGTTGCTTGCTGCTGGGGTCGTGGCAGGGTGCCGCGCTTTCAGGATTGGGTGACTGACCTCATATACTGTCAGGATCAATACAACGTCTATTCTGATCTTATGCCTGTCCGATGCAGACCGAAGGACTTTTGGAGCCCGCTCCAGGTGTACCTCCTAACCAGAGCTGTGCAGGACTCTGATTCTGATTCAGGGGACCGTGAAGGGATTGGTTGATGGCATCTCGATGGGCTGGGATTTTACATTAAACCTGCTGATCTCCCAGTGTTGGGGGAGAGGCTACGCTGTCTCCTTTCCATGCGAGCTATTGGGGGCGGTAGTTCCCCTTACGACTAGTATATGGCTGGGAACTGAGGTCGTATCCCTGTCGAGTATTCTTATTTTATGTGCCCCTTACGTCTGTGTTTCCTTTGTTTTTATTTATTGTGCGCTAATCGACTGTGTCCGTAATGTATTGTCTCATTAGCTTGCCTGAACATACTGGGTCATTGCTCTCTAATTTGCACTGTGCATTCCGATGTTGCTCCTTGTATTGACTGGTCTGCTGCCCTGTATTGACTTGTATATCATTTTTTTGGTTCTGACGTACCATTGTAATGGCCATGAATGTCTGTATGTATTGTGTATGCACTTCCCTTGACCCTGCTTGTCTCCAAATAAAGGTTTAAAAAAAAAAAAAAAGTCCTCTTTACTGCCCGCCAGTATCGGACTAAGGAATCACCAAGTGCCCATTAGGCCCCCTGGTTTCATAATTCAGAGCTAGTATCCCCTTCAAGTCTCTGTTCAACCTTGTCTTACAGTATGAGTAAAATGTATATTTTGCGTATAGTTTTTTTTTAGTTCGTTAAAATTATTGCATGCTTAATTTTTGTCTTGAGAAGTAGTAGTGCTGGAGCGAAGCTATATGTCCCAAGGGTACTTCTGGCTTGACTGATTCTGTCACAACTCTCTCATCCTTCCAGCTGCATAACTCATACTGACATGCCTGTCATTTCAGAGATCTTGACAAGTGACTGGCACTGTGTACCACAGGGTCTCCAGACTGTTCTGTAATAAGAGAAAGTGTGTGTGTGTATGTGACTGCTCCAGTGTGTGTGTGTATGACTGCTCCAGTGTGTGTGTGTGTGTGTGTATGTGACTGCTTCAGAGTGTGTGTGTGTGTGACTGCTCCAGTGTGTGTGTGTGTGTGTGTGTGTGACTGCTCCAGTGTGTGTATGTGTGTGTGTGACTGCTCCAGAATGTGTGCGTGTGTGACTGCTCCAGTGTGTGTGTGTATGTGACTGATCCCAAGTGTGTTTGTGTGTGACTGCTCCAGTGTGTGTGTATGTGACTGCTCCAGAGTGTGTGCATGTGTGACTGCTCCAGTGTGTGTGTGCATGTGACTGCTCCAGGGTGTGTGTATGTGACTGCTCCGGAGTGTGTGTGTATGTGACTGCTCCAGAGTGTGTGTGTGTGTATGTGACTGCTCCAGAATGTGTGTGTATGTGACTGCTCCAGGATGTGTGTGTATGTGACTGCTCCGGAGTGTGTGTGTATGTGACTGCTCCAGAGTGTGTGTGTGTGTGTGTGTGTATGTGACTGCTCCAGAATGTGTGTGTGTGTGTGTATGTGACTGCTCCAGTGTGTGTGTGTGTGTGTGTGTATGTGACTGCTCCAGAGTGTGTGTGTGTGACTGCTCCAGTGTGTGTGTGTGTGTGACTGCTCCAGTGGGTGTGTGTATGTGACGGCTCTGGGTGTGTGTGTGTGACGGCTCTGGGTGTGTGTGTGTGGGGCTCTGGGTGTGTGTGTGGCTGGCTCTGGGTGTGTGTGGCTGGCTCTGGGTGTGTGTGGCTGGCTCTGGGTGTGTGTATGTGTGGTAGTAATTGCTGTCTGCTGAGCTCATTCGTAGGGTACAATAGGTCTCACATTTGCGAGAGATTAAGCTATTGGCAATGTAAATGACAATGCCATTTATTTATCTGTTTTCAAAACCAACACATAAATACAAATTTTGTCATTTACAATGCCAATAGCTCTAACTTTTCCAAAGGCGAAACCGTTGCATTGTAAATGCTTGTTAGATCTTTTTGGCGCTTTTACTTGCCCATATCGCAGAGTTATATTTTTAGTTTGTAGCTTCTTAAATTTTCATTGCGCTTTCGCTGTTGCAACATTAGCCCATTGTTTCAGGTTAACTCATGCAACAGTTTATATATACGTGAGCATATGAAGGCCTTTATTACACACTGCCTCCTTTAGTGCTGATTTGATGTTAGTGACCTGCCACAGTCGCCTTGCAGTATCCATATCAATATTAATAATAAAAGTACGCAATATTATTACCACTTCTTTTTGTACAACTAACAGTTTGTCTGCCTTTTTGACCTTGAAGAGGTGTGAGACTCGCTAATCCTACAAATGCTTTTATCATCCCAGCAACTATTCATTGCAATACTCAAACACTGCACACTACTGCTACCTACTCCTCTTGCCACCATCACTAGCTGGCACATAAATTATACATCCACATAATAATAATAATAATAATCCACATTTGTAAAGCGCACGCACAATCATCCGTAAGGGTCTCTAGGCGCTGGGGACCGTCGGGAAGATTAAGCAATTTATTGCCCAGAGTCACATGGTGCTGGGCTAATCTGCCGCCGGCGCCGGGGATCGAACCGTGATCCCAGAGTCAGTCGCCCTGGCCACGTCGCCACACCTCTTCCTTACTACACAGTACACACTTACATACCACTCCTTATCTGTGAAATACATTCACTACACTCCAAACAAGATTGTAATTACAATGCCAATAACTCTAACTGATGTGAGAGCTGTTGCTTTGCAAATATTTGTTGATTTCTGGTGCAGAGATGGGAGCATCACTTCAAAGTCCTTTAAATATAGACTGGGCCGATCAACTCGCTCTTTTGGGAGATTATAAACCATGTGACGTCGGTTCATCGTCTGCTCTGTTTCTTTCCGGCCCCCTCGCGCAGTGTTTACACAATTCCATCGCACTATTTATACAATTTCTCCATTAATATTTATGACCATGTATGGAGTACCTTGTGATTTTACGGCCCTGAGCTTGCTTTTGAAGTCGGAGCTTTGATTTGCGGAGCGGGGAGCCTGCGGCTGAATGTCCTCATGTGCTCTGGCCCAGCGGAGATTGCCGCCACCAGGCAGTGAACATGAAGGCTGAAGGGGCCTCGTGCGAGTATGGGACCTCCCCACTGTCGCCGTCCTGTATCCAAAATGGAGCGACTGAAGGGCGTAGTGGAGAGGTGCACGGGAAGAACTCAGGGCCACAAGGGCTGTCAGTATGAGTGACCTCAATATTGTTTGTTGTGAAACGCATATGTTAAAAATCAATAGGCATTTCAGGAAGGATTGTAATTACTCTGTTAACATCTTCACAGAGGTATTTTGTCACAGATAATCTCAGTTTACTACAGTATGCAAGGGTTTTTGTGCTGGTTTACCCCTTTTGACAAACCATGAGGATAAGAGATTTGTGACAGTGATAGTCCTTGCTAGACCCTCTTAGGAGACCCAGTGTTTTTGCTTTACCAACTGTAATGTTGTTTACAATGCTAATTTTGTGACTGTTTGCCTATCGGTTGCCCTGTTGGAAAACGTAAGCTCAAGGCAGCTTGAGGCATGAGTTTCTCATGGTGACACGTGACGCCAATGAGAAAGTTCGATTGGTTTACTGGCAAAAGTTAAACTCAAATCCATAGATGTGATCTCTTGATTATAAAATGTTAAGACTAAATCAATAGGCCTACCTTATTTATTGTGAAAGGCATTTGTTAAAGTCAATAGACCTTTAACAGTGGAGTGTTATCACGCTTTTAAAGACTGTAGACAGGTATTGTGTTACATGAAATATCACAGATTACCGAAGTAGGCAAGGGCTTTGGTATTTGTCATCCAGTGTGGCAAACCCTCCAGATAGAAGATTTTGACTGTGGTAATTCTAGTTAGGCCCCTTTGAGAGGGTTTGTATATTATTTGCCAACTTTAATTTTGTACATAGTCAATTTTGTAACTGAATACATGATGGTTATAGTAAAAAAGACTTGTTTTGTGCCATATCATAGTTTGTTCAGATTGGGTAGCAGGGGAACCAATCAGCACCAATCAGAGTAGAGGCGAGCAGAGTAATTTAAACACCACACCTATTGATGGATACCGCGACACGGGTGCGCTGGTACCTATAGCACAAGTGCCACTTTGCTAGGCTTTTTGCACATTGTTTTTATATTGTTCTTAACTAAAACCTAAAATCTTGATTTAAGTATTTGAAACTGAAAAATACCGGTTTGCTCAATATTGTAGTTTGTTCAGATTGGGTAGAGGGGGAACGAGCCAGCACCAATCAGAGTAGAGATTTGGCAGAGTCAGTTAAGCTTCACGCCTATTTAACCCCTTGCATGCTCGTGACTGAACCATTCCGTCATGAGGCACGGTGGTGCTGTGCTGGTGACGGAATGGTTCCGTCACGGCCCGGCCGTCGCGCCTGCGCTGCACTGATTTCGCGCCTGTGCGGCGCGTTCTATTGAGCGGGCGGGTTCGTGACGGGTTCGCGACAGAACCATTCCGTCACAAGCACAGCGCCACCGCGCCTCGTGAAGGAGTGTTTCCGCTATGAGCATGGCGGCGCTGCGCGGCCCCTCTACCCCCCAGCCCCGCAGCGGAATTACCGCCGCGGCCAAGGGGTTAATGGTTACTGCGGTGGGGAGGCATGCAGAGGGCACACCAAAGGCAAGCCCATATGCTCCCATCCACGTCGGGCAAGAGGTCAGCCACTATACCCAAATGCTTACCTACTCCTCGGAGGAGCTCAGATGACTTAATTAGGTAACCTGAAAATAATCGCTCCCAAAATCAAAACTACACAAACTAGGTCTGCTAAACACCAGCTTTTCTACCACAGTCATGCCCTGTCCTACTGAACCCTCCATCGCCCGTCGACTCGAGATCTCCAATGCCACAACCCATAATCAGAACTTCAACCAACTGAAGGTTATTTTTATTTATTTTTCTTTATTTTTCTTATAAAGCGCTAACAATCATCCAAGTAGGATATCACGGCGCTATGATTGCTAAAGTGCATGTAACGTTGGCGTAGTTCAAGATGAGTTAGTCTAGATGGGGGAAGAGGAAGGTCTTTAGCTGTTTCCTAAATGCCAGATGGCATTCAGTGAGTCGAAGGGCCGTAGGCAGTTCGTTCCACTTGGTTGCAGCAATATGGGAGAAGGCTCGCTCACCCATCCTGGCTCTCTTTACCCGAAGGGTTCTTGCACGAGCCAAAAATTGAGAGCGGAGGTTCCTGGTGGGAACATGGAACTGAATCCTGTTTCTGAGGATGGGAGGGCCTGTCTTGTGCAGTGCTTTATGTGTTATACACATCATTTTAAAAATTGCTCTTTGCTTCATTGGCAACCAATGGAGATCTCGCAGACAGCTCTTGGCTGAGTCATATTTCCTTTTCATGCAGATAGCTTTGGCCGCTGCGTTCTGCACCATTTGAAGCTTGGTGAAGAGATACTCTGCCATGCCTACGAACAGGGAGTTTCCATAGTCCAGTCTACTCATCAGGAGAGACTGGACCAGGATCTTTCTGCACTCTATTGGAATCCAGAGAAAAACTCTTTTGAGCATTTTTAGTATTGCAAAGCCTTTGCCGCATATGGCAGCTACATGAGTTTTCATGGATAAAGATGTGTCTATTGTTATGCCGAGAATCCTTGCTGTTGGTGTCGGAGCAGGAGGAATGCCCAGGGCTTCTGGCCACCAGCTGTCGTTCCACAGTTGAGTGTGACCTCCAAACAGTAGTATCTCTGATTTGTCAGCGTCTAATTTGAGGCAGTGCTTATGCATCCATTCAGCCAGTTCGGAAAGACATTTTAGTAGCCTGTCTTTAGGGTTGTTCTTTTCGTCCAAGATTACAGTAAGTTGGGTGTCGTCGGCATAGGAACAAATTTCGACGCCCCATTTTCTGCCTATTCCCGCTAGGGAAGACACAAAGACGTTGAACAAAGTTGGGCTTAGCGTGGCCCCCTGTGGGACCCCGTATTTGATGTTCCGGCGTGGGGATGAGAATTTGCCCATGTGCACTGATTGTGATCTGTCCGATAGGAAAGACCGCAGCCATCCCAGTGCCCTGTCCCTGATGCCCTTAGATGCTAAAGTTTCCAGGAGCAGATTATGTGGGACGGTGTCGAATGCTGCAGAGAGATCCAACAGTATTAGGGCCACAGTTTTCCCCTAATCTACATGCATTCTGATGTTATCCAGCACGGCCAGGAGTGTAGTTTCTGTGCTGTTGTTGGCCCTAAAGCATGTTTGAGTGATGTCCAGCAGGTTGTTAGTTTCGAGAAAGCTGGCCAATTGCCTGTTGACCAGTTTCTCTAATACTTTTGACAAGTAAGGCAGTTGGGATATGGGTCTGTAGTTGGCCGGGTTGTTTATGTCTAGGCCAACTTTTTTTAAAAGAGGGGTGACTGTGGCGTTCTTCCAGCTGGATGGGAACACTGCGGCTTCTAGCGAGTGATTCAGCACTTGAGTCACTGCAGGGCAGATCAATGGGGTGAGCTGCCTGAAGATATGGTGAGGGCAGGGGTCCAGGAGGAGCCAGATTTGACTTCCAGCATTGCTTTTCCCACTTCCTCTTCGGAGAATGGACCAAAGCTGGTACAACAATCTTGGGAGGTGGATGGCTCGGAGTTCACTGAGCCATCCGAATTGGGGTTGGAAAGAGATGCGTAGATCTTGTCTATTTTTTTGCAAAAGAAATTATTCATTTTGTCGCATCCTAATTGTGAAAGAGTCAGATTAGATAAGAGACTGGTAGGACTGCAGAGCTCCTTTACTATTTTAAAAAGCTCTTTGGAAGAGTCTTTATTCTCCAGGATTCTACTAGAAAAGTAATCTTTTTTTGCCTTCCTAATAGCCTTGGTGTATTGCGATAGTTCTTTCTTGTAAACAGCCCTAGTCTCTTGGGTTCTTGTTAGCCTCCATTTGTGTTCGAGCATTGTACATTTCCTTTTGTGTGACTTCAGTTCTTGCCCGTACCAATTTTCAGACATGGTGCGCCTGGGTTTGGCATCACGGCGAAGCTTTGAGCAGTGCTCAAGAGCCGTTGCAATGTGGTTCTGAAGACTATCAGTTGCTTCGTCAAAGCCCATTTTTCCTATTAAGGAGTGGACAAAGTGTTGCTGAAAGATTTCAGGCTTGAAGTTGGCATAGCTTCTCCTGTGAGTTGCTATTTGGTAGGAGGGCCTAACATTTTTGGCGGGTAGATGCATGTTAAACTCGACCAGAAAGTGATCCGTCCACGGTAGTGGTTTTATTGCTGAAATGGAGAAGGAATTAATGTTGGAGAACATGAGGTCAAGGGTATGTCCGGCCCTATGAGTTGATTGATTAGTTCTCTGTGATAGCTGCAGGATCTCCATATTCTCGGTTAACTGTTTGGTGAGGGGGTTGTTGCTGTCATCATAGTGGATGTTGAAATCCCCTAGGAGCAGTAAATTTTAGTTTTGAAGGCAGATAGGCATAACTTGTGCCAGGAGTTGAGTTGAGTTTAGTTGAGGTTACATATCTTAACGTGCGGTCTCTGGTCAAACACCAGACAGAAATATTCCATTTATTAGACACTGAGTCACCTGAAATACTGCTACTAACCAGCACATGGCTCATGGATCAATCTTCCCCAGCTATATTATCTGCCCTTCCAGTAGGTTATTATATACTACAATCAAATAGAGCAGCAGGTAAATTAGGTGGCAGCGTAGCTGCTGTAACCAAGAAACAAAATAATTTCACAACATTCACTTCTTTTAACATTTTGACTGTTGACGACCTTGTGATCAAACTTGACTCTCCACATCCCCTCTAAAGTGTGTCCTCATGTACAGACCACCAGGCCATGTGCTTCATTTCCCACAAGTCGTAGCTGAGTTAATTTCCCCTATGGTCATTGACCAAGAAAATATAAAGCTAATTGGCAACCTCAATTACTGGGCAAACAAAGAAAAGGGTGGGCAACCGTCAACAGATCTAACTGACCTTTTCAATAGCCTAAATGTAGAAAAGCACATATTTCTGCCCACGCACATCAAAGGTCACACCCTTGACCAAGTATGGACTACCAACCTATCCTTAAACAATCTTACAGTCTCGCCCTGCTTATGGTCATATCACCACTTGACTAAATTCTCACTGTAAGATCTTATTCCCTGTAAACCTCCCTCATGCCCTGGAACTTTCTTGAGGAACTGGTTCTGAGTAGACCTGAACTCCTTTTGTGACTCTCTGAAAAGCTCCCTACCAGCACCAAAGGACAACATAGATTGCTATGGGAAAGCAGTCACTGATTGGCTAGTAGAATCCAGCAATATGCATGACCCCCTCCATAAAACTAAACAGATTAGATGACATGAAACCTTAAAATGGTTCTCTGAAGACCTCTAACTAGCCAAATTGGAACTACGCTGTTGGGAACTCAAGTGGCGTAACTACCTACCTGACACTAAGGAAATTTATGTAAAACACCTTAAAGAGTATAAATCAGGCAAGCTAAATACACTTTTTTTCACAAAGAAAATTCTGGACTCCACTAATAGATGAAAAGAGATATTTAGAATTGTTACAGAACTTTTTAATCCTGATAGGATCACCCTCATCATTCTACCCACCCAAAACCTTTGTGATTCTTTCAACTAATTTTTCATCGACAAAATTGAGATCATCAAAAATAGCATTCCCCTAGCTTTCATTTCAATGTAACGTCATCAGAAGATAGAAACCCGTTCATTCACATGGCCTTTCCCAATATCAGCCAGGAAAGCCTCATGTACCTGCTAACTAAAGTCAGATCAGGCTCCCCTAATGATACCTGTCCCTGAATATCCTAAAAACTGTATTTACTCTCTTCCCGGATCCAGTGCTCTCTCTTTTCAACCTGTCCCTCAATCAAGGAAATGTTCCCAGCTCCTTTAAAGAGGCAATAGTGGTACTTCTTAAAAAAAAGTCAGTGAGGACCCACTCGATTATTTAAAAAAGAAAAAGAACACCGTCTCATTTACCTACTTCCCTACACAGCAACGAAATTAGAAGCACGTGTTACTCGTAACCTCTGCTCTTTTTTAGAGGAATCTAATTTCCTTGACTCCTGCCAAGCGGGCTTCCGCACTGCTGATTCCACGGAAGCAGTCACCCCCTCGGTTGTGGACGACATGCGCGTGGAAACGGACAAAGGTTTTAACCAAGCTCTAGTCCTTCTTGACCTCTTGGCGACATTTGACATGGTTGCCCATAATCTTTTGGTGGACCGTGTCAGGGCCTCAGGGCTGTAGAACTCAACACTCAAATGGATAACTTCCTTTCTAAAAGATAGATGACAATTGGTCCGACTGACCCCCCTTAGTTAATTTAAAGTTCAATTGAATTGCGATGTACCCCAGAATTCCTCCCTTTCGCCACACCTTTTTAGCTTATACATCCGCCTCCTGTGCACTTTCTAAAAAAAATGAAGGTTAAAGTATGTAACTATGCAGACATTATGCAACTTCTTTTTACAATTGATAATTCCCCGGAATCTAATAAGTTCTTCCAAGACACAATGTTATTCATCTGTGACTAGATGAACAGCAATAACTTAAAACTAAACTCTGACAAAACAGAAATAGTTATCACCAAAAATAAGCTTGACCCTTGGAACCCCTCATTCTGCCCTCATCGATGGGTGCTCCTCCCACACTCAAGAAGTCGGTAAAGACCCGTGGCGCCCTTATCAATGAGGACCTCTCTCTGAAACCTCAACTTGGATCTGTGATTTCATCCTGTTTCATGCAACTTCGCAGAGTTAGGAAAATAGGGAAAATCCTTACTAAGGAGGCACTAGTTCATGTCATAATTGCCATGGTTATATCAAGAATAGATTATGCCAACTCTCTCTACCTGGGCCTTCCCAAAGGCCTCACTCACAGGCTCCGAATGGTCCACCACGTAGGCCTGACTTACATATTGTGAAAAGAACATGTTAAAGGCAATAGGCTTTTAATGGGGGGATTGTTATCACACTGTTTCAATGCCTGTAGGCAGGTATGTTGTTAATGGAATCTAACAGATTACCACAGTAAACAGGTTTTGGTGGTGATGATCTACTCAACCAAACCACAGGGTAGAGTATTTGCAATGTGATGACCCGTAAGAGGTTTTCTTAGGAAGGGCTTTATATGTTTTTTACAATCGTAATTATGTACATATATGTAATTGTATTACTACGTACAAGATGGTTGCCTTGTGTAAATGCTTTTTCTTAGTACAGTACATATGAGTTGGTTAAGTTGAGAAGCCAGTGACAAAGGCTATAGGCCTGAATGGTTTCTTTGGGAAAAGTTATTCCGGATGCCATACTTCTGATCTGTTTTTATAAAAGTTATAACAAAGGCAATAGGCCTAATTTATTTGTTTGTTAGGAAACACACGATAAAGTCAAGGGTGGATTGTTCTTGCACTGTATAAAGGGGCCGATTACAATGTCGGCAAGAAAGGCTCCGAACAGCATTCGGTTTGTCCGAATCCCTGTCGGAAGCCTTGTTTCCGACTGACTCAGAAACATTTCCGACAAACCGATTGCGATGGTTGGAAACCGTTCGGACTGACCGACTCAGTTGCAACTCGCGTCCGAACGGCATTCGGATACTCTGAGTCAGTCGAAACTGTTTCGTACATCTCTACGGACCGTGTTTCTGACCGAACGATTATGATGTCGGATTTTGACAGCCTTTTCTGAATCGGTCTGTCCGACACAGATGGTCTGTCGGAATCCGACTTTGGGGGCCCATAGCAGGCCACCCTTCACCAGGAGGCCTCCGGTTGGGGACCGTGGGGGTACCCATGGGTCCACTCTTTCTGACCATGCACAGTGTGGCACAAACCAAGGGGTGCCCGCCACATGGTGCAAGGTTTTCCGTTACCACCCTTTTCTTCAAAGGGAGCCTGTGTTGTCTTTCGGAACACAGGCTCCCATTGAAGTCAATGGGAGTCCGACGAACGGTGTTCGAAACATCGTAATTGGACGGACGGACTCCCTGAACTCGAGTCAATTGGAAACCATTCCGAAACCGAGTTGGTCGGCATGCTTTCTGAATGACATCATAATGAGGCCTGAAGTCTTCAGATTGGTGTTTTTGTTCCTTGAAATCTCACAGATTACCTTTTGTAGGCAAGAATTTTGGTGTCAATTACTGCTCCGACAAACGCCTGGACGAGAGAAGTTTGCACTATAATAATTCTTGTTAGAATCACTTTGGAAGGTCTAAAAGGCCTACTTGTCTAACTCGTATCTTGTAATAAAACATTAAAAATACACATATGTATTGGAAATTATAAGAGAAGAAAAGAAATCAGATCATAAAAATGCTGTTACTCACAGGGCAATATAGCCATTGTAATATAGCAGCGTTTCCCAAACTGTGGGACTTCATGAGCCTAGTTTTGTTGGGTCAGGAAAGTCTGAGCAATAAATAAAGATGCTTTTAAATTCTGGGCTTATCATTTGCCTGTTTCAAAGACTGAGGTCAAATGTCAGGCTATGTCTAATGACACATTGTTGCTTATTCTTTTAGCATGGGGATCCGTGTTTACTTTTCAGAGAGAAGTTTTTACAGTAAATTATGTGACAATCCTGCTGGAGAACAGGGAGTGTGAAAGGAAAGGCTGTATGTAGGAAGTCATATTTTTTGCAACATACAGCAAAATGTTAATACTTGTAAATGAACCATATGCAGTTAGGAGAGCAAAAACGAAGGACATATTTTTGTAATTCTGAAGTCTGCTGGAAACTGTGATATTAATAGGGTCGAAACAAATCAAGATTCTTTACTTGGTGATGCACACATGTTAAATATTCACAGAAACTCAATTTCCACACTATCATTTATCAGATGTAGTGGCCATTTCAACGGAGAAAGTGCTGTCTGTAAATGAACATACGCTACCACATGATGCTTTAGTTACATTAAATAATCGCCCTGCTTTCTGTCCATTAAAGGTAGGTGGGTCGCAAAAGATTGTCGTTCTAAACATTATGTTGTGGTTCTAAAAATGTGGGAAGCACTGTAATAGAGCCAATGTCATTAGCACTCCGTTTGGATCTATGATAAGAGATACCATTCAGCATGGGGCAATGGATCAGCTATTTCAAACATTGGCTCTATTGCCCTATGAATAACAACATTTTTCTGAACATGTGCAGATCCACCTGAAAATAAGCATGCTTCAGTGCCAAGACTAGTAAGCTATTCATCTAGTTATACATTTCTTCCTCTCCTCTCATTTGTTTCCTTTTCATTCCTTTATTTTCATTGTCTGGAAAAGTGCTAACAGGTTTCTTACTCGCCATTCATTTAATCTGCCGTATGCCGCGTCCCATGAGGCCACAGTCTCTGGACCCAGGCCACTGTCATAGAATGATATTGTCCATATTCAGAACAATAAAACACTCTATACAATGCAATTGCAAGACAAACACAAATTGCAATGCTTAATTTTGTTTGTTATTACAAACATTTTCCTACCATGTTAGGTTCTTTTTCTACTTTTATTCTTTTAATTTATCTTGCATAAGTTGTTGAGTTTGTGTGTGAGTTTATTGTGGCTCTGTAAGTAGGTGAATGCACCAGTGAGTCTGTGGGTGAATGTATGAACTATGAGTGATAAGATGAGGGACAGAGTGCCTGTATGATGATTTATAGAATGCCTAAACTCATCTTTGACTGAGTAGGCACTTCCATTTAAAAGCCAGACCTATTGGCAGTGCGAAGGCTTGTTTTAATTGCAGTCGTATACCTGCAGTCCTGTTATTAATTATTAAAAATAGGGATCTTGGTTTTATGGGGTTCTATTTTTGTCATTTCCATCTATATTTATGTATGTTTTCTGTCAACTTATTTGTATTAACCCATGCTTGTTTTTAGGTGGGTGAAAAAATGAAATTCCAACTAGTGTATTTTTATACTTAGTTGTCTTATAACTATATGATAACACTTTGTTGCTTGTAGTTTAAAATGTATTTATTCAATGTTTCAGAACTCCAAAGAGATCCACATGAAGGTAGATTATACAAATAAATAGAACGCATACTGTTAATATAACAGGTAAAAATACATACATTCCATTGACACATAGAAGTATTTCAATTGATAACCCGAAATTCCCCCAGAAATGGGTTAAAACTGAATTGTTTGTCTTAAGAAAATACCTAAAATTCATTAAGACGGAGGGGCGTGGCTGGCGGCCGAACATGGCGGCAGCATAGAGGACTAGCTCCGGCGGGGAAGCGACCTCTCCATCTATCCGCACGATAATCCGTGACTATTTGTTACCTCCAACGGCGGCACCGAAAGCCCGGGACCGGGCGGGACTGGCGGCAGGTCTCCAGACGATAATCGAACATTGAATGCCGGAGTTATCGTCGAAAGTTGAATCGACCGGAGCCCAGGCCCACCTCCGGGCCCTCAAGTGCTAGCTGAGTCCGACCGGAAGTGCAGCCTGCCTGGCAGCCGCAGACAGGAAGTGGTCGGTGCAGGAGCCCCACGCCCAGTATCGGTCCTGTCCTGCGTCATTCGACTCGCCCTCTCCAGCGACGTCTCATTGGAAGGGTGGCCGCAAACTACTGAGGCCACCAACCATACTTTGCCCGACAGACCGTGCAGGAGTCTCACTTTTAACGACGGTGGTCCTTCCATCCGGCACCGGGAGCAGCGCGGCAACTGCCCGTCTACCCGGCACCCCACCGGACCGACGCACTGTATTCCCTCCGTGACCGAACGATGGCCGGGAAAGGTGTGAAAGGCGGCACAACCCAGACTCGTATTGACCGCTTCACCAACGACAGGACCGCTTCCCCTCCGGCGGAGGGAAAAACTCCCCCTGTGAAACCAGGCGAGTCTGGGGGGCCGAAGAAGGCGACACTGGACGATATCATGAAGGCCCTCACACAGGTCCAGGCAACGGTGGGCTGCATCTCGACAGAAATCACCCTAATCCGCGCTGACTTTCATAAAATGGCGGAAAAGGTAGGCTCTCTGGAGCTCGTCACGAAGTCGCTGGTGGAGGATGTCTCGGAACTGCAGACGGCCATGGAAGCGGTCATGGCCGAAAACAAGCACCTTAAGGACAAGCTCGACGACCAGGAGGGCCGCTCCAGGCGAAACAATGTACGCATTCTTGGTGTTCCGGAGTCAGAAGGTGTGAGGGCTACGGATCTCTATGTGGAGGAACTCATTAAGACTCATCTTCAACCCAAGGGCCTGTCGGCCTTCTTTTCTGTGGAGCGAGCCCATAGAGTCCCGGGTGGTCAACCGAAACCAGGGGCCACGCCGCGGCCGATCCTAGCGAGACTTTTTAACTTCCGTGACCGGGACGTCATCCTGCAGGCGGCACGTGTCTCGCCGCCGGTGAAAATTCTTAACTCAACGATAGCTTTCTTCCCGGATTACACGGCGGAAGTGGCCAGGCGGCGAAAGACATTCTTGGACATTAAAAGAGAACTTAGGAAACGGGAACTCCCATATTCTATGATTTTCCCAGCCAGGCTTCGGGTGGTGGCGGAAAACAGGACATGGTTTTTTGATGACCCAAGCACTGCGCGAGACTGGCTGGACGGCTGGCGTCCGGCTTCTCACTCTCGTCGCCCTGGACGGACTAAGACCGGCTCACCTCACTCTGATTCCGCCGCTGCAGGGGCCGAGGGTACGAACAGTGGCAGAAGCTCTCCGATACGAGATGAATCGGCTTTGAGTCCGGAGGTGGACCCTTGAACACATGTGTGTACTGTAAAAGTTTGGTACTGTGGCTGGAACCGTCATGGACACTGGGCCGAGGGCCTCCGTGGAGGGAATGAGGGGCCGCTGATTCTGGAGCGCTCCTCACCCCCAACGAGCAAGTAACTGTGTGTTTTCTTTGGGGTGGGATGAAGCACTCTGCTAGATTGGGGTGGCGGGCAGTTTGGAGTCCGTGTAGCAGGGAAGCAGGGAGGGTGGGGTTGTTGGGAATGGGGGGGTTGTGTTGGTTGTTTAATTTGAAATGTTTGGCTCAACTTATTGTCTTGGAACTGCTGGTGTTCACGCTCGACCGTATTCCTTACACCGGGTATATTGCCTCTGCTCCTCGGTCACTGTACTGGCACACTCTCACGCTTAGTTACAATGGCTTGGGGCTTTCCCCATCTGTTATGCCTCCGCCCCGCCCTCTAGGGCACTCAACTGTACGATTGACCACAATATGGCGGATCCCCCGCGACCTGCTGTAGTAACGCATGACTCTGGGGTGGGGGCGGTACCACCACTTCGGGTAGTGTCCTGGAATGTGCGGGGGTTGGGTGATAAAGTGAAGAGAGGGCTGGTCCTACAATGTATTAAGAGACTAAACTGTGATATCGCCCTCCTACAAGAGACACATTTAGTGGGGGTTGCCTCCAAAGCCCTAGATAGGAGAGGATACCGCTTGCTGATACACTCAGACTTTACTTCGGGATCCCGGGGAACGGGGATATGGGTAAAAAGGACGTCACGTTTCATTCACCACTCCACAAAAACAGATCAACATGGCCGCTTCGCGGCGGTCTGTGGACAATGGGAGGGCGTGCCCGTCAACGTGGTGTCTGCGTACATCCCGCCGGCGCTACATTCATCGGCACTTCCGGCCCTGGGTAAATTTCTTTTGGAACTCCCGGAAGGGGATTTGTTAGTGGGCGGAGATTTCAACGCATTGGCTGATTCTGATATGGACAGGTTCCCAGCTCGCCCCCTCCCTACTGGCCCAACGAAATTCAGGGACTTCCTGGAGGCGCAGGGTCTGGTAGACATTTGGAGGCAGCTTCACCCTACTGATCGCCACTATTCATACTATTCCTCCACTCATGCTTGCCTGTCGCGCATAGACTACTTCCTCACACTGGGGGGCGGTAAACTCACTTTTGAAAATGCACACATCGCACCTCGAGGCATTTCAGATCACTCCCCCCTGCTCGCTACGCTGTCCTGCTCTGCCACGGCCCGCACGCGTCTCTTTCCCATCTACCCTAGCTATCTTAAAATTCCCCCGATCCGAAAAGCCCTCAAAACTGCCACTAAACTTTACTTCCAGGAGAACTCCGGGTCGGTGTCCTCGCCGACGGTTCTCTGGGAAGCGTACAAGACGGTGCTCAGGGGCCAGGCCATTTCGACCATAGCCGACCATAAGCGCAAACAAAAACTGGAAATGGTCGAACTGGAACTGCAATTGGAACAAGCTAATGCGGCTCACATGGCCACGCCGTCGGAGGCCACCAGGCACGCGCTGACTCTCTGCCAGCTAAAACATGACGACTTTCTCCGCCGTAGGGTGTTAGAGCGGATCGAATCAACGGCGTGCAGAGTTTATGATGTAGGCGACAAAGCCAACAAGTTGCTGGCTTGGTTGGACAAAAAGCGGGATGGAGGCAGGCATATCCTGCAGTTGCAAGACCACACGGGGACGCTTCACACGCACCCTCCCAAGATAGTTGACCTCCTGGCAGACCACTTTCAATCAGTTTACACCCCAGAAGTGGTGGTCACGCCGGAACAGGCTGAACTGGCGCTCCGAGAGGTTGAAGTGGAGGGGCTTACGCCGGAGGCGCAAACCGAGCTGGAAGCGGATCTCACAGTGGAGGAACTCCGTATGGCGATAGGCGCACTGCACACGGGCAGAGCGCTAGGCCCAAACGGGATCCCAATCGAGTGGTTCCAAACGATGTACGACACACTGGGCCCACCGCTACTGGCCATGTTCGAGAACTGTCGTGAGTCGGGAACGCTGCCATTGGATCAGCGCCTGGCAACGATAGTTGCTATCCCAAAACCCGAGAAACCTCCAGAATGTTGTGCATCCTACCGCCCGATCTCGCTACTCAATGCAGAGGCGAAGATCCTGGCGAAGGTGATCGCTAATCGATTGACCCCACACCTTGACCAGCTGATCCACCCGGACCAATCCGGCTTTATGCCTCACAGGAGTACAGCATTAAATCTCCGTAGAGTACACGGCGCGTTGGCGCGTGCGCACTCCTTGACGGAACCAGCAGCCATTTTGTCGCTGGACGCCAGGATGGCCTTCGACATGGTGGAGTGGCAGTACCTGTTCGCAGTCCTGCACCGGATGGGCTTCGGTCCGAAGTTCCTATCCTGGATCCGATTACTCTACACAGGCCCAGTAGCTCACGTAGCGGCCAATGGCCATATCTCTCGTGTGATCTCTTTGGCGCGCGGAACCCGCCAGGGCTGCCCCCTCTCCCCATTGCTGTTCGCGTTGGTCCTTGAACCCCTCGCGATCGTCCTCAGAACGACACCACTGTTGAGAGGCATCAGGTGGACGGAGACCTGGGAAGATAGGATATCATTGTATGCGGATGATATGCTGGTGTACGTATCAGCACCCGAACTGAGTGTCCCGATTTTACTGGTGCTTTGTGACAAGCACGGTGCGGCCTCTGGTTACACAATTAACTGGACGAAATCAGTCCTTTATGTATTGAAGGGCCCTCGACCAGTCCTCCCAGACCATTGTCCGTTGTTGGTGACAGACGTTTCCTTCAAATATCTGGGTATCCATGTCACTAATGATATGACCGTCTTCACCAATCGAAATCTAGCGCCCCCCCTCCTCCGTTTGAAGGCAGACGTGCGGCACTGGTCGTCCCTGCCGCTCACGCTTTTGGGCCGCGCTGCGCTGTTCAAAATGATGGCGCTCCCGCGCCTCCTATATGTCTTTGAGAATGCGCCTGTTGTGATTCCGCCCTCCTACTTCCAGAAAATCACCGCGATGGTTACCACTCTACTTTGGGGTGAGCGTCCCCCGAGGATAGCTCACCTCAAACTGAACCGCGGCTGGTACGATGGTGGCATTGCGCTTCCGAACGTACAGCTTTATTACTGGGCATCCCAACTTAAGGTACTTAACCAATGGATCCATGCACCACACACTGACCCGGCGTACATGGCGGACAGGGCCCAACTCGGGACACAGAGTCTCCTGGCCCCCCTCTATAACCACAGTCTACTCAAGAACCTGATTGGCCCCACTAAACACACAATCACCCTATGGTACAGGGCACTCACCAAGCTACAGTGGAAGGGAATCATTACGAAGCTTACCCCGCTTTGGGACACTAAAAAACTGGGCTGCCTGAGGACCAGTAAAGGGTTCACCCAATGGGACAATATAGGCATTTCTACAGTGGGGGACCTCTGGACGTCCACTGGGGTGATACCATTCGAGCAACTCCAACAACAATATGAGCTGGGCCCCACGGAAACATACAGGTACGTCCAAATCAGACACGCTCTCCTGGCGGTGTTGGAGCCGGGAACCACAATCACGGAATCCTCGCCCCTAGAAGATCGGCTCCTTACGGACTACATGCAAACGAAAGCCACCTCACTCACCTACCGTAAACTACTGAACAATCTCTCTGACCCTCTACAGACCCTGCGAGAAAAATGGGAGGATGAGCTGGGCGCTATGGATGAGACGGACTGGAACGCTGCTGTGGCATCCCCGAGAGAGGCTGGGGTTTCCGCAAGGTTTAGACTCATACAACTGAAAATACTGCACAGAACGTACTACACGAGGACCACCCTACACAAAATGCACAGGGCTGACTCCCCTCGTTGTCTTAGAGGATGTGGGGAGGATGGCACACTACTGCACACGTTGTGGGGCTGCCCTCTCATTGCCCGGTACTGGCAACAGGTCATGCGCACGATTTCCCAGGCCCTTGACACCTCCCTCACACCCGAACCGCGCCTCTGTCTTCTGAATGTTTGGGAGGGCACTGATCTTAACCTCAGACAACAGCAGTGGGTTACAATTGGAACAATGATGGCTAAGCGTGATATGGCACAGAGGTGGGGGGTGGCTGAGTTACCTACCTTGTCGCTATGGTGCCAAAATATGGACAAACTGATGTTAACTGAACGAACTGTCTACAAAGTGAGAGCGAACCCAAGGAAATGGAACAGGGTGTGGGAGGCCTGGAATAGATATAGAGGGGACCTGTGCGACCCGCTTCAGGAAGCTGAGGACGAAGACTCAGAAGACGAGGAGGAGATGATTGGCTAACCGGTGGGCTGCCACGGGGCAAGATTAATACTGTACTCATGTAATGGGAACTCCTGCTCACGTCCTACGGGGGGTGGAGGGGTTAGGCCCGGGTGGGGGGTCGGTGTGTTCTACTAGCGTCTTCTGTTCTAAACTGCTTCGCATCTAAGCGCTATTATTGAGCCACTTTGTTTGGTTTGTTTTTCAACGTTTTATACATGGAACAATTAACAAAAATGCTATTTAAAAAAGTAAAACTTCACGACTCCGATGTTTCCCTCCTAATGGTCTGCCGTATCATCCCCATCCTTTGCTGCCGGACCGGAGGGTTGTCGGCTAAATAGCTGTGTATTACTACGGGACATCCTGTTCTTTTCTCCTATCATGATTACTGTGTAATTGTCTTGCTGTAAAATGGATGATGAACATCAATAAAAGTTTTTACACCAAAAAAAAAAAAAAAAAAAAAAAAAAAATTCATTAAGACATATCCAAATTCCAATCATTTAGCAGAACATTTACAACCAGAGTATTATAAATTCAGGAAACATTTGAAAAAGTAAAAAATCCGAAAACAGAACACTTCATTCGGAGGATCAATTAGAGCCTGTAAAACTTCAGAAGAGGATCAGACTGACAACTTCAAGAAGATAGGCCTCAGCCATTTACGTTGATGCAGTATTAAAGAGGCTCAGAGGAATAATACATGATTTTAAATCTTGAATCCCTTCCTGGCAAAAGTTACATACTTCATTCAGATGTTAAACAGTTTAAGGGAAGACTATCCCATCTCAACAAAATCCAAAAGCGCCTAACAACGTCCGCCATATTCCATTTTACATACGTTGTACTATGTTTATTAACATGGTGCTTTTTATCTTTAGTAAACCCCTTTTTTAATGCAGGTCTCTCTATCTAAGCAAACATTTGAGGCCTGCGAGGTGTGCTTTAAAGTAACCTATAGTTGGTTGGGAGGAAGCCTGAGAACCAGACTTGGCTTTAACCCAAGTTGAGATGTAGCATATTTAAATATCCTGGAGATTAATAGCTTATCCTTCTTTTTACCAGAATTTCCTTTCTTATGTACTGTCTTTAAGCATGGGCGAATTTTGCGAATCTGGCGTTCGCGAATTTGCGTATTTGTGAACTCGCAATCCGCAAAATCCGCGAATTCTCGCAAATTTGTGGATTTTTTTTTTGTGTGTTCGCAAGGGTTTCTGCCAGTTCGCGAGGGTTTGGTACCAGTTCGCAACTGTGAACTTACTTGTCGGCTCGCAACGGTCGCGACTATGTTGTTTCTACGTCCGGTTCATCATCACAGGTTCCCAGCACCCTCTGTTTCACCACTGCCACCCTCTGGTACATCAATGCCACCCTCTGGTTCATCATCACTGTAGATTATGGGGGGGGGGGAAAGCAAGCACACCTGCCCTGCTTCAACTGACATGAATTAATTTGGGGTTGGTTTATTAATGTGTCCCTGTTTTAAAATTCCAGTCTGGCACCTGCTTCCTTATCTGTAATTTGCTTTCTGTTGCAGTGCAACTTTTTTTTTCCAGGACCTTTGTGGCCTACTTGTAGCTATTCTATGAGCCTGCTGTGAGGGTCAGAGCAGGGTCATACAATTGTTGCAACTAGCAACTGAACTCTCGAGGGGCCCCAGTCAGGAAGCACTACAGGGAATGGTTACTATTACTAATGATGAGTTTGAACTTTTACACCTGCTGAGTGCTTTCATTTTTGAAAATTCGTTTTTCTGCAGAACAGCAACTATAATGCCCCAAACAAACATAGGCAACTGAACTCTGGAGGGGGCCCTCAGGAAGTACTACAGGGAATGGTTACTAATGATGAGTGAACTTTTGCACCTGCTGAGTGCTTTCTGCAGAACAGCAACTGTAATGCCCCAAACAAACTTACTTATGAAAGTTGATTTCTAATCCAAAAGTGATCCAAAGAGAGTCAAAAGGCCTCAAATCCAAAAAAGTGCAGGCAAATGTCAACCTGAGGAGTTATTCTGATAAAAATCCTCATTTTCAGAAGGTCTATGCTGCTTGCTAGTGGATTTCTTGTGCAGAATTGCAAATTTAGTAATTTTGCGAGTGCGAGATTGTTGCTACCCGCCGCACCTACATGTTCGCAATTGCGAACTCTCGCGATGCGTCGCCAAACTCCCGCGGGATCCCGCAGCAAGATCCAAAATGGCGCAGCACTTGCAAAAATATCGAGAAAAACAACTCGGCAAACGCTGAATGACGGTAAGTGAACGCCGCACGCCGCAAAATTGTATCACCAAGAAAAAAAAATCCGCGGCGTGCGAATTTGCGGATTTTGCGGGAAATTCGCAAATCTCGCGGATTGCGAATTTACCGAAAATCCGCAAAATCCCCGAGCGGAACGGATTTTCCGCCCATGCTTAACTGTCTTATAGTATCCCCCTCTAACCTTTCTAAACAAGCCACCCATCGAACAACCCCTGCCTAATCCTGAGCGTATGCACTTTTAATTCCTATTTCCAATCTTAATGCGGAGACTAATATTGAGTTGCTACAAGAAGTAAGCTGTCTCAATACCTGCCTGTTACAATCATCCAGACAGAGAAAAGATGATTTTGAAGTTATGTTTAATGGCAGCACGAATGACCTTCATCTGTGTCCTGTTCCAGGCTGAACTGAGCTCCCAACAGTCTATTAACTTGGCTCCTCAGCTCTGGAACACAGAACACTTACAAAAGAAAACATGGCACATGCACTGGCATGCGACCACAGTAATGAACTTTACGATACAGAGTACAGAATATAACACATCTCCCTTTTTATACAAGAAAAACAAAAAGAAAAAGGAAACTTAAAAAGACCATAACAAATAAGATATCATATCTGAGATACTAAAAGAAAAGAATTGGACATACAGAATCAATTGAATCTGTTGACAAATCTTTTAGGAATATTGATAACACATTTGGCATTCTTAACTCTGTGAGCAATAGATCCATCAGAAAACAAGTTACTTTGCTTATTAGAAGAATTCTCCTTATCACTCATGACAGAGCATTTGGCTAATTTCTTAATATTCCAAAACTTCCCATCTTGAGTCATGACACTGTTAGAGAAAATCTTCTTAACCTGAATAGGATCACTAAACTTACTAGAACCCTTGGATAGCAAACCCGGTTTGATGATCCTTACCCACTCTCCCACCTGAAATTCTTGAGGCCTAGTACTCCACTTTTTATCATACCATTCCTTAGTTTTAAATTGCTTACGCTCCACACGTCTGGCAACATCCTCCATATTGACCTTGTCGGAAGAAAACTGATTGCATTTCTCTTTTAACCACCACGGTAACATTCTTGAAGCAGGATTTCGACCTTTAAATAACTTAAAAGAACTTACCTCAGTGACAGTGTGAGGTGTGATACGGTAAGTCCATAGTCTTTCCCTTAAAGCACTTACCCAAGACCCTCCAGACTTGACAGACTCCACCACAAAATTCTTCAAAACTCAATTGAACCTCTCAACCTGCCCATTCTCATGCGGTTCGTACAATGAGGTAAATCTGTGAATGATGTTACAGCTATTAAGAAAATTTGCCATTTCACTAGACGTAGACTGAACACCATTATCAGACACCAAAACAGAAGGACAACCCTCCCTGGTAAAGACATCTTTAAAAAAAACAATGACAGCTTCAGTGGTAGCCTTAGGAACGAATTTCACCTCAGGCCACTTGGAATGATAATCCACAATCACTAAAGCATAACGTGAAGACTCGGGCAAAATATTGAAAGGACCTGATATATCAAAAGCAATTTTTTGCCACGGCTCCGAAGGCCACTTAACCATTTTGAGTGGTGGAGTATACACTTTTAACATTCTTTCTTTACAAACGCACTCTTGACACTCCCTAACCATCCTATCGACAAATCTGTCAATACCTGGCCACCAAAACACAGAACAAACCAACCTTTTCGTTGAAGAAATGCCCGGATGAGTAACATGGGCAATTTGAAGAATGACATCCTGCATGCCCTCTGGAGGTATGCATTTGCCAGCCTTAAAAATAAAACCACAATCCAATTCCAATTCATCCAACACATTGTAAAAAGGCATCAATTCTGATCTGATAATATTCTTATTAGGCCAACCATTCTGAATATAATTCACAAGATCTTTCCACCTATCATCTTTTTTGACACACTCTTGCCAATCGGATTCAGAAATATTTTTAAAGTTCCCTTGCAAAATATCCTGCATGGCTAAAACAAAATCACAATCAGACTCACCCTCCTTAATGGTACTGACATTCTCCATCTTACATGGCAAACGTGATAAACAATCCGCCGTGACATTCTTATTCCCAGGAACATAAATTGTGACAAAATTGTACTCTTGCAATCTAGAAGTTAATCTTGCTATTCTGGCAGTGGAGTTCCAACCCCCACCCACAGATAAAATATTGACTAACGGCTTGTGATCCGTTCTTAAAGTAAACTTCGATCCCCAAACATATAGTCAAAAATGCTCAATGGCCCAAACGCATGCTAACAATTCCTTTTCTATTACAGAATATCTGCGCTCACACTCATTCAACGTTCTTGATGCAAATGCCACATTCCATTCATCACAACCTTCCCTTTGAGATAACACCCCACCCAAACCATATAGGCTGGCATCTACTGTTATAATACATTCTTTGTTGATTCTGAAAGGTTTCAAATTAGGAGCCTTAACAATGTCTCTTTTGACCACATCAAAAGCCTGTTGTTGAACATCAGACCACACATATTCCGCACCTTGTCTCAATAACCTTCTCAAAGGTTCCATTTTGTTAGCAAAATTCTCCATAAATTTGCTATAATACTCACACATTCCAGAAAAAGATAATAACTGATCCTTGTTTTCTGGTACCGGAGCTTTAGTAATAGCTTTCACATTTGATTTTTTCGGGAATACACCTTGGCCTGATAAGGTATGCCCCAAATATTCCACCGACTCTTGAAACAGTTTACATTTTTTTGCCTTAACAGTTAGACCATTACTCTGTAGTCTTTTGCATACTTCTTGCAAATGATTCTGATGTTCATTAACATTTTTTGAGAAAACTAATATATCATCCTGAAAGCATTTTACGTACTTGTCTACATCTCTAAAAATGTGGAACATAACTCTTTGAAATACTGATGCGGCAGACGCAAGTCCGAAAGGCATTCGAATGTATTGAAACAAACCCTGGGGTGTTATGAATGCCGTCAATTTCCTAGATTCTTCTGTTAATTCGATCTGATGGTAGGCAGATCTTAAATCTAATGTGGAGAAAATTTTACCCCCATCAAAAAGTGACACTAGCTCATTAATGTTTGGCAAAGGGTGGCAATCAATAACAATATTGGAATTCAAAGCTCTCAGGTCAACACATAATCTCAATTTTTGGTCAGGTTTCCTCACTAAAACTATGGGAGAAACCCATTCCGATGACTCTATAGGTTCAATAATCCCTTCTTTTAGTAAATCATCCAACATGTCTCTCAGTTCTTCTCTAATATTGATAGGAACCCCTCTAAGTTTTTGGACAACTGGTGTATTATTCCTTTTCAACACAATACTGTGTGAAAAATTCTTTAGTTTTCCTAACTTATCACAGAAAACTGTGTCAAACTGTTTAATAAGGTCGTATCCCTTACTACTCAGAACTGGATGATTGGATACTTCAACTACAGAAACAGTATTCATAAGGTCATCCTCGCATAATGACACTGGATCTTTAGCCCTGGGATTCAAAGTAATGCCTAACTTCCATTGATCAAACCATCCTAGAACATTGATCCCATTGACAGAAACATAAAGCTTAATGGAAGCTTTTCTATACTTAAATTGAATTTCAACATTGAAAAATCCAATGACATCAATCTTCGTACCAGAGAAATTTACAGCGGAAATATCAGACTCATTCATATCCCGTGCATTAAAAGATTGAGATAACATATTCTCAAAATATTCTTGAGTAATAATAGTCCAGGGAGATCCTGAATCTACCATAAGAAGCAAATTAACATTGCAAATTGTAAAAACAGATTTAGGAGAATTACGTTGTACCGAAAGTTGATTGTTTACAATTGAAACAACAAAACCAGATTCAAAGTTAGGTTCAACGAAAGACTCAACACTTCCAGGATTACATATAGTTTGTTCCGAAACAAAAGATACAGGTCGTCTATTTTGCATAGAAGAACGTTTATCCCTGCACATATTACTAAAATGTCCAACCCTTTTGCAAAAATTACATTCTTTTTTTAAAGCTGGACAACCTGGAAAAGAAGCAATATGAAATGTGTTACCACATCTGAAACATACACCCTGGAAATTCTGATTTATAGATCTCTGAAAAGAACCTTGTTTTAAGTTATTAGAAGGAGAGAAATCCTGTTTACTATTATTTGGAGAAGGAAAATCTTGCTTAAAACCTTGTTTACGTTTCACAACACAAACTTCTTCACCCTCTTGCTTCTTTTCAGTATTGTTCTTAACGGTATTCATCCATAAATCGGATTGTTCTTGTGCTTTGGCTACAGCTATGGTTTCAGATTGGTTCGGGTCACCCATAACCCACAGTTTATCCTGAGTTTTTTTACATTTAGTGTGAACAATAATTTGGTCACGTATCATCTCATCCGTGATGTTACCAAAGTTACAATGTAGACTCAAAGATCTTAAGGATGTAAAAAATCTTCAAAAGATTCATCATCTTTCTGCTTTCTGGTGTAGAATTTGAAATGTTTAAGTGCAATACTTAAGATAGGTTTGAATCTTTTTTCAAGTCTTTCTAAAGCCTCATTGTAAGGATTTAAGTTGTCTCCACCACCATCAGTGGTGGAAGTAATTTGGGGTAAAGATCTGAAAATTTCTTGACCTTCCGAACCCAGGCAATGAAGAAGAATACTTTTTTTTCTCTCTGCGCCCATCCTTTCCCCATCAATAGCTTTCATATAGTTCACAAACTCTTCCTTCCATCTTGTCCATGGCATAGGTGGATCACCCTTAGTTTGTAAAAAATTTGCAGGAGGATCAAATTGCATGGTGTTTGTGACAAAATAGTTTTAATACATATATATAAAAAAAAATAGTTTATGGTTTTAAATGTCTTTACTTGTAAAATATAGTGAAAATGACTAAAAGGAGTTGTAAATAAAATGCCTTCCGTTTGTAAAACGAACAAAACTGAAAGATAAATAAACCCACCAGCTTAAAACGTGGTAAATAGAACTGTATTCCGCTTACTTGTAGTAGAAATTGTTATTCGATATGAGACAAGAATAAAGAATAAATAATGCGCAAAGTATTTCCTGCTCCGTAGTGGTGTCGGGTTTGGTTGCTATGGTAACCCAGGAGCTGGAGCTTGCATGAGGCGCTGTTCGTGATTGGAGCCTGAAGTTAGACGTACTGCGTGATGCGCTGTTCGTCACTAGCGTGTACACGCATGCGCGTCACCTACGATCGTTGTCCACAGCGCGTGGAGGAGCTCGGAGGGACGCGAGCCAACTTGAAAGTAAGCAACAAGATCAAATCGATTAAAATCGTGGAAAATAGTTCAAAGAAATGTGTAGAGTACAAAACAGTAAAGCGGAATAAAACGGAGGCAACAGGAACAAATGTAGAGTTGAATGAAGCTCGTTGAAACAACTCCGAAATCCAGTAGATCAAACAGAGGCAAAAAATATGAAATGTAGCGCAGGTGCAATCAAAGCACATAGGAATAAACAGCCGCTGGCACAATCAATATGCATACAAATGAAGAAAAAAAAAACGTTGTACATACCGTTGAGAGTAGAAAATTGAGTAAAAGGTAAAGTTGAATGGGTCCAACACACCACATTAAATTAATTCGTGCTGCAAGTGGTGGTTTCCCTCGTCGCCAAAATTTTTACAATCATCCAGACAGAGAAAAGATGATTTTGAAGTTATGTTTAATGGCAGCACGAATGACCTTCATCTGTGCCCTGTTCCAGGCTGAACTGAGCTCCCAACAGTCTATTAACTTGGCTCCTCAGCTCTGGAACACAGAACACTTACAAAAGAAAACATGGCACATGCACTGGCATGCGACCACAGTAATGAACTTAAAATACAGAGTACAGAATATAACACTGCCCTTCAGTTCTATTCAGGAATTCCCATCTACAAATGTCAGTGAACTCCACTGCATGAAGAAGAGTGGCGGGGACTTTAGCCCAATAAACCTCTAGAACAGGGTTCTCCAATATTGGTCCTGGTGGGCCGGATCCATGTCAGATTTTTAGCATATCAACATTCAGATACATGCAGTTATCTTAAAAATCTGGCTTTGATCCAACTCTCTAGGACCGACATTGGAGAACCCTGCTCTAGAATGTAGGAAAAATGTCTCCTGCCAGTGGCACTATAAAGTGCACTCAAGCCCTTGACCTGAGATGGGGCCTTACACATGCTGTTTTTTTATGTGATCATTATCATTCTGATTGCTGAACATTATTTACCCGCAGAAAAGTGTCAGGTTTTATCACCTCCAGTTTTTGAGACCACAAGAGTGAGGGAAAATTGGGATATTTAAGTTTTTTCTTCCCATGAAAGCAGAGAAATTTGCTTTTGGAGGTGTTTATCTTAAAGTAATGTGCATTCACATATTGATGTAAATCCACAAACCGGTTATTGAGGCCCTTAGGGATTATGTAAATGAAATTGGCAGCCCCCCAATAAAATAGAATAGAACTTTGTGAAAGAGAGGTAGGTAGGTCCTAAATATGTTGGGAAAATTGCAGCCAGTCTAAGGCACACTCGTTTGATGCCATTTTTTCCTGAATTTCCCTAGAAAGACCACAATCACCTCCTAGCAGTACTTTGCACCATGTGGAGGAATGAAGAGCGAGGATGAGATGCAGTATGGTACCTGGCATTCTGAGATCTGACCGTTTTTTTCACACACCGTACGATCTACTTTATTAAATGCTGTGGAAAAATCAATAAAAGAGGCATATATCACACCCCCTCTAATGGACACATACTTCTTAATAATTAGTTTAAGAGCATCTATATCATCAAGGGTTCCATGTTTTTTTCCTGAAACCTGTCTGCTCTAATGGTAACATTTAACCATTCTCTGCCCAGTAATTTAACTGACCCAACAGGCATTTAGAGAAGATTTTACCCACTGCATCTAGTAATGCATTCTGGCGATAATTTATTGGGCTATTATGGTCACCTTTTTAAAATAAAGGGATGATAATACTACTGGTCCAAGAGGAGGGGATTGCCTTGCTCTATTAGCACATTTTAAAGACCGGATCAGGGCCGGCTTCAGAGCTGGTGGCGCCTGGTGAAACAATGTTTGTTGGCGCCTCCAATGGCCACCTCCAACACAGATTACCTCAACACCACCCTTTAACAGTGCACAAGTCTCCATAACCACTCTCTCAGATGCATGTGATTTGCTATATAGCACAACTCATTCTAGTGTAGGGTGTCAGAGAAGTTTGCATCACACACATCACACAGAGACAATCATGCATTTGTAAATCAGTGTATAGCAGTAGCGGCTCCTGGAGGGAATGCTGTGGGGCGGTGAGGGGGGGCGGGGAGGGGAGGGTAGGGTGGGGGGTAGTTCTCTCCGGCATACGGCCGAATCAAGATAAGTACCTAAATAAATAAATAAAACAAATTACATTGAACACGCTGCATCGCCATTTGGCGTTGCAGCGTGCGCAAAGAATTCGTATTATTTATTTATTTATGTACTTACTTGGTTCGGCTGTGTGCTGTAGTTTACTACTCCATACCCTGCCCCTCCTCCGCCCCGTCCCATTGCCCCGCAGCACTGCCTCCAGGAGCCGCTACTGGTGTATTGGAATTGTTACATTAGACAGAGGACTACAAGGTGTAAGAAATCACGTCATCAATAATGGTAGACAAGCTAGTTTAATAGTGCTTGGTCTAGAGAAGCAGAAGGTTAAAATTTAAAAAGGAACGCCATAGTTGGGGGTCTCTTTAATAAAAAGAATCGATTTCTACCCAAATGAATCCTTTTTTGCAACATTAATCTATGCTCAAATCTATAAATTGCAGCGTGCATGCAGTTCTTTGATGAAAGTTAATAGCTCAGTATTAGAATTATCCTGCCATTTTTTTGTTGCCTGGACATTGCTGGCGGAAACTAACGGAGCAGCAGGTGCTTTAAAATAATAATAAACTTGCAAACACAGTGCCCCATGGAATTTAGTAGCCAGTGTGGTGGCACCGGTTGCACCACCCTTGAGCTGGCCATGGACCGAATACAGTATTGTAGCCCAAAGAGTAGGTTCTTGTTTTATTACAGAGATTGGCACTTCATCTGGTCCTATAGCGGCAGAGGAGCAGATTCCTAAAATGGTGGTCTCTATTTCCTTTTTATCAGGAAACGTATATGTTGATACACTAGTGTTCGAAATTTGGGACATTTCTAGCATATAAAGCAGATAAAAAATGAATCCAACTATCTTCTCTAATTTTCTTTTTCTTTTAAATTTGTTTATGGAATTTTTAAAGTGAAGTGGAGACTGCACAATGTTGTCTTGGCGTGCCAAGTATGAGTAGGGAGGGAGCATAAGAGATGTCCCTTTCGTGAGTTTTAGACTGTGGCGAAAGCACTTGTAAGGCACTGACTGCAGTAGTTGAACCGGAGTTGCTCCCCTTCTGCAGCAGTTGAACAGGGCCGTGATTTGAGGCTGTGTGTAGCTGAATTGCTGCGTGGCAGTGTCCATTAAATGCATGCCACTAACCCAGAGAGTTACCCACTGTAGCTGCGCCGCTAAATAATAGTGTTCCATGTTAGGCACTGTAATCCACCCCAGTCGATGGGTAAATAAAGTTTTGCTAGTGCTACCCTGCTAAGCACCATTCCATCTGAATTGCCTCCGGTCTCGCTCTAGTGCAAGAAAAAGCGAGGTCCTGATATATAGTGGGAAGTTTGTAAAATGATAGAGCAGCCGGGGAAGCACCACCCTTTTCATTAGCGCTATACAGCCCATGGGGACCAGCGGAGGGTGCGCCAGAAAGACATCTGCGACCTCACCACCGTTATGGCCCATACGAGGTTGCCCTCCAAAAGGTCATCTAATTGGCGGTAAATGCGGATGCCCATATAGCAAAATGCCCAGATAGCAAAATGCAAAAAAACTGTGCACCTGTACACCACCCAGCACCTCAACGAACGGGTACTGACACGACTTCCCCCAATTTACCCGTAGCCCTGATAAAGAGGCAAACTCCAACAGTGCCTTTTCAATTGCTGTGCACGGCATGCGGACATCCCGGAGGTATATCAGTAGGTCATCAGCATATAGAGAAACTGTATACATGCCATCACCCAGGGGGATACCCCACTCCTCACCTGTCTGGCGGAGAGATTCGGCCAGTGGCTTGATGGCAAGCGAAAATAGCAGCAGGGAGACCGGACACCCCTGTCTAGTACCTCGCTCGATTGGGATGGCTTGAGATACATAGGGACCTGTCCTAATTTTGGTTGTGGGCTGTGTGTACAATAACTTAACCAGGAATTTTTCACCCAGCCCGAATTTGTTAAGGGCAATGAATAAAAAGTCCCATTCTAGAGTGTCAAACGCTTTCTCCAAGTCGAGAACTAGGCAACCTGAGTGTGCCCAGCTCTCGCTATAGTAACGGGCCACTCTGAAGAATCGACGTATATTCAGCGACGTTCCAACTATCTTCTCTAATTAGGGATGGGGTGGACCTAACCCTTGTCCCACACCCCTGTGTAACTATTTCCCAGACGTTTCTCATCTGTTTTATAAAAACGGTCTCTTGCAAATTAATACATGTCCGATCACAAGCTTTCTTTTTAAACCTGCCTTTAGGCGGTGTCTGCGCCTCTTTTATAAAGACACATCGGAATTACTCTCATTGCAGAATAAGGTAAATTGCTTCCTAACTAAACCATTGATTTCCTTATTCAGTAGGAGAATTGAGGAGGGAGTTAGCTTTCTAGGAACCGCTGGTTGTTTTCAAGTTGCATTAGTTCAAATCTGCTTCATAAACTGATTGAAAAAGTGTAAAATGTCAACCTCCCAAGTATCCAGATTGTTGATTGTGACCGTTTCTTCTAAAATGCATTTCAAAATAGTTATCATTTAGAGTCCCACTTCATTCTTACAGATTTTTTATTAAATTCAAAAGAGTCCACATCAAATTTCCAAGATCTAACTATAGAGGAATTTACCTCTAATGTAAAAACTAATAGGCGATGATCGCTAAAGATGGAGTCAACTATCTGCAAATGGCCTAGCAAATAGAATGAGGTGAACCCCACTACCAAATAGTCCAAAATTGCCTCCCCCTTCGGTCATCTATGTATATACTGCGCGGTGGAGTCAGAGGGTAATCTCCCATTTTCTCTCATGAAATCGTACTTCTCAGCTGATTGATAAGGATCTCCCCTCTCTTATCAGTTTTAATATTAGAAGGGAAGGAAGTGTAGGAAATACACAGGGCTTTCTCTTTTTATGTTTCATGAAAAAGATTAAGAGCATGATTGGAGATTTTACAGTTTAGATCTCCCACCAAAATTACATGAGGGACTTTCTCCTAATAAATATTAAGATCTTGTGAAGTAGATTATTATATGAGGCATTAGGGAGAAGTTTGCATTTACTGCTAAAATTGGAGCTCATGCTGCTTCTTCTCCACCAGGTAGGATAGTAACTGCTACAAAAAGATTAGAAGGATCCTTATAAGTCTCAAATGCCAATTAATTTTATTGGTCAGTAAAATTGCTAACTCCCCTTCGCATGGTCTTTTCTACCTGGGGTAGCATTACAATCTACAGAAAAGAAATAGTTGCACTGAATCTCATCATCGCACCACGTCTCCTGGAGGCAAATTATATCAGCATTTATAGTCCTTAAATAAAGCCACTTATCTTTGCTTTTATTAATTCCTGCCACATTCCAGGAGAACACTTTTCATTCATTGCTAGTTGCAATGGTGTAATGCAGTGGGTGACAAACGATTATTGTTTAGAGCTCCTGCCAACCAGTTCCATTTCTGGATTTCATCATTAGTACAATCAGCATGAGAATTACTAGAGTGCCCTAAATCCCATCTACCATACATTCCTATGTGATCTTTCAACCCCTTTATGTCAACTGGCAGACCCTCATTATTTGTCAAACACCACAGTCCTCCCCCGCCCTTTTTGTTCCATAGACCTAGGCCCTTATCCAGTCTATTTACTCCCTTGTAAGCAGGAAACACGTCAATACCTTTGCACTGTAAATATTTGCTGTTTTGTAGTACCATATTTGCAACAATTATGAACAAAATGTTACCCTCATGGTAGTCCTCTGCCCTAGATGAGAGACATGTCACTGCTTTGAATTAAACTCAAGTTCGTAGTTTCTGCGAAGCATGCAAGTAATGTTGATTGATTCAGGATTAAGTTCAGTTCATAATGGGGGTGTGAAGATTAATGTCGAACTATTGACATTATACAGATAAAGCGGAATGTCTTCCCTATTATGGGGTTTAAGGACTTCCTTCATTTTGCAAGAGTCCACAAATGGGGTAGCCGCTGGATTAAGTGAGGAGGAACATGCAGTAGACAAACTAGCAGAACTTGCAACCACTATCTAAGAGTCAGTCCTCTCAACTGGGGCTATGAAAGCTGAGATTGGAGAGTTCAGGCTTAGCTCTTCCATTTGGTGCCCTTGGTTGGAAATCTCAGACCGCTTGGGGGCATCCGCCCCATCACTGAAACAACGTTTATTAGGACCTTTTTTAGAGATTCGCCTACTAGAGCATTTCTTCCTTCTCTGTTTTTTTAACTTGCCTTTGCTCTTAATTTCTACTTGAAGCTGCCATGCCAGCCTCTAGTCTGGATTTGGTCTTGAAGATAAAAAGAACTTCAAGTGGCAGATACAACCAGATATTGCAGGTTCCGCATAGCAGGGGTAAAACATTTATTTTATAGAAGTGGGGTTATCTACTTTCGATCCATTTCTACCACAGGTTTTTCCTGCTTGAGAGCAAAAATTAAGTTTCATGACCTGAGGCATCAGCTGTATTTGTATCAGTTGAAATACCTTGGCTAAACTTTTCCAGCTCTTCTTTGGTGTTAATTAGCACCTTCAATAGCAAGCGAACTATGTCTTGAATGGAATCAGACCCGCTACAAATTTTTCTACTAGAGTTAAGATGGAAGAAAGGATTCTTTCTAACCACAGCAGTGTATCGGAGATATGAACCTCATGGCCTGAAGTATTTCATGGCCTAATGCCAATTAATTCTAAATCTTGGGTCTCAGAAATTTGGGATATTATTGAGAGGTGTTCTGAGGGTGTGCAGCTGAAGTATTGCAGGTTATTTCTAAGTAAGGGCGTAGATGTAGGTTGTGCACTATATTTTTTGACTAAGTCTTTATCATTCAGCTTGTATTTGAAGCTGGATTCCAGATCTGTATCTGGGAGGGTGAAATCCTCCTTTAATAGACAAAGTAAATCCTCTTGGGTTGTTGCTTTAGTTTCTCTAACCTGAGAACTTGTTGACTGGAACTGCGCTGAAAGATCTACAACACTTTGTCCAGAAACAGGTTTCGCATTGCAAGGACATTCTTGGACTGATTTCTCTAGGCTCAAAAAGGAAAAGATCGAGTTCTTGCCCTTAAGCGCATTAGTGCAAGGTGCTTTATTTCTTAATGGGTTAGATAACATTTTTGAGCAGGACCTAGGCATGATCAAACAACCTGAGACAGTTTTCTTTTTGGTACTTCTCTGACTATGATTACGCTGAAACACTTGGGGCGACATCCGGTTGTTAAAAAAACACACTATGTAAATCCTATACATTTTGTGCATATTAATAGTTTGAGGTACAAGGAGATGCATCATTTTGCTATCAATCCTACAGTGTGGTGAAATAAGGCTTACATGTTACAGAGTATAAATGTGTATATTTTAATATGCTAATAATAAAAGCTGTTTCTGGAATCGTTAGGTAAGGCTCAGGAGCTTGTGTGTAATTAACAGTTTGCTTTTTTCTACTATCCAGTAGTGGAAAATTATGCTTTCAGATTTTGTCTCCAGTAGGTAGTAATAGTTGGGACCTAGTTTCCATAGATGAAGCGGTTTTTGTTTTTCTAATAACTTTGGTGCCGTTTGACGAATCTTCACAAAATCTACAAAGCTAGTACGCCAATCACTTCAGCAGCAGTCTGGAAAGTGTCGGAGTCTGGAAAATTTCAGGTTCCGAAAACGCGTTTTCCCCATGCCATTTCCCATAGGAATTTTAGACACAACTACAACCCAACCAGCTGAACGGAGTTACACCAAGTTTGGCAGAAAGCTAGATCTTGGTCCAGAAAGATCTCTTTTTTTTCAAATTTGGTGAAAATCCGTTCAGTTGTTTCAGTTATTAAAAAAAAAAATGTATATATATCTACAGACACGAAAGGCCCATGGATCTGACAGGTCTCAAAATGAGATCTGATTGGCTGCCACCACATCAACTAGGAAGTGGTGGCAGCCATCTTGGGACTCAAAGTTGGCCGAGTACCAAGAAAAAACGCAAAACCCCCCCAAAAAGGGAGCAGGGTAGGAATACGCTCGCCCACCCTGGCCGGGGACCAAAAACATATTTTCAATTGTGGAGCAGGAAAGAGAGGTTGGCATCCTCCACTATCTAGAGATGCCTGGGTTGCATTTCAAAGGTGGCATCGCCTTTAAAGCTTCTTGCCTTTGAAGGTCATCCTGGCCTGGGGAGGTGTGAAGCACCTCCGCCCAGAGCAGGCTTTATTCCTGGCCTCTGAGAGGGCTGGCTCTCCCCTTATGAGGTCAGAAACATGTCTGGTGGTGGTAAGCTAGATAAGACTAGACCAAGACCACACTGGTGCTTAGTAGGTTTTCAGTGGACCCTTTAAAGGGTCTCCTGAATGCATTTAATAATAAATCCAATATTGGCATCAGTAAGGATTTATTAAGACGAGATGTTTGGTACCAAACATCTTAGGGTGCAGTGAAGCCATCGTGGAGCTAGGAAACTCTCTGTGGCTTACCTGTGCACTTACAATATCCAAGTTTGGCTCTGATATTGCAAAGTCATATATGCTCATGCAGATATGTCCACACATGGGAAATAGTGCACCCAGCCTTAATGCTGTAAGGCCTGCAGTAGGGGTGACTTACCTATACCCCATGCAGTGTCTGTGGGCATGGCACACAGGGATGCATGCCATATTGACTCTTCAGTTGTCTTTGCACCAAGATACACAGCCTGCAATGGCAGTTTGCATGGTCCTGCTGAGGGGTCCAGAGGGTGACACATGAGCTGCAGCCCTAGTGGACCCTCTTCAGTCCCAATGCCCTAGGTACATGTAGTACATTTACCAGGGACTTATAGGGGTTGCTGAAGTTGTGCCAATTGTGGTACAGTTTTAGGGAAAGAACACTGTTACTGGGAGCCTGGTTAGCAGGGACCCGATGCATCTCAGTCAAAGTTGCATCAAAACAAGGCAAAAAGTGGGGGGTACTGCAACAAGAACCCAGCTTTTGACACAACAAAAACAGCATGAGTTATTGCTCATATATCAGCTTTAAATATATTGTAAAAATGCAGTCAATTTGTCCAAAATATCAGCTTTCCATTTTCTGAAAAGAAAGACATTTCCCAATGAAATGCATCAGTATCATTTTGGATAAATATGCTCACTTCCACAGAACGGGAGCTTGTCAACTTCATGGAAAAACAGGATTTTGTCCTGAAGACTCAATTTTTCATCTTTAGTAATACTTTTTATGACCCCCCAAAAATCGCTTATTTTCACTGAACACTCACATACACCACTACCACACTTCGACAGATTTTGCCTCCCTTGTCCATTCATCACCATCCAGTACATGGCAAGGGTGTTCAACATCCTTGTGCCAGAGATGGCATGAATTATGTCGGTGGCTACAATAAGTCACTGTTATTGAAAGAATGCGCACAGTATGTCATAGATGAGATATTACTATGCAGGAGCAGCCATCATGCCTTCATTAATGCCACAATTATCCCATGGATGGGCCACTGTTATGTGGGGGTAGCCAACATGTAAAACATGCCCACATTAAGTAACTGAGTGGCCACCATTAATTCAGGAATAGCTGGCATATTGGCAGAATCACCTAGCATATGCCTCTTATGGGTTAACATTGTCAAAGAGAGCCACCTTGTTGCGAAGAATAGTCACATATGCATCACTAATGGGCCGCGAATATTCAGTGCTATCCTTGCCACAATATATCATTGATGGGCCACCATTATGTGTAGGATAGCCAGCATGTCAATACAAATTCCCACAATATGTCACTGATGGCCAATAATTATCACAATTACAACCAGCATGTTGCCAAAATTGCCCACATATGTCACTAATGAAACACTGTTACCAGGGATAGCCAGCATGCTACAATATGCCAGGGATGGGCCACTATTATGTTAGCGAAAGCCAGCAAGCCAGCATGTCAATAGCAATGCCCACAATATATCACTGATACCAATATATGTCCGTTATAGTACTATCCCATGGTTTGTAAGGGTTGCCAAAATGCCCTCAAGGATGCCACTGATGGGCCATGACTATGTCAGGTAAAGGGAGCATATTGCCAAAAATACCCATGATCTGTCCTGAATTGGCCATTATTATGTCAACTACAGCCTACATGTTGGCAAGAATTCCCACAATGATGACATTAAGCCTTTTGCAAAGGTGAATTTCACGTCTCCTATCCACTTCTTATTACCACCCTTACTTATATACCACCCAGTTCCAGCGCCGAGGGGAAGGTCTCCTGGCGCGCATCCATTAGAATGCTGGACACTAACTCTTGGTGTCATTCATCTTGATGGATACTGTTGAGGCGAGGCTACTAGAGCGTATAGGTTCCTCAACATCTATGGGTACTGGCCTACAGGTTTACAACTTGGGAGGTAGGTCGTCCACCTCACCACTCTGTGTAGATAGTAATTTGACATGGTCCTGAAGAATTGCCTCTGATCCTTCAGACACCACAGGCAAGAAACATGTTGACCTCTTGAGAGTAGAGCACAGTTACTGAGACCCTTTGTTCTTATATAGCCACCACTCCACAGTTTTAATTAGGCAGTCAGCCAACTAGAATAAAGGTATTTTTAGGACTAACTGACCTGTTTTATTCACTTCCTTTCACCACTACACAACATCTACACTTTCTAGGCCCTTCACCCCCACTGCACCAAACGGCAGGAACAAAAGATCTCCTCTAAAGAGCCCCTCATTGGGTGCCCGTCGGGTATTGCAGTGCCGACCCGACGAGGAGCAGACCCAATGATGAAGCATGACACCTACCTGACTGGGTGTGAGGGCCCTAGTTCCAAAGTGAGGAATCCCCCTCCCGCCCTTTTCTGTGGGACATATCTGTCCCCACGAGAAATTAGTGTGCCTCTCTCCCTCCTTGTCCCCTTACCCCTATAGGAGCTGCATACCCTCTTCTCTGATTATTGTCCCTTTCCACTTCAACCAGATGCACATATACAGAAGACCAGGTATTTATTGCGGCAGAGAGGCAGAACCAGATGCTGTGGCGTCCAGCCACTCCACCACTATCAATCTGTCAGAAATCTTGGTTTCCATTTTGATTCAGCTCTCCGTCTTGCCCCTCCAATCTCTTTGCTGGCATCTTCCAGGACAAAACACCTGTGGTGTCTCAGGAAGATAATGCCAAGAGAAAACAAACATCCAGCAACACCTGCCATAGTCACTTCTTAGCTCAACCTTGGAAATAGTATGTATTTGTGTCTGCTCCAATATACATACATTTTACCCCAAACAGCTGTCCTTGTTCTGTCCAACCATCACCAGTCACCTTAGGTACTAATTCTACTCTTTAGAAACAACAATTTCTCTAGTGTCAAGGCAGACCAAAATAATGTTTTAAAATGCTTTTCTCCTTAGAGCACACAATACTGTGCATCACACAAAGATGTCTTCAGTAGTTCCAGGGCTCCCATTGGCGACAGACTGGTCGACCTGTCAATTCAGAGGCGTTCATTCTCGTGGGGCCAGTAAACCTGATTGAGACATAATGGAAGTCTGCCCCCTGAATCAGGATTACAAGTAGATGAAAAATACTACACATTTTCACGTTACCAGGTTGAACTGAGCAGTTTGTTCCTTGCTTGACATCGGTATCACTTATCACAGTTTAGTTCTCGTTTTAAGACTGCACCCAGCAGTATCTGTTTTTTCTGAGTGCAGTATTAACACATCAAATAACCAGGCACTCGGATGAGGCCCAAAATGTTTAGAGGCTAATGCTGCAAATGAATAGTAATTGTTACCCGAGATATAAATATGCTTCAGAAAGAAGATCGCAAATTCGAAGGTGTTCACAGAAGCATGGACACAACTTTTCCATTTTTACTGTTCTCCAGACTAGCACTTCTGTTGTGAAAAATTTACCGCCGACAGAATATTTACCGTGCAAATTATTTTCTAAAAAGTATGGTGTGGAAAAAAGCACCAAATCTGGAAGGTAAATAATTAATATGGAATTCCTTTTTACTGGTTTACTGACTAATCAATGTTTGAAAGTAATCAAATTAAGCGCACTACCAGAAGCAGCTCGGACACAAATTGCTGCTACATGAAGTTAAAATTAAAAAAAGCACAGAAAATATCTAAAAGATGTCAAAGCACAAAACATCAAGAAAGTGAAGATCGAACTTGCTTACATTAAATTGTGTGCCCTGGGATGCTTTGGTACATTTGTCAGGAGCGATCTTTGCCCTGTTTCTGCTTTGCCCCGTATGTGTTTTGTTCTCAAAACCTATTTGAAGGAAGTGGGACACCGCAATTCGGTGGCTGTCTGCTAATGTATATATAGAAAAAAAAGGGCCAAGGGGGAGATTTCGAAACCAGCGGGTATCAGCTCCCCCCAGCATGATTTAGTAACATAATGAAACACCCGGTTCTAAAATGATGCATAAATGCGAAAAACAAACTCAGGAGTCTTTGAAATTGTATTTTTAAGGACGAGAACCCTCACCCACCCAAGGTGGCATGCTTCTTCATAGGGTTCCTCCTCACACCACCTTTTTGTAGGATATGTGACACAACAGTGTAGGGGGGTGATTCAGTGAGAATGAAAATAAAAGAACAGTTAATTAAAAAAACCTAAATACCCCACAGTCATTCTGCTTAATTCTTGTCTGTTGGGTGTTAGGATTAAAACCATGCAGAAGTGATTCCAGTGCAGTGGGAGGAAAAATTATTTTGCTGATATGGTCAACATGTTTCTGCCCATCAATTGCCCTAACCTTAGGTGTGGGAGCATTCATCAGGACCTAGCAATACAACACTTCGGCTGTATAGTGCTAAATAAAAGTGAAAGTAAAGGGAAAAAAATAGTATCTCATTAGGTGGTCACAAATGCTTTCTAGGAAAGCCACTTCCACTGGACCTGCAAAAGTCAGGTCTGGACATTAGCCCTGGAAGGGTACTCAAGGTCCTCACTGTAGCACGCCTCTCACTTGTCGGGGTTCGAGGACCTGTCTGCTAATTTAGACAACCTATTTAGTTGGATTGTGAGTTACTCAGAATTATAATTTGGGCAAAAGAAAGAGTTTCTGCTTGAATCAGGAATTTTGAGTAATGCATTAATTTTGCAAGCTGTAGTACAACATGCATTATTACTTTGGGTATTTTCAGTGACACATTTATGAGGTCAAACTTGGGTTCGCGCTCGTGTTCAACCAGAATTTGGCAATTACTATCTGAAACAGTAATGCTGATTTCTGTAGAAATTCTCCATTCCACAGGACAATTTGTGATCCTAAAGTAATTCCGCAATGTAAAATTACTAATAAATGCAGCATTTGAATTTTTGGACATGAAATGGTGGAATCAGGATTGTTGATGCACTTATAACGAGGACCTCACTGTACACACTACTTTAATAAATTGTTGCAATAAATTGGCTCATCTACTTTTTTTCGTTGAGGCATTGACTAACAAGAAATTATTTGAAGGAAGTAGCAGCTCATGAGTGTGTTTCTGTTTTCAAATGTATTGTAAATAACTTTCCAGGATACCCAGAAGTAGCCAGAATTTCTCAAGACCTTGGAGATTTTGATTATCTAAAAGTATTTTTGTTGGAATTTAGTTAAGTGCATTCCCCATTGGCAATACTGGGATAGTAAAGGTAACACAAAGCGCTGACAAATTTGAATCAATGGACATTCCATAAATATAGAAAGTTAACAAGTGATATAAATACCAATGACATTGCCACTTTAGGTTTGGAGACCAGGCATGGGAAACTGGAAACGTACTGACACTTGGATGAATAAGAAGACACAGATGTGTGGGAGATAGCCGCAGCAACCCATGATCTGACATTGGTCTGCCCTGCACAAATACATGATACTCCACAGCCTTATGAATACAGCCCACGACTGCAAGGCTGTATCAGTGACAGAAGTGAGCATTGTAGATACTAGCTTACATAAGTTATCACCACTTCCTTCTGACTGTTCGTCAGACTGTTCTGATGTACTAAACAGCAGTATGATCTTTTCTTTGGAAGACCTTTGCTCACAAGACGCACTTTCTCTGAGAGAGTAAGCTCCCACTTTGTCACCACACTCCAGAATTTGCGTCATAATACATTGCACTTCAAGGGTGTTATGTATGTTTGTAAAGTACACTATCAGCCGCAAGGGTGTCCTGGAGTTTGAGTAGCTGTGTGTGCCTAGCCCTACCTATGGTAGGTTAGTTAATTGAAAAGCCAGGTCTTCATTTTTTGTGGAATTCAAGAAGAGAGGAGGAGGCCCTGTCAGGCCACATACTCATTTGAAAATCTTTCACTTGTTTGGCTGTTTTTCCTCTACAAGCATCTTTGCTCAGTGCGCACCAAGGAACACCCAGCGTCAGGGAGTTCAGAAAAAAGCTGTCACCACTCTGTAATAGTTTATAACCACCAAATGATAATTTAGTAGTGCACTTCATGATATGTTGGGTTATAAGTACATGGACTCCCATTTTTACGGTGCTGTATTAAACATGGCAGAAATTACCAATCATTCACACAATAAAGGAAAAGTGTGATAAAATGGATGTGTGATCAAATGATTATGTACTTAGGTTTCCTCAAGATTTTACTCCTCAAAATGACTGTATGGTGGAAAAGAAAAACTGTGCTGTGCATAATTGAAAGAAAAAGGGAAACTTTGCAATTGTCACCAAGAGCAGATTCAGAGTTTGGAAGAACAGTTCCACACATCTACATTGTTACATATTCTACTTTGCTTCCAAATGGTAATGCTACATACCCTTTCCCTCCGCTGATGGTGAAGTGTATTGCTCATTGGCTGCAAGACCTTGCAGTGGGGTTCATTCCATTGATATTGACTTTCTTGAGTAGATTGTGCAAAGGTTCAGTCTCAGTGGCTAGGTTTGGAATTACCTCTACGTCCCTCGTCCTCGACCCAGTCATAACACATGAGGTATTCCACCCGACAGGAAACAAAACAGGAAACGCTTTTTAGACTCCACCCACCCTCCTGTCAGGTGCTATAACACACCTCACCACCAGAAGCAAATCCTGTTTTGTTTCCTGTCGGTCGGAATACTGATGGGTTACGCTGGGGTGAGTGCTGGGCACTTACCTGCATCAGGAGTCCTATGGTGTCTTCCTTGGCGGGGCCTTGGGGGGGCTCATGGACCGACGTGGGACCTTTGCAAAGCCGGGCTGCTGGGCTTCCTGTGCTTTCCTCCACAAGGGGAACCTGGGTTGCGGGGCTTCTCGGGTCCCCGTGGATTTCCTTTCTTCGCCTTCACTTTCGAGGATCCTGGGCTGGTCGCTGCTGGGAGGGGCAGGCGGCTGCCCGCGCGTCCCTCACTTGCCGGTGGTTGTGGGCGGGACGCGCTATCTTCCGCTTCGTTCCTGTCGGCCCCTGATTGGCGGGCGCCGGGTAGGCGGTGGTTCCTACATGCCGGAGGACGGGAGTCATCGGCCGGGTGAGGAACCCGAGTGGGGAAGCGGGACGCTTCCGGTTGTCTCTTCGTTTACTCCGTCTGGCATGGTCAGGAGCCCGGGTGGGCTTCGGGTTCCCTGACGCTCACCTGAGTGCTGGGATGGCGCGTCCTGATGACGTCATCGGCTCGTTTCGGCGGGTGTGTCGTTTCTGCATTTACTCTTTGGCCACTGATTGGATGCTGCTTTCTGCCCCTCCGTTTTGATTTCGAAGTGGCTGCAGCTGCGGGGGTGAGTGTTTTCGTACCTATATAGTGTCCTGGGGTTCAGTTCGTGCTGTGACGCTTTGGTGTTGCTGTGTTTTGCATGTGGCTGTTTTCCTGCGTTTGCTGTCATTGCTTGTGATGGGGAAGCACCATAGGAAGAGGAAACATGTCTCTCCTGTTCGGTCCTCTTCCTCCTCCTCTTCCTCCTCCGACGGTAGGGATTCTGCGCCTGCTGGTCGGTGTGCTGGTCAGTGGGGCTCTGGACGCCTGAAGCGCCTGCTGTTGGAGACTCTGTCCAGTCTCAAGGCTTCCAAGAAGGGTGCAGGGGGTCGCTCTGAGGAGGCTGCCCCCCTGTATTCGGATATTTCTTCCGCCGCTTCCTCTGATGAGTCTACTTTGGGTGCGATGGATCTGCAGGGCAAGTACATTTCGAGGGAGTTGATGCCTGATCTGCTTTGCCATGTGCGGGAGAATATGGGGTTCCCTGTGGAGCCTGTGCCCAGTACGTCCCAGGATACTGTGTTGCCGCAGTTTCGGAAGCCTGCGTCATCTTCTATGCCCGTACACCCGTTTGTCATGGATGTCCTCCTTAAAGAATGGAAGGACCCGGACCATATTTCTGTGCCCAGATTCATGTCTAAACTGTATCCTTTGCAGGATCTGGAGGTTGCCCTGCCTGATTCGGTACAGGTGGATTCTGTGGTTGCTTCCCTGGTTGGTCGTCCCTCCATGGCTGATGATAATATCCTGCAGGATGGAGTTGATAAGAAGATTGACTCTGCCCTTAAGAAGTCCTATGCTGGCTCTCACCTGGCTCTGCGGTCGGGAGTCTATGGGGCTTATGTGGCGCAGTCTTTGCTGGCTGACTTCAAGACTTTGTTCTCTACTATGCAGGAGGGGATCAGTTGTCCTGATTTGCTGGAGTCGATGGAGCGTCAATCTGAGTTCCTTTCAGACATCGCCTTTGACTCTGTCAGGGCTTCTGCGTTGTCTTGTGGTTCCTCGGTGGCTGCCCGTCGGAACGTGCTGCTGAGAGGATGGAAGACGGATGCTGCGCTGCGTTCTTTGGCGTTGAGGTTGCCGTTCTCTGGTACTCATCTTTTTGGGGACGCACTGGAGGCAAAGCTGCATAAAGTCTTCAAGGAGAGGAAGCATTTGTTGTCGTTCCGTCAGACTTCTTCTCAGAAGGGGTCATCCTTCTCGAATGCCAGGTCCTTTCGCCAGCCTTCCAGGTTCCAGCAGTCCTCGTTTAGAGGCCAGCGGGGGGCTCGCAGGTCCTTTCCTCGGAGGTTCCAGAAGAAGCCCCAGCCGGATGGAGGGTCAGGGGCTGCTCGCTCCTGACTATTCCGTTCCAGTGCCCGTTCTCGCTGGGGGTCAACCAGCGGTTGGTGGTAGACTGCGGCTGTTCCTCCAGGCTTGGCTGGTGACGACATCGGACCAGTGGGTGCTGGATGTTCTTTCACGGGGCTACCGGATGGAGTTCCTGTCCCCTCCAACTCCCTCGGGGATGGTGGTGACCCCTTTACCTGCGGACCCTGCTCGCCGTCGGGCGTTGCTGGAGGGGGTTGGGTCACTGTTCGAAAAGAGGGCGATTGTCCCGATTCCCTGCCTGGAACGGGGACTGGGGAATTATTCATTTGTCTTTGTGGTTCCGAAGATCACGGGAGGGTTCCGTGTTGTCATCAATCTTCGGGCCTTGATCTTGTTTGTTCAGAAGATACCTTTCAAAATGGAGATGCTGCAGAAGGTGATTCCCCTGATCCAGGAGGGTTGGGTGTTCACGTCGCTGGATCTCCAGGATGCCTACCTGCATGTCCCGATGGCGTTGGAGGATCAGAAGTTCCTACGCTTCTGCCTGGATGGTCGTCATTGGCAGTTCTGCGTCCTTCCTTTCGGTCTCCGGTCCGCCCCCAGGGTGTTCACCAAGGTGGCGGCTCCCTTGGTGGCCCATCTCCATCTCCTGGGGGTGTCCGTGTTTCCTTACTTGGACGATTGGCTGCTCCAGGCGCCGTCTTCGGAGGTCATGTCTGTCCACCTTTCCTTGACCATGCGTACGCTCGAGGACCATGGCTTCCTGGTCAATCTGCCGAAAAGTCACCTGGACCCGTCTACTCGGCGGACCTTCACTGGGGCTGTGTTCGACTCTGTGCTGGGCAAGGTTTTTCTCCCGGAGTCCCGGCTTCTGCGTCTACAGTCTTTGCTGGGGACGTTGCTTTCCAGGAGGTCTGCTCCTCTCCTGCAGTGGTTGGTGGTCCAGGGACACATGTCTGCCACTGTGTTCACGGTACCCTGGGCCAGGGTCCATCTTCGGCCTCTGCTGTGGCATGTTCAGCGTTGGGTGCCCTTTCCTGTCCTGGACTTCTCGATTCCTGTTCCGGTGACCCCAGGGTTGGTGTCTGCTCTCCAATGGTGGCTGGATCCTTCCAATCTGTCGAGGGGCATGTGGTTCCATCCTCCGCCCCCTTTGGTGTTGACGACGGATGCCAGCGCCTCCGGTTGGGGGGCGACTCTGGGTCCTTGGGCGATCCAGGCTCGTTGGCTTCCTTCGGAGTCACACCGATCTTCGAATTGGAGGGAGCTGTTGGCGGTGGAGAGGGCCCTTCGCCTTTTCAAGGATCGTCTTCTGGGATGCAACGTGTTGGTGAGGTCGGACAACACTGTGACTGTGGCCTACATCAACCACCAGGGCAGTACCCGCTGCCTTTCCCTGAACTTGGTGGCCTCTGCCATTGCGAGTTGGGCCGAGTGTCATCTGGTGGCCCTGTCTGCTCAACACATCAGGGGTGTGGACAACGTGGTTGCGGACTCCTTGAGTCGGAGGTTCCCGTCCTCTGTCACCCTGTGCCTGTCCCCTCGGATTTTCAGGTCGCTGTGCCTGAGGTTCGGGACTCCGGTGCTGGATCTCTTTGCCTCGCTGAAGGACGCCCTGCTTCCCCTGTTCTGCTCCAGGACTCCGGAGGAGGGGGCTTGGGGAGTGGATGCCTTGACTGTCCTCTGGCCTCCTTGGTTACTCTATGCATTCCCCCCCTTTCCTCTGATCCCTGCTTTCTTGCTGAAGGTTCAGCGGGTGGGGGCTCAGGTAGTGGCTGTTCTGCCTTATTGGCCTCGCCGCTCTTGGTTCCCGCTTCTACTGCGGCTGGCGGTGGGCCCTCCCTGGATCCTGCCCCGCTTCCCGTCTCCTCTGAGTTGCCAGTCGTCCTCGCTGTTGGTGCCTCTCACCTTGGCGGTCTGGAGGTTGAACGGCTGTCTCTTGGGGTCCGGGGTTTGCCCGATCACCTCATCACTGTGATGCAGGCTTCCCGTAGGAAGTCCACACTTTCCTCATATTCTAAGCACTGGGTTTCCTTCTCTTCTTGGTGTGCTTCCGTGGGCCTGTCCCCTGCCTCTTGTGCCGTTTCCTCTATTCTCTGTTTTTTCTGGATGGGTTTCACAAACACTTTGCTTTGTCCACTTTGAAAGGTCAGTGGGCTGCTATCCGGGCATTTCGGGATCCTGCTTCTCTTTTGCCTTCGGATGGCTTGTTGGCTTCCCGTTTGTTTCGGAGCTTTTCTCTTTCTGCACCTACGGTGCGTTCCCCAGTTCCTCCCTGGGATCTTTCTTTGGTTTTGGGTGCCTTACAGTCGCCCCCATTTGAGCCTCTGGAGTCTGTGGACTTGGAGTTCCTGTCCTTCAAGGTGGCCTTTTTGGTCGCTGTTACATCTGCTCGGAGGTTGGGCGAGCTTACGGCGTTGCGCTGTTCTCCCCCCTTCTTGAGGTTTCTGGACGATGCTGTGGTCCTTGCTTTGGACCCCGGGTTTGTTCCTAAGATTCGTTCCAGGTTTCATTCCTCACAGGAATTGATTCTTCCTTCTCTCTGTCCTTCTCCCTCCTCGCCCTCTGACGTCTTGCTCCATTCTTTGGATGTCAGACGGGCTTTGTCTATTTATGTTGCTCGTTCTGCTGACTTTCGGTCCTCTGACTCCCTCTTTGTTACCTTTGGTCTGGCTGGTAGGGGTAAAGCTGCCTCTCGGCTTACTTTGGGTCGTTGGATCACAGAGGTGATTTCCTTGGCTTACCAGGGCTCTGGTTTGCCTTTCCCTTCTGGTGTTCAGGCTAGATCTACCAGGGGTGTGTCTGCTTCATGGGCAGCTTTCCATGGGGTTCCCCTGGATGAAATTTGTAGGGCAGGGACCTGGGCGTCCGAGTCCACTTTTGTGCGTCATTTTCACCTGAATTGTGCTCTTTCGGGCCGCCTGAATTTTGGCTCTGGGGTGCTGCGTGCGGTGGGGGTTCCCCCACTTGTTTGATTTGGTTTCTTAATGAACTATGTCTTGCTTCACGCCTTTGTGTCTGTTCTGGTTTCTGGTTGTGGTGTGCCAAAGGCCTTTGGGGTTGCTTTGGTATGCCTCATGTGTTATGACTGGGTCGAGGACGAGTAGGACTAAGAGTAATGGGGACAGTAGCGGTCGGCAGTAGGTGTTTCTATAGGGCGGTGACGTAGGCAGGAGGAGGGGCAGGGTGGGGGGAAATAATGTATGGATTACGGAGTTTTACAGGTAAGTAAACATTTAAATACATAAAACGAATTTCGTTGCGCGCACTGCATCACCAAATGTGATGCAGTGCGCACAACGAAATTCGTTTTATGTATTTAAATGTTTACTTACCTGTAAAACTCCGTAATCCATACATTATTTCCCCCCACCCTGCCCCTCCTCCTGCCCACGTCACCGCCCTATAGAAACACCTACTGCCGACCGCTACTGAATGGGGATCACCTTAAGTGATCCAGGCATTAACCTAAAGCAGTATGTGGCCATGCCAGGAAGGGTGTGTAAGAAATGGTGCTATTAGTTGAGGGGTGGTGAGTACCAACCTTAAGTAATAATTAGTAATAATTAGGGCCTGTGTCAGGAGGAACCAGTAAAGTCACTAGGTAAATTTTACATCGACCCTCTGCTAGCTATGGCACACAGCAGACAGGCTGAACTTAGAGGCGTAAAGTGTTGATTCATTGATTGCAATTTTATAGTGTAGTTAATTAAAACCATAACAATATAAAACTTTTTTAAAAATGCCCTCTAAAGCAGAGGTCTTCAATCTGTGGGGCGCGACCCCCAGGGGGGTCGTGGAGTCCTGGGAAGGGGGTCGCAGATTCTGCCAGAGTGCAGTTCCTGGCGTCGGGCTGATCGAGGGTGCTCAAGGCGGAGGCCCCCTAATTCACACCGAGGTGTGAAAACCATCAAAGCCTCGTTAACAAGTAAAGGTCTTTTAAAGACCTGTGATAGTACTCTGGTGTGCCTTTGTGTGTGTCCAAGCTGGTTCAGCCAGGCTGACATACATGAGCTGGGGGGGGGGGGGGGGGGCGGGGGGAGGGGGAGGAGGCTGTAGCCCTTTGAGTTCAATGGACTTAGCTGTGGGTTTATTTTTACTTTTAACGTTTTATATAGCGCTAGTTTAACCCGTAGGTATCAGAGCACTTTACAAATACACAGTAAACAGCAGAAGGACATTACAATCATATCATTGGTTCAAGTCCCACGAGCCCTCATACCTGGCGCCTGTGCAGGAGAAATGTGGCTGAGAGTCTGTTCTTCATGGTGAGATGTTTTCACAGCCGGCTGCCACTGCCCCCCCCCCGGCCCCCCCCCCCAGCAGGGAGTCACAGAGATGCCCTACCATGAGAGAGGAAGACGAAGCAGAGAGATACTGACCCCCCATGAGAGAGGCACAGACAAGGTGGGTGAATGAATGATCGGTGGATGGATGAAAGGGTGGACGGATGAAGGATGGATGGATGGATGGATGGATGGATGAAAGGGTGGATGGCTGTATGGATGGGCGGATGGTAAGATGAAAGGGTGGCAGGATGGATGGATGAAGGATGGATGGATGTGTGAAAAGGTGGATGGAGGATGGATGAATGAAAGGGTGGATGGAAGGATGAAAGGGTAGATGGATGAGGGATGGATGTATGGATGGATAAAAGGTTGCATGGATGAATGATGGATGGATTTGTGAAAAGGTGGGTGGATGAGTGATGGGTGAAGGGAAGAAGGATGGATGGAAGGATGAAAGTGTGGATTGATGGATGAAGGATGGATGTATAGATGGATAAAAGGTTGCATGGATGAATGATGGATGCATGGATGCATGTGTGAAAAGGTGGGGGATGAATGATGGATGGGTGGGTGGGTGGATGGATGGATGAAAGTGTGGGTGGATGAAGGATGGATGTATAGATGAAAGGGTGGATGGATATATGGATGGAATAATGAAAGGGTGGATGGATTATTGAAAGGTTGGATGGATGTATGGATGGAAGAATGAAAGGGTGGATGGATGAAGGATGGATATATGGATGGATGGATAAAAGGTTGCATGGATGAATGATGGATGGATGTGTGAAAAGGTGGGTGGAAGAATGATGGGTGGATGGACAGGTGGATAGGTAAAGGATGGGTGGAAGGATGAAAGGGTGGATGGATGATGGATGTATGGATGGATAAAAGGTTGCATGGATGAATGATGGATGGATGGATGGATGGATGGATGGATGTGTGAAAAGGTGGGGGATGAATGATGGGTGGGTGGATGGTTGGATGAAAGAGTAGGTGGATGAAGGATGGATGTATAGATGAAAGGGTGGATGGATATATGGATGGAATAATGAAAGGGTAGATGGATTAATGAAAGGTTGGATGGATGAAGGATGGATGTATGGATGGAAGGATGAAAGGGTGGATGGATGAAGGATGGATATATGGATGGGTGGATAAAAGGTTGCATGGATGAATGATGGATGGATGTGTGAAAAGGTGGGTGGAAGAATGATGGGTGGATGGATGGACGGGTGGATAGGTAAAGGATGGAAGGATGGATGGAAGGATGAAAGGGTGGATGGATGATGGATGTATGGATGGATAAAAGGTTGCATGGATGAATGATGGATGGATGGATATGTGAAAAGGTGGGGGATGAATGATGGATGGGTGGGTGGATGGATGGATGAAAGGGTAGGTGGATGAAGGATGGATGAATGGATGAAGGGGTGGATGGATGTATGGATGGAAGGATGAAAGGGTGGATGGATGAAGGATGGATGTATGGGTGGATGGATAAAAGGTTTCATGGATGAATGATGGATGGATGTGTGAAAAGGTGGGTGGAAGAATGATGGGTCGATGGATGGACGGGTGGATAGGTAAAGGATGGATGTATGGATGGAAGGATGAAAGGGTGGATGGATGTATGGCTGGATAAAAGGTTGCATGGATGAATGATGGATGGATGGATGTGTGAAAAGGTGGGGGATGAATGATGGATGGGTGGGTGGATGGATGGATGAAAGGGTAGGTGGGTGGATGGATGGATGAAAGGGTAGGTGGATGAAGGATGGATGTATGGATGAAAGGGTGGATGGATGTATGGATGGAATAATGAAAGAGAGGATGGATGTATGGATGGAAGGATGAAAGGGTGGATGGATGAAGGATGGATGTATGGGTGGATGGATAAAAGGTTGCATGGATGAATGATGGATGGATGTGTGAAAAGGTGGGTGTGTGGATGGACGGGTGGATAGGTAAAGGATGGATGGATGTATAGATGGAAGGATGAAAGGGTGGATGGATGAAGGATGGATGGATGTGTGGGAGTGTGGGTGGATGAATGATGGATGGATGGATGTGATGAGGTCTAACAGGCGCATTTATGGTTGCCGATGATGAGGAGTACCAGTTTCTAGAATCTTTTGTCGGAAGGGGGTCCTTACGCCTAAAAAGGTTTTACAAGGGGGTCTCGGCATCAAAAAGTTTGAAGATCTCTGCTCTAAAGTAACTGACACATAGTACCTAAGCATAAAACTCACAGACTGCGATTGGTTTTGTATAGCTTTGTATAGCTTTTAGACAATTTTACAATTTAACTGTTTAAAATCTATTAAAAGTAAACGAAAGTAAAAAAATATGAAAAACCGTAAATCATAATAGAGTTATCTAGCACAAACATACTTATACTATCCCCCCCCCCCCCCAAAAAAAAATTTGTTTAAAATCCACTATAATTAGGTTGGATGCATAGCAATTATTAAAAACTCGATTACAAAAAAAGTCAGACTATAAAGTGCCTAAGTCCATAGTACAGAAACTAAATGTTACCAATCAGCAGTCATCTCTAGGCTTTGTTGTTGTTTTTTTAAGGAGATCCTGCACTACTAAAAAAAAAGTTGGCAAATTCTTGCCAGTTCAAGGGGAGCCATGGTGCTCAAAATCTAATTCATTGCATTGTTACATGTTCTTATGCCATGGATTTAAAAAAGTGGCGTTAATAGTGTAGCCTCATAGTCTACATGATGTTAGAGAGCAGTGGCCAGTTCGGATTGAAGTCTTTAATTTGTAATGCCAACATCCTTAAGACCAGAATTTGGGTTAGACTGGCTTCTCCAATTGTGCAGTTAAGGTAAGACTGTGCCTGGAGGACAACATGGCAGTCAGCCTTTAGCGGCGGTGTGGACTTGATGTTTTCCATGTCTGCATTCTTCGAGAGAAATTGTATCTGTTTTTTCAATATGCTTTTTACTGCAATGTACATAACTGATAAATTATTTAGAACAGTCAGATCTATTTGAAGAGTGGCTGCATCCACCGTTAAATAGGTGGACCAGGAGCTGTTTTTAATTTTGAGTATATTTTGAAAAATGAATTTCAAGGTGCAGGGCTTGGCCATGATGCATCTATAATGGTATTTTAGAAAGGACCCCATGCTAGACCATTCAATTCCCTCCAGGCCAAATTCAAGTCTCATCAGAGATCCCCTGGTATAAGAAGGCAACTTAAATACTCTTTTGTAGACTTTTAGATGTAGTTTTTCCATAGTTTTAATGAGTTGGCCTGGAAAGGCCTCGCTGCCATAGGTGATTGCGGATGGTAATACAGCCCTGAGCACTTTTCCAATTGGGGCTGAGGTTGGGCTTCCTAGGGCTGTGTGCAATTAGCAGGATTTGGTGGTGATTTATGCAGCCTTATCCTTTAAGTGGCGCAGGTGTGTTTTAGGTGCACAATTTGCTGAAAACCATGTGTCCATATCATTATAGAATTTTGCTCCTGGGATTTTTAAAGGGCCCAGAGACCAATTACTATTTGTTTACTTTTGTGTCCTTCCGAATAATATCACCTTTGTTTTGGAAGCATTTTCTAACATCTTATTTGCCGTGTTGTATATGTGAAGAGCGTTTAGGGCTCTATGGTTTCCTATTTTTGAGTTGTCGAGCAGAATAATATCGTCAGCATACAGCAATATCGTGATCTTAGTTTTGTCTTTTTCTGGGGGAATTAGATTGGCGTTGTTAAGTGCCTGACACATGTCCTCTGTATATAACAGCATTGGGCCGAGAACGCACCCTTGCTTTAGCCCTTGGTTGATGTTGATCGTCCTAGTGAACGCAGTGTCTGACAGCTTAACCCTCACCCAAGTTGATGAATATAGTGATATAATGGCATTAAGCAGGTCACCTGGTATGCCCCACACCTGGAGTATGCTCCATAAAATACCCCTGTCCACCAGGTTGAATGCTGATGAATAGTCCACAAACCATGCGTAAAGAGCTGAAGATTTCTGGCCGTTCGCCTGGTGGGTAAGGTGGGATAGAGTAATTATGTTATCCAGTGTGGAAGAGTTGGGTCTGAAGCCTGTTTGACAAAATGAGATTATTGTGTTAGTTGTTTCCCATGTCTCAAGATCTTTTAGAATTGCAGAGGCGTAGATCTTGGCCTCAATGTCCAATAAGGCAATCATGCGATAGCTGATGGGATTCTGCCTGCCGCCTTTTCAAAAATTGGATGCAATATTAATCCTCTCCAGCTGTCAGTACTTGATGGAACTTAAAGCAGGTGGTTAACAATGAAGAAAGTCTAAGAGGCCATAGTGCTGAATCTGCTTTGCACAGTTGGGCTGGGAGTCCATTTGGGCCAGGAACACCTGAAGCACATGTTTTACGTGGCACTCTTTAATTGCTATTGGTCGTGTACTTAGAAAAACAGCCATTTGAGTCGTCAACTGGTTCTAAAAATTCGAGCGGAAAAAACCCTTTGTTGTCTGACTACATAAAGCTTTTTTACACGCAAGGTCCACATAGCTTCATTGATGTCATTATCATAATAACATCCTGGCATGTTTTGTTTTTAATATACCTCCATAAATCGGCCTGGTTCTGCTTCCTCATAATCAAGTAAACATATTGCCAATCCTTGTCCTTCTGCTGATTTTTATCCTGTTGTACCAAATGCTTATAATGTTTTCCTGCGCCTTGAAGTTCCAGTTGCAAGGCAGCTTTGACTTGTTTGTCCTGAGTTTTCTTGCATGCCTTCATCAGCTTGCGGATAAGCCATGAGCTAGCCATTATAGATAGACTTTAGTTAAAAAGTTTTTACTGAAATCGACCATGACCTGGTCGGAAATCCAGTGATTCATGGATGCCTCTGATTATGGATGCCCAGTGAGTTAATAGATATTCACCATTTTGGGCCTGCAGGGACTGTCCGGCAGTGAATTTCCATGATATTAATTTCAGCAGATTAATCGGGCCCCGTTTTATTCTCGGGATTAAATGTGCTGATTCGTCATTGTGGGAGGTACCCAGTGAAGGTTAAAAATTATACGAAGGGGAAGGTGATCACTCTCGTTTTAGGGATGTACTGTGAAGCTGTCAAGACGGTTCATAATTTTTTCAGAGGAAAAAACATAGGCAATAGTCCTTATCCCCCTGAAAGTTTTCAAAAACTGTGTTGGTGGCTCAAGGTTATTATCTATGGGCTTTGTGGACTTTAGTCTGTGTTTGCTTAAAATGTTATTTAGTTGTGTGCTTGAGGGATTTAGAGGTAGACAGTTGACTTTGGATGATCCTAGGTGTTGCAGGTTGAAGTCACCACAGATTATTATTTCATGGTTTACATAGGGAAGGCGCCCAAGATTGTTTAAAAAAATATGCAAATGGTGATGGGATGTAATGGAAATTATAATGTGAATAAGAATGCCAGATTATGATGGGAGAGGGGCTGGGGGCGAACAGTTGTTATTAGTTAAAAGTTTGCGCATTATTGATATCTGCATAATTATGTCAAAGCATACAATCATATATGAGACGAACAGCTATGGAAATGATATAAAGAAAGACATGACAATGTTTGTGGCCATGTTACATGCAGTGTTAAACGGATTGGTAACAATGTACAGATACCTAAGCATGTTTGAATATGTAAATGTGTGTATACTTGTAAAGCGCACTGCCGCCCCATCCCGGGGCATCCTGGCGCTGTATACCGCTGTGGAACCCTTCCTGGCTTTCCCTGTGAGATGCCCCCTCCTGGGCACCCCCAAGGTGAAGCAGGCATCCCAGCGCTGTTGGGGCCGCTGTGGAGATTAAGCAAGCTATTGCCCAGAGTTGCAGAGTGGGACCCATGATTAGAGTAGGCACCGAGGTGAGAATTATCGAGTCCGAGGACATTGAGCCCAAGACCCTGCCTCGTCGGGAATTGACCCTGGTCCCGGGCCTGACCTCTGCTTCAGCATCTGCCGCTTCTAACCAGTGAGCCACACTTCTCCTCAATATAACATACATAAGTGGAAAATCAATATGAGCCAAAGCTGTTTAAGTTGACATTAATCAGGAGGATCTTGATTCGGGAGGCAGATGTCCTAAGTCTCTCCAGTACGAGCGCTTGAAGCATCTCATGTGGAGTTGGAATTGATGTTATTGTTCGTTTCATGTTCAGATTAAGGTAAATTGACAAGCCTCCCGATGGCCCCCCAAATATGTTTTTTTCTTTGCTACTTGGTGGACCCCTTGAAAGCCAGCAATTGTTAATGGAGTTAATGACCACGTTTCTTGTAAACAAAGTACATCAGGTGCCATTAACAGTGATTTTGCAGTATTTAAGCTTAATAGTCTTGATAGCCCAGCTACATTCCATGACAGAATAGTTATATGTTGTTGAGACTTTGGTGGGCACTTGTCGCTGCTAGGAATAAGCTGTTACTTCTCTGGACAAGATATGTGGCACCCAATTCCAGTCGAGTTGGTGTTCTCCCCCAATTTGTCCTGTTGCGATTTGCTTGTTGGGGCCCCTTATTGATGAATAGGTGCAAGCTATATGTATGTTTTCCAGCAGTGAGTGATGGGGCTAGTACCCAGTTCCCCTTAGTATGCTGTAGGGGTGAGCTTTTGGGTTGGATAGATTGAGTGGATATTTTAATGGCGCTGGATATTTGGTCACTGAGATTTGAGGGATTCCTATGCCCCAATCCTCAAGGATAGACTTGCAATCTAATATGGCTTCTGCTAATGGGTTTGTTTTTAGCATTAAGACTGTGGCTTGCCTCCCTTTACTGCACTCCGGAGTGGATTTGACCTCAATGCTCAAAATGTCCTCAGACATTATTTTTGAACTGGGTGGGAATAGCCTGAAACAGCTTTAATAAATTAGAGCAGTTCAGTACATCGTGACTCCCTTCCGAAGGATAATGTGGGATGAGGGCCAGCTTAGTCTGTCGGTCCTCGCCTGAAAATATTTTTGTTTGACCTTTGTTATGGGTATAGACAAGAAGGAGATGATCTTTGGTGGTTGGCCTGATCCTGTCAAGCCTGGACGAAGTTCTCTGCGGATCAGCACTTTCTTTTACGGGTGAGTTGACTTCCTGCGGAACTAGTCTTGATGCCCAACCTAATGATTGCTGCGCCCTCTGTGTTTGGGTGATGGATGCTGAGGGTCGAGATAGAGGAATTTTGGTCAGTGAAGAGACTTAGGTTTTGCTTGGGTTGAGAGAGAGCTAATTTCACTGTGCCACGGGTTAGGGGTGCTGCTGATTGCCCTGATTCAGGTTCTTTTGTCATGTATCCCCTGTTTCTGGGCAAGGTTTCCTTCTGCTCTTGCGTGGTTGGTAATTGCATCCCCTGTAGATGTATTACTGGCATAGTGGGTTGTATTGCTGGACTCCGTGCCATGATGGAGTTTGTGTTTTGCTTAGATAGAGTGGGTGGTAAAGCCAGAGTAGCATGGAGAGAAAGAGCAGATGATTGGGCAGGTTTTAATATGTACTTCATTTTTCCACTACCTTTAAACAATGGGTATACGCTAGACAAGTTATTATCTGATTTTTTTTGCTTGAGTGGAAGCTGATTGTTGTTCTTTTTGATAAGGCAATGTACCATTAGTTTTCTTCAGGTATTATTTTGGGTAAACAGCATTTACAAAGCTGTTTTTACAACAAAGTACCATTACAACGCAGTTGTTACAACAACTGCGTTGTTAGTAAACAATAGCTTTACATCGCAAGTCAATAGAACGACTTGCTGTAGGGGGCACTAAGGTATTGGATATGAAATCCAACACCTTCCCTGCTGTTGCGCAAACTGGAGCAGAAATAGTAAATAATACTATTCCTAAGTCCAGCGCGCCCCCTACAGCAAGTCGTTGTAATGTAAGGGTATTACGTACTAACAACGCGGTCGTTGTAACAGTATGCGTTGTACTAGCATGCGATGTAACATGCTATATTCATTATTCTGCCATTGAGGTTGCGGAGCAAAGTTTTGTCCTTCACTTCTGAGACCAATACTTGCATTATGGACAATAGGGAGACTCCCTGATTGTATTTTCCTGCTAGGATTTGCAGGGAAGATTTTGTAAGAGGTTTCATTGGTGACGTCGTACCCAACTGTGAGGTTTCCTTGTTAGCTGCCTCCAATATGCAGGTCACTCTTTGCTCAGTTTGTCCAATTTTTATGTCTGTTGGTTTTTGGTCGGGCCTGCTAAGGGTACTTCTTAAGGCCGATTTTATATCCATTATCATTAGGTTCAGGGCATCTGGCAAGGTGCACAGTTTCTCCGCGATCGGATGGCAGGAGCATGATGAGCAAGGGATTTCTTTGTCTCCGCCGTTTTTTAACCTCTCTTTCAGGGAACTGACTGTTTCCTCCATTTATAAGATCGAAATGGCCAGAGCTTAGATTAAGTCAAGTTGCAATTCCAGTTTGTCACACTGCCATGTCAAGGCATTAACTGTGGTGGCTAAAGTGGCATTTGCGGAAGCCAATAGGGTGTCTTGTTCAGTGTTATTTTTAATCTTTTTGGTGGCAGTTGATATCAAGTTTTCCATTATACTCGTGCTCCTCTTCGATCTATGGTCTGCTAATAGTTGGAGCTCATGCTGCTCAATTGCTCCTTCAGTCACTATAATGTTTATGGATTTATTATCCTTGCTGCAAGGCAGAGCCCCGAACAGGCCCTGGCCTACATCTGGTCCCCTTTGTCCCCTTTTAAAGAATTCAGGATTTACTTGTTCAGTTAAACTAAGGCTGCAGCCTGCAGTGTCATGTTGTCCTGCTCCATCTTTTTTTTCCCGCGGCTGTGGAGCTGAGCTGCTATGGTTATGGTGTATGTTTGAAACGGGGTTGAGCCTTCAACAAGCTATCCGTGGAAGTTGGAAGGCAATTTGTAAAAGGGTAGCATTTTCGCCTCTGTGATCTTTTCCCATAATATTAGTCGATAAATCAATTTCCAACAGCATACTTTCTGGAGGGCTTCCAGACGATATGTCAATTACTGTTCTATTTACTAATTGCTGGTGCGCCTGGTTATGCCTACTATTTATTCTGGAGAATGGGGTTATGAGCAATATTATATCTACGATGGGGTCAGGGGTAGCTGCTGGGCCTCCATTGGATTCCCTTCTCCTAATATTGGGGGTCATTAGGATGGCTGACGGAAACGTGTTCCGTCCGTCGTTGGTCGCGGCAAAAATACTCCTGACTGCTCCGCGGATAATCTGCGGTAGAGATTAGGATATTACTGACAGCAAACACCGACCGCGGTGGACGGATCATATTAAACACCGACCGCGGCGGACAGATCACATGAAAGACCGCCACAAGCGGATGGTACCACAGAAAGACCCTCCGCCGCGGACACATTCACTGCGGAAACAGGCCCAACCGCCGCAAGACCTGCGGAGGGTCCGGCTGCACGATTAGGATAACCCTACCATCCCAACGGAACTCACCACCTCCCACGACCACCGCGGAATCATCGACAAACGGAGCATGACTGCGGGAGGACCAAACGAACATCACCCATGCCGTCAAACCGATTAAAAAAAGGCGGACGGAAGTTAATAGAAAACACACAAAACCGGACACACACACACCTGAAACACCCATCCCCAACAACTACATGCCTCAATGACAACCCCCCCCAGCACAAACAAGAGCACCCAAGTCACCACACCCACAGAACACCTGACTGTCAACAACCATTGGGACACAACAACCACACAGAGTATAAAATGAATCCCTCTCATTACCACAATCCTTTGCATCAGAGCACAGCTGGAAGAAAGAGGCAGAATAGCACAAACAGCAGACACATGCAAACACACATACAACCTGCACACCAACACACCCACCACACAAACCCCCACAACACCATACCTACATACCACACACCTGAACACCCCACCCCACCAACACCTTGCACATCACACACCATGGCACCCAAGATAAACCCCAAGTTCAGAGAGACTGAGTTGAAGGTCATGGTGGATGAAATCATCCGTGCCGAACCACATCTGTTCGGTAATCTAGTCCAGCAGACCACCTTGACAACCAAAATCAACATGTGGAAAAGGATAGTGACCAGAGTGAATGCTTCAGGGACCGTGCCACGCACCAAACACGAGATCCAGAGGCGGTGGCACGACCTCAAGGCAAGGGTGAAAGGCATCAGGGCCAAGAACTACCAGCGGGCACACCACACTGGCGGCGGCACTCCCCTGGAGCCTATACCATTTGCCGAATGGGAAGAGAAGGTGCTGGGCATACTAAACCCTGAGAGCCTGGAAGGAATAGAAGAGGGACTTGAGGCTGGTAAGTACAAACCAATGACCACTATCACACTGTCATGATCTGCCTTGCACAACTGCCAAGACACATCTCCCAGGCTCCAATCCATGCATGTGGACCACACAGTCACCCAAATGTGAAGGCCTGGGCACAAATGCACCCACCATGACCAAGCACAAATGTTGCCTCCTATGTTCCCAGGCGTGCATGTTGTCAAAGCAGCCAACACCACAACTCCCAACAGGCCCCCATGTCTACAGGGAGGGTGGGGGGTCAGCACTACAACTCCCAACAGGCCCCCATGTCTACAGGGAGGGTGGGGGTGGGGGTGGGTCCAGCACTACAACTCCCAACAGGCCCCCTTGTCTACAAGGAGGGTGGGGGGGAGGTGAGAGACCAGCACTACAACTCCCAACAGACCCAAATGTCTACAGGGATGGTGGGGGTGGGCGGTGGGGTGGGTCCTGCACTTCAACTCCCAACAGGCCCCCATGTCTACAGGGAGGGTGGGGGGGGCTGTGGGTGAGAGACCAGCACTACAACTCCCAACAGGCCCCCATATCTACAGGGAGGGTGGGGGTGGGTGGGGTATTCCAGCACTACAACTCCCAACAGGCCCCCATGTCCCATCCCAGAGCAAGATAGAGTCCGCCAACCATTTGCTGACCAATGCATCTCCTCCTTCAAACCTACAGGTAGGTAGCCATCTTCACAGGGTCACCATCCAATAGCAGGACCGGACCACAGGTATCCAAGTATTGTCTCCCCACCTCCACACCACCATAATGCCCAGTACTGTCTACCACACCAACATGATGACACCAACAACCATGTCCTGATTCCATAGTAATGTGTAATGTAACAACAACAAACCTGTCATGTCCACAGCATTGATTGTTAAATTCCTTTCCCTCAGGTGATCGCAACTTGACAGGCGAAACCAGCAACCGCCAGCACCAGTCGCCCCCCTCACAGCCAGGACTCTCCGGAGAAGAATCCATGGACACCTCGGATGCAGAGGACGATGCTGGCCCAAGCACACTCCCAGGGCCATCAGACTCCCAGGACATCCCTGCCTCCACCACCTTGGCCAGTGTCACAACACCAACACCTGCCATTGTGAGCTGTACAGCTACCACCACTCCTGCCTGTGCCACCCTGCCTGACCCATCGTCCCATGATGGGCCATTGACATCTCCGGCTAGCAGGGAGAGTGGACGGGGGTGGACACAGGTGACGCCACAGGTCACAAACAGGAGTGCAGGTGCAAGGCGAGGTCGGGAACAACACCCAGCCCATCCTGGGACAGAGACCCTGGATGCCATTGCCAGAGTGGAAGCCTCCTACGAGCGGTCGCAGGCACAGGCGGATCGGGCACACCAAGACTCGCTACAGACCTGACAGCTGTTACGGTCCATGGACACCTGAATGGGACAAATTGTTGACCTCATGGGGCAGCAAACAGCTCTTTGGAGGGAGTGGTTATCCCATATCACACCACCTCCACCTCCCCCAAGTGGCCAGCGGGACAGGGCACCAACACCACCTCCCCCTCCCCCAAGTGGCCAGCGGGACAGGGCACCAACACCACTGCCACCATCACCTGAGGCCACTGACAGGGATGTCGTCACTGAACAACCTGCCCCCACAGCTGGTCCCGCTCCGGCTCCAAGACGGAGGGGCCGTCCGAGGCTGGATCCAGCTGAGAGCAGTGGCAATGCACCATCCACACGCTCGAAGAGGGGCCGCCACTGACTTCACCCTTCCTTGAGCCTGGCATTCACTCTGCGAACTATCTTGCCCCACAATGCCAAGCATTGGCACACTTCTGTTGGACTAGGTGTACATCACACAATGTGGTGTCCCCACAGTGTTTTCTTCTGACATGACCTTCAACTCTCACTTCCCCCCCAACACCTATTTGTAAATATGCACAAACAGTAATCCACACCCTGTAAATAAACACCACGTAAACCCTCAATGCTGTGTGACATCCATGTTTCAATCACAGGTTTGTCTTAGTACTTGTCATTACCAGGTGCAGGGATCAATGTTCTTGGGAATCATGCCTCTGTGGGAGTGACCTAGGGATAATGAGAGAACAAAAAGCACAGGTCAGGAAACTGAATCACACCCATCACACCACACCGTACAGCAACATCCCACAAACCACACTCATCACTAACTAAGCGGATCACAGGACACACATCAGGGAGCATTGCAAGTACACCATCTCCCACACTCATTTGCGAACAGAACATACCAGAACAGGCAGCATCCACACACCACATCCACATATCACCAGCAAACATACACCACGCTTTGAACACCAGCACAAGAGGTAGTCACTCACATTCAAGGAAAGTAGCGAGCAATGAGCTGACGCCTCTGGTCCACACCTTCTTACTCCCCACTCTCCTCATCACTGGACATGGGTGGTGTGGGAGGCGGAGCAACCTGTTGGTCTGCAGGGTCCATGATCAGTGCAATATTATTGCGTAAGGCCAGGTTGTGGAGCATGCAGCAGGCAATCACGATTTTGCATACTTTTCCTGGTGAGTATTGTAGGGCCCCTCCGATTCTATCCAGGCAGGAAACCTAGACTTCAGCAGTCCAAATGTACGTTCCACTACCCGACATGTCCTTCCATGGGCCTCATTATAGCGCATTTCACCTGGGGTAGTCGGATTCCATAGGGGGCTCAGCAGCCACGGTCGGTTTGGGTACGCAGAGTCGCCTAGGTGTGGGGATGACAGACACATACATCATTACCAGGATTGGTGGGAACAGCATGGCACACATACAACACAGTAGTCATCACAGCACACTCACCTACAAGCCACGCAAGTTCTTGACGCAGATTAGCCATCAGTTGGGGGACAATGCTGCTCCGCAGGATGTGGGAGTCATGTGCAGACCCAGGAAATCTTGCACACACATGGCAGATGATGTTGTCAGCCAGGCAAACCACTTGCACATTGATAGAATGGTAGTGCTTCCGATTGCGATAGACAGCTTCACGTGCCTGGGGTGGAATCAGACCAATATGTGTCCCGTCAATGGCACCCACTACGTGTGGGATCTGGCCCAGGGCATAGAAGTCAGCTTTCACTGCAGCCAGCTCTGCCGGACGTGGGAAATGGATGTAATCATCCTTGTAATCATCCTTGTAACGCATCATGGCACCCAGCACATCCCGCAGTACCATGCTGAACATGGATTGGGACATCCCCCCGGCATGACCAACTGTGTACTGGAAAGTGCCTGTTGCGAAGGAGTGAAGTGCCGCCATCACCTTTGCTGTGGGTGTAATTGCTCCTGGATATGGCCTGCGTGGCTGCAGATGAAGTGACAATTGGGCTACAAGGTCCTGCAATCACCGTCTGTCCAGCCGGAATTTGCGTATTACCTCCTCTTCAACCATGTCCTCCAGCACAGTGTATGGTCGATGCACATTTGGACCCCGTGTGGGAGTAGATGGGAGCAGATGTCAATTGACCAACAACGCACAGCTGTGCCACACTATCACATCTTGACCAACACAATACAAATAATACATGTTGCAGACACTGATTGTGTGTGTGACGTGACCAAAATATAAGGCACTACAGCTGACTACACACACAATGTACACCCACAAACAACATCCTGTGTGCAAACATGTCCAGTGTTACGTGCACACATGTTGAAAGAACAGCCAACATCACGATTGAGTGCCCAAGTGTGGACAAGCGTCCCCACAGACACACATGGACGTGCACACACAACACGAACATGGACCACACCCTCCTTGTCATCATGCACCCATGACCCCACCTACAATGCTCTGCATCCTCACATGACAGGCATGGGCATACAACAGGCGACACACATACGCATACACAGAATGCATGTATACCCCCATCAATGCTACTTGCACACACAAACCACACACTCACGACAGCTTCAGAATGTGGGTACACAGCCTTGATGTACTGTGTAGATGTGTACCAATAGAAACGTGTGACCTCAAAACCACAACGTCAACACATAGCCATGCACATCAGACGCAACTTGGGCTCACATCACTGGCCTTTGTTCACCACTGGCAAGGTCAATAGTATGGCCACACATGTAAGCAATGGACATAAATGAGACACGTGTACACGGGCCATTGACATTACATAATGATTTTTGACGCATTCCTGACAGACATGTACAACTATGAACATTACATGTGTGCTGAGACATGCAGTGTGTGTACACACGCCATCCGGGTACGCCTTCCCCCAACACATAAGATGATCCTTGATACTGCAATAGTGCATAACATTTGCTGCCTGGTCAAGGACCATCACGGTCACACCCCGCAAACCGCATGTGCGCACTACCGCGACGGTGCATCTTTTGAAAATCATCACTCACTGGTATCGCCGGGTGCGGGCGGTGGGTGACCGCCGGGTGCGGGCCGTGGGTGACTGCCCTGTGTATTGATGTTAGCCTGGCATGGTTGGCCCTTGCCGGTCACCCACTGCCGGGTGCGGGCAGTGGGTGACCGCTGGGTGCGGGCTGTGGGTGACCACCCTGTGTTTTGATGTTAGCCTGGCATGGTTAGCCCTGGCCGGTCACCCACCGCTGGGTGACCGCCGGGTGCGGGCGGTGGGTGACCGCCCTTTGTATTGATGTTAGCCTGGCATGGTGGCCCTGGCCGGTCACCCACCGCCGGGCCTGGCTGGTCACCCACCGCCAGGCCTGGCCGGTCACCCACTGCCCTCACCCAGCGGTCACCCACCGCCCACACCCAGCGGTCACCCACCACCCGCAACCGGCGGTGGGTGACCGGCCAGGCCCGGCGGTGGGTGACCGGCCAGGCCCGGCGGTCTGCAGTGGGTGCTGCAATGTGACTGAAAGGGGGGGTACCAACTGCCATTCCCACTTGCACATTTAAATGTATGTGTGAGGCCTACACCGCCCCCGCGGAATGCGTGCTCCGCCATTGCGACGCCAGTGAGTGTTGAATTTCAAATGATGCACCATCGCTGTAGCGTGCACATGCGGTTGCCGGTGTGTGACCGTGACGGTCCTTGCACATGTAGCCAATGGAAACAGGTAACGTGGGGCGCATAAGAGAATTAAAAAATAGCGGAAGCTGTGCACCGCCACAGCAGGGCCAGTCATTGGCTCATTTTTAATGAGGCAGCCCGGGAAAACCAATTGCTGCAGATGTGTGCCACTGATATCAGCTCAGGGCCCTATAAATGTGTGAATTTCTTCAGCACACATCCACTGCTTCCAGCCACTGCTGCCTGCACCCATCACCTCTACCTGCTGCTGCTGAGCAATCCACCAACTGCTGCCTGCACCCATCACCTCTACCTGCTGCTGCTGAGCAATCCACCAACTGCTGCCTGCACCCATCACCTCTACCTGCTGCTGCTGAGCAATCCACCAACTGTAGCCTGCACCCATCACCTCTGCCTGCTGCTGCTGAGCAATCCACCAACTGCTGCTGTTGTGCCACAGTCCTGGACCTTGCCATGCCAAGAGTGCGAGAGATCCGGTCTCGTCCCTTCACCGCAGCGGAGCTGGATGTCCTTGTGGACGGTGTGCTCCGCCACTAGGAACGGCTCTACGGGGCCCCCGGACAGGTGGTAAGTGCAGTGGGGGACATGTTGGTGTGCATGAGGTGGTCACTGACTCCTGGCTTCTGCAATCTTGGCGGTGTGCTGTGGGACCTTCACATGTGCTGTAATGTGCATGGCTGCTGAAGGATACGTGTTGCTCCTATCTGTGTGAATGGCCAAATGTCCACTGACTTTCCCCTTTTGTCTCCCATCATGGTAGGTCAAGCTGCACCTTCGCAAGGCTGTGTGGAGGACCATAGCACGTGATGTACGGGCAGTGGGGGTGTGCAATAGACGACACACACACTGCCACAAGCGCTGGGACGACATCTCCAGGCTCAGCAAGAATGTGGCGGAGATGACACTGGGGCATATTCCACGATCATCCCGGCTTGCACGACGCACCATGACCCCTCTAATGCTCTGTATCATTGCTGTGACGCATCCTGACCTGTCCGGCCGGTTGAGAGGGGAGCAGCAGCAAACTCGCGGTAAGCACACTGAATGTGTTTGTGACTTGTGAGTGCAGCATGTATTGCTGCTCAGACACAGTAGTGAAATCCGTGGTGTGTATGTTTGACTGCAATTGCATGTTGGTGCCATTAGCGGAGTGAGCGTTGGCATCCATGTCAGCCAGGTGGACATACCAGTTGCATTGTAGTGCAGGGTCCCAGGACATGCCGTTGAGGTCTGTGTTCCCATGGCACCACATGTGTGGTGGTCTGCATGCACTTGCCCTGTTAGTTTGATGTACATGTTTCACAGGCACCCCGGTTCTTTGACATGAGGATGTCTGGTAGGGGTGGTTCGTGTGCAGGATGGGTGCTACATGTTGGTCAGCAGTCAAGGAAGTTTTGATTTTGTAATTTGCAGTACGTGAGTGTGGCATTTAGGTATAGCTCTTTAATCTCTCTTTCAGCTTTGGCCGAGGGCACTGACCCACAAATGACAGAGCTCAGTGGTGGCAATGCATCCGGATCCGAGATCACACACACGCAGACTGAGACTGAAGAGAGCAGCCCCGGAGAGGGGGACAGAACTGTCCCAGAGGATTCACATGTGGAGACACCGTCGTCCTCATCTTCAGTGTTGGTGAGTCAGCACTGTTGGTAGACACAGGGAGTGGGCAATCTACACCTTCAGTCGGTACACAGCACACAGGGACCACACTGCCACCAACTGCAACAAGTACTGCTCGTGCTCGCCAGAGTAGGGGGAGCAGAGTGGCCTTCGGTGCAGGCACCGCTGCCCCTGCCCCTGTGACACAAAGTGCCCTCTGTGCTGAGGCGGTTGATCTGCTGCGACAGCTGTGTGTAGGGCAGGCCAACATGATCAATGCATTCCTAGACCACGATAGGAAGTTGGGGTAGGTGGTAGCATTCATGGAGGGGATGCGTGCCGATGTTGCTGGTCTCCACAGAACAGTTCAGTCATTATCCAACACAGTGTCTGCAGCCATTGAAAAGTCGCATGGACAAGGTTCTACTTCAGTTCCCCCATCCACACCACTTGATGTCTCAGCGGAGAGTGACATTTCTGACCAGGCCTCATTTTCGGGGTATTGCACTAGAAGCAGCCACAGGCAGCAAGGCAGGGCACGGAGGGCACAGACACCATCCCCTAGGACAGAGAAATCTTTCACAGAACACGACATCAGCTACCCTGGAGTTGACACACAGGATCCTCAAGGGGTGTTGGGGGACAGGGATTCACATGTAACACAGGCATCCCCCCTCAAATGGTACTCCCAAGGCAAGGGCACCTCCCAAGGCCAGGGGCACTCCCAAGGACAAGGACACTACAAAGGAAAGGGCACCTCCCAAGGCCAGGGACACTCCCAAGGACAAGGACACTACAAAGGAAAGGGCACCTCCCAAGGCCAGGGGCACTCCCAAGGACAAGGACACTACAAAGGAAAGGAGACCTCCCAAGGCCAGGGACACTCCCAAGGACAAGGACACTACAAAGGAAAGGGCACCTCGCAAGGCCAGGGACACTCCCAAGGACAAGGACACTACAAAGGAAAGGGCACCTCCCAAGACCAGGGACACTCCCAAGGACAAGGACACTGCAAAGTGGGCGCCTCCCAAGGCCAGGGACACTCCCACGGACAGGGACACTACAAAGGAAAGGGACACTACAATGGACAGGGACACTACAAAGGACAAGCCAACTCCCAGGGACAGGGCACCGCCCACGGATCAGGTACATTCCAGAGACAGGATACCTCCTACGGCCAAGGCATCTCCCAGGGCCAAAGGTTCTCCCATGGACACAAGCTCCATCAAGGACAGGCATACATCACCCCTGCATGCCCGTAGGCTGATGTTGGTGAAGGAATGTAAAACACATGTGTCAGCAGTGGAGTCCCCTCATACCTCTACTCCCATCCACACCCCACTGAAGCAGAGGAAGGAGTACACTGTTGTTGCATCCCCCATTACACATGATGCAGAGGGCAGAAGGCAGGGCCACAGCAAACATCAAGCAGGGTCCAGCACGTCCCCAGAGAGCAGACCCACACCAGCACATGATCCACCTTTGATGGGTGATCTTTCTGATGAGGCCACACCACTTACGAGTCCAGTCATGTCCAGGGTGCCCTTCCATATCCCAAAGAAACGGAGACACACACCAGTGACACCTGCCCACACCAATGTCGCTCCAGTACAGCTGTCCCCAGCTCCCAGAGCCACCCTGCCTCCTGGACCCTACAGCCCTGTGGCTCATCATTTCAGTGGTCCTAGTGGGTCAGCTGCAGTTCACTCTCATGTGTCAGATAGTGGCACTGTGTCTGTTGTTCGCTATCATGCCTCATGTAGTAGCACTGAGTCAGTTGTGCCCTCTCCTGTTTCAGGTACTGCCAATGTGTGTGTCCACCACTCTCATGTCTCAGATGCTGGCATGGTATTTGTTCGTCACTGTACACGGACATGTTCTGCCAGTGTGTCTGGGTCTATGGCTCATGTGTCAGTCACTAGAGCTGTGGCTGTGTCTCACACTCCTGTATCTGGTGCTGGCAGTGTGTCTGGGTCTATGGCTCACGTGTCAGTCACTACATCTGTGGCTGTGTCTCATACTCCTGTTTCTGGTGCTGGCAGTGTGTCTGGGTCTATGGCTCACGTGTCAGTCACTAGAGCTGTGGCTGTGTCTCACACTCCTGTTTCTGGTGCTGGCAGTGTGTCTGGGTCTACGGCTCATGTGTCAGTCACTAGAGCTGTGGCTGTGTCTCACACTCCTGTTTCTGGTGCTTGCAGTGTGTCTGGGTCTATGGCTCATATGTCAGTCACTAGAGCTGTGGCTGTATCTCACACTCCTGTTTCTGGTGCTGGCAGTGTGTCTGGGTCTACGGCTCATTTATTTTTTTTTTAAATGATTTTTATTGCAGAACCAAACATAGGATATGTCAATCACATAAGTATCATCAGCGTGAAATCCTCCCTCTCGGTTTGAGGTCCCCAACAGGTATACACAGCCGTTCAGCCCACAACCCGGAGGTCGGGCGGCGTAGTCGCAAAGCAATACAGTCTGCACTGTCGGCGGGCAGTATACAGCGCATGTGGGGGGTTCCACTGTCTGCTTTTCAGTTTTTAGTCCTAACCCCCTCCCCCCCTGTAGTGCCTACAACTGTAACTCCCAACTACACTACAGGTGAAGGAACCCCCCCCCCCCATCTCCTCATCCCTCCCTCCCCCCCCAAGTGTCATCAATCGTTCCCAGTCATGGATTGGGTCCGTATGATTGCAATCAGATGGTCCTAGGTACCTAATGTGTGTGTGTGACTGGTGGTGGTGCTGGTGCCTCCTGAACAGCAGTAGTGTCGGGCGTCACATCTCGTTCATCCTCCTCGTCATCTAGTGTGCTGTCGCGTAGTGCCTGTACCAAAATTTCCCACTCCATAGCCGCCTCCAGGGCCCGCTCGTCTGCTCTTCTACGCGCCAACTGATACCTAAGCGTGCTCTCGCTCGACACCCATTTCAAAAATTCCGCAAGCCATCGCCGATGTGTCGGGCTCGTTTTCGATTTCCACCCCCTCGTTAATTCCCGTTTGGCTAATAGGAGGCCCATGTCGACGAACCTGCTCGACATCTTATTTTTAGGTGTGTGCGGAAACCAGTGGAGAATGCTGACAGCAGTGGTATAATGAAGGTCTCTGTCTGCGGCCTCATTCAAGGTGTCGCCGACATCTCTCCAATAATCTTGTAGGTGGGGGCACTCTCTGAGCATGTGAAGCAGATCCGCCACCAATGCATTACAGCGTGGGCAAGCGGCTTCCTCTGCCCCGAAATATTTCTGAATGTTGCCCGGGGTGAGGTAGGCTCTGTGGAGAATATAAAAATGGATGAGCTGGAAACGTGCATTTCTCGTGCTCTTCCTAGCCCGACCCACCAGTTGTGTCCACGTGGCGTCTGGGATCTCCATTTGTAAATCTGATTCCCATTTGGCCTTCAGAGCAGTCAGTGGTTGCAGCGTTTCCCTCAACATTCTCGAATATAAGCACGTAACCGCCTTATAGACGCCTGCCGACATCATCGTGTATTGGCAGGCCTGGGCTGTCGGTGGCTCCGCTAGGCCCATGCCCCAGTGTCCCTGTATGGCTCGCACTACTGCCGCATGCAATAAATAGTCACCTCGTGGAAGGTCAAAGCGTTCCTGTAGCACTTGATACGGGAGCAATGCTCCATCCTCGAACAAATCCCCCACCACCTGGAGCCCCGCCTCTTCCCAGCCCTGTAGATGGGACCAGTCGCCCCCGTGTGGGAGCGCCGTCACCATGCCGAGAGGGATCTCAGGCGCATATGGGGACTTAATCCCTGCGCGCCTCGCCGAGCGATTCCAGCACAGGCGGAGAGTTCTCTCCTCCAAGGACAGGTCTCTTAGCGACAATCTCTGTCGCAGGGCAATGAAGGCAAGCACATGACGGGGGATGCCACCGTCTCGGTCTTGTTCGGGGCCGCGGTATGCCCTCGCAATTTCTTGCGTTAGGGTCTGAAGCTGGGCAGCTAAATAATAAAGCTCGAAATCCGGGACAGCCAGGCCTCCCTCGTCCTTTGGGCGGAGCAGCGTGGACAGTGCCACTCTTCGCCGTCCCGCACCCCACAAAAAGGAGATGATCATTGAGCGCAGTTGCCGAAAAGTCGCGGCAGGGACCCAAACAGGCAAGGTCCAAAAATAATACAGCAATCGGGGCAATGCTATCATCTTAAGCAGCGATATGCGGCCCGTCATCGATAGTGGGAGAGTAGCCCAGAAGGACATATTGCCCTTAAGGGCCCGGATACAGCGTCCGACGTTCCCACCTAGCATGTCCGCCTCTTCGTGGTAGATGTGTACCCCTAGGTATTCCAAGCAGCTGGGCTCCCATCTAAGGGAGGGCCGGAGAAAGGGCTGGATCTCGTGTTTACGGAGGGGAAACAGGCAGGTCTTGGCCCAGTTAACCTTCAAGCCAGAGAGTTCCCCAAAACGCGCAAGGAGCCTTTCTGCCCCCGACAGTGCCTCATCAGCATCCTCTAAGAAGAGAAGAAGGTCATCCGCGTATAGTGATATAAAATGATGGGCACCATTGTGGGCCAGGCCCTCATAGTAGATGCCCTTCCTTGCCATTGCCGCCAAAGGTTCCACTGCCAAGGCAAACAGCAGCGGAGACAGCGCACAGCCCTGTCTGGTGCCACAAAGTACTTCGAATTGGTCCGACACCAGGGTGCCCACTCTTACCCTCGCCTTCGCCTCAGTATATAATACCTTCGTCCATCGAATGTAGCCCTCTCCAAGCCCAAAGCATTGCAGCACCTTATAAAGATACTCCCACTCTAGGCTATCGAAAGCCTTCTCTATATCCACTGCCAGTACCAAGGGGGCCTTTGCCTCCGGCAGTGGGCTGCTCAACAGGCGAGTCAATCTCCTAATATTGTGGCTGGTATTTCGCTTGGGAATGAATCCGGATTGGTCATTATGGACCAGTGTCTGCATGTGTTGTAATAACCTGTTTGCTAGCACCGTGCTCAGGATCTTATAGTCAGTGGTCAGCATTGACAGGGGTCGGTAGGACGCAGCATTCGTACTCTCTCTCCGCGGTTTCAATAAGGGGACCATTAACGCTTCGCGCATTGAGCCTGGCAGACGTCCCTGAAGCTTAGCCTCAGCATAAACAATTTGAAGCCGCGGGCCTAGTTGATCGAGGTACCGCCCATAAAACTCAATCGGTAAGCCGTCCAGGCCCGGGGTCTTGTTCCGGGCCATTCGCTTCACCGCTCCTCTAATTTCTGTTAATTCTATCGGGCCTCCCAAGGCTTTCGCTTGGTCCCGGTCTAGCTGCGGCAGCTGCAAGCCCTCCAGAAAAGCGGTCGTATCCCTCCCCTTATCACCGAGATCGCTCTTATACAGTTGTTCATAATAGGCCCTGAAACAATTTAGGATCGCCGATTGCGTGGTGTGCATGCTACCCTCCCCCTCTGAGATGGCCAGAATCGGGTGGCTGCGCCTAGAGGGGTTGGCAAGCCAGGCCAGCAGTGTCCCTGCCTTGTCCCCTTCAGCGTGCGTTTTCACCAAGTACGCCTCATAGTCGTAGCTGCGAAGGCGTTCTAGTTCTATCGCCACTGCCTCCCTTGCCGCACAGAGGGCTTCCTGGAGGTCAGGCCTATCTGGGCGCATCTGCTCGATCTCACGCAGTTTGCGTTCCGCCCTACTCAAGTCGTCTAGCAGTGTTTTACGGGCCCCCGCGAATTTCCCAATACAATGCCCGCGGATGACTACCTTAAGGGCGTCCCATTCCGTGGCTCTGGAGGCGGTGGAACCTTCATTCGTCGCAAAATATTGCTCGATTCGCTCCCCCAACGCCTCGCGGAACGGTGGGTCATCCAGTGTATCCGGTCGGAGCTGCCAGGTCGGGACCTTAGAGATTTCATTCATCCAGTCAAGCGATAGTAACAGTGGGTTGTGATCTGAAATCGTGCGAGCTAGGTATTCGGTGTGGGTTACTGCAGGGAGTACGAGCGGCGAGCACAAGAAGGCGTCTATACGGACGTGGAGGTCGTGGAGGCCAGAGTGGAATGAGTAATCTCGCTCAAGTGGGTGTTGCATGCGCCAAGCGTCAGTTAATTCCCATTGTCCCTGCCAGTCTAATCTGCATTTCGCTAGTCTGCGTACTGGGGATGAGTGTAACGGAGGGTGCGACCTATCTAGGTCAACATCTATGATCGAATTTAAGTCTCCCCCCAACAGAACGGGGCCTGCAAGATAACTAGCCAGTTCCCCAGAGAGCCGCGCATAATATGCAGCCTGGTCTACATTGGGTGCATACGCGCTGCAAAGCACTATGTGGCGCCCTCTAAGGGTGCCTTCCACCGCCACAAATCTCCCCTCCGGGTCCACCACCTGCCGAGAGACCTGGAACGGGGTGCCCGCTCTGATCCAGATCATGGCTCCTCTAGCGAAGGCCGAATATGTAGTGTTAAACAAGTGTCCCCTCCATCTACGCTGCAGTGCTATTCCCTCCTGTTTCGTCAGGTGTGTCTCCTGCAGTAGCGCAATGTGAACCCCCCTGCGAACTAGGTAGGCGTGAATCTTGTGTCGCCTGGTCATGGTGTGCAGCCCCCTCACATTCCACGTCACACACTTTATCACTCCTGTATTAGTCATTATCCCATGCAGTGTGGTACAATGCCCTAAAACCATATTCCCGGTTACTCATGATGACACAATCCCTCCACCCCGCAACAACAACCCCCCTCTCCCCTCCCGCAACTATGTCCTTGGCTACCCCAACTGCCTCGGGCTCCCCACCCTCCCCCAGAACAGGACCTAACTGTGCTAGAGTTGCTCCCATCCAAACCATGTGCGGGCAACCGCGCCCTCCTTCCCACCTAATCCGCATTCTGCACTACGGAGGCCTTATGGGCCCTAAGAGGCGCGGGTTGGCTACAGGTGTTTGAAGCTCGGTCCCCGTCCCCCGCCCTCCAAAGCAAGGGCATTACTCACAGCATTAACGTCCAAGAACTGCCAGCTCCGGTCATCAGGGCAGTCAAAGTCCAAGAACCAAAGGGTAGCACTGGGTCGGCAGAGCGCTCCTAGCCTTCAACAATCTCCCCCGAGGTTTGCGGCGTGACCTCCGGGCCTCTCACGCCACCAAATTCCGACAGTTCCGTTTCAGAGTCCGTTGCCCGGGCCTCTGAGCCCGAGGCCCTCTCCGATTGAGTCAATACAGCTCCTGATACCTCAATTACCGCCTGTAGCGCGGCCTTCCATTCACTCTCCGTCTGCGAGACCGTCGGCCCCCCAGTCCTGCGTTGGCGGCCTCGCACTCTACGAGATCTTCGCGGTGGCTGCTGTAATCGTTCCCCCTCTTCTCTCATGCGTGCTCCATCCGTTCCGGCTTTGTACGTGTCCCACCAGGCCCAGGCATCCGCCGAGGTAGGAAAGAACAGGGATTTCTCATCCACTACCACCCTCAGCCTGGCCGGAAAGAGTAGCGAGTACTGCAGGCCTTCTGTTCTCAGTTCCTTTTTGATGGACAAGAAAGAGGCTCGTAATTTCTGGGTCTCGAAGGTATAATCCGGGAACAGCGTCACTCTACAGTTGTCTACTTGGAAGGGGCCCGCTGTTCTCGCTCTCTGCAGCAACCAGTCCCTGTCCTTGTAATGCAATAGTTTGATCACTATTGGTCGGGGTGATAGTCCTGGCTTGGGCGGTGTAGCTGGTACTCGGTGCGCCCTTTCAATGGTGAAGAAAGGAGAGAGGCCTTCGGGCGCCACCTCCGTTTGTAACCAGGTGGTTAGATAGTCCACAATGTCAGGCCCCTCTTCTTTTTCCGGAAGGCCCACAAGGCGCACATTGTTGCGCCTACTGCGATTTTCCGCATCCTCCGCTCGCCTCTCGAGGGCCTGTATCCGGTCCAGAGCATCTGTTAGACGGCCTTCCATGGATTTTTGCGCTGGTACCAGCTCTTTCAGGGTTAGTTCTGTATTCTTGACCCTATCCAATAATTTTCCATGATCCGCGCGCAGTAGTCCAAGGCTCGAGGCCACCTGTGCTATGTCCTGGTGCAGGGCATCCTTTGTGGCGGTGATGGCTTCTAATATCCGGTCCTGCAGCTGCTGGAGGTCCGGCGGGGTCGGCAATGTGTCGTCGGGAGCTTCCGAACCAGCGCCCCCCTCTCCCTTCGGGCCTCTGGGCTTTCCCATTTTGTCTCGTTACTCCTGGGCCAGGGCAACACAGGGGCGGGTGGTACTCGCCCCAGTGAGGAAAGCAGCTCCCAGTCAGTAGGGGCCGGTGGGCCGGCGGATTCCGGGTTAATGGCCGGTTCTCGGTCAGGGCCGCTGATCCAGTGCAGCACCCAGCAGCCCGGTCCTCCCTTTTTCTTGCTGTTCACCACCGGGCAGCTCTCAGCGCCTCACATCAGTGTGATCTGCAAGGCTCGAGGGAACAACAATTCCGCAAGCTGGTGTCTGCAGGGGGGCCACGCAGTGTAGTGTCCAAGGCGTGCGCGCTTGTGCCCACTACTCAGTAGTCGCTGTGCGCCAGTTCAGGGGGCTCGGTCCAGGTGGGTTCTCCCAATGTCGCACTCCCAAGTACTGAATCTCTGCAGGCCCCGCCAAGCCCGGAACCCTCCAGCAGCTGCCAAGGGGCAGACGTACACCACCGGGCCCTCGGCGCTCCACAGACGCGGCTCTCTCGATGGGGCAGGTTCAAGGATAGCAGCTGGGCGCCCCCTCCCCACCCGGTGAGGCTCCTCTTCTCCGGGTCCGGTCTCCACAGCTGCACCGGCGGCCCCAGAATCTTCAGCTCACCAGGCAGCAGCAGAGGGCCAGCAGCCCCGCGATCATATGTCTCTGCCTTCCCCGGCCCCGGGGTGCTGCGCCGGTGGGCTTCACTCTCAGCCCGATCTAAAGTGCACCCGCGGCCCCTTCCGCCTCCGGCCGCTCCGGGCTGCAGAAGGTCCAGGCCTCGGTACAGAAGGCAGGCAAGCGGTGGGGGAGCAGCGTCGTTCTCAGACCCAGTGGCCGGGTACAGGGGCCACCCAGCGTCGCTGCAAGCGGGGCCGCCACTCGCAGCCGGCAATCCCCGCAGCTCAGTGTGGTCAGTTGAGCAGGGGCAGGCGGGGAGAGCAGCTCAGCTCGTCACTGTGTGGCCTCGGACGCTGCAGGCCGCCGGAGCCGGGGAGTCTATTTGTCCTTCCCTCGGGCGGGGGGGAGGGGCTCCGCCGAGGTCGCAGAGTGGCGACAAGCACAATTCCGGGGCAAGGGTCCCAGCGGCGGCCGCCCGCTCTCCCGGTCAACTCTAAGCGCCGGAACAGCCCCCGCTGGCAGACTCCAGGAAAGAGTGGGCCGGCTGGAGACTCAAGGTCGTATTTTAGGTCCCGGGATCGTCGCCATTCTGCAGGTCAGCGGCCCGGAGCTCCGCCGCCAGTGCGTCCCTTCTCCAGCGGTGACAGGAGGTCTTCCCCTCGACCAGAGTAGACACAGGAGCTTCCTTCGGAATCCCCCAGAGTTTCGGCGGGGAGTCCCAGTGCCACACCAGGATAATAGGGCGGATTAGCGGGCAGGGGGGTCGGGAGCCTCGTTAGGCTGCGACCATCTTTGCCAGCTACAAGCCCCGCCTCTCCTGGGTCTACGGCTCATGTGTCAGTCACTAGAGCTGTGGCTGTGTCTCACACTCCTATTTCAGGTGCTGGCAGTGTGTCTGGGACTATGGCTCATGTGTCAGTCACTAGAGCTGTGGCTGTGTCTCCCAATCCGGTATCAGATCCTGCCACTGTGTCCGAGGCTATTAGATCGAGCAGTCCACCAGATTCTGTGCTGTGAGGTGTAGTTCCCATCACTCACATGTCATTGTACTTGGTGTGTAGATAGTCCATTGTAACCACCCTTGCATTATTAATGACCATGGGACGGGGCGCTTGACACACGTCCTTGTGCTGCCTCAGATGTACCTGTTCTGTTATGAACACTGCCCTGTTGCTGTTAGGATGCTGCATTGTGCCCTCTCATGTGCTGCCTCTGATGTACCTGCTCTGTTATGAACACTGCCCTGTTGCTGTTAGGATGCTGCATTGTGCCCTCTCATGTGCTGTCTCTGATGTACCTGCTCTGTGCCTTGCCATGGACTGTTGATGCTCTGTGCCCCTCTCATGTGTTGCCTCAGATGTACCTGCTCTGTTATGAACACTGCCCTGTTTCTGTTAGGAAGCTGCATTGTGCCCTCTCATGTGCTGCCTCTGATGTACCTGCTCTGTGCCTTGCCATGAACTGTTGTTGCACTTAGCCCCTCTCATGTGCTGCCTCGGATGTACCTGCTCTGTGCCTTGCCATGGACTGTTGATGCGCTGTGCTCCTCTCATATGCTGCCTCTGATGTACCTGCTCTGTGCCTTGCCATGGACTGTTGATGCTCTTAGCCCCTCTCATGTGCTGCCTATAATGTACCTGCTCTGTGCCATGGACTGTTAATGCACGTAACCCCTCTCATGTGCTGCCTCAGATGTACCTGCCCTGTGCCATGGATTGTTGATTCACTTAGCCCCTCTCATGTGCTGCATCAGATGTACCTGTTCTTTGCCATAGACTGTTGATGCTCTGTGCCCCTCTCATGTGCTGCCTCAGATGTACCTGCTCTGTTATGAACACTGCCCTGTTTCTGTTAGGATGCTGCATTGTGCCCTGCATGTACCTGCTCTGTGCCTTGCCATGGACTGTTGATGCACTTAGCCCCTCTCATGTGCTGCCTCAGATGTACCTGCTCTGTGCCTTGCCATGGACTGTTGATGAACTGTGCCCCTCTCAATCAATCAATCAATCAATCATAGGCATTTATATCGCGCACTACTTACCCGGAGGGTCTCAAGGCGCTTGGGGGGGGGGGGGTCCGCTACTGCTCGAACAGCCAGGTCTTGAGCTTCTTCCTGAAGGAGAGGTGGTCTTGGGTCAGGCGTAGGTCGGTCGGGAGGGAGTTCCAAGTCTTGGCGGCCAGGTGGGAGAAGGACCTTCCTCCTGTTGTCGCTCTGCGGATACGGGGGACGGCGGCGAGGGCGTGACTGGTCGAGCGGAGGTGTCGTTTGGGAGCGTAGAAGTTGAGGCGGCTGTTGAGGTAGGTCGGGCCTTGGTTGTGTAGGGCTTTGTGTGCGTGGGTGAGGAGCCAGAAGGTGATTCTTTTGTTGATCGGGAGCCAGTGCAGGTCTCTCAGGTGTCTGGAGATGTGGCTTCGTCTGGGGACGTCGAGGATGAGTCTCGCCGAGGAGTTCTGGATCCGCTGGAGTCTCTTCTGGAGCTTGGTGGTGGTTCCGGCGTAGAGGGTGTTGCCGTAGTCCAGTCGGCTGGTGACGAGGGCCTGGGTGACCGTCTTCCTGGTCTCGGTGGGGATCCACCGGAAGATCTTACGTAGCATGCGCAGGATGTTGAAACAGGACGAGGAGACGGCGTTGACTTGTCTGGTCATGGAGAGGGAGGAGTCCAGGATGAAGCCCAGGTTGCGTGCGTGGTCTGTCGGTTTGGGTGCGTTGCCCAGGGCGGGGGGCCACCAGGAGTCGTCCCAGGCGGAGGGTGAGGAGCCCAGGATGAGGACTTCCGTCTTGTCTGTGTTCAGTTTCAGGCGGCTGGTCGTCATCCACTCGGCCACGTCTTTCATCCCTTCGTGTAGGTTGGCTCTGGCGGTGGCGGGGTCGTTGGTCAGGGAGAGGATCAGCTGGGTGTCATCGGCGTAGGAGATGATGTTCAGGTTGTGTTGGCGTGCGATGGCTGCAAGGGGGCTCATGTAGACATTGAAGAGGGTAGGGCTGAGCGAGGATCCCTGAGGGACGCCGCAGATGACTTCCGTGGCTTCTGATCTGAATGGGGGCAGGCGGACTCTCTGTGTCCTTCCGGCGAAGAAGGAGATGATCCATTCCAGTGCTTTCTCCTCGATTCCGACGTTGCTGAGGCGCTGCACTAGGGTGCGGTGGCAGACAGTGTCGAATGCCGCGGAGAGGTCCAGGAGGATGAGGGCCGCTGTTTCTCCGTTGTCCAGCAGGGTTCGGATGTCGTCGGTGGCAGCGATGAGGGCGGTCTCGGTGCTGTGGTTGGCCCGGAAGCCTGACTGAGATGGGTCGAGGGATCCAGTCGTCTCGAGGAAAGCTGCCAGTTGCTTGTTGACGGTCTTCTCGATGACTTTGGCTGGAAAAGGGAGGAGCGAGATGGGGCGGTAGTTCTTGAGTTCGGTGGGGTCCGCCGTTGGTTTCTTTAGTAGAGCGCTGAGTTCGGCGTGCTTCCAGCTCTCAGGGAAGGTGGCAGTGTCAAAGGAGGTGTTGATAATGTCCCGCAGGTGGGGTGCGATGACAGCGTCGGCCTTGTTGAAGACGTGGTGAGGGCAGGGGTCGGTTGGAGATCCGGAGAGGATGGAGTTCATCGTGCGGATGGTGTCTTCGAGGTTGATCGGTCTCCAGGCGTTGAGGGTGGTGGTGGGGGGCATAGGTTTGGTCGTGGGGAGCGTTGTTTGTGTGCTGAAGCTGTTGTGTATGTCAGCGATCTTGTTGTGGAAGTAGGAGGCGAGGGAGTTGCAGAGGTCTTGCGATGGGGTGATGTCGTTGGTTCCGGCGTTGGGACTGGAGAGCTCTCTCACGATGTTGAAGAGTTCCTTGCTGTTGTGTGTGTTGTTGTCCAGCCGGTCCTTGAATGCTGTTTTCTTGGTGGCGCGGATCAGTTGATGGTGCTTTCGGGTGGCGAGCTTGAGGGTGGTCATGTTGTCCGGTGTTGGGTCTCTTCTCCAGGCTTTCTCGAGGGCACGGCAGTACTTCTTGGAGCTCTTGAGTTCGTCGGTGAACCACGGGGCCTTCTTGCTTCCGGGTCTGCTGGTCGGGGTCCTCAGAGGGGCGAGTTCGTCCGCGCAGGTGTAGATCCATTTCGTGAGGTTGTCGGCGGCTTGGCTGGGGTTCGCTGAGCTGGCGGGAGGGTGCTGGCTCAGGGATGCGGCGAGTTGGTCGGCTGTGATCTTGTTCCAGCTTCTTCGTGCGGCCTGTTGCTGGTGGTGGTGGACCGTGGTTCTTCTGAAGGTGAAGTGGATGCAGCTGTGGTCCGTCCAGTGGAGTCCAGTGGCGTGGCTGAAGGCGATGTCTTTGCTGGACGAGAAGACGGCGTTGAGTGTGTGTCCAGCGAGGTGGGTGGGGGTAGTCACCAGCTGCTTGAGTCCGAGGGTGGCGAGGTTGTCAAGCAGGGTGGTGGTGTTGCGGTCGTTGTTGTTCTCCAGGTGGAAGTTGATGTCCCCGAGGAGGATGTAGTCGGCGGAGGGGAGGGCGTGCGGGCTGATAAAGTCGGCGATGTCTTCGCTGAATTGAGTGCGTGGTCCCGGGGATCGGTAGATCAGGGTGCCCCTGAGGGTGGTCTTGGGGTCGGTGTGGATCTGGAAGTGCAGGTGTTCGGCGGTTGTCAGGGTGTCGTCGGTGTTGGTCGAAATGCGGATGCTGTTCCTGTGGATGATGGCGATACCTCCTCCAGTCTGTTTGGCGCGGTCTTCCCGGATGATCTTGTAGCCCTCTGGGATGGCGATGGCGATGTCGGGCGCTGAGGATTCGTTCATCCAGGTTTCCGTGAGGAAGGCAACGTCAGGAGCTGTGGTGTCGAGGAGGTTCCAGAGTTGGACGGCGTGTCTGTGGACGGAGCGGGTGTTGAGCAGGATGTACTTGAGGTGGTTGCTGCTGGTGTTCGGCTTGGTGGGCGCTGGTGCAGTGCAGGTCCGGATACAGGTGAACTTGCAGGACTGGCAGGTGAAGGGTCCGTGGGTGCGTTTCGGGGTGGCTCGGTAGCATCCAGGGGTTCGGCCGGTGTTGAGTGCGTTGATGGTGGCGGCGTCGTACGTCCGGCGGGTGGGCAGGGGTCTGCGAGGGCCAGGGGTCCTGGCGCTGGGCGCGGTCCAGGCGCGGACGGGCGTAGACGGGCTTACCTTTGGCGCAACTTCGGCGCTCAATCGGTGCTCCCGCTGCGCGCTTCCGCTGCGCGGTCGCTCTGGGGGCGTCATAAGAGGGGAGCCGGGCGGGAGGGTCTGCGGGGAGGCGGGGAGCGCGGGAACCAATCGGCGGGCGGGGGGGCGGGGTCTCGTGGTAAACCGGCGGGAAAAGCCTGGGGGCTCGGCGGCGGCCCTGCGGTGGCTGGGGCGGCGCTGGGGCGGCCCTGCAGTGGCTGGGGCGGCTCTGCGGCGGCCCCTGGGCGGCTGGGGCGTCGTGCAGTGCGAGGCTCAGGCAGCAGGTAAGGAGGAGCAGGCGGGGGGTGTGGGGGCGACCAGGCCAAGGGCGCAGTGGTCGCTCCTGGGCAGCGCAGTGGGTCCCCTTAAGAGGGGTGCCGGGAGGGAGGGTCTGCGGGGAGGCGGGGAGCGTGGGAACCAATCAGCGGTCGGGGGGGCGGGGTCTCATGGGAAACCGGCGGGAAAAGCCCGGGGGCTCGGCGGTGGCCCTGCGGTGGCTGGGGCGGCCCTGCGGTGGCTGGGGCGGCTCTGCGGCGGCCCTGCGGCGGCTGGGGCGTCGTGCAGTGCGAGGCTCAGACAGCAGGTAAGGAGGAGCAGGCGGGGGTGTGGGGGCGACCAGGCCAAGGACGCAGTGGCTCATGTGCTGCCTCTGATGTACCTGCTCTGTGCCTTGCCATGGACTGTTGATGCACTTAGCCCCTCTCATGTGCTGCCTCTGATGTACCTGCTCTGTGCCATGGACTGTTGATGCACTTAACTCCTCTCATGTGCTGCCTCATATGTACCTGCTCTGTGCCATGGATTGTTGATGCACTTAGCCCCTCTCATGTGCTGCCTCAGATGTACCTGCTCTGTGCCTTGCCATGGACTGTTGATGCTCTGTGCCCCTGTCATGTGCTGCCTCAGATGTACCTGCTCTGTGCCTTGCCATGGACTGTTGATGCTCTGTGCCCCTCTCATGTGCTGCCTCAGATGTACCTGCTCTGTGCCATGGACTGTTGATGCACTTAGCCCCTCTCGTGTGCTGCCTCAGATGTACCTGCTCTGTGCCTTGCCATGGACTGTTGATGCTCTGTGCCCTCTCATGTGCTGCCTTCAGATGTACCTGCTCTGTTATGAACACTGCCATGTTGCTGTTAGGATGCTGCATTGTGTTCTCTCATGTGCTGCCTCCGATGTACCTGTTCTGTTATGAACACTGCCCTGTTGCTGTTAGGATGCTGCATTGTGCCCTCTCATGTGCTCACCTTTCACTCAAAGGACAGGTGGGAGCGTTGGTATCCTCCAGCTTCTTCCAACTAAGAAAAATCAGGAAAATTGCTCACCTACTGACCAACTCGGCACTTGTGCATGTGGTAATAGCTCTCGTACTCTCTCGACTGGACTTTTCTAATGCCTTTTATCTTGGTCTCCCAGTGGGACTTTTAAAACGACTCCAGATGGTCCAAAATCAGGCGGCCAGGCTGATTTGGAAACAACCTAAATGGCAGTCAGCAAGGCCTGGTATGGAGAAATTACACTGGGTGCCGATGGCCCAAGGGATCGCCTTTAAGACAGGATGTACGGCTTTTAAAGCCCTACATGGTAATGGTCCTAAATTCATAAGAAATATGATAACCTACTATTAGCCTCCGCGCAGCTTACGGTCTGCTCATCTCAGCCTAGCCACCACCCCTTTGTTTAACAAAAAAAGTCAAGGAGGCAACTGCTTCTATTACCTAGCGGCTATCCTTTGGAATTCCTTCCCTTTGTCACTCAGGAATTGTGGCAATCTTCTGGGTTTCAGAAAGCTTCTGAAAACATGGCTCTTTAAGCAGTCCTACGCATATGAATTGTACTTCTGTCTCCCTGAAAATAGCGCCAAGAAACCTATGAGTGTACGTGCGCTCTAGAAATAGTTATTAACATAACATAACATAACATAATATAACTCATGTGCTGCCTCTGATGTACCTGCTTTGTTAGGGACACTGCCCTGTTACTGTTATGATACTGCATTGTGCCCTCTCATGTGCTACCTCAGATGTACTTTTTCTGTTGTATCCAGTGCCCATGCTCCTGCCTACTCTAGGAGTCATTTACTAATATGTGCAATAAAACAAGTTATTTGTGTGTAGTGGTTTCTCAGTGTCATTCCTGGTTGTCTCCTTGCATTGTTGATATATTGGTGCTATCGTAAATGCTGTTTCCCCAACCTGCACCTCCCCCTCCCCACGTCACAGCCCCGGCAGGTACTCCCCTTCTGACAGCTATTGGTGTGTTTGCATACCTGCGTCAGTGACAGTCCATGACTTGCTGGTGGTGGAGCACGAAGAGGATCGGAAATGCGTTCAGAGTTGGGTCCATGACGGCGATCTGCCTGTGGTGGGTATCTCTCTGCAATGTTTTACCTCTCCGCTGTGGTGAATCCGCCGTGTTCAGGCTGGTGGTTTTTCCGCTGCGATTTGCTGTGTCTTACCCGCTATCGTGATTACGTGGACGGTCGGAGACGTCATTCCGTACGGCGGTGTCTCTGGTTGGTTACGTCCGTCACGAGGTCGGGTGTATTTACGCGGCGGTGCTTGTTCTTCCGCGGCGTACGGAAATTTGACAGTGCTTCCCATCCTAATATGGCGGACGGACTGGCTGCGGCTGGCGGACTGAAAAAAAGCATTTTCCGCCTACTTCAGGCTGGCGGTCGTCCTTCCATCCTCCATCCTAATCGGCCCCATAGTCTGGAGTGTCTAGATGAGCTTGCTGAGGAGGTTTTTTTTAGTCGAGGACCGTGGGCTGCTCTTGCGCAGTCTCGGTCATAGATTTAATGTTTCTTAGTATAGGGGCTTGAACCCGCCCCTCTTCTCCATTGGCTGCCCTCGTAAATGCTGGCCAGCCATTGGAGGAGAGGGGCGTCACTCCCTTTAAGCCCCGTCTTTTTCGGATTCGGGCGTTTTTTTCTCTTCTTTCTCTCCCTGACGTCATCGGGAGAGAGCACGCCCCTCATCACGCTGCCTGCACGCTCAAGTCAGCTTTCTGATTGGTGTTCCTTATTAACCAATCAGAGGGCCGACTTGGGCGTGCAGGCAGCGTGAGCAGACACATCGCGAAAATGGCGGCGCCTCCGGTGAGTGCTCGTGAAGGGTGAGCGCAGTAGAAAGAAATGGCACTTGTTTAAACGACCTTGTGTCAGATTGAAAGAAGCAACGTTCATTACATTTAATCTGAAGTATGCAGCAGAAGTATTGCATATTAGATTTTTACTGGGAATGCAAACGTGTATGCCCTTGTAAGTGAATTTTTTATTTGCGTTCGGGGAGTTAACATGGCAAAAACAAAGCTTGATTGAACGCGGGCTAGTTGAATGTCCTTGGGCGCTCAGTTCCAATTCTTACATAAAGAAATTCAATGGCATTCAAATAAAATAGGACCATTCTTTGAAAAAAAATCCTGTCAATTAACGCCATCGGTAGTGAAGCAATGGTACATTCCTTGATAGTGAGTAGCCCCGGCTGGTAACTTTTGAGGGTAAAGGGCTCTAGCGGTGCGCGGCAGCCACTTTCTGTTTGTGGAGAGCCGAGCGCTGCATCTTGCATACAGAGGAGATAAGCCGTGCAGAAAGCAGAGCGCTCTGCGCTGCCTCACGCGCCCTCTAGTGGGCAATGGTGACACAGACGGTGGTAATTTATAACAATCTATGCCTCGAAAAATGGAAAGTTGGCACCGGGAGAAAATCATACAAACTGGTTATTTCGATTGAAAGAGATGTACGCATTTACAAGGCATTTCTTAAGTGCAGGAAGGTGTTGGAAAACGCGTTTCTATTAAACTCGAGTAATTTCAGTGCAGAGCACACCTGCGCACACTATACTCTCTCCTGGCAGTAAAGCACGCTTATTTCAAAGCGATTGAGAAGTTAGGTGAAAACTGGGCAAAATCAACTATTAAAATTATTTGGTATAAGGTCAAGAGAATCAGACAGACTGCCTAGAAACACCAAGGAAGCTGAGAAAGGGATAGAGAAGTGAAAGATATGAGAAACTCTTTCACTTCTCTATCCCTTTCTCAGCTTCCTTGGTGTTTCTAGGCAGTCTGTCTGATTCTCTTGACCTCCCACCACACTCGAGAGGTCTCTTTGACCTCATGCTTGCCCTTGCCCTCCAACACATTTCTTCCAACTGGAAGTCTCTACACAAACTTTCCATGGTCTGTTGGTGGAACTTACTCTGCCACTCCCATAGGCTTGACGTAGCCTTCGCAGCCATGTGCAAACCCTCTCGTAATGTTGACTTATACTGGTTGCCCTTAACTTTACATTTGGATCAAGCTGCCAAGACCAAACCCTCTACATTTTCCTTTGCCAACTTTAAGCCCCCTTGAATAAGTATACTCCAATACCTACTCATTTTACTTACTCTCTCACTTATGCCGTTTTATACTTCATAATATGTTATTTAATGCCTTTTAGATCATATATTTATCGTTATTTATAGTCATTGGTGCCTTTACTGTACTTTCTTATGCTTGTTGTTCATAATTACTGCAATTTTCCGTTTATGACTTATTGCTAGGTTTTTTCTCACTCCCCCTCCCTTTTTTCCCTCCCTCCTTCCCCCCCCCCTCTTAAAAACGCTTAAAATGCTTTGTTCCTCATTTGTACCATCAGCTTTATTTTTATCCTTTTATCATACTCCCTCTTCCTCATTTATATATGCTGGTGTTACCTTGTTGGATTGATTATTTACTTCAATAAAGCTTTCAAACATAAAAAAAATTATTTGGTATAGAGGCAAATGCTGCATGAAAATGCCAATTCTTTTTGGGGTGGGGGAGGGGGCGGACATAATGCCAGCCAAGAACCATTCCCCCATCAGTAAAACATGAAATCTGAAAATGTAGTTAAATAGAAACTTAGCACTGCAGCAACAACTACCATATTTGACCGTCAGCAAGCAGAGCTGTTTCTGTGAGGTGAATCTGAGTAAATTGCATGATCAAAAGTCCGCCGACCGCAGCGCGTCCTATATATTAAGTGAAATAGGTGCATTTCCATGCGCGCGCTCAAACAGCAGTGCGGAACAGCGTCACGTCACTCTTCAAACCACTGCAACATTCTAGGACGTTGGTTGAGTGAATGCATCCATTCTAGAACATTCTACCACCTACAGCAAAAGGTGACATTATCTGAGTAGATAAATGACCCGGTCGCAGGGATTTCGGTAAGCTATGATTTTGCGTTTGATTACCATTAAATAAAAATCAGGGTTTGGTGGGGGGAGGGGGAGCATCATTCAACACAAGGCAAGTGAAGATTTGTGACACATGAGACTAAGGTGCCCCTCATTATATTTGGCAGAGGGCCCGTCATTATGCCTTATGCCACAGGACAAATCAATGTATCTCCCTTTGCCTAAAAATGTGACATGTATTTGTGTAATCTGCTCACTTCATGTAAATAAAATCGCCTCCCAACTACCTGCAATGTGCAGCGCTCCTTTGACCCCTAGCTTGGTGCATGCACTATAAATAACATGCATATGTTCTTCTGCGTTGCTTGTGCTTGCTGTCCTGCCCCCCTCATTGCTTGTGCTTGCCCCCCGTCGTTGCTTGTGTTTGCTGTCCTGCCCCCCCTCGTTGCTCGTGCTTGCTGTCCTGCCCCCCCCCTCGTTGCTCGTGCTTGCTGTCCTGCCCCCCCCTCGTTGTTTGTGCTTGCTGTCCTGCCCCCTCGTTGCTCGTGCTTGCCCTCCTGCCCCTCCCTTATTGCTTGTGCTTGCAGTCCTGCCCCCCTCATTGCTTGTGCTTTCTGTCCTGCTCCCCCTCGTTGCTTGTGCTTGCTGTCCTGCCCCCTTGTTGCTTGTGCTTGCTCCCCTGCCCCCCCATTGCTCGTGCTTGCTGTCCTGCCCCCCCCTCGTTGCTTGTGCTTGCTGTCCTGCCCACTCGTCGCTTGCTGTCCTGCCCCCATCGTTGCTTGTGCTTGCTGTCCCCCCCCCTCGTTGCTTGTGCTTGCTGTCCTGCCCCCTCGTTGCTTGTGCTTGCTCTCCTGCCCTGCTATTGACATTGTAAATGACAATGCCATTTATTTATGTTTTTAAAAAAAACATAAATAAAAATAATGTCATGAGCAATGCCAGTAGCTCTAACTTTAAGAATGCCGAGACCATTGCATTGTAAATGCTTGTTGTGGAAGTAATCAACTATTGATATTTTTTCCGCAGTTTCTGGAATGCTACCATTACTGATGAAACTGGCCTTTTTCCTGTCCTTGCAATCCTTTGCTGTGGGTGTGAACGTAGATGTTAATGCTAATGAAGTATGAACAGGTGTGCAAGTTGAGGCTTTAATGGACTTAATAGCTTCCAACGTCACTAAAGTTGATAGGTTTGTCTTATTGAAACAGAGGCTGGGCATTGCACCAACGGAGAGAGGTGTGCGTAGTCCGTCGTAAATTGTCATCAGCACTTCAATTACTTCGGGCGATTTTTAATCTAAGCTGTGTGTCTTGGGTTTTTGATCCTTCCTTTTTGCCTTTTTGCGGTGGCATTAGAGCAACGTTGACGTTGATGGAATATTCTATGTGATAGTTTACATCCCTCGAGGAAAGGATATGCCCTACTAGCTACTTCACAGTTGGAGGCCTTATCTGCCCTATAACGGGGTTGAATCCTCAGAATGGACTGAGCCTCAGATGGAGACATTCGGACAGACGTGAGAGGTTTAGCTGTGGTGAGATATGTTGAACAGGCTAGAGACTGTACTTATAACTGGATTTGAGGCTGTGACAGTCTGCTATGTTGGCTATGACTAGCAGGGTGTAGCTGGGGCACCCCTCACTTATCAGGGCTCAGAACCACAATTCAGACCACTGCGCACCAGGTTGCTGGCTGGCAGTTCCAAAAAAAAAGACAAGGGTGAAGGGGCAAATTAAACAATATGCCCCCCTCCCCAGCCTCACACCTCTCTGCAACAATTCAAAACTGAATGGCGGGACGGAGCATCCTGAAGCCACAAAGAGCCACTTCTAACTTATTGGTGACCCCACCCAAGCTTCTCCGGTCCAGGTCAAACTACGCAAGCTCTTGCTGGGTGATAGAGCTTGGGCACTCTCCTCGCACCCTTACACCCGACCGCCGGGTCTCAAACCGGTCTCAAACAACAGCAGTAGCAGTTCTTACTGGTTTACCAGTTACTAAGTTCACCATTGGGCGTCACAAACGACGGGGGCAGGGCCGGTATCCTTAGCACTGCTTTGAGTGGCACCGTGTAACCGCAGCTGGTCTTAGCTGGTTGTAGCTGCGACTGCGATTGCGGCTACAGTTTGCGAGTTATGGCGAGAGCGGAAATGGAAATTAAACTCAGCAAAAACATCCCAGTGCACCTCTGGCTACGCAAAGTGTTTGTGCTGTACTAAAACAGTAATAAAGTAAAAATGCAACACAGTAACGATATCAATATATTCTATTGGAAAAAACAGTATATTCTATTGGAAAATAGGGTAAAATGTAATAAACAAAATAAATGACACTAAAATTATATAAATCCTATCGGGTAACCAGAGATACACATTTTAAAGGTTTTAAGTACAAATAGCACTAAGAAGCACAAAGTATTATTGGTAATGGTAGGACAGGACTTAGGCACATTTTGACCCTGACCACGATGGAGTTCAGATTAGATACACTAGCCAGATTTGTACTGGTCAAAGATTTTACATTCTCTTTTTTGTTTTCTCATTGTGCCAATTCTCTTGCTGGTAGCGCTCTCATCCCAATTGCCAAAGCGTGGAGCAGAGCCTTTCCACCCAAGAAAAATGCAGTTTCCTCTTCCATCCCTTCACCAGTGTGCCCGTAGCAGAAGGAACCAGGACTGACAGCAATTTTGGCTTAATCATCGGACTTCCTGGAGCTTTGGCTCCATTCGACCAACAATGCTCAGACTTTCTACCAGCTTCTAGAGTTGCAAGCCATGACAAACTGTCTTGTGGAGATTATGTTTTTAACACAGTCAGAAAAGCAACCAGGACTTCCAGACTTCCAAAGTCTGCAGATCTCCTATCTCCCCAAGAGGATTGCATAAAAAATAAATCTGGAGATGACAGCATTTATCCGCGTTGAACCGTCCTGATAGAGCCCAAAAAATATAAGATTAGAGCTTACCTTGAATTGTTGACCAATTACTTCAACCAAAACTTACACATCTCAGTCCAGTAACAGGTGATCTTTGAGCACGTCATAAACATATGGATATCATCCGCTGAAGGGTGCCTACATCTTGGCCATACATACGGGTTTCCTGTGACTCTAGACAACTTGACTGGAGATCAATAGACTCTGTGTGTGGTAAAAATATGGTTACGCTTAAGGGGAGTGGGTTTCACAACTGCTCCTAGAATCGCAAAAGAATCAGGCCAGACCTCTTTAACATTTTCGCCCACTAATTCTTCAGCCCAAATCTTTGAAATATCCATGTCCAGGTCATCATCCGCCTCTACCAAGGCCTGATACCACAAAGACACTACCTTTTTCAGAGGGCCTGTTCTCATCACCTGATCTAGCCAGGAGTCTTCTTCCTCCTCTACTCAAAACTGCCTTGCCCACCAGGAGGAGACTTGGTAATATTTAAATCTAGTTAGTTGGCTCCTGGTGCAATTACTTAGAACTTCCCAGCTAACCAAAGATGAAGCAGTTTTGAGATCCCCCAACAAAGTAGCCCTGCAGATTTTAAAAGCAGACTAAGCTGATCTCTCAAACACTCAGGGGTTCCCAGAGAATCCCAAATCGGGTCCGAGAAGAGTAATAGGGAACTCCTCATTTTTTCAGAAAGACACTCAAGTTCTTAAGGCCCCCTGCAAGATCTTCAGTCTCACCTTCTTAAAGTACTTCAGGTCTCCATATTTAAAGAAAAATGACTTTGACTATCCCTTAGTTCGCTTAGCATTGCCCCAAAGAGTATTTCCAAGGGAGACCGGTCAGCTTTTTTTTTTTATCATCGTACGAAAATTCTAAAAATAAAATGCATAACAATATGCCAAAAGATCCAGGAGAGCCAGCCACCTCCCCCCCCCATTCTCTAGCCTCCTTCTCAGCTTTTTCCAGGACATCCTCGACCCTTTAGAGGACCAAATAAAGATTCCAATCTTCCCCTGCAGTTTGGTTACGTCTCCTTTATCAAAAGGTAAGGGATAGGATTAAAAATGAAAGTGATCTTAGGGAGGACAATCATTTTAATAAGATTAACCCGACCATATATATTTAGGGGTAAATTCGCCCACCTTACCAAAAGCCTCCTGATCTCTTGACTTGCTTTTTTCCAGTTAACTCTTGAAATATCATCTAACTTCTGCGTAATTATAATGGCCAAATAGCGTGTTTGAGACTTAGCCCCCGGGCTTTGCTAGGCTGGATCCACTCCATAATTTTGGTTTCCCCACAATTCACCTTATAGCCCGAGATCCTCCCAAAAGATTCTGCCTTGGCCATTAAATTGGGGATTGCCACCTCTCGATTAATGGTGTAAAGTATAAGATCATTACCGTAAAGGGCCAGCTTTGCCACCAAGGCAGTAAATTGAAATGGAAAAATGGTAGAAATTAGAATCCGCTCTGATCAAGGTGGCAGACGGTTCTATGTAAAATTAAATAGAAGCAGAGGACAAGGGACACCCCTGCCTAGTACGTTGTGTGAAATTGAACCAGTCTGATAGCTCCCCATTAACCAAAACCCTAGCTCTGGGCAGATGGTACAGATTTTGAACAGCTCTTATCATATTTTGCGAAAGCCCAAAGGTCTTTAAGGCATCCCACAGGTAAGGCCAATGGACTTGGTTGAACGCCTTTGCAGCGTCTACGGCTACTGCTGTTACAGGTAAATTCTGTGTTTCTGCCAAATCAGCTGCCCCCAGCATCAAAAAGGTAAGCCCCTTAAACTGCGTCCCGGAGATAAAACCTCTGTGGTCCTGATGGATAACCGACTTGATGATCTGGGTGACCCTAGAGGCCACTATCCCCGAAAAAACCTTATAGGCTGAATTCAAAATAGATATTGGCCTATAAGACTCCACTACCAGAGGGTCTTTGTTTGGTTTCAGAATTAAAGTAATGGTGGCCTCGGTCCACAACAGCGGGGCTTTTTCACCTTAAAAAATATGGTGTTAAATAGGCATTTCAGCCCTGGTACAATAATATCGAGGAGTTTGGAATAAATCTCAACAGGGAGGCCATCAGGCCCAGCAGCTTTCCCCCCTGCCATCTTCCTGATCTGTGCCCGGACCTCGTCCTTCGTGATCTCTGCCTCTAAGAGCCTCTTTTGGCCATTGTTCAAACTCGGAAGCTCAATCTTCTCCTGGCTGGGTAACTGCACGCCATCATAGTAGGACAGCGTTTGCTGGCACACGATGCCCTGAGTATACTGAACATAATCCAGTTGGAACCCTTGGTCATATAGGGGCCATATACAGGGACACTGTGCTTTATATCAGTCACAAAGATAGAAATTGGTTTGACTTTTCTGTCGAATTACAACAAATAGTGAAAGTTGAGACGATGTCCTGAGGAACGCAACCTGCCTAAACTCGCGTAGTATTATCTACCGCCGACCCTCCTTTCTATCCATGTTGATCTGGATCTTATTGGAAATATAATAGAAAGAATATTGTATCAATTGTCATCAGTATCATGTTTGTTTTAATCTATAACTCATGTGATTAAGTCTTATATGTTGTTGATGCATTGTGATTATATGTTGTTGATACATTGCGATTACAAAACATACAAAATTATGTATTTTTTATATTTAGAAAAAATTGATAAAATATATAAAACAAAATAAAAACATTTTTGATAATAATCAAGCACTATGTCGTTTGATCAGATGTAAGATGTCCTGATATAATTTCATATATTTATGCTTGTTATTAGCTTGTTGTTTTTGGCTCAATCTTCTACAACCAGGCCTCTATGCTCTCCTTCCCGGGCGAAATATCATCACTGTATAGAATACACATATGCCTACTGGGCCTCTGCACATTCAGCATCCCTCAAGTTTCGAATTCAATTTCAAGACTTATCAGTTTTTGCTTTCCAGGCCAGAAGCGCGCTGCACCTCTCTCCATACGAGAAATGCTGCAACTTACGTACTCTCCACCTGTCGAGTAATCTTTTGGCAAGTTGCCCCTGATATTCCGCCTGGAGATGTTCCAGTTCTTTGCTAAGAAGAGAAACTCTACTGAAGCCCTCCAGTGATGCCTTTTGGAGGTCACGTTCCTTACACTTAATCTCCTTAATTTGTCCCTCCTCTTGCAGCTTCAAGGCCGCCTCTTTCCCACCATTAAGGAATTAACTATTGCCCTTAAAAAAAAATTGAAGGCATCCCAGATGACTTGGATTTTAGCTGAGCCAATATTAACCTGGAAAAAGACAGTAGCCTTTTACATTCTGGCTCTAGTACTTTAAGTCCAAATCCAGTTGGTGATCACTTATAAAGGCTCATTCCCCTCCCCCTTACCCCCATGACCTTAGGGGAGGCACCTAGAGACTCACAGGGTGGCAAGCAGAGGCCAATAGAAGGGCCCAGTCCTGGTTCAACTGCCACTGTTCAGCTAGGAAGGTGAATGAAAAAACATCTCTTGTTGCTTGTTGTGTCTCTGTAGACATAACAGGAGGTCAGCCTTTTGACTGTTGGGAGTCATCTTCATTGTCCTAGGAACAAGAGGGAGAACAGGTCCAGTCTTTGGGGCTCTTCTCAGGTTACAGTCTGCAGGTTCAGTCCTCTTCTGTTCTTCTACAGGTCCAGAAGTGTTCTGAAATTGGTGTCTGGAGATACCACATTTATGCCTGCCACAAACTCCTGGGTGGGAATGACCAGGTGGGGCGGAGTGGGGCATGGTGTGGGGGCGGAGTTGACAGATGACGAGAGGAGAAATAAACTTAAAAAAAGAAAACCACTTACCTTGCGCTCGCCTAGTCAGCGATGCGGCGAGCGCAAGGTAAGTGTTTTTCTTTTTTTAAAATGTTATTTTCTCGTTGTCTGTCGACTGAACCTGACCACCCCCACCCCCACCCCACTGCCCCACCGCTCTTACCTTTACTGGTCATCACTGGGATGACGCCCTGTGGACGCAATAATAATATAATAATAATAAAGGATTTTATAAAGCGCCTGGTGACGCCATCTCGGCGTGTCCCCGCGCTGTGGAGAGAGAGAGCAGGGGCAAGTGAGCGACCTAAAGGGTGAAAAGGTGAGTTTTTAAAAGTCGCCTAAATAAGGTCTCTGTCTCAGCCAGTCTAATATGCGGAGGAAGAAGGTTCCAATTTTTTGCTGCCAATGCACGAAAGGAGCGCCCACCCATTCTTGCTTTGTTTATCCGGGGGGCACACAGAAGCCCGGTACCCTTGGAGCGCAGTTCTCTGTTGGGCATATAGGGGATTGCAAGATCCTTCAGATATTCAGGGGCTACCTGAGAGGTAATCCTGTAGCATATAAGGAGCGCTTTAAACAGGATCCTCTTTTTTATAGGGAGCCAGTGAAGAGCCACTAGAGTAGGCTTGGAGGCCGCTCTTCTGGGAAGCCTGAGGACCAGACGGGCCGCCGTGTTCTGGAGAACCTGAAGTTTTTTAATGTTCTTCTCAGTGGTTCCTAAAAGTAGAACATTACCGTAATCAATACGGGAGGTGACTAGATAATCAATGGGGTAAAGGTTCCTGAGGCTAACCCTACCCACCTGGGCATTTTCAAGATGGCAAGAGTCTTTGACCACACTAAATTTGAGCTCTGAGGGCTGGGTGTGTATGTGGGGAGCGTGTTATGGTAATCGTAGTGTCCTCCCACATCTACCCCTAAAACCCAGAGTCCCATACACACATTATCCTCACAGACAGAGTTCTGGCAGAACAAAAGCTCAGTTTTCAAGCACCCAGACAGTGGATATACAAGAATTGTTTTGGCATCCTATTTACCTCTTTGAAAGTGTACTTCAAGTATTATATGTAAACCCAGCCGGCCTGCCAAACAAGCTTTGACACTGTATTGTAAAAAAGAGAGGCTTGACTTGGGGGGAGGGGAGGGGACAGCACTATCCAAGTGTCAGTTAACATTTGTCTGTGACATGGGGAGACCCATTTGAAGTGTGCCCCAAGTGTAATATGGGAAGCCCCATCAGACCTCTTAGGCAGCCAGTGACATTCAAGCAGGATTTGACACTTTAATCTCAAAAAGGATCCTTACAGCCCTACTTTGTGTCCCATTCAGAAAGGTCATCTCAGCCCATTGAGTTCAGCCTATTATGGCTCCTGGGGGCGTTTTACACCAATTCACACCTATTCATATGGTAATTAATGTCTGGCAGAAGTGGGAAAATAAGTGCAAAAGGGTATCCAAAGTTAACATGCCCTGGGTACAACTTTGTACCATATACTAGGGACTTATAGGTAAGTTAAATATTCCAATGTCATCCTGTTGAAAAGGGGAGCACAGGTACTTTATCACTGGTTGGGGGGTAAAGTGCACAGTTCTACAACCAACAAACATAGGGTTCTTCAAAAAAAGATAAAAGATCCTGGGTGACGTTGCAGAAAGGGAAGAATTCCAACATTGTGCATATACTGCAGATAACAGAAAATAGAGCAGGTTTATATAGCCTTGACCCTCTCCACTTCATAAACCTGGCTATTTTGCAATGCCAAGCCAACAATCAATCAGGGGTTTATAAAGCGCGTTACTCGCCCGTGAGGGTCTCAAGGCGCTGGGGTGGGGGGGGATGCAGCTCCGGATCAGTCGAAGAGACAGATCTTAAAGCTCTTCCTGAAGGTGTGCAGAGTGGGGGAGGGTCTGTTGTTGACTGGGAGCTCGTTCCATGTCTATGCTGCGACGTAGAAGAAGGCTCTTCTGCCTGCTCTGGTTCTGCAGATGCGTGGGGTCTCTGCCAGGGCGAGGTTGGCGCAGCGGAGGTTCCTTTTGGGTACGTGGAAGGAGACTCTTTCGTTGAGGTATTTGGGTCAGATGTTGTGGAGGGATTTGTAGGCGTGGTTGAGTAGCTTGAAGGTTACTCTCTTCTCGATGAGGAGACAGTGGAGGTCTTGTAGGTACTGGATCATGTGCTTGTGTCATAGGGTCCCGAGGATGAGTCTGGCTGAGGTGTTCTGGATGGTTTGGAGCTTGTGTAGCAGGGTCTTGTTGATTCTGGCATAGAGGGCGTTGCTGGAGTCCTGTCTTCTGTTATGAGTGTGTGGGTGATGGTCTTTCTGCATTTGGGGGGATCCACTTGAAGGTCTTGCGTAGGATGCAGAGGGAGTTGAAGCAGGTGGTGGCGACAGCGTTGATCTGGCGGGTCAAGGTGAGAGAGGAGTCTAGTATGGTGCAGAGGTTCTGGGTGTGGGAGGTCGAGGAGGGTGAGATTCCGAGGGCAGGGGGCCACCAAGAGCTGTCCCACACAGTGGGGGAGGGTCCGAGGACCTCTGTCCTCTCAAAGTTCAGTTTTAGGCAGCTGTCGCTCTTCCAGGCTGTGACGTCTTTCATTCCTTCTTGAAAGTTGAGTTTGGTGTCTTCGGGTTCTTTGTGTGAGAGAGGATGAGCTGAGTGTCATCAGCGTAAGATACTATGCTGAGCCCATGCTGTCTGACGATGGCGGCGAGGGGGGCCATGTAGATGTTGAAGAGCGTGGGGCTGAGCGAGGATCCTTGGGGTACTCCACAGTTGATCTCTGTACGTTCGGAGAGGAAGGGGGGGGGAGTCTGATCCTTTGGGTTCTGCTGGAGAGAAAGGAGCAAATCCAGTCGAAGGCGGTTCCTTGTACAGCGGCGTTGTGGAGTCTGGCAACGAGAGGGCTACGGTGAGGTCTAGTAGGATGAGGGCCGCAGTGTGGGCCTGGTCGAGTAGTATGCGGATATCATCGGTGGCGGCAAGGAGGGCGGTCTGTGGTTGCTGCGGAATCCGGACTGGGATTGGTCGAGGAGGGTGTTCTCTTTCATGAAGGTGTTCAGCTGGGCGTTGATGAATATCTCTGTGACTATGGCTGCGAAGGGAAGGAGAGAGATGGGCTGGTAGTTTTTCAGGTCGGTCGGGTCGGCCGATGGTTTCTTGAGGAGGGACTTGACTTATGCCCGCTTCAAGTCGTGGGGGAAGATGCCGGATCCAAGGGAGGCATTGATGGTCAGACCTAGTTCTGGTGATATAACGGTGGCGGTTCTGTGGTAGATGTGCAGTGGGCAGGGGTGAGTGGGGGCTCCTGAGTGGATGTTCTTCATGGTCGTGGCTGTGTCTTCAGTGGTGGCGGATTTCCAGGCGGTGATGGTCGGCTGGTTGTCGGTGATGGAGAGGGGGTGGTGTCCGGAGTCTGTTCGCTGAAGTTGTTGTAGAGGGCCTTGATTTCCAGGCGGAAGTAGAAGCTGAGCTTGTTGCAGAGGTCATGAGATGGTGAGACGTCTGTGGCTTCACTGGGGGTTTGGTGAACTGCTGTATGACGTTGACGAGTTCTTTTGCGTTACTTGCGTTGGTGTGGATTTTGTTCTTGATAAAGGTCTGCTTGGTATCTCTCATGCGCTGGTGGTATTCATTCATGGCGTTTCTGTAGTTGTTCTGGTCTTCGGTTGTTTTCCTGTTCCGCCAAAGTTTCTTGAGGCGTCTGCAGGAGTGCCTGGTTTCTTGGAGGTCGGTGGTGAACCAGGCGGCCTTCAGGGGGCCTTGTTTGATGGGGTGGCAGAGGGGTGCGAGCTTGTCAGTGCAGCCGGCGATCCAGCGGTGTAGTTCTTTGGCTGTGGAGTTGGCATCGGTCGTGGTGGAGGGGGGTCTAGGAGGAGGGTGGGGTTGAAGTTTCATCTGTGATCTTGCTCCAGTTCCTTTGTGGCGGACGTGGGCGGGTTTGGGTGCAGTGGTGGTGATGAAGGTGAAGTGTATGCAGTGGGGCTCTGTCCAGAGGGGCTGCGTAGTGTGGCTGAAGTGGATGTTTGTCCCTCCTGCGAAGATGGGGTCGAGGATGTGTCTGGCTCTGTGGGTGGGTGTGGTGACGAGCTGCTTCAGTCCAAGGTTGGCGTTGTTGTCGGGGAGGGTGGTGGAGTCGGGATCGCTGCGGTTGTCGAGGTGAAAATTCAGGTCTCCAATGAGAATGTAGTCCATGGAGGTGATGGCGTGGGGTGCGACTAGGTCAGCAATGGTGGTGGCGGAAGAGGCACTAGGGCCGGGGGGTCTCTAGATGAGGGTGACGTGCAGCGTAGTTCCGGAGCTGGTTGGGTCCTGGAAGTGAAGGTGCTCTGTGTTGGAAAGGGGGTCGCTCATGCTGGAGGTGGAGAGTCGTAGGGAGCTCTTGAGTGCGATGGCGAGTCCTCCTCCTTGGCGGTGGGGGTGGTACTTTTTTTGGATCTTGTATCCTTTGGGGATGACGGTGGTGATGTCGGGCGGAGGTGGAGTTGGTCCAGTTAATAGGTATTGATGGCACTAGCATTTGGCAGCGCTGTCTGGGGCTGTGGGTAGTGTAAACAGTTGTGGCTTCCCATAAAATACCTTGATCACTGACACTTATTTATTTACCAAATAAGCACTGGTCTAAAGTGTTGTGTGTTTCTTGATGAATTTGGGAAAATATAAAAACGTTGCGGTCAGTATTCACTATGTTCCTAAATAGAGATGTAACACTGCGACGACAGCTTTAAAGTTGTCATTATTCTCTCTGTACTTGGCCAGGGTCAGAAATATCTTGCGTACATCTTCACTGTTCGAGCAGGAGCTGTTTCTTTTACAGAGGGCGCATGTGTATTGTTTCCAACTCTTAGGCTGGTATGATATTCATTCCAATATTGTTTTCTTGTTCTTTCATTCATGCCCACATAATACTAAAAATGAGGATAAGTGCTTGCATATATGCAGGTTGAGTTCTCACAAGTTTCAATACAAAAAAGCTTAATGATTTGAGATTTCGATGAATGAACCACTGAATTTGGCTTTGAAAACATGTTTTATTCACCTTTTCTTGTGTTTGTTTCACAGTGGTGGGAAACTACACCTCTCGATGTGGATACACTTTTTGGGAACAAACGGTAGGCGTTCATTATGAGCAACTAAATAAGATTGTGGCATTACTTAGTTGAATTTGGAGTATGGGAGGACAGACAGACAATAATTATTTAATCCCGTAATCGTAATTCATATGGTAAGAAAAAGAGTGTGGCCAGGAAGCTCGGCTTTCGAGGAGACAGCAAACTGAGAGACTTGTGGCTTTTGGAGGAATCAGTATTTGTGGACGTGTTGGTGAACTGATGGGTAACTTGTGGGATGGCTGGTCTCCAGTGAAAGAGCTAATGATCCGCCATATTGTTGGTGACCTGATGAGCGGGTGCATTGGGGAGGAGTTAATGGCCTGAAGATTAGACGCTGACCTGTTCAATCAGCCATTTCGAAACATGGGGTTGACCCAATTATGGTCCTGGACCTGGGTGCAATGTGGTACAAAAAACAGTGGTCCTAAACCTTGTTTCGTTAAGATATAAATCATTTAACCATAAAAGTGTAATTTGTTAATTTGTATATGAGCTATGCGGAGGAAAAGATTATCAAGCTCACGATCCTTAGTTAATTATTCATACATCAAATAGACAAAATGCAACAAACCAAAACCAAATTCACAATGCGGTTTATTATACTTCGTTTAGCTGGTGAGCGACCAAATCAAATTTTGAAAGTACAATATTCTAAAACAGAGAAGGTTGCTCCAAGGGGGAACGTGCATAAGAGAATACTGTTTGGTGTGAGTCGGTGAAAAGGGGAAAAAGTAGGTGTCATAGAAGAAAAACACTTTATATAATTTTATACAGTCTATGTAAATTAGAGAAACAAGTCCATTAAATAATAAATGTGGCTAGGCCGATTAGGACGGCGCTTCATAACCAGTCCGAATGTATAAACGAAGTGTAATAATGCGCATGGTGAATTTGGTTTTGATTTGTTGCATTTTGTGTATTTGATGTAGGAATAATTAACTAAGGATCGTGACCTGTTCAATTAGTCATTCAATATGAAACATTGAAAATGTTATTTAGTGCACTAGTTTAGTTGACACATAAATACTCTACGTAGCCACACACCTGGGCGTTATATTTGATTTCTATCACCTCCACTGCATGCATCCACACGGCTAAAGTTTGCAGAGTAGGTGATAAATGCTGCAGACGTCTGGCCTGTCTTATCAGACAGGAGTCAGCGACCGCCCCATCACTGAAGTGATCGACTTTGCGGGCAACATTGTCCACACACACACGCTGACATATTGCAGGCTTTCTATAACTACTACTCGTCCATCTATAATGCACCACAGGAAGCTGTGGCAGGTCACTCCAGTGCGTTCCTGACAGACATTTCTCTCTAGGGCATCTCAGCCTCCATTAGACCCTCCCTTGATGCGGCGATCACTTTCATGGATGTGGCGAAAGCGGTCTGTGACCTTGCTCAGAACAAAACACTGGGATTAGATGATCTGTCCTACTACACCACTCTTGGCACCCCGCCTCGCAGAAATGTATGAATCTGCATTAGACACTGGTGAGCTCTCACACTCGCTCTAAGATTACATTCTGTCCTCCCTCCCTAAACTGGACAGAGACTCCATGTAGCTGACGTCTTACAGGCCCATTGCCATCCTCGGGCCGACTAAAAAAATCCTGGGCAAAATCTTTGCTGACGGGTTCACCCAGATCCCCCGGAACTGGTACACATGGACCAAAATGGTTTTGTTCCAGGTCACAACACCTCCCAGAATACGTGTTGCCTCTTTCATCTACAGGACCAAGTAAGGGGGCTGTTTCCGTGGGTGGCCTGTCTCATTCTTGAACTGTAGAAGGATTTTGATACTCTAATGTGGCACTACCACTTTGTGGTGCTCACCCGTATGGGGATTGGACCCAGACTGCTAGCCTTCATCAGGTTACTGTACTCAAAACCGACCTCCCAGATTTGTCTGGGTCACCTCGTCTCAGCTTCCTTCCCGGTTGGTCAAGGTACGAGACAGGAAAGCTTCCTCTCTTCGTTGCTGTTTGCTCTTGCACTGGAGCTCCTCGCTGTGCGGCTGCTCGAGGGGTCAGAAGTGGGGCATCGCTCTGTCCCTGTATGAGGAAAACCTGTTAATCTATATATGCGACATAAACACCGACCTCACGCCACTTCCCAACACTCTAGCAGATTATGCCACAGTTGCTGGCCTCCGAGTTAACAAAGTCAGATGTATATCCGCTCTGTCCTGACCAACAACCCCAAGACATATATCTTGGTGACACCCTCCTCAACTGGCATGCCCAGGCGACCTGTTACCTAGGGATCTATATCATAATCCACAGAACCTATACGAGGGGAACCTCCGCAAGTCCCTAGTGGGCATCAAAACCCAAGTACATTTCTGGAAGTCCCTACCACTAGATCCTATAAACTGAATTGCCTTGGCGAAGTTGGTTATCTTAGCCCGCCTTTTAAATTATTTCTCAAACCTCACAGTTGTTCCACCAGGCTCCTTCTTCAAGCAACTAGACTTTCTCCTCTGCACACTCATCTGGGGCGTCAGGCGCAGACGAGTGTCCCTTAACAGATTGCAACTGCCAATGGACCGGAGAGGCTTGGGTGCCCACTCCTTTAAGACACACTGCCTTGCAGCACTGCTGCAATCGCTGTCCCGGGGCGTCAGGCGCAGACAAGTTGCCCATGCCAGATTGCAACTGCCGATGGACTGGGGAAGCTTGGGTGCCCACTCCTTTGAGACATACTTTCTTGCAGCACTGCTGCAATGATTGTCCCACTGGACAGCAGGGTGCTATCTAGGCGAAGCCTATTCCAAGCACGGGTCTCTCCCGATACCCATAATCCGAGGCTTACTCTTACCGAAAACACTTCCCCCATCCACCTGGCCCCTGCACGTGGTATTAGCAAAGACATGCATGGCCAGGATACAACAGCTCTCCCAGGGGACCCCCACTATAATCTCAAAATCTACCTCTAGTTGGTCTCCCACACGACCCGGGTCTCTACACTGCCAGAGACCTGAGGGTCTGGACAGATCCCGCAGTGCTTGCAACAGGTGACCTCTTTGCCGACGGCCATCTCCTCCCTTTCGACCAACTGGCCGAAGAGCATGACCTCCCTTCAGGACAGTTCCTCCTGCACAGACAACTCAGCCACACTTGTCACACCCTTTGGGATGGAGAACAAGCCACCCATCCAGTACTACAGACCATCCTGACTATGTGTGTCGGTCGTCACCTAGTCATCTGGTTATATAAGGTCATTTATGAACAAACAACCAGCCCCCTCACAGCGCTGCGCAAAAAGTGGGAGGATGAACTTGGGACAGTATTATATGACAAGGAAAAGGACCAGGCACAAGTTCCCCAAAATATTCTCCCTCAACACTTGTTTTTCAAACTTACAATTCTTCATACTTCATAAGGCCTATCTAACTCTGGCTCAACTACACCAGTACTTCCCCGAAATGCAGTTTGAATGCCCACGCTGCCGAGATCCTGATGCAGATCTCGTGTACATGCTGAGGTCCTGTCCTGTCCTCCAAAGTTATCGATTCACATCACCCTACGCGAGGTCACAGAGCTAACAGACATCCACAAATGGGAAGCATGCTCCCAAGGCCTATTTAACTGTAGAAAGTAATAGAAAGTATGAGGTCGCTTTGCGGCCCTGGCACTACTACTCACACACACACAAACGCACACTCACACTAACACTTCATTGGAGCTCCCCCACAGCCCCCCCAGTGGACACGTGGTATGAGGCAATACACAAATGGAGTGCGGCAGAAGACGACGCCCTTCGCTATGAGGAGGTAAGACAGCCTCACAGACAACCTATAACCCCCCAATGGGCCATCCTTCTTCCAAACTTCCAGCAGGAGGTGGGAATTTACTACCCCCCGCAACCCCCCTTTAATGCACTATGCGCCCCCTGCACACGTTATACCCACCACTCCCCAAGGGGTGCCCACATTAACACCTGTTCGCAATATTCCTTTACCCACTCCCACATACCTAGACTAACCCCATATGCCCAATCACCCGTCTTAACCACTGGGCCCATGCCGTTCGCTCAATTCCCCACCAAAACCGAGCCTGCCCTTCCCCCTCATCTCGATCCCTTTGTTCATTCTCAGTTGCAAAACAATAATGATCTGTGTCAGGTTAAACACCGCATACACCAAAGACATTGCAGACCTCTATTTCTATGCACCCTGTGCAGATGGTTTCCATAATGAGCCTGCTGTCTAGCATTGCTGTATCATACTGTAAGACATCATGTATTAATGCTGTTAATGTTGGGAAACCCTCCTAATTTTTTTTTTTTTCAAATCACCTCCACTGCGTCCTGCACTTACTGCAGACACACTAAGAAAACTCCATTGTTCTTGCAGTGGCCTCCTCTCGACTGGATTATTGCACCAGGGTTTCTGTCAATGAGTTCAAAGATTGACAGACTGCTTCTCCTAACAAGATGACCGCCTATCAAACATTTAACTTGTTTTTGTTTCTTCAAAAACAAAATCCTGAAGCAGGAGTCGCAGTAAGCTCCATTGCTGGCTGACTTTAGGTCCGCCGGACAGTAAATTAGGCAGGTGGAACTTCTGTTGTGATGGAGTACCCTCTCTGTCAAACTTTAAATCAGACCCTAATTAAACTGCAGAGTGTGCAAATGTGGGGGCGGGGCGGGGGAGACGTGTCTCTTCACGGGTGGTGCCAAGCACCTGGCTGCTGTCTGATCTCAGTCGTAAGAGCGGTTCCCGGGGGTGGGGCCGATGCAAAAAAAGGCCTGGCAACAGAAAGCTGTATAGTATGCGTCTCCAGCTGCATCACGTGTCCACACGGGTCCTTCCTGCCACATTTGACGACTGACCGTGGATAACTTTTGCAAAGGCTGTGCAGCAAAACTCAAATGCAATTTGGCAGCGAAGGATTAACCAGTGGAAACCAGTCATACTGAGAGTAAAGTGAGCAAATCTCCCACCTCTAGTGCAGCAGAAAAATTCGAGGTGAGAGAGATGTGCAGTCTTGACAGCCACCGAGCCTGGGAGGGTTCTGAAGTCTGCAAGTGTAATACATGCGCCAGATGATAATAACAAGATGTAGCAATTTTTATCAAGATTGGATTAAAGGGGAGGGGGGTCGGTTTGCATGGCCATAATTGCACCTAAAGCGAGTCTCCTAGCCCACAAAGCAGTTTTAATCTGGTTATTATCCAGACAATCTGATGAATATTTCGCCCCTGATCCAGTGCTGGACTGGACATTGCACCAGTTTCCCAGTCCCGCTCTGGGCGGAAGTCTGGACCTAATTGTTGGGCCTCAGGCCAGGGACAAAGCAAGTACACCTGGCCCATATAGCCTGAGAAAGTGATCTGTGGGGGTCCTCTTGGAGTGGGCTGTCTGGTCCTGTGGGGCACAGTATTGATCTGGGGGCCTCCGCTCCAAAGTGCCAGTAGACCTGAACGGCAGCTTTGCATTGCCGCGGCTGAGTGGACCCCCCCTAGAGGAACATTGGACCCAGAAGAAGCTCAGAGCAACCCAGCCATGAACAGGAGGGCCAGCAAGCTATCACCGTGGTCCTGTGGTGCCCCGCTCGGAGTCAGCCAGGGGGTAGACTGCCCTGGGGGACCGTGAAGTGGCCTCCGCCTACAGCAGAGCGACTGCCCTCCTGATTTGATTTGATTAAGGATTTCTAGAGCGCGTAGCTACCCTCAGGCGTCCCAGCGCTAACGTAACAGCTTGATAGTACTCCTGGGGATGGATTATTGGGGGAACAACCAGGTTTTCAGCAGTCTGCGAAATGAGAGTAGATTGTTTTCTTTGCTTATGTTGAGGGGGAGGCTGTTCCAGAGCTTGGGAGCGTTATAAGAGAAGCGGCGGCCGCCAGTGAGAGCTTTCCTTATTCTGGGGGCGCTCACCAGAAACAGGGTGTCCGACCTGAGCTGTCGGGTTGATTTTTGAGGCTTGATGAGAGGTCTCAGTATTGGTGGGCCTTGGCCTTTTAAGATTTTATGGGAGATGCACAAGGCTTTGAAGGAGATGCGTTCTTGGATGGGAAGCCAGTGGAGCGCCTTGAGGGAGGGTTTGGCTGAGCATCTACATTTCTTTCCCGTCAGTAATCTTGCTGTAGCGTTCTGTGCGTGCTGAAGTTTTTTTATGACAGCTACAGGTGCGCCTAGGTATAGGGCGTTTCCGTAGTCTAATCTTGATATGATGAGGCCCTGAATCAGAATTTTCCTAGACTGGGGGGGGGATAAGCGGAAGGATCTTACGAGCTGCTCGCATGAGCCCAAAGCAGGTGCCGGCTGTCTTTCTTGCTTGGGCTCTGAAGCTGAGGTCCTGGTCTAGCCAAAAGCCCAGGCTCTTGATTTCTTGTTTTGGAATGGGGGGGATGCCCCTGCTGGCTGGCCAGGCAAGGGTTTTGGGGAGTTTGTTTGGGTCACCTAGAAGCATGATTTCGGATTTCTCTCCGTTGAGTTTGAGCCTGGAGTCGCCCATCCATATAGATATATTGTGCAGGCAGGAGACTAGGTTCTCCATTGATTGATCGGCCTGGTTGATGGAGACGACTAGTTGTGTGTCGTCGGAGAGGCGATGTCGTCCAAAGGGGCCATGTAAACATTAAAAAGTGTGGTACTCAGGGAGGAGCCCTGAGGGACTCCAAAGTTCAGGGGGAGAGATTTAGAGTGACCGTGGCTGTCGGCCACTTGGAAGGTCCTGTGTTCCAAGAATGATTTTAGCCATGCCAGGGCGGTCTCTGAAATGCCCGTTTTTCGGAGGCGGTGGAGAAGGATGGTGTGGTCCACCGTGTCGAAGGCGGCACTCAGGTCCAGGAGGATCACTGCCACTGATCCTCCTGCATCCAGAATGGACCTTGTCTCCTCTGTTACGGCCAGAAGGGCGGTGTCAGTCCCCTGTCCAGGTCTGAACCCTGTCTGCGAGTGGCGAAGGAGGTTGTTAGTCTCTAGGAATGTAGAGAGCTGTTCGTTTACAATTCTCTCTGCCACTTTGCTGATGCCTGGGAGGAGGGAGATGGGTCAGAAGTTTGAAGGGTCCAATGGGTCTAGGTGAGGTTTCTTTATGAGTGCCCGAACTATCGCACTTTTCCAGCTGGCGGGGACTATCCCGCAGGAGAGAGAGGTATTCATCAGCCTCGTGAGAGGGTGGGATATAGTGGGGGCTACTAGTTTGAGTTTGCTCATGGGGGCTGGGTCATCCGGGGAGCCACTCTTCACCCGATTGAGAGTGTCCAACAGCCTCTCGGTGGAGACGGGGAGGAAGGCTTTCAGAGTTGGTGCGTCTGGGTCGATGGGCCCAGCTGGGAGGTCGGTTGGGGGATAGGTATAGGGGAAAGTCATTATGATTTTTAGAATTTTGTCTGAGAAGAACTCAGCGAGTTGGGTACTCCTAGCACTCCCACGGACATATTGGTGGGTCTGGGCTCTGAAGGGAGGTCGCCTTGGATTTACTGCCTGACACAGGCCTAGAGGCTCGACAGTGAGATGGTCCATGGTGGCCGGGATGAGATTTGCTGATGACGGGTCTTGTGTGCATTGAGATGCCTAGCAGGCGGTGCCTCCTGGACCGCTTGGTTGGGACTCCCACGGAGCGAGTATCCCCAATTAGGGTGGCCATCCGGCGAGAGGTCCTCTGAGATGACAGGGTGGTTGGGGGGGGCTGCTCATGCTGCCCCTCTGGCCATTGGTGGGGCTCCCACACTGCTGACTGCATGGGGTCCCATATACTCACCCCTGATACGCATTTCTTAACGGTCCCCATCACACACCTGCATTATGAGACACACCAAATTGGTCAGGACCAGGGCCCAGTCACTGCCTGGACCAGGCCCCTTGGACTGGCAGCTGCTGAATTGACATACTGGACACTATACTGAAGGACACAGAGACTTCTTCATCTCTGTAGAAGCTAAGGTGTATGCTGTGGCAGCTAATATGAACCCCTGTGAGATGACCACAGGCTCCATATGGAGTACGTTACGCTCACTAAGAAAACATTGATTACTCTGCAACTTCAAACCACTGACCTACATACTCAAGTACAGGAATGACAGGACAGGGTCTGTACTCTGGAACACTGAGCAGAGGATGTGTTGGGTCACTGTTGCAGCAACAATGTTCACATAGCTGTGTAGCCGGTCTCCTGGAAGACTGTGAATTCTGAATCACCATCAACTACCTCAAATATGGGTTGAAAGACTTGGTCCCCCACCAGAACCTCACGCCCTTCTTTTCCATTGAGAAGGCCCACAGGGTACCGGTCCTGCTTCCCCCTTAGAAGGAGCCCTTCCTCACCCTAGAGTAGCCAGAATACTCCATTAGAATGACCAGGATGTGATATTGGACAGGCATGGTGTCCTAACCCCATTCTGATGGACAGTCATCGCATTCTGATATTCCCGAACTACACACTGGCGGTCGAGTGAAAGTGTGCCTCCTTTTCTCCTTTTTGGGTGTTAAATGGAAATTACGTGACATGGTGGTCAATTACGCTCTCCGTTTCTCAGAGAACCTCAAGGTGAAGGTGGAGCAGCAAACTAATTTCCTCTAGACCTGGCAGCAGCCTGGGTCTTCACCAAGACTCTGCAAGACCCCCCACATCCAGGAGATAAACAAGATTTGTCATGATGCCAGCCTAGGCACCACCGCCCTCGAGGGCAGGGTCATGGAAGCTTGGCCTCCAAACAGCAGAAGACCTCCTGTGACTGGCAGACTGCAGCAGTTTTCTCCCCAGCACTTACCTTTCACCACCCTTTGTTCCCTGGTTCTTGGGAGAGTGGGTCCTGGGCTCCCACCTTAGGGCCCAGACTACTCTCGCTTGATGCACCTTTTGGGTCGCACTCAAATCATTACACTTCTCCATTATTACCAAGACCATCTCCTACTCTCCTGTCTATGATGCCCTCCCTCACGATCCACACTGCAAATACAAGTTACTGTGCGTGCAGCAGCTGCGGAGCCTAGCAAGCCCCAGAACTCTCCATCCTGCATGGGAACTTGCAGTACTGACCCCAATCGGACAGTGCTGCCTACCACAACAGTACCACATACCCCCTTGGAACATTAGAGGCATGCATACCCCAACCAAGGGATACAAAATCCACTACATTCTTCACAGAAATGGGGTCAGAATAGCTCTGCTGCAGGAATCACATTTGACGGGGACCACAGGCGATAGGCTCCAGAGAAACTGGAGTGGGCAGGTTTACACCACGGACTGTTCTACCTATGCCTTAGAGGCTCTAATCTTCATAAAGATGGGCACTCTCCTACATGTCGTATCACAGGAAATTGTCTTTGAGGTAGATTTGTCTTGCTGGAGGCCAAACTAGACCACTCCCCACTTGTACTGGACAGCATTTACACCCCTAACTCTTACCAGGCTTACTACCTGCAGTGCCTCTCCACTTCATTAGCAAAATGGGCACACCTCCTCAGGGTCATAGGCGGCGATGTCAAGAGCATCCTAGACATACGGCTGGAGCATTAAAGCTTTCTTCTCCCTGGAGCCTCCACGGTTGCCAGTGCTCAGAATCTTATCACTTGACTTACTCACTGGACCCTTCAGGATGCATGATGCATTCACATCCCTGGGATAAAACACAATTCTTCCTACTCCCCAGTGCACAACCTTTACGTTCACCTGGACAGGATAGTGTTTTTATTTATTTATTTATGCATTTTTATATAGCGCGGACTTTACCCGAAGGCGTCAGAGCGCTTCACAATAGGAACAGAACTGATACATGAGGAGAAAATTACACGTGAACAGATTACAAAAGCAGACGTTAAGTTACATAAGGTAAAGTGACAATTGTGAGTAAGTGTGTTCAGCTGCCCTCTGCCTGTCTGCTCCAGTGATTACCTGGGTAAGACTGCCTTGGTCCGCAATCACTTACTTCTTAATCCTCTCACCAGATTGTTCCCTGTGGAACAGGAGGAGATAGATGCACCCATTACTGCCTGAGACATTAAGGGAGCAACCATGGAACTAGCCTTGGGCAAGACTCCCGGAACCGATGGCCTCTCAGTAGAATTTTATTAGACCATTGCAACTTCTCTAGCCCCTATATTGGAGACTTTATAAAAATCAGCACTTAACTCATGGTGCCTCCTACAAATCCACCACAAGGCCATGTTAGTCTCATTGCTAAAACCTAGGAAGGACCCCACAAACCCGGTCTCTTATTGCCCCATAATGATCCTAAATGAAGATTATAAAATTTTCAGTAAAATCATAGCAGGCCGAGTGCTCCTACTCCTGATTCATATGGATCAAAACAGTTTTGTAACTGTCTGTAATACTTCACTGACTAGTAGAAGGTTATACTGCATTATGGAGACCACACTGCAGCTCTGGCCCGGCATTGGCGTTAAACTTATACCTGGAGACAGTGTTTGACTCCCTGAGCTGGATATACCTTTTCAAGTTCCTGGCCAAGTTTGGCTTCAGAGGTCAGGCTGCTGTACTCGGATCCTATCATCTGGGTCCACCTGGGTAACCTTACATCAGAGCTGCTGCCGGGTGGCAGGGGAATGCTACAGGGATGCCCCCTCTCACCTCTTGTATGTGCACTCTCGATGGAGTCCCTGGCAGCCCATGCGCAGAGGTCAGGCAACCATTGGGGGATTCCCCCTGCTGGACAATACCCTTGCGATCTCATTGTACGCGTACAACGTATTATTTTGTATAAGGGACCTTGCCAAGGATACCGCTGGGATCTCTGAACGCCTATTGGCCTTTGAGACATTATTGGGTCTCCTGGTCAGCTGTTTGTTCCCCCTGGCCCCAGCTGTAGTGCAGGTGGACTGGCACCTGTTGGGTGGGAGGGGGTCTGGTATGCTGGGAAGCCTTATTGTTCCAGTACCTAGGGATCTGGATTTTCACGAGGGCCAAGACCTCCTGGATGGAACCTTATGGCGGAGATAAAGTCTCGCCATTCTCAGGTGGTGTTTGGTAATCCCTTTCACTGACCCCATTGGGCCGCATCTTCGTTTCCTGGATGGTGATGCTCCCTCGACTTTGGCAACCATCAACTGGTGCTTCCCAGGCACTTGTTCTGAGAACTTGATCAATTACTTGGTGAGCTCGTCTGGCATAACTTCTGCTGTAGGGTGGCCATATCCAAATAGCAGCTCTGGGGTCTGGGGCCCCTAATATTGAGCTCTGCTACCTGGTGGCTCCACTGCATTGGCCAGCCCGCTGGATTTCCAGGTCCTATCTGGAGGATACTGTCACCCAGAATCCCTGTTGACGTGAGAGAAGCCTATAACAGTACTGGCTCCTGGGGCTCTTCGTCTGGTTGACCCCCCTGCTTTTATTGCCATACAAGAGGGTTACCCAGTGCTCCCCTCCTTATGGCCTGGCGCTGCCTCTGCTGGGCCTCCTGGTGGAGCGGGAACACTTGGCCAAGCAGGTATTGCAATACTGGGAGCAGGCGGAAATCTCCACATTTGGGGACCTTTTTTGTGATGGCCATCTCTTAACCTTTGCAGAAGTAACTGAGCAAGCAGCTTTCAAGGGAGGGCAAGTCATCACATACAGCCGAGACCTTAGGGCCCTGGGAGCCCCTGAATGCAAGAAGACCCTGAACCAGCTACTAACCAGCTTACTAATGTCCTACACATATTGAGGATGGGATGTAGACTCATTACCTAGCTATATAGGGCCTAGGTAGCCCATTCTCTTATTTCTGTAGAGTCCCTCAGGGACAAATATCCCCTGAAGGTCTTCCAGAATGGTCACTTTAAACTAATCCAATAATTCTGTATCTTCCACAGAGCCTTCCTCTCCCCGGCCAAAATTCACAGAATCTTCCTGGCTGCTCCGGACCCTGTGCCTGTTTCAACACCCCTGCCGTTGATTGTAAACACGTTCTTTTGGACTGCCCCATGCTGAGTCTCTACAGGGCTGAGGTTACCCGGAAGCTATCTGCTGTTACAGGTGTGACCTGCATAGACATCCTGGGTAGCAGGCGCACTTGACTTCTACAAACGATCTAAAAAGTGCAGACCCACCTCCTCATTCTTGGACTTAGCTCTGCTCATGGCCAAACGCACTATAACCATACACTCAGTGACCAGTGGCGGGGGGGGGGGGGCTTTGATATGTTGGATGGATGCCGAGGTGATGACCCTGCGTATGGGAGAGGCAAGAGGCATTTGCGGTCTTTCGATAGTCTCTGTATGGGACAGGCTCATGGAGAAGCTGTCCACACCACCTGATGGATCAACCTCCTCTACTTGACCAGCCCCTCACATTTCCTCCCCTGAACTGGAAACACAAGGGCCACCCTCCTGCCTTGAACCCTTGTTGCTGGGACTCTTGCGCTACCTGCTGGGATACTGTTTCAATATTAAAAATTCATCAACAACAGATTATAAAAGATAGCAACAATGCATTTTTAGTTAATCCAGTATCATCACAACAATTGAGAATAAAGATAATTAAAAGCAAGCTAAAAAAATGTTAAAAAGTTAAAAAAGGTTAAAATCAGACAAAGTACAAAGAGAAATATTAATAGTTGCTGTGGTGAATTTAACAAGACCCTACGCCTATGCCACATAGAATTGAAGAATCGGGACACGGCAAAAAGTGTGGGGGGTGAGTGTCTATACACCTCCGAACACTGCCTGCTGCCCAGATTTCTACAAAGTGGTACGAGCCAACGCCGTTTGGCTATTTTATAGCCAGGGCAAAAGAAAAGAACATGAATGTCGGACTCGTCAGATCTATTGCAAGCAGGACACCCAAGGGAAGGAGCTTTTCACCATTTGTTCGTGAATGCATGAACCAGCAGGGTCCCTATTCTAAACTGGATATATAGCTTCCTTGCCATAGACGGCTGTATATGATCCAGAAAAGGCTCAAGGAGGTACTGAGCCTTAATGTTAACCTCATCGCTGCAGCTACGAGTCCAAACCAGGAGGTGCAGCTATGAGTCCAACAGGAGCTGCAGCTATGAGTCTAACAGGAGCTGCAGCTATGAATCCAACAGGAGCTGCAGGCGTGAGTCCAACAGGAGCTGCAGCCGTGAGTCTAACAGGAGCTGCAGCCTTGAGTCCAACAGGAGCTGCAGGAACAAGTCTAAGAGGAGCTGCAGCTACGAGTCCAACACAGGAGCTGCAGCTAATAGTCCAACAAGAGCTGCACCTATGAGTCCAACAGGAGCAGCAGCTATGAGTCCAACAGGAGCTGCAGCTATGAGTCCAACAGGAGCTGCAGCTATGAGTCCAACAGGAGCTGCAGCTAGGAGTCCAACGGGAGCTGCAGCTATGAGTCCAACAGGAGCAGCAGCTATGAGTCCAACACTATCTGCAGCTGCAAGTCCAACAGAAGCTGCAGCTAGTATGAGTCCTACAGGAGCTGCAGCTATGAGTCCACCACTATCTGCAGCAGCAAGTCCAATAGGAGCTGCAGCTAGTAGGAGTCCAACAGGAGCTGCAGCTATGAGTCCAACATACAGGTACCCCTAGGTACCTGAATAGTTACAGTTACCCTGATCTTCTAAATATTATCCTGAGAGAGGCCTCGTGTTCCTGAGACCACAAGCATTATTGCAGTGACCCAAGCTGTGTTCCAGAGTTCAGTACTTCTAGTTGATGGGCACCCGCTGCAGTTCTTATGCCTCAGATGATCCATCAAGATTCCATTATTTAGTGGTATTGATGCAACAGAGTCTTCTATTTCCTGTTTCTAGGGCTGTCGTGGAGGACTAAAAGAAAGTGAATGATGAGTGCGCACTGTAGGAAATAGTTTCAAGAAGCCATTAAGCCGTGCACATCATATAAATGAGGGAGGATGATGGGCTCCATTAAAAATGTAGCACATTCCATTAAAGTGTTCAAGTAAATTTACGTGGGGATTTTATTAGTCAAAGCGAATTTGTGGAGTACATTTTAAAATGATCTGCACTTGTTACAGTAACTCAAAGCGAGTTACTCACAGGACTTGTTCGGTAGTGGTTTACAAAGATTCATAAGCTTGTAAAAGATGGTATAGGGATATGTATATAACAAGAGAGAAATATGTAAAGAGAGGTGGATCAGGCATAGTCTTTGACCTGAGTATTTAAGTTGCCTGTTAAAGTTATAATAAACAGACGAATGCTTTCCAAACATCTGGCGGAGTGTGGTATGTTTTATTATCTAGTAGGAAGGCACAGTGCACATAACTTACAAAATTATGTTTCTGCCCATCTTCCATTGTCAAGTTGCCAGAGTGTGAGTTTAAAATAGGTATATTGTAATTATTTGTTATTAAAAGGATATAACCCGACAAAGATTACATTTGTGACAATCAGATATGTGTTTTTATAGGAATCAAAGAGTTCAGGTTGACTTAGCCTCAGGCAACCTCAGCGAGTGAAGCCCCATCTCCTTTTTTCACCACATAGCGCCCACCCATAGTAACAATCATTGGCACAGCCAAAGGGTATGGTGGTTGAATGGCATGAGGACTGGTTGTCCACCCACCGCACAAGCATCAATCCTACTGGCTATGCCAATGCTTACTTGCCCAGCAGCTCTGCAGAGCAAGCACAGACAAAGTCATCTGAAAAACGAACACTAAAGCAATGAAGGGTTTTTTTTCTTTTTTCTGTAGCATCATTTTTGTTTCTGATACTTTTGCGAGTGCTCGCTCGCCAGGGCTACCAGGCTGCTCGCTGACTGGGTTCAGATGTAAACAATGGTCCTCATGCATGCCAGTGCGCGCTGAAATAGACGCACAAAAATACTTTTGGGAGCTGATCCAAGATGTGACTGGCAGTGTCTCAAGCCAATGGCTAAAGGTTTTGGAGTAAAGGAAGTCAATAGTTGAAGGACGTGACCCAAAGCCCCTTACAGTAAATATAGAATGCATTGCGTTTGCCATGGTTGGTGCAAGTGCCGCACACAACAAACCTAATTATGGACACAGTTCTTCATATCCGAAGCTGGCAGTAAGTTTAGCATGCCAAGAATAGTGTAGTATGGGAGGTTGCTGAGGCCCAGAAGAGGAACTACTACATTACAGCACTAAGCAAAGAGATCAGCATAGTACAGGGAAAAGGGATCAACTTCAAACATATAAGTGCCCACTCATCCTCAGTGATGTTGTTGACACCATTCTCTGGCACACACTTCTAGACAAAATGCTGCATGAAGTTTGCATTTCTTCTTTGAATGAACATTTGACTAGCAAATTTACTGATCCGGAATTTTCCATAAACTGTTGTTGCTGCATATCTAACAGCATTCAACTTTCAAATCTTAATAACAGAAAAAAAAAAAAATGTTTTTTTTTAAAGTGTTTAAGAGCTCGACCTAGGAAAAGAACCTCAAGGATTCTTCGCTCCTTTTTGTTTTCTGATCAAATAATGTTTGGCGTCATGTGGTGGTCCTTAGTAGGCCACCTAGAGTCACTTCGTTTTTGTCTAACTATTTAAACGTGAGGGTAGGTGGCACATCCAGATATTGTGGTACAAAAGGGGGTGGTGATGGACGGAGCATCTGAATTAATCAAACACTCACACCCAGTCAGAAGATCTGGGTTTAATCCATCACCATTCTTTAGCCCACTCTGCCACCCCAGTTCAGACATGGCTATATGCAAATCAGTCTGACCCTGTGCCTCATGGGAACAGTCCAGCCCGAACTGCCAAGCCATGTCTTCCCTGGACCGGAAACAAGCTTCCGAGGACCGGTTTCTGGCATTCCAGCCGTCTTCAGCCCGGCTTGCTTGAATCCAGTGGCAAAGTGAGCAAGGGACTCATGTCTGAGCATACCCTGCCACACTTGGGGCGGCCAAAAGCGGTACAAAAGGGGGTGGTGATGGACGGAGCATCTGAATCAATCAAACACTCACACCCAGTCAAAAGATCTGGGTTTAATCCATCACCGTTCTTTAGCCCACTCTGTCACCCCAGTTCAGACATGGCTATATGCAAATCAGTCTGACCCTGTGCCACATGGGAACAGTCCAGCCCGAACTGCCAAGCCATGTCTTCCCTGGACCGGAAACAAGCTTCCGAGGACCGGTTTCTGGCATTCCAGCCGTCTTCAGCCCGGCTTGCTTGAATCCAGTGGCAAAGTGAGCAAGGGACTCACGTCTGCCCCCCCCCCCAAATTTCTTCAGAGCAGGGGGCTAGTGCTGTGCTGACAGGCTCTTAGAGTGGCCAGTAGTAGAAGCGTGTTATTTCTTTATGATGTAGCAACAAAGGAAACATCTTTTGTTTCTAACTGTTGCTAGTCACTGCTGTGAATAACCAAATTTAGAAATCTGGTGTTTGTGATAGTGATTCTTCGTGATCCATGCTTACTATTCATAGGGCCATATGTATCAAAATGCTTTTTTGCGAATCTCAAATAGCGATTTTTTGCGAATCGCTATTAGAGAATCGCAAAACGCTGTGTATGTAGGATTTACAAAATATTTTGCGAATCCTAAATATTCCTTAATTGTGAATCACAAATTGCGATTCGCAATTAAGGAATACCTCCCCATTCATTCCTATGGGCCTAGAGGCCCATAGGAATGAATGGGAAGACTGGGAAGACATTCTCAATTTGCGATTCTCAATTAGAGATTCGATAATTGAGAATGCAATTTCAAGGGTGCCAGGGTGTCAAAAGGACACCCTTTGCACCCCTGAATTGTGCATGTATGTGCTACATGGCACTTTGAAAAATGCTAAAAGGTGCATTTTTTAAAGAAATCGCAAATTACCCCCAACTTGAAGTTGGAGGTAATTTGCGATTCCTTATGGCCAAATTGCACTTTTTCTGTGCTTCTTACATTGCATTTAAGGAATCGCAATTTGCGATTCCTTAAATGCAATCGCAAAATAGGGAATCACTAATTTAGCGATTCCTTATTTTGCGAGGCTGTTTTCTATTCATACATCCCACTTAGCCCAATTGCGAATTTCGGCGTTTGTGATCTCAATTTGGAATGATACATATGGCCCCTAATTATAGATTGTAATCAATCAATCAGTCAAAATTGTAAAGCGCGCTACTCACCCGCTAGGATCTCAAGGCGCTGGTGGGGGGGGGGGGGTAAGTCGCTACTGCTCGAACAGCCAGGTCTTGAGTTGTTTCTTGAAGGAGAGATGGACCAGGGTCAGCCGTGGGTGGGTGGGGAGGGAGTTCCATGTCTTGGCCGCCAGGTAGGAGAAGGATCTTCCTCCGGCGGTGGATTTGCGAATTCGTGGGACGGAGGAGAGGGTGAGGCTGGCGGAACGGAGCTGGTGGGTGGGTGTGTAGAATGTGAGGCGGTTGTTGAGGGATTTCGGGCCCATGTCGTGGAGAGCCTTGTGTGCGTGGGTGAGGAGTCTGAACGTGATCCTCTTGCTGACGGGGAGCCAGTGCAGGTCTTTCAGATGGGCAGAGATGTGGCTGTGGCGAGGGATGTCCAGGATGAGTCGTGCAGTAGCGTTCTGTATGCGCTGGAGTCTTTTCTGGAGTTTGGCTGTGGTTTCAGCATAGAGGGTGTTCCCGTAGTCCAGCCGGCTGGTGATGAGGGCCTGGGTGACCGTCTTCCTGGTTTCGGTGGGGATCCACCGGAAGATCTTTCGGAGCAGGGTGTTGAAGCAGGAAGATGAGACGGCGTTGACTTGCTTGGTTATCGTGAGGGAGGAGTCCAGGATGAAGCCCAGGTTGCGTGCATGGTCCGTTGGCTTGGGTGCGGTGCCCAGGGCAGGGGGCCACCAGGAGTCATCCCAGGCAGAGGGGGATGGTCCCAGGATGAGGACTTCCATCTTGTCTGAGTTCAGTTTCAGATGGCTGAGCCTCATCCATTCCGCGACGTCTTTCATTCCTTCCTGGAGGCTGGCTCTGGCGGTGGCGGGGTCGTTGGTGAGGGAGAGGATCAGCTGGGTGTCGTCGGCGTAGGAGATGATGTTGAGGTTGTATTGGCGAGCGATGGCTGCGAGAGGGCTCATGTAGACGTTGAAGAGGGTGGGGCTGAGTGAGGATCCCTGTGGAACGCCGCAGATGATTTCGGTGGCCGCGGATTGGAACGAGGGGAGGCGGACTCTTTGGGTTCTTCCGGCGAGGAATGAGATGATCCACTCCAGGGCCACTCCTCGGATTCCGGTGTTGCTGAGGCGCTGTATCAGGGTGCCGTGGAATACGGTGTCGAAGGCTGCTGAGAGGTCTAGGAGGATGAGGGTGGCAGTTTCCCCGTTGTCGAGCAAATACCTGATGTCGTCGGTAGCTGCGATGAGGGCGGTCTCGGTGCTGTGGTTTGCTCGGAACCCGGATCGCGAGGGGTCGAGGGATCCGCTGGACTCAAGGAAGGCGGAGAGTTGTCTGTTGACGGTCTTCTCAATGACTTTGGCCGGGAACGGGAGGAGCGAGATGGGGTGGAAGTTCTTGAGATCCGTGGAGTCTGCTGTGGGTTTCTTCAGGAGGGCGCTCAGCTCGGCATGTTTCCAACTCTCCGGGAAGGTGGCGGATGCGAAGGTGCTGTTGATGTTCCGGAGTTGGGGTGCGATAATGGAGTCGGCTTTGTTGAAGATGTGGTGTGGGCAGGGGTCGGTTGGGGAGCCGTAGTGGATGGTGTTCATCAGGTGGGTGGTGTCTTCGGTGCTGACTGGGGTCCAGGTGCAGAGGGTGGTGGTGGGGGGCGTTGGTTCGGTGGTTGGGTGCTTGGTCTGTGCTCCGAAGCTGTTGTGTATGTCTGCGATCTTGCGGTGGAAGAACGAGGCGAGTGAGTCGCAGAGGTCTTGCGAGGGTGTGATCTCTTTGTTGCAGGCACTGGGGTTGGAGAGCTCTTTCACGGTGCTGAAGAGTTCCTTGCTGTTGTGGGTTTTGTTGTCAAGTCGTTCTTTGAATGTTGTCCTTTTGGTGGTGCGGATCAGCTGGTGGTGTTTGCGGGTGGCGTTCTTGAGGGCTGTCATGTTTTCTGTTGTCTGGTCATGGCCCCAGGCTTTCTCGAGGGTGCGGCAGGTTTTCTTGGAGTTTTTGAGGTCGTTGGTGAACCACATGGCTTTCCTGCAGCCGGGTCTTCTGGGAGGGTTTTTCAGTGGTGCAAGGTCGTCGGCGCAGTTGGTGAGCCACTGTGTGAGGTTGCGGGCTGCTTCGTTGGGGTCGGTTGTGTTGGTGGGTGGGTTCTGGCTGAGGGCGGTGGTGAGCTGGTCGGCGGTGATCTTGCTCCAGCTTCTGCGGGAACCTGTTGCAGGTGGTGATGGTTCTCCTGAAGTTGAAGTGGACGCAGCTGTGATCTGTCCAGTGTAGTCCGGTGGAATGGCTGAAGGAGATGTGCTTGCTGGAGGAGAAGATGGGGTCAAGCGTGTGGCCGGCGTAGTGGGTGGGGGTGTTCACCAGTTGCTTGAGTCCGAGGTTGTGGAGGTTGTCCAGCAGGGCGGCATTGTTGCATCCTTGCTGTTCTCCAGGTGGAAGTTGAGGTCCCCTAGGAGGATGTAGTCTGAGGAGGTGAGGGCGTGTGGACTGATGAAGTCTGCGATGGCTTCGCTGAATTGGGCGCGTGGTCCCGGGGATTTGTAGATGAGAGTGCCTCTGAGGGTGGTCTTGGGGTCGGTGTGTATCTGGGAGTAAAGGTGCTCGGCGGCGGTGAGGGTGTCGTCGGAGTTGGTCATGATGCGGATGGTGTTTCTGTGGTCGAAGGCGATGCCTCCTCCGGTTTGGTTGACGCGGTCCTTTCCGGTGATCTTGTAGCCATCTGGGATGGCTGTGGCGATGTCGGGGGCTGAGGAGGCGTTCATCCAGGTCTCTGTGAGGAAGGCAACGTCCGGTGCTTTTGTGTCGAGGAGGTTCCAGAGTTCGACGGCGTGCCTGTGGACGGAGCGGGTGTTGAGCAGGATGCACTTGAGGTAGTTGTTGCTGGTGGTCGGCTTGGTGGGAGCGGTGTAGGTTCGGAGGCAGGTGAATTTGCAGGCTTGGCAGGTGAAGGGTCAATGGGTGTGTTTCGGGGTGGCTCTGTAGCAGGTGGAGTTCTGGCCGGCGTTGAGTGCGTGGAGGGTGGCGGCGTTGTAAGTCTATCGGGTTGGCTGGCATCGTCGAGGACCAGGGGTTCTGGCGCTGGGCGCGGTCCAGGCGTGAACGGGCATAGACGGGCTTGCCTTTGGCGCGCCTTTGGCGCACAATCGGCGTGCCCCCTGCGCGCGTCCGCTGTGCGGCTTCCATATGAGGGGCTGAGGGAGGGAGGAGCAGCTGGGTGGCGGGACCGGGGTGGCGAATGGGAACGGCGGGGGGGCGGGGCCGCAGGGAGCAGCGGCGGGCATCAGAGGGCGAGACGGGAAGCGGGAGGCCACAGAAGGCTAAAGGGGAACGAGGGGTAAAAACGAATAATAAAACAAGCACAAGTTACAAAAGGCAAAAGGGGAACGAGGGGTAAAACGACGAATTAACAAGCACAAGTTACAAAAGGCAAAAGGAAAAAAATGAAAGAATTACAACAGCACAGGTTACAGGTACAAGCTCGCAGAATGGGCGGTCAGAGCGCAGAAGCACAGCACGGGGAGGACCACGCGGTGGCTAGGGGGGCAACCTACCTGGTGACAGGGTCAATAGTGAATAACAGAATTCATATTAGAATGGTGGGGGGACCGCGGCGGACCGAAAGACCGTCCGCAGCTTTTCCGCCCCGGTCGCAAGGCGACCGGAGCGGAAAAGGGTTCCTATGGTGGCGGTGTCTGTCAGACACCGCCTGCCATATTAGGATGCTTCATTTCTAATGCCTTTCTGTGGCGGCATTGCTGCCACGGAAAGGCATGCGGTCTTCACTCTGGGGGCCTCCTGCAGGCCTCCAGAGTGAAGGCGGGGTGGGGTTTGCACACGGGAGGTACCTGTTGTACCCCCCTTCATTTTCATAAACAATAGGCAGGCACCGCGCGGTGCCTGCCGCTTTGTTTTTATGCAAATGCATTTATGCATTTATGGCGTTGTGGCGGGCGGTGCAGAGAGCACCGCCTGCCACAATGCTATAAATGCTGGATGTGCCCGCCACTGTGGCGGGCACATCCTAATACCCCCCACGGGACCCCCGCCCTAATGGCGGGTGGTTCCGAATTCCGACAGGATGGCAGGCGGACAAAGTCCGCCCGTCATCCTAATGAGCCCCTATGTCTATGGAGAAATATAATGAATTGTCTTCATTACCGCGACTTACGCCATCGAAACCTAAAGTAAACATATGAGCTACATCGACGCCCTTAAAAGTCAAGGCTCATTAGTAGCGACAATGAACCACAAGAAAACGTAGGTGCAGGCCCCTATACAACTGCTTCAAGGCACAGCGTCAAGTTCCGATCTACTCGGTTTCAGCATAGCTGCTGATATGGGTCTGATTTCTGTGAACTACAACATAAACGCCATCACGAAATAGTAAGTTGATTCCCTTTATTTTTTCATGGTTTGGGAAAGCTTAAAACTATGAAAGCCAAGTTGCATATTAATGAGGACGTCCGTCCTGTTGCTCCAAGACACAGGCAAATTGTTTTTCATTTACAAGATGCTCTTGAAAAGGAACTTGAATCGCTACTTCAGAATGATATCATTGAGCATTCTAATGGTTCAGTGCCAAGGGTTTCTCCTATAGTGGTAGTGCCCAAAAAGGACAGTGAAAGAACTGTACGCATATACATTGACTTGCGTTGGGCAAACAAGGTAATTGAACGAGAAAGACATGCAGGTCCACACATTGCTGACATGATGATGCAATTAAATGGTGCAAAGGTCTTCTCTCACCTTGATTTGAATAAAGGTTATCATCAGTTTGAACTTGAGGAAAATTGCAGGTACATTACACTCTTTTCTACACATGTTGGTTTGTTTCGATACAAAAGACAATGCTTTTGTGTGTCCTCACTTGCAGGAAGTTTTCAAGACATCATTCGACATATCATACAGCCGGTCATGAATGCATTCAATTATATTGATGACTTATTGGTTTTTGGAGCAACACAAGAAGAGCACGGTAAAGCTCTCACATAAGTATGTTGTTTACTTGCTGATGCAGGTTTGACTTTGAATGTAGACAAGTGTGGGTTCCATAAAGCAGAGCTAACATTCTTTGGCTGTGTCTTTTCTGATGGGGGTATGACACCTGATCCTGCTAAAGTACAAGAGATGTCACATGCTGATCCCCCACACGGTGTTTTTATGGTGCGTTCATTTCTTGGCATGGCCAGTTACTGTTCCAGATACATACAAGACTTTGCCACTGTAAGTACTCCATTGAGAGACTTGACAAAAAAAGAATGTTTCATTTCAGTGGTCACATGCATGTGAGAAATGTATTATGAAAGTCAAACAAGCCATTGAGAATTCTAATGAAATGGCATATTTCAATCCAGAGCTTCATATAGAGGTTGTTGTCAACACTAGCCCAGTCAGGTTAGGCGCAATCCTTGCACAGCGGACACCCGAATGCTCAAAGGCATATTGTGGCATATGCAAAATGTAGTTTGTCCCAAACAGAACGTGCTTACTCACGACCTGAAATAGGAAGCAGTGCAGCATGCTCCTCTTGAGAAGCTCGATTTAAAAACGTTGTTAAACTCTACCCTAAGAGCTTTTCGGTCAACACCTCACTCACCCACAGGTGAAAGTCCTTCAACATTGATGCTCAGGAGAGCAATGACAGCCAATATACCTCAGTGGACCAATCAGAGAGAGAAAAATGAGAACACAACTCGTGAGAAGGACTGAGTTCATAAACAAAAGATGAAAGAGTACGCTGACAAAGACTACATGCGAAGAACATGGTTTTTAAGAAAGGAGATCGCATGCTCACACGCCAGATGCGGAAAAGAAACTCTGATGCTCCATGTGATGCAGAGCCTTTTCGAGCGGTGTCTACCAAGGGACACATGATGACTGTCCAGCACCCTGGAAAGTCTATTTCCAGAGACTCTTTTCACTTTTGGCCTTTAAGTCATCATTCATCAGATCTGCATGTTGAAAGAAAGACTGGTTCTGAAGCACCAGTGACTGCTGTTGCCTCTTCATCGTCAACACAGATCCTAAATATTGATGGTGACAGTTTCCAATGACAAGATCAGGTCGAACAATTAAAGCGCGAAAAAGATTGATTGAAGAGATCTGATTGTACATAAGTTTATAGTTTGTAATTTTTTGTATTTAACAGAGGGGGCGATGCAGTGTCTTGCAAGTTAGCAATGACAGAACCCTTCTGGCTCCTGATGGACCCTAGAGCTGTGATATGTTAGAGCGTACAAGTACAAGTGACCGCTGAGCCTGTAACCAAGCGAGGTCGCCCCCACACACCCCTGCTACTGCCTCCATCAGCCTTCTGGTGCCCTTGGTGCCCCTGCTGACTTCGTTTTTGCTGCCTTAGTCTTATTTCTTTACTCGTTTTTTCCCATTTTTTTATCATTTTTTTCTCTCCTCGTTTTGCCTCCTCCTTCTCTCTTGTCATCTGCCATCTGGTGCCCTTGGTGCCCTCTGCCCTCTGCTGCCTTCATTTCTGCTGCCTTAGTTTGTTTTTACTCGGTTTCACTCACATTTGTCCCAGGGCGACCCAGCCGCCGCTGAGCCGCCCTCTGCCCTCCTTTCCCGCTGCTGCCTCCCTGCGGCCCCGCCGCCCTCCTGCCCATTCGCCACCCCGCTCCCGCCACCCAGCTGCTCCTCCCTCCCGGCTCCTTCTTATGTCGCTCCCACGAACGAGCAGCGTTGACGCGCAGCGGGCGCGCCGATTGTGCGCCGAAGGCGCGCCAAAGGGAAGCCCGTCTGCGACCGTCCGTGCCTGGACCGCGCCCAGGGCCAGGATCCCTGGCCCCCGCCGATGCAAGACGACCCGAAGGACCTACGATGCCGCCAGCCTCAACGCACTCAATGCCGGACGGAACCACGCCTGCTACCGAGCCACCCCGAAACGCACCCACGGACCCTTCACCTGCAAAAGCTGCAAGTTCACCTGCCTCCGATCCTGCACCGCACCCCCCAAGCCAAACACCAGCAACAACCACCTGAAGTGCATCCTGATCAACACCTGCTCCGTCCACAGACACGCCGTGGAACTCTGGGACCTCCTCGATGCAACATCACCCGACATCGCCTTCCTTATGGAAACCTGGATGAACGTCTCCTCAGCCCCCGACATCGCCATCGCCATCCCGGACGGGTACAAGATCATCAGGAGGGACCGCATCATCCAGACCAGAGGAGGAGGCATCACCATCGTCCACAAGAACACCATCCGCATCACGACCGACTCCGACGACACCTTCGCCACCGCGGAACACCTCCACTTCCAGATACACACCGACCCCAAGACCACCCTCAGAGGCACCCTCATCTACAGACCCCCGGGACCACGCACACAATTCAGCGAAGACATCGCTGACTTCATCAGCCTGCACGCCCTCCCCTCCGCCGACTACATCCTCCTAGGAGACCTCAACTTCCACCTGGAGAACAACAAGGACCGCAACACCGCCCCCCTGCTGGAAAACCTCGCCAACCTCGGACTCAAGCAACTGGTGAACACCCCCACACACTACGCCGGCCACACGCTTGATCCCGTCTTCTCTTCCAGCAAGCACATCACCTTCAGCCACGCCACCGGACTCCACTGGACCGACCACAGCTGCGTCCACTTCAGCTTCAAAAGAACCACGACCCACCACCACCGGCAACAGGTACCTCACAGGAGCTGGAGCAAGATCACCGCCGACCAGCTCACCACCTCCCTCAGCCAGAGCCCACCCGCCAGCACAACGAACCCCAACGAAGCAGCCCGCAACTTCACACAGTGGCTGACCGCCTGCGCCGACGACCTCGCACCACTGAAGAACCCTCCCAGCAGACCGAGAAGCAAGAAGGCCCCCGGGTTCACCGACGAACTCAAGGATTCCAAGAAGAACTGCCGCACCCTCGAGAAAGCCTGGCTCCTCGACCAGACCACAGACAACATGACCGCCCTCAAACAAGCCACCCGCAAACACCACCATCTCATCCGCACCACCAAGAAGAAATCACTAAAGGACCGACTGGACAACAACGCCCACGACAGCAAGGAACACTTCAGCATCGTCAAGGAGTTCTCCAACCACAGCACCGGTTGTACAAGAATCCAGGGCACACTGTGTGTATCAAATCGAATTTCAATCTTCAAGTGGTCATACATATGGGATAGATCAGACCAAACGTAAATTTTCAAAAGTTTTATTAATCAACAGTGTTCTCTTCTCAGGAATCACTGTGCCTGTCACTCTAGCCTACACGTGTTTCATCACAGCATGTAGGCTGTGAATCTTCAGGAAGATACGTCTCCGGGCCTTTTTTGATAATCGGCCAGATATCCCCTGTGAAGACACGGGTCTCAGGAAACCTTCCACCTTCACCCCCACTGATGGGATGGTACCACCAGTGGTCTTGACATTTGAAAGAGCAGTTCTGCGAACTATGCAGAACAAACCCTCTATCAAACCGTTTAACAATCTTTCCAATGCTGAAAGACAGGCAGCTTCCTCCCTTGGTAAGGACACTTCAATTGTCATCAAGCAAGCCGACAAGGGGGGAGCTACTGTCATACAAAACTATGATGATTATGATCAGGAGTGCAGACGCCAACTAGCAAACACGACCCACTACAGATTACTGACAGAGGACCCAACCAACCGACTGACTACCACCGTGATGTCTCTGGTCATCGAAGCAGAGACTAACGAATGGTTAAGTAAAAAAGAGGCAGAATTTCTGGTAACCACGGACCCGGTCATACCATACTTTTACACTCTGCCCAAAATACATAAGGGCACTACCCCAGTCCCAGGAAGACCAATCGTGTCTGGCATCGGTTCGATTTTAGAACCCCTTTCTCAATTCTGTGATGCCTTCCTGCAACCTCTGGTCAAACTCATCCCGTCTTATCTGCAGGACACGAGAGATGTACTTCGTCTGATCAATGATATGGATGGCAGGGAGGATATTGATCTCCTCTTGACACTCGACGTGGAAGCGTTGTACACTAATATACCCCAACAGGCAACGCTGGAAGCAGTGGACTCCCTCCTACGACAAGAGGAGTGGCTGTCCCCTACCCCGGTTTCATTCATAATGGAGTTGGCACATATTGCATTGACTGAAAATTTCTTCAAATACGAGTCCAACTTGTACCACCAGATCCGCGGGACATCGATGGGCTCGACCTTTGCGCCGAGCCTGGCATGCATCTACATGGCATCGTTTGAGAAAAAATGCATCTACCCACCCGAACACAACCCATTCCGTGAAAATCTCACGTGTTGGCGTCGGTACATCGACGACATCCTGGTGTTTTGGAAGGGGGATCGGACGACATGTGAGGCCTTCTGTACATGGATAAACCAACAAGACCCATTTCTTAAGTTCACGGGCACTATTTCCGATAAATCCATACCCTATTTGGACCTCACCATAGTACTGGAGCCAACCACTATCAGCACCACTCTCTACAAGAAGGACACTGACAGGAACAGTCTGTTGCCTTACACCAGCCACCACACAAGATCCCTGAGGGACAACCTACCCTTCGGACAATTTCTCCGCCTTCGGAGAAACTGTAGTTCTATTAATGACTACAAACAACAAGCACACTCTCTACAAACCAAACTTCTGGACCGGGGGTACCCCACACGTCTTCTGAAAAATTCCACCAAAAGAGCCCTCAACAACAACAGAGAGGCCCTACTTGAGATACACCCTAAGGAGCCAGATGACAAGATCACTTGTGTTACCTCCTTTACAAGAAACTCCTCATTCATCAAAAAAACTGTCAGTACACACTGGGGCATTCTCAACTCCGCAGGGATGGAGTTACCGCGCCCACGGTTTGCTTTTAAGAGGACGGCTAACCTTAAGGACACTCTTATCCATACCCGTCCCAAGAAAACCAGCGCCCAAGCTGTCAATACGCTTTGGGATCTCCCCCCAGTGACTGGACACTATCGCTGTGGTTCCTGTGTTGTCTGTCCCCAGACCATCCAGGGCAAGACCGTTGTACTCAATAACAATTTCACTTGGACAATGAACAAACATACTAACTGCAACAGCTCCAGATGCATTTATGTTTTGATCTGCCCTTGCGAATTGTTGTACATCGGGATGACAATGCGTCCTGTGAAACAACGGATAATGGAGCACAATAGCAACATTCGATGTCACAAGACACACACAAAGCTCTACGAACATTGCAAGGACAACAATCACTCTCCAGAGAACATCCGATGGACTGTCATTGAGTCTTTACCAAACCTGAACCAACAAGCCCTTTTCAGACATGAACAGAGATGGATACACCAACTACAGTGCGATGAATTGGGATTAAATGATGGGGTGCCCTGGACGACACTCGCCAGATAGTTATTATTCTGGACTTGTTGTCCACTCCCAAGTGCTTTCACATGCCTCACTAGACTTCTCAGCCCATTCCAAGATGGCCCCCGCATTATATTGCTCGGGCCGCGCTATCTCCAGCTAACCCCTCTTTGCTTTTTACTCCCGCGTGCCGTAACCTAGCAACTTGAGGGACACACCCCTCGGTGCGCGCTCAACTCTTCCTTATCTAGACCGGACAGTGCCTAACTACCGTGCCGGCTGTCCAGTCATCTGAGTTACCGTGGGAGGGGTAGGTGCAGAGATGCCTGCCACTAGCGACTTTTGAGGTAAGGTGTCGAGCTGAGCCCTGATACACAGCTTGCTATCTGCCTATATACGCAGCAAGCCCACTCCCGCACACGGGTTACCGTATGGTTTATTTTTCCCTAATGATCCCGCTGGATGCCTCACTCTCCCCGTAGGAACTCCTCACTCGCTGCTGGCCCCACCTGGACAGCTCGTGAGGCCTTAAGGAGGAATCACAACGGGTAAGTGCAACATAGAACCGTAGATTGGCCTTTCTCACGCGCACCCGTTGAGCATGGCACGTTTACTTGTTTCCTCGCTGGTATACACGACCACCCCGCCAGCGTTGAATTAACCGTGAAACAGAGTGTCAAATCACATTTAATGGTTTTACCTGTGCGGCTTTTCATCAGTTGTGGCTTAAAACTTTAGCCTACAATTGTATACATACTATTTTAATACTGGCGCCACACGCCGCTCGACTATGCGAGGGTGTATCACTAACACTGGTCTTGAAGTGTGATGACCCACCCCACCTAGTATGCTGCATAGCCGAGAGAACGGCGCCTCCACTTAGATGCATGCTATAGCGATTCAGCATGGCAGCACAATGCAGTGCGGTTCACCCACGCGCACTGTAATTTTAAACCCATTCTCTCTCACAGTACCACTTGACCTTGTCACTACCCTGACAGATTGTTACCCACTGGGCACGTGTTTTCTGACACTTTGAACATAGGCACAAATATGATGTACTCCGGTCTACATTTACTTTTGACATCAACTTTTGTCTGCTTATCTCTCTTCAGTTTCCAGGAGGTCCCTCGTAAGGAACCGTTTCTGAACGACACTATACAGGTCGTATACCGGTGTCCTCTTAATTCGGAGGATCCAAGCAATTATATGAGCACGAAGGTCCTGACGAATCGCCCTTAGGGCGAGAAACATGTCGACCGTTTTCACAACAAGGGTTGAATAAAGGTTTGGTCTCATTGTTCATCACTCCTTAATACCCCTTCATTTTTAATAAAGCAGTGAGCCTGACCAATAAAATAATCACCATTAGGACTCTACTGACTTTTTTTAAACACACCACCACGCTCACTATTGCACTTTTTTAGGCCCCTCACACCCACACACCCGTTGGCTCGGAATAGAAGATCTCCGCCAAAGTGCAGCTTCCCTTGCTGCCCGACGGGCATTGCACCGCCAGCCTGCCGAAGGAGCAGGATACCGATGATGACGCTGGACGGTCATCGGCTGGGACAACAGTTGTGGTCCTGCCGTGAGCCTGTGTGAGGTATCCTTACATTCTGAAAAGGGTCTACACCATGCACTTAACCCCCACCTTTTTACTGAGTGAGAGAGAAGATAGGCTGAGCTAATTTCCTAGCTCCCATTGGGGAACTCTGTACAATACTTATTGTTTGCTGCTTCCTAGGACGAGTACATTGGACCCCATTAAAAATCGTCCACCCCTATTCCCCCTGTTTGATACCAATAAGAGGGAGGTCCCTGATCCTCTTCTCTTACAGAGGTTAAGGTTTTCCTCTGGCCAAGAAGCACCTACTTTAAGCTCAAATACTCTGAAACTTTACCGTGAGAAGTTGAGGGCCAAATTTCTGAACATTAAAAAACCTGTTCACAGATTGTACAAAAACCCCAGCACCGGTAACAACGACATCACTCCATCACAAGATCTCTGCGACTCTCTCGCCTCGTTCTTCCACCCCAAGATTGCCGACATCCGCAACAGTTTCGGTGCACCATCCACGCACCCAACCGTCAAACTAACGCCACCCTGCGCACCTGGACCACCGTGACCACCGAAGACACAACCCGCACGATGAACACCATCCACTCCGGATCACCCACCGACCCGTGCCCCCACCACATCTTCAACAAGGCCGACTCCACCATCGCACCCCAACTCCGGAACATCATCAACTCCTCCTTCAACACCGCCACCTTCCCAGAGTGCTGGAAACATGCCGAGCTCAGCGCCCTACTGAAGGAACCAACAGCAGACCCCACCGACCTCAAGAACTTTCGCCCCATCTCGCTCCTCCCGTTTCCTGCTAAAGTCATCGAGAAGAACGTCAACAGACAGCTGGCCTCCTTCCTCGAGACGAACGGATCCCTCGACCCCTCACAGTCTGGGTTCAGAGCCAACCACAGCACCGAAACCGCCCTCTACGCAGCCACTGACGACATCTGAGCCCTACTCGACAACGGGGAAACAGCGGCACTCATCCTCCTGGACCTCTCTGCAGCATTCGACACTGTCTGCCACCGCACCCTAGTTCAACGCCTCAGCAACATCGGCATCCAGGAGAAGGCACTGGAGTGGATCGTCTCGTTCCTCGCCGGAAGAACACAGAGAGTTCGCCTCCCCCCGTTTCGATCCGAGGCCTCTGAAGTCATCTGCGGCGTGCCACAAGGATCATCACTCAGCCCCACCCTCTTCAACGTCTACATGAGACCTCTTGCAGCCATCGCACGCCAACACAACCTCAACATCATCTCCTACGCCGACGACACCCAGCTGATCCTCTCCCTCACCAGGGACCCCGACACCGCCAGAACCAGCCTACACGAAGGGATGAAAGACGTCGCCGAATGGATGAAGACCAGCCGCATTAAACTGAACTCAGACAAGACAGAAGACCTCATCCTGGGACCATCACCCTCCGCCTGGGACGACTCCTGGTGGCCCCCCGCCCTGGGCACCGATCCCAAACCAACAGACCACGCACGCAACCTGGGCTTCATCCTGGACTCCTCCCTCTCGATGACAAGACAAGTCAACGCCGTCTCATCATCTTGCTTCCACATCCTACGCATGCTCCGCAAGATCTTCCGATGGATCCCGACCGAAACCAGGAAGACGGTCACCCAGGCACTCATCACCAGCTGACTGGACTACGGAAACACCCTCTACGCCGGAACCACAGCCAAGCTACAGAGAAGACTCCAACGGATCCAGAACGCATCCACGACCTGGGCCCCAAGTACCTCAACGATCGCCTGACCTTCTACACACCCACCCGCCAGCTACGATCGACCAGCCACGCCCTAGCCGCCGTTCCACGCATCCGAAGAGCCACCGCCGGAGGAAGATCCTTCTCCTACCTGGGGGCCAAAACATGGAACTCCCTCCCCATCCACCTTCGACTGACCCAGGACCATCTCGCCTTCAGAAGACAACTCAAGACCTGGCTGTTCGAACAGTAGCGGACCCCTTCCCCCAAGCGCCTTGCGACCCTCCCGGGTGATTAGCGCGCTATACAAGTGGTATGATTGATTGATAGAGCGGAATGCAATGAAGGCTAGTTTAGAATGTTGAGTTTCTAGTTACACGCACACACAGATAAAGATGTGTAATACTAAGCTCCATGTGTGGCATAATCATTGGCGGTACCCAGGCTGGAGACAACATTACAGGCGGTGCCCTACAGCTGTCTTACCTCTTCTTACGGAAGTTTTCAGTGTGATCACCTCACCAACCAGCCAGAGACTCATTAACATGCAACTCTGGACCCCAGTCTTATGGGTTATTAAGACTGTAATAGCTGAACTGACTTATGAAAGGGTATTCTGGAGGACAGAGAGCCAAACAGTCTAAGTGCGTCATAGAGCTTCAACCGAGCAGAGCATCAACATGAGGTGCTCGCAAGGTGCAGGGATGAAATGAGCAAGCACGGATTTATCTGACCACCATCCTGATTAATTGAGTCACTTGCACAGCACATTGAGTGAAGTGAGCTACCCAGTAAACCTTTGGGGGCTGGGTGAAAAGTAATCAAATGGGTAGGGGCCTCCAAAGGATTTTGTTTTCAAGATTAACTTAGATTTTATATTTTATAGAAGAATTAGATGCAGGTAACTTAAATATCCTGGGCTAAGTTAATTACAATAAATTGAGGCAAATAACTCAGACTATTTAGACGTGCCAATAATTCACATTAAGACAAATAGTGACATAAAAACAAATAGACATGTGTATATGCAAAAAATAGATTTTATCAAAGTTACAATTTTAGCAGGGAAAAATACAATAAACCAAAATGTACAACACAGGAATACGAGACAGGTGTTAGAAAAAATTAATCAAAATCTCTGTATAGCCTGTGACAAGCTTATCCAAAAAACCAGACGTGGAACTATTTTCTTTCGGATAAAGCAGAAGTCGACGTTTCGGTCTCTATGGATAACTCAGTGAGACCATCATCAGGACAATTGAAACAAAATATTGTAACTCCCCAGGGACGAGAGTCAAAGCCGGTATCTTTAAACTTTTATATTTGGACGGCTTCAGTGATGACGGTAATTCAATCTTGCAACAGTGGCCTTGAGACAGTTGCCACCTATCGAATTCTTGAAAACGCATGAAGTCTCCTCCGTCATTCATCTGCTGAATGACGGAGGAGACTTCATGCGTTTTCGAATCTACAGAAGCTAAATAGATCGTACATTAACAGATGATCGTGCCAAGCACAACCGAACTGCCTTGGATGTGCACCAAGAATAAAAAGAGTAGGGGGGCGTGGCCAGCAGCATGGCCGACTAGACGTGCCTGAGAGGAGCTCCGGCCGAGCCACTCATCAATCCGACTTCACATATCCCCCACACCTTTGAAACGACACCACACGGATGTCCTAACACCCAAGTACCTGTTGCGGGCTGCTGCAGCGCTGATCCGACGCCGAAATCGCCTGGGTGACGGGGAAGAAGACAACTCCGGTGATCTACCAGCGTCCATGATGGCGGCCGAGGCGCTCGGCGGTGAATTGCGCGCCCCCACACCCGGCGGCCCCCGGAGCAGGTGATCCTGGCAGACGGTGGCTCCGCGACCTGCCTGGCCGTTTGACCGGCCCGTACAGTCCCCCCGGTAAGCAGCAGCAGTCTGACCGCGGTGCCCGCCGGCCGCCTGACCCCAAGATGGCGACCGGCATAATTTGCGGAGACTGGTGACGGCGAGGTGCCCCCGCGGCCCCCACCCGAGACGGGGTGCGACCGGGCCCTACAGCAGAGGCGGCGCGGCGGACGGGCAAAAGTGAAGGAGGGGAAACAGGGATCGGTGCGGCGCCAGGAGCGGGACACACCACCTCACACGGCGGCCGCCTTCACCAACATGGCGGCCGCGAGGTAGGAGCACCGGGGGGACGGCGGCGCATTGGAGGGCCGCAGTGGAGCGCGGAAGCCTGCCCGGCCTCGTGGTGCTGGAAGCCCCTAAGTCTGCAGGGGGGCAGAGCGGGCTGAGTGGGGACTTGCTGCCCGCCACACGTGTGCCAGCACAGGGGGTCTGAGATCTCGGGGCTCTCGGTGAGGGCTGCCTGAAGTCACCGGCGGCGGTGCCCCCCCCCTCACGGCCGGGAAGTGAACGGACCCTGCCCAGTGGCGGTGGGGACACTGACATAACCCGCCCGAAGGACGCAGGAAGAAGGCGGCCACCCACAAACTGCAACTGTCCCAGACGCGCGACCGTCCCCGTCGCTACACGGTGGAAGAGGACAGTACGAGGAGACCCCTCCACTGGGCTGTGCAACCATGGGAAAGAGAGACGTGGTGCCCAGGAACACGAAACAGGGCCCGATGGACAACTTTGGGCCCCGCGTCCGATGGTGGAACAGCAGTCCATACAGCCGGGCGCCCGCAATGACACGGCCATGGTGCTGGAGGCCATACAGGCGTCTAGAACGGACATCCAAGCAACGCGAGCAGCTTTGGAAACCAAGATTGGTGAGGTAGGGTCCGAGGTTACGCTACTGCGCCAGGACTTCAGAAACTTGGCAGAAAGGGTCACGACGGCCGAAGCGAAACTGACCGACAACGAGGAATCGATCACGTCTCTCAAGAAAGACATGGCGGAGCTGCAGGCCTCTCACCGTCAATTACTCTGGAAAGTTGATGACGCCGAAAATAGGTCAAGGCGGAACAACCTACGCTTTGTGGGCTTTAGGGAAGGAATTGAGGAAAAGAGTATGACCGTCTTCCTCCTCGACTGGCTGAAAACCACCTTTCCGATGGCACGGTTCTCCCCGTGCTTCATCATCGAGAGGGCGCATAGGGCACTCCTGGCCAGACCACCGGAGGGTGCCCGACCGAGACCAGTGATAGCGCGGTTCCTAAACTTCGCAGATCGTGATCTGATCCTGCGTGAAGCCAGGAAGATGGGAGAGATCCGCTTTGAAAATACTACCATAATGATCTTCCCGGATTACAGCCAGGAAGTCTCGAAACAGCGCCGCTCCTTCGACGCCGTGAAGGCAAAACTGAGGTCTCTAAAGATTCAATACATGCTCCTATTCCCGGCCAAACTCAAGGTCATCTTTCAGGACAAATCCGTCTTCTTTGCCCACCCGGACGATGCGTGGCAGTGGCTCGAAGAGCGACCCATCCTAAATAGCAGAGAAGCAGCGGGCCGTGAGGCACAGGACAGGTTGCTGCGAGAACGACCGAGATGGGAGAGACCGAAGCCTCAGAGACGGAGAACGCAAAAGACTCAGCAGAAGACACCGGCAACACCCCACAGGCCGCGGGGCGCGCAGGACGGGGGAAGGGGCAGATCGACGTCCCCGGGCGGCGTCTCGGTGGCGGGCTCGAGATTCAGTAGCCTGAGAAATGGAATCCGCTCAGAAGAAGAAGACATGGAGGAATCGGAGGGCAGAGCGTCCGGTGCAGAGGAGGAGGACAGCAGAAGTGATTCGTTGCACCCGCTGGCTAAAGAAATACAGCAGCTGGAGCAAGGCTCTACAGGTCCAGGGACTCATGTGGACACACAAGACTCATTTTCATGAACAATGGTGCACTGAGGTGGGGAAGAGATGGCGGCTCGGCGATGCAGAGCAAGCAAGTTGGCACACACCCCCCCCTATTGTCCTTTGTGTTTTTAGTGCTGGTTATTGGTTGATTCGGGTGGGATGTGTGGGAGGGCGACTGGCCTTCTCCCGTGGATAGTTCAATCCCGTATGGGGCTGCGACTGGAAGGGGAGGGAGGTGGGGAGGGGGCGGGGGGGGCAAGCGGGATTATCTTTTACCTCATGTTGGGGTTGTTGTGGGGTTTGGGGGGGAGGGGGGAGTTCAGCAGAGAACAGCAAGGGCTGTGCCAGCCCATACCTGGGGTCTATCCTACTCGAAGGCCCCGCTTGGGGGGGACGATGCGAAGCAAGATGGCAAGAACATTAGATATTCCACACAGCACTGACTCAGGGGTCAAGGTGCTAACATGGAATGTGAACGGCTTAGGGTCCAAAATTAAGAGAGGTCTGGTTACAGCCTACCTCAAGAGACAGGCACCTGATATTATCCTCCTCCAGGAAACCCACCTAAAGGGGAATCACTGCGCATTCATAGCAAGGGGGCGATACACGGTCCTGGCGCATGCAGGCTACACAACGGACTCCAGGGGGGTTGCGATTCTCATACATAAAGCTGTGCCATTTACGATTACACGCACCTGGCTAGACCCGCAGGGCACGTACGTGGGGGTTCAGGGGATGTGGAAAAGGCGTAGATATACGCTATTGTCAGTATACGCCCCACCCAAGTTACAGACACGCACACTAAAGGCAGTCTCCGCCATCCTGCTGGACACGGCTGACACCACGCAAGTAGTGGGAGGGGACTTCAATGATGTGATGTGCGCCATGCAAGATAGATCGGGGTCACCACGCACAGGGGGACACACAACAGCCTTAGCACGGCTCATGACCACCATAGGCCTCACTGACATGTGGAGATGGCTTCACCCCACACAAGAAACATATTCATTCTACTCCGGGGCACACAAGGTCTTCTCCAGGTTAGATTATGTTTTTGTATCCCGGCAGGAAATTGCGGCGGGTTACCTAGCGGAATACAAGGCGAGAGGGATCTCCGATCACTCCCCGCTGTACGCCCACTTGGGGCGAATGAAGGGAGTCAGGAGGCCGCAATGGCGGTTAACAGCATGGGACATCCAAACGCCGGAAATACTCGGGGGTGTACGGGCGGACATTAGGGTCTACATGGCTGAGAACGAGGGTTCTGTGGAATCCGGCGCTACCCTCTGGGAGGTGATGAAACCAGTGCTCCGTGACCGCATTCAGAGTAGGCTGGGAGAGGCCAGGCGTGCACAACAGGGCAAGATAGCGAGTGAGGAGGCGAATGTCCTGGCCCTGGAAACGGAGTACCTCCAGCAGAAGGAAGAGGTGTGCCTTAGACGGCTGCTTGACGCGCAGAGGCACTATAGGGAGTTGGCCACAGACGAAGCACGCACCCAGGCTCTGGCGACTCTCCACAGGCTATACGATGTGGGCGACAAGTCGGGCAAACTTTTGGCTTGGTTGAGCAGGAAGGAGCGAACGTTGCGCTGGGTGGATCAAGTCCAGCTGACTGGGGACAGGAGGGTGACCACTGATGAGGGTATAGCGGAAGCCTTTGCATCCTATTATGAGGACTTCTACAGGGCCAGGGACCTGGGGGACAGTGCGGACGCCCAACAATACATGGGCGGCATGGAGGTGCCTACCCTGTCCACAGACGCTAGTGCCATCTTAGAGGCAGACTTAACCCTTGAGGAGTTATCGGAGGCCATGGCGGCAATGAAGCCAGGGAAGGCTCCGGGGCCGAATGGCTTCCCGGCGGAATTCTTTAAACGGACTGCGGACTTACTGCAGCGGCACATGAAGGACCTCTTTACCGAATCATACCGGGCGGGGAGCCTCCCTCCGGACCTGGACCTGGCTACCATTGTGCCAATCTACAAAGAGGGGAAAACTAGAGATAACTGCTCATCCTACCGCCCAATCTCATTGCTAAATATAGAGACAAAAATTCTGGCCACAGTCTTGGCTCGTCGCATGCGACAGGTCATAGCTGAGTTAGTGCATTTGGACCAGTCCGGCTTTCTTCCGGATAGGGCCACTAAACTGAACCTCCGTCGCACCCACAATTGGCTACAGGAGGTCTCCAAGAGAAGCGAACCCCATTGGTTCCTCTCCCTGGATGCGGAGAAGGCATTCGACGCAGTCCACTGGCCTTTCCTGATGGAGACCCTCCGACGGTTTGGGTTTGGACCCAAATACTTAAAATGGGTACAGCTCCTCTGCTCGGCCCCGAGAGCGAGAGTACGAGTCAATGGGAGGCTATCTCGCGAGTTCCCTATCGGGCGAGGCACGCGGCAGGGCTGTCCACTGTCCCCCCTCCTATTCACACTCACCATCGAAATCCTCGCGATACGAATCAGACAGAACCAAACGGTCAAAGGGTTTACGTGGGGGGGATCAGTTGCCACACAGGAAAAAATATCCCTGTATGCCGACGACGTACTACTGTTCGTGACAGACCCAGACACGTCTATCCCGGCACTATTCAGAGAGCTTGACGACTTTGGGGCGCGAGCAGGCCACAAAATAAACTGGCACAAATCAATCCTCTACGATCCACAAGGCAGGGAGAGAGGGGCCTGCTTACCAGAGTCTCTTATACATACTAAGGACGGCTTCCGATACCTGGGAGTCTTTATAACATTAGATAGGACGCGCTCCTTCACTACCAATTTATCCCGCATTATGCTGGAGGCCACGGCTGAGATGGACAGGTGGAGACAACTCCCGCTCACCTTACTGGGGCGCGCTGCACTATATAAAATGATCATCCTCCCTAAGTTCCTATACGCGCTCCAGAATGAGTACTATCCATTGCCGAATAAGACCCTGGACACAATCCACGCTGACCTGCGAGCCTTCCTGTGGCTGGGGAAACAGCCGAGAGTGGCGCTCTCCACCCTGCAGCGACACCAATACAGTGGGGGGATCTCGCTCCCCAACCTGGAGGCCTACTACTGGGCGGAACATCTCGCCCCAATTAACGAATGGCTGCACGCTGCAGCCGACCACCCCACCTATGCCTTATAAAGGTCTAAATGGTCAGGTAAAACTATACTACACTATCTGTATGGGGAAGCGGTGGGAAAGCAGTTTCTCCCTGCCACCAGGAATACGTTAACAGCCTGGAATAGGGCATCCAAAAGAATGGGCTGGGAAAAACGGCCCACTAGACAGACACCCCTCTGGTGCTGCAAATGGTTGGGAGAGCTCCGCAAACTGAAAGGCTTTAGACAGTGGGACGACATTGGCATTTCCACAGTGGGGGACGTGATAGCAAGGGGAGACCTGAAAACGTTCCAAGCACTTAAAGACGACTTTGGCCTGCACAACACCCAGTACTACAAATATGCTCAACTGAAACACGCATGGAGGGCACAAAACATTGCACTTTCGGACCTTCCTGAATATGCTCCATTAGAGGGTAGGCTGCTGCAGGAACAGATAGGGAGGGGGGCGGTATCCCTCACATATAAAACCTTGACCAACAACATGCTAGGGGATCTGCAGGTGCTGCGGGCTAAATGGGAGGCGGAGGTGGGAGACATGGAGGATCTTGACTGGGAGCTAGCCCTCATGCATCCCCGGGAGGTGGCCATTAAATCGAGGCTCCGTCTTATTCAATTTAAGGTGCTGCACAGATCATACTTTGACAGGGTGAGGCTATTTAGGATGGGCAGAGTACCTGACACGACATGCCTTAGGTGCCGCCAGCAGAGTGCGGATTTCTTCCACATAATCTGGGGTTGTGCAGTCATTCAGGACTATTGGGAGAGTGTGTTTCTGGAACTGGGGGAGGTACTGGGAGTGGATCTTCCACGGGACCCCAAATTGGCACTGCTGGGCATGACCACGGAAGTTGACCTACCCCGCCCCTTGATCATCTTTCTGGTATTAGCACTAGTGGTGGCAAAAAGGGACATCGCACGGCGCTGGGGGGCCCCTGAAAAACCAGACTTAGAGGAATGGAGGCGTGGACTGGATATGTACATGGCGGCGGAGAGAGTGACCTATAAAGCCAGGGGTTGTCCAAAAAAGTTCCGGAGGGTTTGGGCAAAGTGGAGGCACTATCACGGACTAGAATGAGACATTGTGAACTGGTACCCTGAAGCCTATGAAACCCTAGCCTGAAATAGTCTAGACGCCGGGATTGCATGCTTGATAACTGTATACCATGTGGCCCGGTTCCTATGCTAGGGACGGGCAGGAACGCTTGAGTGGGGGGGAGAGGGGACCGGGTAGGGGGCGATGGGAGGGAGAGGGTAGAGACCTGCTGTTCGATGGGATGTTTCTAGTTTATTGTTCCTTTTTTCTTTCAATGGCTCTTTCCAAAGCAAGAGTACTAATAAGGGGTGATATGTCTAACAACACCAGAAAAGTTGCGTGCTGTCGGCTAGAGCGGAATGTTGACGCTCTACCGAGTGCTGATCCTTTGCATGTGTGATCCTTCTAATGCAACAATAAAAAGAATTTAAAAAAAAAAAAAAAAAAAAGAATAAAAAGAGTAGCCATTCTCTTCCCTTCTCACCTTTGTGAAGATTAAACTTCACGCAATACTACAGTCCCTGCCAAAGAATTCGATAGGTGGCAACTGTCTCAAGGCCACTGTTGCAAGATTGAATTACCGTCATCACTGAAGCCGTCCAAATATAAAAGTTTAAAGATACCGGCTTTGACTCTCGTCCCTGGGGAGTTACAATATTTTGTTTCAATTGTCCTGATGATGGTCTCACTGAGTTATCCATAGAGACCGAAACGTCGACTTCTGCTTTATCCGAAAGAAAATAGTTCCACGTCTGGTTTTTTGGATAAGCTTGTCACAGGCTATACAGAGATTTTGATTAATTTTTTCTAACACCTGTCTCGTATTCCTGTGTTGTACATTTTGGTTTATTGTATTTTTCCCTGCTAAAATTGTAACTTTGATAAAATCTATTTTTTGCATATACACATGTCTATTTGTTTTTATGTCACTATTTGTCTTAATGTGAATTATTGTCATGTCTAAATAGTCTGAGTTATTTGCCTCAATTTATTGTAATTAACTTAGCCCAGGATATTTAAGTTACCTGCATCTAATTCTTCTATAAAATATAAAATCTAAGTTAATCTTGAAAACAAACTCCTTTGGAGGCCCTTACCCATTTGATTACTTGCACAGCACAGCGCCACTACCCAGTGGTGTCTTGGCACTAACATAAATAATTTAGTAGAAACTAACTGTTGGAACAAAGCCTTCGTCTCTATGTCAGGGAGTAACAGTGAAGGATAGTTAGATATGGCTTACATGTGGACTTATTGTTCCATAGGGACTCTGCTCAATCTGTTCAGCCTACCTAGGCTTACCTCATATACAACTTTCTTCTTTGTATATTTTTCATGCAGATCTCCGATCTGATCCACAGCATACTCTGTAGACCTAATTACAGACTTCCAGGAGACCAATCACATTGAGAACTACGCTTTCCTGTGTCATGGCTGAATGGTATGTGTGGTCAACAAAATCCTATTAGTTTCTCCATGGTTAAGTGCAACCTTTTCACGAGCCGTCGGTTCCCTAGTGGAGGAACAGAACAGATGTAAGATTTTTTTTTCTTTTTACAAGCATATGCTACAACATTAAAAAGTAGAAAACATGTCTCAACCTAAACATTGTTGCTGCAGAAATTCATAAAATAAAATAATAAGAATAACCATTCCATATCATTTTAATATATCAGTAAAGGCGTAGCCTAGCAGCAGGTGTACTTAAAACTGGGATAACAAACTCTTTTTAGTTGTAATGCAAATCACGCACAAATTAAATTCTTAATGGCACAAACATAAGGTAGCATTGACAGAGTTTAAATGCGCAAGGAAGATCAGTGGGTGGAGACATCTGTATGGAAGTCACAAGGATGGGGTGTCAAGGGCCCATTATGCCCCAGGACCTGTGCTTTAGAGGGCGCTGCTCTCCTTTAGCAATGTGTATTTATAGATTTTTAATTGCAAACACGTTTTCTGACTTCTATAATACTGAGGCAACTTACATGGCTTGTGTACATGATGGGACCCGGATGCCATGTTTTCTCTTTTCTTGATCTAATTATTTTTTAAACTCAGAAAATGTGTTTATGGTACCCGACAAAAACGGAATAAGCCTCTTGAGGGCTCCACGTTACGTTTTGCTCCAGGACCCGCAAGCACTCAGAACAAGATTAGACCCAAGTTACCTGTACCTATGCATTATTAAGCATTACATTTTTGATGAGGTGAGGCAAGCATTTTTAGTGGCCAGGTCTAAAGATTGAGCAAACAGGTTGTGCTCTGGTTTAGCAGTTTAGAGGGGACCATTTTTATTCAGTTCGCAAATGTGAAAGATGGGACTAGAGTTGAGACACGATCCGTGGACTCTGTTCTTTAGTAGGGAGATTCAACTGCAAAATTAATTTCCTATGTTTTTGTCTATTGCCAAATGATTATGGAATGTCCAGTAAAATCAATGTTGAGTTCAGTCAAGGGTTAAAACTTCGGCAAACATCGTTGTCAACCATTACTTTTTAGCCATGTTGCCAGCTTTGTGCGCCCCTTTTGTAACAGCTGTTGCAGGTGGATGAACATGGGGACATTGACAACGGCAGAAAGGAGGAAATGGAACATATTTAAACTAGGTTCAACCAGACACTTTGCAATCAGTGCAGCGGAAGGTCATCTCACATAGAAACAAGACCGTATGGTGCCCAGAATGACGACCCTTCTGAGATTGCGGGAGATTAGGTGGACCCTGAGGAGATCCAATGAGAAGGGAAGCATCTCTGGCCACTAGAACTGCTGATCTGGCATTGGGCCTTCCTCCTTCCTTGAAGAAGAGAAAGGAATTGGATCACCCACCAGGGACACTGAGATCTTAGAACGAGCGCCTTCGCTTTCTTCCGGGAGTCAAGCGGATCTGAGCAAGAAGAGGATCTTCTTCTTGATTGGCTGAACATACCAGAAAGAGCTTGCCTGGTTCTTCAGGGAGCATGAGGAGCCTTCCTACCCTTTTCAATGACAAGTTAACAAGATGTACGAAGTAAAAAAAACATATTTTTAGCAACTTTCTCATTGGCCTTTGGAAAACTTCGCAAATTTGCATAGTTGTCCTTTTGGGTCATCCACATTAAAGCCATGATGACTTCAATATTAGACGTACTCATTGTCCGGGACAGCCCCTTTGAGCCTTGGAATGAAGTAGAACAAGCGGGGAAGGTAGGGGGTGCAGAGGGAATGGAGTGCATTAAGGGTGAGAGGTATAGTAAGACATGACACAGTCTTGAGGCCGCACCCGCACATATTTCTCCCTCTGGTCTTCTGGCTCATTTCTTTTTTCTTCCCTCTCCTACACCCGCCTACTATAGTTATTCCTCCCCCCGTGCTCTTTCCTTGTAATCTGTCCTGGTCTTGATGACTTTGACGCTCTTCAGTTTGGGGACAAACACGGACTCCAGGCAGGGGCTTGTCTATCATTTGTGCAGGAGGTGCAGTGGCACTGGGTCCAAGTTTAGTGAGGGGTACATTTTTTCGAACCACAGAGGAGCATGGGGGCCCATTTATCTTTGCTTGCATTAGGGTCTTCACACCCTTGCTCTGCTTTTAACCCCTCAAATGGCATCACGTGCGCCTCCCACAGGTCGAGGGAAGGCTAGGTGGGAGTAACCACGTGTGACAAGCAGCGTCTACGACCTCACGTAAAGATAACATCTGAGTACTGAGAATGAGCTGTTAAGTGTATTCTCTTTTCAACGTGAGCTGTGTGAGAGAGAGACACTTGTGCAATATTAGTGAATATTTTGATTGCAATAAGCTGTTTTGGTATAACGATAAGAACTCCAGCAACAGTCCAGTTAAAAAAGGTAACTTTTTCCATACACATCCTTGTTAACACCAAAACAAAATCTTTTTTTTTTTTTTTTTTTTTTGTCCTCATTAGCCAAAAAGTCGATCCAACAATACTCTTGTCCTCTCAGACACGAGGACCGACCCCCCCGTAGCCCCTCGGAGCCCAATTTTGAGCTCCAGGTGCCCCGAGAGTCAGCCTCAGTGTCACCAACAGAGCTTGGACGGACATACTCCCTTCAGACCAGTTCGGCCAGATGTCCTGTAGCTATACGATACCACCATATAGGACAGAGAGATTTTAGGCCTAATCATCGGACCCGGGGAAAAAAAAAAAAAAAAAAACCCGGGTTGTCTAACTATCCCTCGTCCAATCAATCAAAAAGTCCCAAAATTTAATCGATCGAGGGCTGCATGTTCTTGATAGATCCAGCCTTGATGTTGCATAAAGTGAAGACAGCCACTCTGCATGTGTTGGGGGATTTATGTTGACCCAATTTTTACAAATTTCTCTTCTTGCCAGTAAGATGGCATAAAACAGGAAATCTCTCTCTAATCCCTTAATATTGTGGTTTAGTCCAAAAATTATTAAAGACCATGTGCACGTAATCGTGATACCCAGAATAGATTGAAGTGTTGTTCTGACTTCATGCCAAAAAGTGGCTATATTTGGACACTCACAAAACATGTGAAGGTCTGAAGCTGCTGGTAAAGAGCATTTACAACAGCACTTCCCTGTTTGAAATTTCGACAGTCTTTTAGGGGAATAATACGCTCTGTGAAGTGTGAAGAAGTGGTTGCGTCTCAGCCATGCTGGCTTGATGATTTTGTAAAGAAGGGTGAAAGATTCCTCCCAAATAATCTCTCTATCTGGTTCTCCCTCCACACCCCAAAGTTTTGCCGGGAGGTTAAAATCACGCTCACCATCCTCTATAATATGCCAATAGAAGAGTGCAACTTCCTTTTTCCCCGCAATTTTTTCCACTAGGATATTTTCTAAAGGACTCTCCTCTCCCATCATTCCTTTTTTCTTAATTTGAGTCCGAAACCAGCTTCCTATTTGTAGATATACTATCCAGGAGAGTGATGATGTTACTTTTTGCTTGAAAATTTCCCAGTCAATGATTGATCTTTCCAACAGCAAGTCTCCCCACTTTGTGATCCCTGCGTCTGACAGGACTCTTTTGACTATGTTGACTTCTTGTGATGCTAGCCCAGGTAGGTCCCAAATTGGTGCATGTTCAGATAGGTATCCTATTCCGGCCTTTGACTTTATTTGAGACCATTCTTTCAAGATGCTCAATAGTGTCTTTAGCCTGATTTTTTTGAAAAACTTCTGGTGGCCGAACTTGAAAAGAAAACCATTAACCGGTAGGTCCGAACCCAGTAGCATTGCCTTGTACATAAACCCATTTGCATTTCCCCAGGGGAGCTTAAGTAACATCCTAGAATGGGTTAGATGAAATGCCCAAGCGTAATATTCCAGGTCTGGCAATGCGAGCCCTCCCTTTTCTCTTCTCCTTCTCAATTTTTTCCAAGCTAACCTGCTGGATTTATATCCCCAAATGAAGGAATTAATGTTCTGCTGACATTTTGCAAGCTGTTTGGTATCAAAAACTAGCGGGATGGCATTGAAAATAAAAGTAAATTTCGGGAGAATACTCATTTTTATCAGGCTAGTTCTCCCATAGATATTAAGTGGGAGGAAGGACCAGGCTTTCATCAAAATTTGGGATTCTCGCGAAACACGTGCTAGGTTATTTTGCGTCAAGTGTTCTAAGTTGTTAGTTATTGTGATTCCCAGGTATCTCATTGACGATTTTACAGGGAGTTGAAGATTTGGAATATTCCAAACCATAATCTCGGTTTTTCCTGCATTAATTTCGTAACCCGAGAATCTCCCAAACATCTCCGCCTTCTGTATAATTATGGGAAATGCCAGTGTGGGGTCAGTTGTGTAAATGAGTATGTCATCGGCATAGAGACCAATTTTCTTTTCCCAGCCCGAAAAAGTAAAATGTGGAATGTTGGTATCCTCCCTGATGGATTGTGCAAACGGTTCAACATATAAATTAAAAAGGAGAGGGGACAAGGGGCAGCCCTGCCTTGTTCCTCTGCTAATTTTAAAAGGGGTTGTCTGTGTACCATTTATTAATAGGGATGCTCTAGGGTTGTTATATAATAAACCTATGGTCCTACAAAATTTGGGTCCGAGCAGAAATTTATTCATTATTGAATTTAGGTATGCCCAATTTACTCTATCGAACGCTTTAGTAGCGTCAAGGGTCATGATGGCCAGGGGTAGACCAAAAGTTGAGGCAATGTCCGTGGCTCCCACCAGATCGTAGGTTAGATCAGCCAACTGCCGGCCTCTAATAAACCCCTTTTGATCAGAGTGGATTATCGACCCAATCTCGCTTCCCAATCTCGCAGCCAAAATTGAGGTAAATATCTTATAGTCACTATTGAGAAGCGAGATTGGGCGATATGAACCACATTCGGCTGGGTCCTTACCTGTTTTTAATATTAAGGTTATATTTGCCTCCCCCCAGGAGCTTGGTGGTGTCTGCCCTCTGATCATTATGTTATTAAAAAGGTTCGTAAGGACTGGGGTAAGCGTAGTATTGAGTACTCTATATAATTCTCCTGGGAGGCCATCTGGTCCCGCGGCTTTGCCCTGTGACAATTGCTTGATGGTGTTAGAAACTTCTAGTTCCGTTATGTCTTTATCTATTTTATCCATTTGGGAGCTCTCCAATACCGGAAGAATTATGTTATTCAGCCATTCGTTCCTTTCCTCTACATTAACATTCAGTTCCTCAGTGTATATATTCTGGAAGAACTCATTGAAGGCTTCCCCTATGGCCATGTTCGTTGACCTACTATTAACTTCTCCAGCGACCCTCACTTCTTTGATAAAATTTCTAGATTGATCAGCTTTAATTTTCCAAGCCAACAATTTTCCTGCAGATTCACCATATTCGAAGTGGGCAAGTTTGCTTGCCTGCCATCTTTTATTTATCCTCTCCTGTAGTAGTATGTCTAACTTGGCTTTTAATTCTGTCTTCTCCTCTTGATTGTCTGAAGGGAGCTGGTCTAATGCTTCAAGATGTATTAATTCTTGCTCAATATGTCGGATTCCCTCATCATATTTCTTTCTCCTGTATGAGGCCCTTCCTGTAATACACCCCCTTATGAAGGCCTTCCAAGCCTCCCATACTGTAACCAGAGAAGTAGAGCCTAAATTTTGCTCTAGAAAGGAGGCTGTTTCATACATCAAATAATCTTTCTCCTCTTCCTCCAATAAAATTGTTCTGTCGAACGACCAGGAATGGTGAGTGGGCTTCTGATCTAATTTTACAGAGAAAGAAATAGCAGAATGATCTGACAGGTGTAAAGGGAGGTATGTTATATTTTTAACCCGATCTTTAATAGAGCGACTGAATAGAGCGTAGTCAATCCGTGATTTATGTCTGTATTTGTAGTTGTGGTAGGAGACTCCCATAGCATTGCCAGACCTTTGTCTCCATAGGTCTATTAAACCAAGATTCGACATACATCTGAGTAGTGTGCCCCTCATATTACTATGCGCAACCGCTCTGGAAGTAGGGGATTTATCTAGCTTTGGGTCTAGGACAAGATTAAAATCTCCCACCCATATTATAGGATCGGAACAGGTAATCAAATGGTTCTGCAGGGTGTTTAAATAAGAAGGATCGTCCTGATTAGGTCCATAATAGCTGATAATAGTAGTGTCCTTCGAATGTAATTGAACATTAGCTATCAGCCATCTACTACTCACATCCATTTCCCAACTTGTGATCTGGGCCCTAGCTGCTTTTTTGAAAATGATAGCTGTGCCGCGGATACTGGTATTGTGGTCCGTGGTTATAAATTTATCAACCCATTTGAGCTTTTTAAGTATATCTGTAATTTCCTGTTTATTCAAGTGTGTTTCCTGGATCGCAATGATCTGTGCGGGTGAGTCCCTTAGGTATTGCAAGATTCTATTTCTTCTAGCCCTAACACGCAGACCATTTACGTTCCAGGATATGAATTTAATGTCTGCCATTGATATTTAGCCAAGTTTCCCGCCCCCCTCCTCTAATTCTTATTGTTTTAAAAAAAAGCCTGTTGTTAATTTTATCTTTAGCTATTTTGACCAAACAGCTGCTTTGAGAGACTGATGGATCTATATTCTTCATAATTATAGTATTCGGTTTATGAGGACTTTTATTTTTTGCTTTTCCCTTCCCATCTCCCCCTCCCCTGGAAAACCCCCCCCAACTTACTCTGGCTTGATGTATTGCCAGCTTGTCGTCTCTGACGTTTTCCTGCTCCATGCCCTAATACCTATTTTGTTGGTCTCTATATCTAAGATAAAGGCGGTGTTAACTCCTAAAGTCCCAATTTTATTTCTTTATGTATTATGCGTTATTATTATTTATCTTTTTATTCCCAATGAAGATTATCGGGTGATCGAGGGTGGATTTCAGGCGCTAATATGGGGATTGAAAATAGTCCCAATAGACGTTATACCTCGAACTTTCAAGAATCAATAAGTAGATCTATAGTAAGGTTCTGAGGTTGATTAACTAATGTTTATCTGTCACTCGCTCCTGTTTAGTTTTCCTGGATTTAAACTCGAAATTATATATCCAGGCCCAAATTTAGATATTTGTGTTTTAGCATTTCTTTATTTGTCCCTTGATTTTCCTTTTCTTTTTTTTTTTTAACATTTTTTTTCACCCCATTTCCTATTTCCTTTTTCTTTACTTCCTTTTTCCCTTCCCCTTCTTCCCTACTACTTTTTTTTTTTTTTTAATTTTTTTTTTTTTTTTAAATATTTTTTTTTATTTTTACCCTCTCCCTTCGTGAATTTTGTTCTTTTTCTTGTTTCTCAATCTATTTTATTTTCACACCCCCCTTTTTTTTTATTTTTTTTGCTCTGTTATATATTTATATTGTGTTATATTATTATTATTTTTATTTTTTTTTTTTTTTTTTCACCCTTGATCCGGAGGGTTCGCATGTTCGCTAATAGTAACAAGTAACTCTTCAGCTTCAAAGGGGGATTTGACATTGTACATTCTGTTATTGTACATTACCCTTAAAAAGGCAGGGAATCTCATTTGAACCGTTGCTCCTAGGCTTCTGAATTTTTCCATCCTTTGGCCTAGCTCCCACTGTCTATCCAGTGTAGTTTTGGACAGGTCCGACCTCACTTCAAAAGAGAAGTCTAAAGCTTTCAAAGTCTTGGCTTTGAGGGCTGAAGTCAAAATCCTCTCTTTTAGAGAATATGTTAAGAAGTTCACCAGGATCTTCCTTGGCTTATCTCTCCCAGGTTTAAGGCGGAATGGGTCCCTGTGTATCCTCTGAATATCCGCTTCTATCTCGGACACAGATTCATCCATATTTAGAGAGTCTTTTAATATAGTTGCAACAAAGTTCTTTAAGTCTCCACCTTCTTTCCCTTCCGGTATTTTTAGGAGCCTTAGGTTATTTCGTCTAGAAAAGTTTTCTAGGGATTCCACCCTCTCTTTTACTGTATTGCCTTCTCGTCTTAATGTTTGAATCTTCCCCTCGGCAGCCTCCAGTTTTGCCTTGAGTTCTTCAACACAGTTCTCTAGACCCCCTGTTCTTAGTGAGAGACCGTCCACCTTAGACTCTAGATTTTCGCACATTGCACGGATCTCTGATTGCGTGAGTCTGGATTCCTCGAAGCATCGCTTTGATTCCTCAAATCCGTTTCTAATTTCTTTCCTCATGCTAAGAAGTATGGCTTGAATAGTATCATCACTTCCATTATCCTCAGCGTCCTCTTCGCAGCCCCGTCTGCTTAGAGACAAATCATTTGTATTACTTCCCGCTGCATCGGTGAAGGCTTGCTGTTCCTGTGGGAGGGTTGCATCCGCGACTCGGTCTACTGGGTCTCCCATCTCTATACCTCTAGTTGGATCTCCTTTAGCTTCTAGTTTTTTTTCCTTATCTCCCAGATTCTCGAGTGTGGCTGTAGGTGTTGCAAGGCCGGCCAACACCCCTGACGTAGATGCAGATTGTGCAGAGGGAGGTTTTTGGGTCTCTTGATTTATGCTTAGGACCTGGGGGAGGACCTTAAAGTAAGACTTCAGTGAGGGTGTGATTCGAGGGATATTTTTAGCTTTTGTTTTGGAGCTCCCTTTGTTTAGACTGGCCTTATGTGGCAGCTCCTTTGGAGCGGTATAGCGCAGCTGACGTTCTTTCCCCCTCTTCGATAACCTTTGGGCAGGAGGTTGTAATGTATCAGTTGCCAATTCGGCCTCAAATTCAGACTCAGATTCAGACTCAAGCTCTGCGTGAGGCTGCTCCCCTAGGCTTTTTTCGGTCCCTTGCACTTGGGCTATATCACTGGAACCTTTAGCAGCAACTAATTCTTTGCCTTTATTACTGCCTTTTCCTTTCCCCCTAGCCTTTCGCTTCCCCAGGATTCCAACTGTAGTTATACTTGAAGTCTCACTTGATACCTGGCTAGAAGTGTGTTGTGCGTTGAATCTGAAGGTACTAGATATGGGATCTGGTTCTTGCAAGCGGTGATACCCCTGTATATCTATGGGGTCTATAAGGCCCTGGCTATCCAGAGACTGTAGCTCGCCTCTCAAGGCTGACAACCCCCTCCCCCTCTGCTGGTCCCCTTTGCCGCACCAAGTAGATGTTGCCCCTTTTCTTACTGACACCGCTGCCCTTCTGCTCCTACGAAGCTCCACGGCTGCGTCACCCCAGCGGTAAGGTGCGGGGGAAAAAAACGTACCCCAGCACATTGGTAGTTCTATCAAGGTTTGCCTTTTTACGCAGCACTAGTACTTTTCCTATGCTTTCTAGTTTTCAAACTTTTCCTAGGTATAGCAAGTGTAGCAGAGTAGCAACGTGGAGTAACACAATCAGACCCTATGCCAACTCGAATAACCCCCACAGGCAAAGTCAAAGTCTCCGTGACAACACACTTGAATCCAAATTGAAAATCAGAATTAGAGACCCTTTTTTTTTTTTTTTTTTTTTTTTTTCCTACTCGACAATCTTCAGTATCACAAGTGCTGCTATTTCTTTAAACTGTGTTTGTTCTGTGGTGCCTTATGCTCACTTCCTGGAAACATACATCGCCTAGAGTAACAATGTCCCGGAGAACATCTATCAAAACCAGCGTTTTTTTTTTTTTCCTTCTTTACACAACGCTCTTACACCGTTCACTGTTTACTGTTCACCGCTGCAGTTCACCGTGAGCTTAAAGCTTAAAGCCCCGACCGTCTTTACATTCCCTTAAGCTCTGAAGCCCTCTCCCGTCCTTCTCCAGTCCACCGCTACAATACCTAAGCTTTCCCGGTAGTTTTCTAGGGGTCTTAAGGGCTAGGGCTTAGAAAAAAAAAAACACGTTTTCAGCCCGTTTTCACTCGTTTTCACTCGCCGCACAGAACACTGCAGCCCTGCAGGTCAGGCGGCTGCAGCACGCCGCGGAGTGCGTCGCGAGCCCCGAGAACTCGGAGCTGCACTGGCCTCTCCTGCTCACTCTCGCTCAGATGTGGGGATCACAATCTACTCACAGATTTTTCCGCCGAACCAATTCAGGCGGACAAGGACACACGAACGAAGAAAACCAGCCCTGCTGAATCGCGCCCGGGCATATCTTCAGGAGCTCCGTCAAAGACGAGCGCGCCGCTCTAGCTCGCGGCCGCCATGTTTTCCCCAGTGCAGAAAGCCACCAAAACAAATTCTGCAGAAGACATGTTTTGCTGAAAAAAAGGCATTCTTCCCATCCGCAATGCAGACTTTTAGAGAGAAGTATGCACATGTTTTTCAGTACAGACATTTTAAGGCATGGACAAAGCAGGGTCTGGCCCTGGGCCCAGGCCCCCTGATAGAGCCAGCTCTAATCTGCAGAGACTCTTGCCCTGATAACCTTGAATAATTCTTAAACATATTGTTTTAAATACTGCTTCTCTTCAATTTATATTTAATGTGTAAGCGTCTATTACAGATATTTTGCAGAGAAATGTGTTTGTTTCATGCAACATCCATAAACAAGTTAATTTTAGATCAAAACAGGACCTCACATAAGAGAAAGGGAAGGGTATCACAGAGATTATTTGCAGTGATATTAGTGAGCTACTGCTGTGTTATAAGATTGAAAACACGCATCACTATCCCTGAATATTAGTGCACAGGTGGACTCGTCCAAATTATGAAAGTTGTTACATCTGTCAGGGACCTGGCAAAGAGAGCATGAAAGAGCTGCAATTTGATCATAAATTCAAAACTGTTCTGAAGAGGGGGCCACAAAATATGTTCAGCCCCAGGCCCCCAAAATTATTAAAATGTCACTGTTTTTCAGTATGAAATTATGGTTTAAATCTTTTATTGATTTTATGTCAAAGTTAAACAGAATACACCACCTACATCCAATGGCCGGTGGGGAACTATATGAGATAAGACAATTCAATAGAAAAGAAAGAAAAGGAAGCTAAAAGGATAGAAAAGGTGATAGACAGAGGTCTAGGTAGTGTCAGTAGTCTAATCATGTGAGTTTCCAGCTAGAGGGGGGCCCGCATCCGTGTGGTTGTGTTCCTCTCTGGTGGGGTTCGTGGTGGGGAATCAGAGGGTCCGTAGGTATCTTGGCAACGTGATTTCTATGAATTCGGAGGAAAAATATGTGTGTGTGGATCCCCAAGTCTTGTTGAATCTGGGTAATGTGTGAGAAAGCCCAGCTGTGATTCTCTCCATACCCACCACCTCCCAGACTCTGTGCAGCCAATCCAACTTCGTGGGGATATCCTCAGTTCCCCATCTAGACAACAACACTTGCTTAGCAACCCCTAGTGCTAAAGTGATAGCTCTGCCCTGCCAAGACTTAAGTGGGTACGTAATGGGGTTGAGGAGTCCCATTCGGATCTGACTGGGTAATCTGGGTATTTCCGTACTGTATATACTGTCAATGTCCAATGTCAGGTAGGACAGAGTCCCAGAAGGGCTGTATCTTAGGAAACTGCCAGAATATGTGTGTTAGTGTGCCAAGTTGTCCACATCTACGCCAACAGAGGTCGTCTCCCCCTACCTTACATCATGCAATTCAGGCCGGGTATAGCATCAATAATGCGCTATCATTTTTTTTTAAAACAAATTTTATTGAAAGGTTGCACATATTCCGCAGAGCTCTGCACACCAGAGATATCTGCAGGACAAAATATCACATCAAGCGAGATGCAAGCAGCTTTACTTTTCTGTGGTGAACAAACATAAACAAAGCACTTCTAGATCCCCCAACCCCTACCCCAAACTCCCCCCTCCCGGATCCCACCCACCCAGGTCGCATATGGTCCGTGACGTGTCTCCTATCCAGTATATGTCTAGATGACTGCACCCATGTACACTCTACCGATGCCCCTTCATAGCCCTTCCGGTACATCTTCCCGGTCCACCGGGGGCTCAAGCCACAGACCCCGAAAGTCAGCCCAGCGCTTCCAAATGTTATAGTGCTTTCGTGGACATCCTCGGGCTACAAAAATCGGCTGCTCCATTCCCATGCAAAAGTCCAACCCTCTCTTCCATACCACCACAGAAGGAGCTCGCGGGTCTTTCCATGCCCTAGCCACATCTCTTTTGGCCAATGTAAGTCCCGTAAGACAAACAATTTAATGGGAGGGTCCAAGGGCAAAATTAACGACTAACATTAGGTACATGCCCCAAAACAGTCTCTCAATACACAAAAGAGTACCTAAAGGTCGAAATTACCACTCAACTGTAGATACAGCCCCAACACCATGCAGACAACAAAGTGGGAACAACCAGTGTGAACTAAGTGTGATAATAATCGAGTTGAAACTCGAGGGCATAGGGAAAAATTCCCATCAGAAACCACACTGTACCGTCCTCTTTTGCATCATTTGGGTACTCCTTGCCCAGGAGACATAACAGAACAAAACAAACGGCTAGTTGTTATCTTTGCCGTATTCAAATGTGCATAGAGTGTACTTATAAAGGGAGGTAGTGTAAAAGTTTACCGTATTGGTGTGGCTAATGAAAAAGCAGTGTAAGTGAAAAGAGTGAATGGTGCAATACTTAAAATTGGATAGGCTAGGTGGATGTTAATGATTTATTGTTATCCCCCAGGCTTCCAACTCTAAAAACTCAGTGCAAACACACATTTAACAAAATATCCATGATCAGAAGTGGTCAACATGTTTCAGCATATCAACAAACATTTTTCATGCCTTCTTCAGGACCCGTTGTAATATAACTACTGCTTTTTTGTGAAAAATAAAAACCATATCACCTGAAATGTCCAGGTTGGGAGTACAACCACATACTGTTGTCGCACCGCGTCAGAGACACGACATCCACAGGAGCGGATATATAAAACACATGACAAAACATTGTGTCAGTCACACCAAGATGTTCTCAAAATAATGTAATACATCTCCATGACTTACAGTGTATAGAAATCACATGCTTTTAAATTTACATTAGTTATAAACCACTCACACATTTATTGTGGTTGTTGCGCTTCACCCCACCTGGCTACAGCTCAGGTTTAGAGGAGCACTGCTCTAAATTGAAAAGTGAAGGAGTAAAAACGAAAATAACATTCATGGCTTCTTGTGTTAAACAGTAATTACATGCCAGGAAACTGTATGGCTATATCGTTTCCATGTGCAACAATAAAAGTAATAGGATGTGGATTCATGATATTGCTCTAAATCCACATATTCAGGGGGACATTGTCTTTACAAATGGCCAAAATGAGATAGCTTTTTTTAAAAGTGGCGGTATATATACTTCAAAAGCCGAAATCGAAAGCCATCAAACATTTACGTGAGCTCCCGTGTCTGATAGATTGTGTCTAACAATAGACCTTACCCAATCTCGTCTCTCTACAATAGTGCCGATTTTATCTCTCTACAAGTGCGCCCATGATAAGCATGCCAGATCACTGAGTAGCGCAATATCATATGAGCCTAGTGTACCGCGTATGCGTATTGATGGTAAGACCCTCTCTACAATGTCAATAGGCGAAGGAGTCACACTCACCTGTCCGTCAGTGTCTCCCGGCAGTCTTCTGAACTGTCTGAGGGGGCACAGAACGGCAACAGAGTGCCATATTTAACCCGGAAATGTACCGCACCCTTGACGTCGGTCACGTGACTCTAGGGATGGACGGGAAATGTAGTCCATAATCACCCGTATTCGTAGTTCTTTCAAATCGAAATGATCGAAACAATTATTCTCTCTATTTTGTGAAAGTCACTAGAAAAGGTATGCGGAAGAAAACAACGAGTCATATTTCTATTTATACACAATAGAACTCAAATAGCTTGCTCGCCATAATGGTGTTCCTAGTGCTAGCTCGATATTTTGGGTGCCATAATTGTAGTTCTTTCAACTTACTATGGTTTTTCCAAAATTGTGTATTAGCGCTGTAATGGGGGACTTCTGCTGTTTTTTAAAAAGTGTGTAGATTGTGTATAAAAATTAAATCAATATAAATATCAGTCCTTACTACCCTTAGAGTGGGTCTGCTGCTTATTGACTCATCTTAATCGACAGAGTGTTATATATGGATTCATTTTGTGAGTTGAAAATAAAGTGATCATATTTCAATTGCATGTTGCTTCATTAGGATAGTATTAAGATATTTATCACAGGACAATAAATGCAAACTAGAAAAACATGACAAAGTGTTCAAATCGGTCATGATGGTTTTAAAGATGTTTAAGAGAGACATCCGCGGTATTGGCTCATTTAGCCCATCCTTATCACTGTTGAGCTTATAGACCCACTTTTGTTCAATTTTGAACAAAAAGCGGCCTATATCGGGGCACAAGTCAGGGATTCGAGGCTGTTCAAGCACAGCCCAATGAAACTCATTTGGGCCATGTCCCACTTCCAGAAAGTGTGCAGTTAGGCGGGTGGCCTGTTTGCGACAGCGTACCATGCTTTTATGTTCCTGTATTCTGGTCCGTATCTTTCTCGTCGTCATGCCAACATACTTCTTCTGACATGGACATGTTATCAAATAGATCAGATTTACGCTATTACAGTTTGTAAACTTGCGTTGTACCCAAGGTCTATTTGTACCTATATCAACTGTTGTGGATTTACAGGTTTGAGGGCATACAGAGCACGCCCCACAAGGGTGATGACCCTGTATCGGTGGTAAATCCCGCAGGGTACCCACTTGTCTTAGTTCCTTGTTCTTTGAGCGTGTATGGACCAATTGGTCCTTCAGACTTTGACCTCTCTTAAACGCAAACAAAGGTAACGGAATCTCATCACACCCTGTATTGAGTATAGACCAATGTTTCTTAATGATCTTTTGTACTTGATTAGATCTGGTATTAAAGGTATTCACAAAAGTAATACGATCAGTTTTGTCCTTTGGTGGTTGTATTTCAAGGAGGGACTCTCTGTTGTTGATCCGGTCAGATATCGGCTGAGGCCATTTTGTTATTGCTGTTGTTGTTGTTGTTTGCTTCCTGTGCCTTCCCCGACCAGTTCCCCGCCCAGCTCCCGCCTCCCTGCTGACCACCCCTCCCACAGACTCCATTTGCCCGCTCGCCCGCTACAGCGCTGTGACCGTCCTGTTCTCAACAGACACGGTCACTCCAGACGCTGCTCCCCGCTCCGCCTGCCTGCTGAAGTGCCTCTGCATCCCCACCTCGCTCTTCCGCAAGTACCCACAGAGTGTGAATTGAACTGCCTTAAGGAAGGAACCTCGTTGTGCATTAGTGTGCCATAGCGCTCCGCCTGCCTAACTACACTGCTATTAATCACTTGGCATTTTGAATATTGCAGCGCTGTTGTTACTGTTGTCTGCCTGATCTCACCGGTGCCTTTATTATCAAGATCGCGCTACTCGATTTCTGTGCCCCATTCCGGTCAGATATCGGCTGAGGCCATTTTGTTATTGCTGTTGTTGTTGTTGTTTGCTTCCTGTGCCTTCCCCGACCAGTTCCCCGCCCAGCTCCCGCCTCCCTGCTGACCACCCCTCGCCCCTCCCCCCTCTCAATCCACTTATGACAGTTGTCGGTTCGTGCAGCGTTCACGTGCAGCGGTTGCGCCCCTGTCGCGCCAAAGGTAAGCCCGTCTACGCCCGTCCTCGCCTGGACCGCGCCCAGCGCCAGACCCCCTGGTCCACGCTATGCCCAGCCCTCCCGCATTACTTACGACGCCTCCACCCTCCTAGCCCTTAACCCCGGCCGACTCTCCAACTGCGCCCAAGCCGCTCCTGGACACACCCATGGACCCTTCACCTGCTACTCCTGCAAGTTCGACGGCACCAAGAAAAACTCCTCATCCACGATCACACAACCGAGATCTGACTCCAACCACCTAAAATGCATCCTGCTCAACACCCGCTCAGTCCACAGACACGCCATCGACCTCTGGAACCTACTAGACACCATCTCTCCCGACGTCGCCTTCCTAACAGAAACATGGATGAACGCCTCATCAGCTCCAGACATCATCATAGCCATCCCGGAAGGATACAAGATCATCCGTAAGGACCGCACCGACCAAACAGGAGGAGGCATCGCTATCGTCCATAAGAACTCCATCCGCATCTCAACCAGCTCAGACGCCAACCTTACCAGCGCCAAACACCTTCACTTCCAGATCCACACCGACCCCAAAACCACACTCAGAGGCACACTCCTCTACCGACCTCCAGGACCCCCTGCACAATTCAGCGACGTTATCACTGACTTTATCACCCCACACGCCCTCCCTTCCGAGGAATACATTCTGCTGGGAGACCTCAACTTTCACCTGGAAAAGAGCAATGACAGCAACGCCACCTCCCTTCTGGACAATCTCGCCAACCTCGGACTCAAACAACTTGTCACTACGCCCACCCACATCGCTGGTCACACACTCGACCCTATCTTCACCTCCAGCAAACATGTCTCCTTCAGTCACACCACTACTCTCCATTGGACGGACCACAGCTGCGTTCACTTTATCTATAAAAAGACCACAACTCACAACCATCCTCAACCTACTATGCGAAGAAACTGGAACAAAATCACCATCGACCAGATCTCCTCCTGCTTCTCCAAAACCCCCCTGCCCACTCCTCAAATCCCGACCAAGCAGCCATTAACCTCAACCAATGGCTATCCAACAGCGCCCACATCCTAGCACCGCTGAAAAAACGTCAAATCAAACTAGGCAGCAAAAACGCCTCCTGGTTCAACGATGATCTTAAAAAATCCAAGAAACTCTGTCGCTCCCTCAAGAAGGCCTGGAAAAAAGACCCAAACACCAGCACCAGGGACGCCTTCAAAAACGCCACCCGCATACACCACCAACTAATCCGATCTGCCAAGAAAGCCGCATTCAAAGACCGACTAGACAACAACGCCCACAACAGCAAGGAATTATTCAACATCGTCAAAGAATTTACCAACCCCTCAGCCAACTCCAACGACATCACCCCCTCTCAAGCCCTCTGCGACTCCCTAGCTTCATTTTTCCACAACAAAATCGCAGACATCCACAACAGCTTCGACAACCGACCCGGAGACCAACCCACCCAACCTTCTGCATGACCCTCACCCCCCTTGAACATCTTTAATGACTTTAATGACTGGAACCCAATCTCCACTAAGGACACCATCCGCCTGATGAACTCCAACCACTCAGGATCCCCCACAGACCCCTGCCCTCACCACATCTTCAACAAAGCAGACTCCATCATAGCACCACACCTTCGAGATGTCATCAACTGCTCCCTCAACTCCGCCACCTTCCCCGAAAGCTGGAAACACGCAGAACTTAGCGCCCTACTGAAAAAACCCACAGCGGACCCCACCGAACTCAAAAACTACCGCCCCATCTCGCTCCTTCCATTCCCAGCCAAAGTCATCGAGAAAGCTGTCAACAACCAGCTCGCCGCCTTCCTCAAAACCAACAAATCCCTCGACTCCTCACAGTCCGGCTTCCGAGCCAAACACAGCACGGAGACCGCCCTCATCGCAGCAACAGACGACATTCGTACTCTTCTGGACAATGGAGACACAGTCGCCCTCATCCTCCTCAACCTCTCCGCAGCCTTTGACACAGTCTGCCATAGCACCCTTCTACAGCGCCTCAGAAACATCGGAATACAAGGAAAAGCACTGGAATGGATCACCTCGTTCCTCACCGGAAGAACCCAGAGAGTCCGCCTCCCACCATTCAACTCAGAGGCCACTGAAGTCATCTGCGGCGTACCCCAAGGGTCCTCACTCAGTCCCACCCTCTTCAACGTATACATGAGCCCCCTCGCGGCCATCGCACGCCAACACAACCTCAACATCATCTCCTACGCGGATACACTCAACTGATCCTATCACTCACCAAAGACCCTAACACCGCCAAAACTAACCTACATGAAGGAATGAAAGAAGTAGCCGAGTGGATGAAGCACAGCCGTCTGAAACTGAACTCAGACAAAACAGAAGTCCTTATCCTAGGTACCTCCCCCTCTGCCTGGGATGACTCTTGGTGGCCAGAGGCCCTTGGAAAAACACCCATCCCGACGGACCACGCACGGAACCTGGGCGTCATCCTGGACTCCTCACTCTCTATGAACAGACAAGTAAACGCCGTTTCATCATCTTGCTTCAACATCCTTCGCTTGCTCAAAAAAACATTTCGCTGGATCCCCACCGAAACCAGAAAAACGGTCACCCATGCACTGGTTACAAGCCGCCTGCACTACGGAAACACCCTATACGCCGGTATCACCGCAAAACTCCAGAATAAACTCCAACGCATCCAGAACGCATCAGCCAGACTCATACTAGACATCCCGCGTAAAGACCACATCTCTAGTCACCTGAAAAACCTCCACTGGCTCCCCGTCAATAAGAGGATTACTTTCCGACTCCTAACCCACGCACACAAAGCACTTTACGAAATTGGACCCAAATGCCTCAACACACGACTTTCCTTCTACACCCCCCCCGTCAGCTACGATCCTCCAACCAAGCCCTTGCTACCGTACCTCGCATCAAGAAAACCACCATGGGAGGTAGATCCTTTCCCACCTCGCAGCTAAAACCTGGAACTCACTCCCCACTCACCTTCGTCTCACTCAGAACCACCTACATTCAGAAAGCAACTTAAAACTTGGATATTCGACAAATAACTCCCCAACCTTCTTCAAGCGCCTTGAGACCCTCCGGGTATGTAGCGCGCTATATAAATCTTTTGACTTGACTTGACTTGTTTGACGCCCTTTTCTTGGACTGTCGGATTATCTTCTTTGGATACTTCTTTTCGAGCAGTTGTTTCTCCAGATTTCTTGAGTGGTTATTGAATGCTTCTTTGTTAGAGCAATTTCTCTGGACCCTGAGAAACTGACCAAATGGCAAATTGTTTCTGAGAGCACGCGGATGACAGCTTTCATAACTGAGTAACGCATTCTTTGCTATTGGCTTGCGATAAAGCTCAGATTCAAGGCCATTCGCAGTCGCTAAGATCATCAAGTCCAGAAAAGGTAATCCAGTCTTACTGTGTTCCACAGTAAACTTGAGGTATGTATTCCGGGTATTTAGCCATTGGTGGAATGCCAACAGATCTTTTTCAGTCCCACGCCATACAACTAGAATATCATCTATATATCGCTTCCATACGTGGAGCGACAATAGATAAGGATTTGTGGGTGTGAGCACTACCTGTTTTTGTAAGTCCCAACAACAATAGATGTCTCTTATAAACATTACCGCCCACCTCATCCATCACGTGCAGCAAACCAAGCCGTGGCATACGGCGGAGCTCTCACCCCAGAACCTCAGACATGCAATCTAATAATGCACTATCTTTAAAAACATTTCCTTGCCGGCCGTGCTGCAGGAGGAGGTTCTGGTGCCGGAGATTTAGAGTGTTTTTTAGCCCTATTCAAAAAGGTATAAATATCCAACAGTAGACGCTTGTCTGAGGTACAGGTGATAAACCAGAGCTCAAATTTGATGAGGGGGCATAAGGATGTATCTAGTGTTGGGTAACCCAGTGGCATAGCCCCAGATATTGCCAGTATGCATCTTTGGGAATCCCGAAGCCTGAAACCAATTGGGGGAAGTCCATGACACCCTGCTTGTAGAAAAGGTCCCCTATTCTTTAGCAGTTAGCCTCTTGCCATTTCAAGTACCCTTTCCCTTTGCTGGCTGGGGGAAAGTCAGGATTGCCTATGAAGGGGTCAGGGGAGACATATGGGTCGAGAGCCCACACCTCTCCTGCACTCTGTCCCATACCCGAAAAGTGGGCCTCAACACCGGGGAGATGTACACCCCGACCGTGTCATTTCAAGAGCTGGGGAACCTTCCAGATATGGATGACTGCGATGGCACGTTAATAAAACACCAGTGCTTTTCCGATTCTAATGTGTACCAATCTGTCATGCAGCTGAGTTGCGCTGCCTTGAAGTATCGCCCCAAATGTGGGACCCTGAGTCCCCCCTCATCCTGTCTCAGATACATCAAGTGTCGAGCCATACGGGCCTTCTTCCCTCCCCATAGGAAGCCCCCAAGGAGTTGCTGGAGTTGGGTCACCAGTCTAGGTGGAGGATATAGCGGGAGAGAATGCATGATGTATAGGATGTGGGGAAGCCAACCGGCCCAGCCACAACATTGTGTGCTTTTTCCAGGTAAGGAGCTCCCTTTGTGTTTTAGCTAGGAGATTTGAGTAGTTCACCTGGGATATCTTCTCGACAGTGGGGAATATACATAATCCCAGGATAGTAATGGATGCGGGAGCCCATGTGAATGGAAATTGCATCGCCAGTTGATGTTGATTGGCTTTGGGAAGGGTGAGCCTAAGGGCCTGTGTCTTACGAAAGTAAATTTTAAAGCCCAAAACCAAGCTAAAGGCCTCTATCTCAGTCAAGAGGGGGGTTAGGAGAGCACCGGTTGTGTGAGAAAAAGCACCACATCGTCCGCGTAAAGCGAAATCTTGTGCTCTCTATCACCAATCCGAATCCCAGTGATGGTGGGGTGCTGCCTAATTCTCGCTGCAAAAGGATCCATATAGAGCACAAAGAGAAGGGGTGAGAGTGGGCATCCCTGCCTAGTCCCACTCCCACTCCGGAAGGGACGGGAAACAAGCCCGTTTACCTGGATACGTGTATCTGTAGTATCACTCCCCAATGCCCAATCTATGCTGGACCTGTCTCAAGTAGGGCCAGTTGAACCGGTCAAAAGCCTTCTCTGCATTGACCGACAGTAATACTGCCTGCAGGTAGTTGCGTGCGCTGGGTCTTATCCAAAAGGTGCCATAGACGCCGGGTTCCGTCGCTACAGTTACGTTCCAGGATAAAACCAGATTGGTCCAGGTCCACCAGCCCTTGCATGTGGGGAGCGAGACGGGCTGCCAGGATACTTATAAAAATCTTCAAGTCTACATTTAAAAGGGATATTGCCCGATACATTGCGTAATCCAAGGGGTTCTTACCCTGCTTGGGTATCACAATGACCTCCACCATCGATATTGATGTGGCCAAACTCCCTGTATCGCTGAAAGTGTTGAACAGACGGTGAGGAGGGGGCGAGATCCGACGCAAATATCTTATAGAAGTCGGTAGAAAAGCCATCCTCCCCCAGGGCCCTTCAGGGGTGAGTCCCTGTATTGCCCGCAGAACCTTGTTGGGTCGGATATCCGCTTCCAACCCTGCAGCGTCTGAGGATAGGAGGGAGGACACCGGCAACCTGTTTGTGTATTCTTCAGCCGCCGAGGGATCTAATTAGTCCGGCGTGTAGAAAGACTCAAATTCAGCTGCAATGTCCTTGTCCGACCGGAGGACATCTCCCCGATCATTCCTAATTGATGCTTCACGACGGGAGTTTGTCTGAGTTCGAAGCAGGTGTGCTAGTAGTTTTCCGGCTTTATTCCCATTTCATAGTAGCACTGTCTAGTACGCAAAAGGGTGGATTTGGCTTGGTCAAGATCTAGGGCCCTCAGTTGCTTTCTAGCTGAATTAAGTAGCCATCAAGTTTGGACCGCCCCGTCCGGCGGTGAACCTCCTCCAGTTTCTTGATCTGAGCTACCAGGTGTTCCTTTCTGTCCCTCCTCTCTTTATTTAGGCCGACCGCAATAGCTAGGAAGAGGCCCCGCAGGATCGCCTTCAGCACATCCCACACCAGAGGGACCGCGACCGAGTCGTTGTCGTTGGTTGCTATGTAAGCTTGAATGGTGGCCCGTATCTCAGTGATGTAGGAGTCGTATGTGAGAAGTTTATGGTTCAGTCACCATACTCTCTGGTGGGGAGAACCCCCTGGCAGATGCAGCAAAAGAGAGAGCGGGGAATGATCCGAGAGCGGAGAATGATCCAAAAGGGACGACGTCCCAATCGCAACGTCCCATATGGCCTTCATGACCTTGGGGAGATCCAAAACAGATCTATGCACGCATAGGTCTGGTGTGACACGGAAAAGAAGGTGTATTCCCAGGTCGTAGGGTATCGGTGCCTCCAGGCGTCCGTCAGCCCAACTTCCCCCAGACTCTGCAACGTGGAATCGGAGAGGGACCTGGAGTGACCCGACTGTAGGGCCGATCTGTCCAAATGAGAATCCGGAGCAAGGTTGAAGTCCCCACCAGGTCCTCGTCCGGGGATTTAAGGATGGTATTCAGTGAATTCCGAAAGAAGGTTTCCTGCTGCTGATAGAGGCTATTGTGTATGTTTAGCCACCCAGTGACACCCCCAGAGCCAATATCCTGCACCTGTGTTTCTGCCTGGACCCTCAATACAGTCCGTCGGAATTGGGTAACCACAAGGATCGCCATCGCAGCCCTTTTCCCGGACACAGAGGAGAAGTATTGTCTATCAAACCATTTTATCTAGAGAGAGGGTACCCCACTTTCACCAGGGAACAGAGTACAAAGACAACAAGTCAAGGGGAAATCCCTGGGGCACGCTCATTAAACATTCATACCATTATGGGTGCACATACAAACTTTAAACAAGAAAAATAGTAAATAAGAACTAAGTCTACATTCACCCCAAGCTTAGGGATGGTAGACAAAAATCTAGAGATTTTTGAGTCCATCGTAAAATTGGAGATAGGTCTGCTACTGCAGAAAAAACACTTCCAAGAACATAACATCACGAAAGATCAAAGAGAGGCCATTAATTCCCTATCCAAGGATACTAGCATAACAATAAAACCTGCAGACAAGGGGGGAGGAGTAGTAGTACTCAATACAGATGATTATGATCAAAGAGTAATGATCCTCCTGTCAAATGAATTACACTACTCAAGAGTATCTCAGACCAGTCTGAACAAATTGAGAAAAGATGTAGAATTGATGCTCAAAAAAACCCTAGAAAACGGAGACATCACTGAAGAAGAGTGGAAGTTCCTAAATAACACAAACCCTAAGACCCCGGCTTTTTATGGACTACCAAAAGTCCATAAGAGCTTAGACAATCCCCCCCTGAGACCGATAGTAGCATCTATTGACTCATTGCTTGAACCTTTGAGCCAGTACGCAGACAGGTTTCTAAAACCTCTAGTGGAAAAACTAAAATCGTATATCCGAGATACTGCGGACATGATAGCTAAGGTTGAAGGAATAGACTTTGATGATAACAATGAACTCATGGTGACTCTCGATGTAGAGTCACTCTACACGAATATACCACAAAAGGACACCATCATGGCAGTTAAGAATCTTCTAGAAGAGACGGACATTGTAGGGGGAAACAAAGAGTTCATTGTACAATGCGTCTCCATGGTACTCCTCAATAATATCTTTCTATTCAAAAAGGACCTTTATATCCAGAGGAAAGGGACCAGCATGGGCGCGACCTGTGCGCCCAGTCTGGCCTGTATATATGTGAGTTTATTCGAGAATAAACACATATATAATGAAGTGAGTCCATATTACGAAAACATCCGGAATTGGGCTCGCTTCATAGATGACATATTTTTTCATCTGGCAGGGAAGCGTAGAAATTCTTGAAGAATTTTTGTCTTGGCTCAATTTAGGAGATCCAAACCTCAAATTTACAGCAGCATACAGCAGATCTAAAGTAAACTTTCTAGATATCTGCATTAAGAGCCAAGACAAACAGCTTAAGGTAGAACTGTACAAAAAAGATTCAGATCGCAATTACATTCTGCACTATAACAGTTATCACCCCAAGAGCCAGAAAGACTCTATCCCCTTTGGGGAGTTTCTTCGTCTGAGAAGAAATTGCACGGACCTAGATGACTTTTATAAACACACAGGAGAAATGAAAAAGAAATTTAGAGAAAGGGGTTACCCAAAAAAACTAATTGAACATTCTGTGAAAAGAGCGCGCTACTATGATAGGGATTGCTTACTAACCAAAAAAGAGAGAAAGAAAACACAGGACAAAATAGTGATGGTAAGCCAACACTCAGTTATAGCAAATCAGGTTAAGAACATCATAAACCACAATTGGAAGATCCTAAACAACGGACCAGATGTCACCAATTTAGAGCGTCCACTATACGCATATAGGAAAAACAAAAATCTCAGGTCTAACCTGGTACATACTTACAGGGACGACCTAATAGAAAGTCAAACCACCCTTAGAGGAACAAGAGCAGTTGGAAACAACAAGTGCGGAAATTGCTGCATTTGTGAATTGTGTGTCGTCACCAAGATGGTCGAACACAATGGAGCCACACACAAAATTACTACATTAAACAACTGTAGAACCAAAAATGTGATATATATGATCCTGTGTCCTTGCAACCAAGCATATATAGGAGAAACTGGCCGGGAAGTTAGGCTAAGGATAGGGGAACATAAATCTGCCATTAAAAACAACAAAGAAAATGCACCACTAGTAACTCACTGGAAAGAGCAGGGACACAGTGAAAAAGACATGAGATGGGTCATTCTGGAAAGAATAAAAGAACAGACTAGATTAGGTAATAGCACAGCCAGAAGAAAACAACAAGAGCAGTGGTACATGGTCAAATTCAACACGATCAGACAGGGCCTTAATTCAAGGGAAGAATGGGAAGCCCTTATCTAACCTGAAAAAGTACAGACCGGTTTAGAATAGAATAAAATAGGTATAACACAAACAAAATGAAGAAGAATGGGCTACTTGCGATACAATAATAGAAAGGGAAGAAAACTGATAGACATAAGACATAAGTACCAAACTACTCAATGTGGGCATAATATTGGAAAACTGTATTGATTATTCTTTTTAAATACTAGATACAAGCACCGGACTACCCAAAGATGGCATACCGTTTAAAAGCCACCTCTGTATAAAAATAAAAATGAGGACTCGTCCCCGGGAAAAGCGAACATCAGGGCTATTCCAAGAAGTATAATATACGAAATAAGAGATAAGATTCAAATTGTTAAAGTAATATGAGGAATACAATTGGTAATTAAACAAGCTAATAAATTTGAATACCCGGTAAAGACACCTAACATTAATAACGGATAGTATAGGACTAAACCAATACCGTTCCAAGATGGCGCCTCCATTTACGTGAGTTACGCCCCTTGGATGCGGCCAGGTTCACCAGGTGTAAACAATCGGCTGCTAGTAAGCAGGTACAAAAGAGGCAGCCGCCACCAGCACTCCAGAGAGTGTTGGAACGAGGCAGAGACGCGGATCCGGCTAGTCCGAGGTAAGAGACACCGAACAAACGGGTAATCTAGGCTGAGGCAGCGAGCAACCGGGCGTGCTAGATTAAATGCAACACGTAGAGGGTTCTTGAAAACAATCAAGAATAACTAGAAAATGCTCTATTTGAGGCGGTGGGTTTACCCTTAAAATAACAACTGTTGCGTCCTCCGCCAAGAGGGGTGGGTTTACTCTTAAAATAACAACTGTTACGTCCTCCGCCAAGAGGGATGGGTCTAAAAACATGAAGGGTAGACCACACGTATAACGGGGTTACCCTATCAAAATTCTATCGTAGTGGAGTACACTTATAGAATATACACACGCTCTTCTATTTTTCAACAAGGGTAAAAGGAGATATAATAACAGAATCAGTGCAGCCAATATTAGAGCATAGAACTGGTATAGAGTAACAGATAATAATAATGTAAGAGTATGGTAAGTATATAAACACATAAAGGAGGGAGACTATAAACACGTTTATATTAGGCAAAACTAAAGTAAAGTAAAACAACGAGTCACTCTGACCAGACAATTATTTAAACATATCTTTATGCCTATCTTTGACCCAACAGAACATATCCAGTTCTGAAAAGGAAACCCGCTATCCTATGCCCGTTCGAGGAGAGTTTTATAATATTTTGAGGTAAGATGTCCAAAATGGAAGCTGGATAAAATCAAAGCACAGCTCTATCTTCTAAACAGGGAAGCCACAAATTAAATGTACTGTTTTCTATTTATGTAGATATACTTTTAAGCTCCTCAAAAGATTGGAACAACAAGTAAAGACATCCCAATATAAGGAGCTCTTCTTAAAAAGAGAGGTAAATAAAGTGTTTAGCCACTATTCATGAGCACGGGCCAAACTAATAGATCAGTTTTACTAATACACAGTAATATCTCCTGACATTCCCCATTAGGACTAAGACTGAAGAAATTTATTGAACGCCATACATGTCCCAGCTTGGATCTTCTATCACATGTAGTAGGGGTAAGAATATGCTACGAATGTATTGATTTGAGTGTGAGCGCTTTACCTAAGTTACCTGACTTACCCGTAGCAATTTCCACAACGAAATGGACTCGGAGGGAAGACTGAGGTTCAAACAAATATATGTAACGAGAAGCCTAGGTTATAAAGTGAACTGAGCATAATGCATGTACAGAATGAACTCGATAGATTTGTCTAATAGGCGGATATATATACGCACCTGAAAACTGTAGTACATATGTAAAAGACAGACTACAATAAGACATCACTGTATAGCCTGCTAGTATAAATGCTTTAGACGATGAGAGGTTGACAACCCTTACACAAAGCAAGTGACACCTTACCTTTCTCTCCATATGTTATGTTATGTTATGTTAATAACTTTTATTCAGCGCACAGCTGCCCCAGCGAAGGGGCGTCCTGGCGCCTGATCAAGTACCACAACACAACAAATCGCCGCTGAAAAGAGAGGAGATCAATCAACAGAGGTGAACAAATGGGTTTTGATCGCACGTCTAAAAAGAGTCAGGCTGTTAAGGGCACGGATATGGACAGGAAGGGAGTTCCATAATCCAGCCGCCATAACTCGAAATGAACGACCTCCCATCCTACTCAGTCTGAATCTAGGCGTGCTCGCTAGATGAAGAGATTCCGACCTGAGAGACCGCCTGGGGACATACGGGGAAACAAGACCCGTCAGGGCAGGAGGTGACGAGAATTTCAGGATCTTGAATGTCAGACAGAGTGCCTTGAATTTGATTCTCTGTCTGACCGGCAGCCAATGAAGGGAGGTTAAAACTGCAGATACAGAGCACCGTCTCGGTAGGCCCACAATGGCCCGTGCAGCGGCATTCTGCACCCTCTGCAGACTGGTGGCCTCGGCCTGATTAACACCAAGCAGCAGAGCACTCCCATAGTCCAGCCGAGAGAGAATAGAGGCTTGGACCACCAGTTGCTGAGTAGGTGGGTCGAAGAATTTGAGGACTGGTCTGCAGAGAAGGTGCAAGTCACCACTCTTTGAAGCGAGAAACCCCAATCAAAGAAGTCCTGAAGAAGGTGCCACAGAATCACTTGTACTGCACCGAAACGCGTCGATGCATTTTGTAAATACAGAGAATCCAACCAGGGCCCAGTAAACAATTGATGTACATGTATTGTTCTCACTGTTGTTTATATGGACAAAAGTAATACAGGCCTTTGGATCCAGAGATAAACAGTGGCAAAGACATTGAGAAGCCACAGTCATACTAGGGGTTTGTTTACCAATAGGTTCCTGTTCATTGCTTTTGCGTATGATTTGTTAAGATGTCATATATGTGTTTTCCTTTGCTTTTTAAATTTTAAAATTCTTGAGTTGTTAATTGCTTATGAAATACTGTGATAAATTGCTTTTACTTACTCTTTTCAAAGAATAATTCTTTGAAATTTTAAATTGTATTGTACAAACGTCTTTGTTTATGTATATGGTTTTATTAAAAATAGACTGTGAACGATTCTATTTGGAAATTATTATGTATTCCCTGTAGTACAGTATACTATTTTTCTTGTTTAAAGTTTGTATGTGCACCCATAATGGTATGAATGTTTAATGAGCGCGCCCCAGGGATTTCCCCTTGACTTGTTATCAAACCATTTTGACCTGAGGCGCTTCCAATCTGCACGCTGGAGGTGGGTCTCTTGTAAAAGACAGATATCGCATCTAGCCTCCCTAAGCATGTTAAGGAGCACCCGTCATTTAATGGGTGAATTAAGTCCAGGGACATTAAAACTCATGATGAGAACTTTAAGAACGTACATAGGGGAAAGTGTAAGCGTAAATCATGGCCAGACTCAGGTGGGTGACAGCAAACCAGGAGAGATACCCCCTCCCAGCCCGCCTCCTGGCAGGGCCCAACTAAAGGTCCAAACCCAGCAATCAGGGTCCGACTCCCCCTACCTCCGCCTGCCCAACCACAGAGCAGATTGGAGTGTGCATTCTGGCTGTGAACCACTTTCTGGACAAAGGTCTTTACTTTGTGAGTTTTGGTACCTGCTGAAATAGGTCCGATCCCACCCCCCCAGCCCGCGCTCGTCACGGTTGAGGTTTAGGATCCCCTAGGCCACACCAAAGTATGAATAACCCAAAGTGTCAGGGCTTGTCTTTACCTCTACTAGTGGAGACCTCTGAAGTCAGAATTATAGAAGGAGGAACAAGGAAAGTAAAAAGGAGAGAGAAGAAAGCAAACAACTTAAACTGGAGATCTGCCGTCAATCAGCTGTGAATCTCACCAACGTGCATGGGTCCATGTGTCCGGCATTCGGTATCTCATCCAAGGGGGTGGGCTCTCCCACCAGGGCAGTAATTGCTCGCCCCAAGGACTGCTTGTCGGTTCTCCCGGCTTGTGAGACTTTGTGAAGAATGTCCCGGATTTCACTCATTCAGGGGGTCGCCAAGTCCTTTGCAGCTCTGTATTTGTCGCAACAGAGCTTCCCTCTCTTTCTTGCTTTCCTGTTCATAGGGTTGTGCAACTTTCTCCCTTCTGGGGCCCCAGCTGTGATTCATTTTGGGTGGCCATTTTGATGTAGGGTCATTCTCTAACGACTCCGAGCCTCCTTCTTCCGTGTCGATCCCCAGGACTTCCTGTGCTTCTTTGAGGGATCGCACTACCCGCAGCTCTTTTATTCCAGACAAATGACAGTTGAAATGGATGCCCCCATCGGTAGCGGACGTCTTGGTCCCGTAAGTAGGACATGGCTGGCTTCAAGGCTTTGCAGTGCTGGAGAGTGAGGGTCGAGAGTTCCTGGAAGATGCCCACCTCTAGATGTTCAAATGCAATAGTCGCTTTGTCTCGAGTGGAAGACATAATGATCTCCTTATGTCTATAAGAGTGGAGACAGGTAAGGATGTCTTGCTGCTGACCCGATCCGGAGGCTGGTCATCCAGCTCGGAGGGTGCGGTACAGAATGATCTCTTTTGTCCCTAGTACTGGCACACTGTGTTGAAAGAAGCGAGTCACTCAATCTTCCAACTTGCCCCGTCCGCTTGAAGTGGCACACCTTTAAGGCGAATGTTGGATCGCCTTGTGCGGTTTTCAAGATCCTCCAACTTGAGGTAGAGCTCCTTGTTGCGTTCCCGCAGATCTATTAGTTCTCTGGCTTGTACCGTGATTTCTTCCTCTCTGCGGTCACCATTTCTTTCCAAGGATTCCACTCTGTCCCCGATTTCCTGGATCTCTGTCTTCAGCTGGTTGATATCCGAGGCTACATCCTGCCATAGGCCTGTGAAGTCCTCTCTAAGCGTGCTGAATAATTTCTCCAGGAAGCCTCAAATGATCGGATCATCTGTGTGTTCCCCGGCAGGATCCATGTCCTTCTCGTGGGGTTGCGTCCCCTGCTGGTCGGCTCTGTGTCCTCCTGTTTTCTTGGTGCCTGGTTTCTGTAGGAGGTCCTTAATCGTAGGGTCCTTCTTGGATTGTTGCATTGACATTTCAGTGGTCAGGGGGCTGCCTAGTTGGCAAGGGCACGTCGTGGCCGGCCACCCACCAGCCAATCCCTGTGTCAGCAACCACCGTCTCTCGCCTCTCTGTCCTAGGCTGCCGGGTGCCCGGGGGTGGGGCACGGGGACAAAATCGAGGGTCCGACCTTCAACTTCTCCCCTACTCATCTCCCAGTCTGCGGCGGTCTCTTCCCCGGTCAAAGCAGCCGCGTTTACCCACCTGGGGTAACAGATACCTGCGACAGTCAAGATGGCCACCCGGCCTACAGTATGCGCAGGGCTCCAAAGGCACTCTCCAAGGCCTGTGTCACTTCAAGGATCCTCAGCCTCACCACTTTGCTCCTGGAGGGGGAGGGCTACTGACCGCTCAAATGCTGCCCTAGGTCCGCAGTGCTTCCAGTGATTTGCGCGGGGTCGATGTATTGGCTCTAAATTCCACGTGCTATTACAGTCTGTGCACGCACTACCAGGCCCCCCATGAGGCCCGGCCTATGGAGGATCCAGGCGTCCATCGGGCCATTCAGTATTGGCGGCGAGGGCTGGGTGTGTTATGGTATGCCGTGTAGGGCCTCCAGGCCCAGCTCAGGCCTCTCACTCGGGGGAACCGCAGAGGTATCCAGCCACGTGGGGGACACACGTCTTTCACTGCCTCAATCGCCCCACTGACCTCTGTTTCCGCCCATCGCTGAGGGCTGATGGAAATTCCAGTTCCCTGTGGGGAATATGCTGTCGGCGGGTGCTCAGCAGTGTTCAGCCAGGCAATGTAGGCCGTAACGCTGAGCAGGACCGCCGGCCTCTGTTCTCGTCTCTGCCACTGCTTCTCAGCTCTCTCTTGATCAGAGGTTGTGTGCCGCTAGCTCAGGAGTGCCACCCTTTGTCAGCGCCACCGCCGGTAATCTCCACAAGGGACCTTTGGGGGCAGCCGAGCACCCGGAGGACTGCCCCCCGGGCAGATTGGTAGGGGTGGAGGCCAGATGGGCGCGGCCATTGTGTTGCTTGGGCTGGTTTGGGAATAGCCCAAATGCAGCCCAATTTCAAAAGGTAGCCCAAGGCTAATTAGGGGTGTTTGGTGCCTGTCCAGCCACCATTTTAGGTTCTGGTGCCCTGGTGGCTGGGAACGCTGTAGGTTCAGGTTTTTTGTAAGGCTTGTGTGGCATTAGGTCCTTTGTGGAGAGAATTTGGAAGTGATTTGGTGGTCGTGGCAATGTTGGGAGAGGACTATCTGCTCACTGAGGCAGGGCGGATGGACTTGTTAGTGGGCCCCCAGGAGGGCGAGCGCCACGTCAGGCGTGCGTCGGCTGGTGTGGCGGCGGCCGTTTTGGCAAAAATCTCAGTGGGGGAGCGCGGTGTGCGTCTCCCCCCCGCCATCCGTGGCTGTGTCTGACCGCTCCGGTACATCGGGGCGGTCGGGATGGGTCTGGAGGTGGAGCCTGGGTTTGTTTTGGTGGGGCATGCCCTCAGGGGAGCGCAGTCAGCTCTGGAGGGATGAAGAGTAGGAGAGGCATGGGGAGTGCCTCTCCTCGGTGAGTGGTGGAGCTTTCTAGCTGCTCCGTGTGCTCAGGAGCGGCCGCAGGGGGGTGGGTGGGGCCCGAGAAGGAGGGCGGGGGGCCGGGGCCGGTGCTGGAAAGATGAAGGCGGCAGGCAGAGGTGGGCGAGTGGGGCGAGTGGAGAGCCCCACCCCAGCTCCTACACTTTCAGGCAGGGGACGCGCAAAGGGGAGGCAGGCTGATGGTAATCGGGTGGTGGGAGGGTGGGAGGCTGGGGGAGTGTCGCAGGGCCATAGGTGGATGGGGGGCTTTAGAGGGGGGCACGTTCAGCAGCAGGCAGAGGTGGCGAAGGGGGAGAGGAGGGACGGGGGGACAGGTGGGGGGCCTGGGGAAAGGGGGGAGGGCTCGGGGGACTGGTCCCCGCTGCTCTTGGATTCTGAGGGTAGTGAGAAGACTGGGAAGGCATGGATGTATTCGACTCCTGGGCGGAAGGGGTTGGGGAGGCCCACAGGGCGGGCAGGGGTGAGGCGCAGTGGGGGGATGAGTCTTCGGGGTCCCAGTGGTGGGGAGGACAGGGGGAGAGGGGGAGTAGGCGAGTGGGGGGCGCTTGGTAGGAGATATTGGGGAAAAGGGGGGACTCCTCGGAGGAAGGGGGGACAGGGGTCGTTGCTTGTCGTGGAGCGAGGATGAGGAGGCTGGGGGAGGGGATGTGGACCTTGGGGCGGTCGGTAGGACTTCGGTGGCCGGTGCCCGGGGGGGGAGTGGTGAGGTTTGAGGGTGCAGGCAGGCAAGGGCCAGTGAGAGGGACCCAGCACACCAGTCCTGCCTTTTGTTTTTTCAGGAGGAGGTGCGTCGTGGGGCTCCGGACTTGGCAGGGCTGGGGACGGCCCAATGGTGCCAAGGTGAAGGGAGGGCTGAAGCTCCCGCAGCATGCCCGGTACCGGCGGGGGATCCCATCATGGCTGGCAGAAGAAGGTCCATGGCGGGCTCGCCGACCCCGACACCCACGGGCCGTTATGGCTTGGGGAGCAACACCGGACGAGGAGCGACACACATGTTGTTTTTAATGTTTCAAGAAGGGTGCGGTCGGCGCCGCCGGCCGGAAGGGGTTGTGTTTCTCAGGAGGTGGAGAGAATTGAGGATGAGGATAGTATGGATGAAGGGGAGTTAAGAGATGGTGAGGGTGGAGGGGGGGCGAGTAATGCTGTTGATAGTGTGTTACAGGTGTCACGGCGCCAGGTGTAGAATACGGGCCGGGCACTGCGCTGGGAGCCAAGAGCAGCCCCCCAGGAGTGGAGGAGTGGAGAGCATCGTGCAGCTTTCTTGGCTTAAGGTAAAAGAGCGGCGAGTGCGGCAGCGCGGATGGTCTCGGTGGGAGTGGGTGGGGTGGGGGGGACAGGTTGCGGAGGGGGAAATATGTGTCGGACAAAGGGGTGAGCCCGGATGAGGCAACGGCAGGGCCAGCAGGTAAGGCGTCGGAGGATACGAAAGGGGTGGGCCCTCGGGCCCTCGGTTGAAAAGACCAAGGACGGCGGGCCGTTAGTACCCGCAGTCGGGGGCGCCGCAGCGGGTGGCAGTCTGACGGGGGATGATGAGGTGAAGGTGGAGAGTAAGGAATTGAAGGTTAAGCGGCTGCCTTAAATGGGGGTCACGAAGCCGTTAGGGGCTCATTTGATGTTGTCCACTAAGGAGCACATTTGGCAGGGGCAGTATGTGGAGATATTAAAACTTCTGCATAGGGAAGTGAGGGCGAAGGAAGGCTCGAAAGAGGAGGAGTATGAACTCCAGAAGAGGCCGAAGTTGCCCCTTACGATCGAGAATTGGACGGTGACCTTCCTAATTTTCGCCAGCGTGTATTGCGAGAAGTGTCCAGAGCGGTCGGTGTCCATGTTTAAATAGATGGACGTTATCAGAAAGACCCAGATAATGGGGGGAGGTTACGCGTGGGCCCAATATGACAAGGAGTTCAGGGCCCGCATGGCATGGGACCCCGAGGCCAAATGGGGTGAGCTGGACAAGACCAAGGACGGCGGGGCCGTTAGTGCCGCGGTCGGGGGCGCCGCAGCGGGTGGCAGTCCGACGGGGGATGATGAGGTGAAGGTGGAGAGTAAGGAATTGAAGGTTAAGCGGCTGCCTTAAATGGGGGTCACAAAGCCGTTAGGGGCTCATTTGATGTTGTCCACTAAGGAGCACATTTGGAAGGGGCAGTATCTGGAGATATTAAAACTCCTGCATCGGGAAGTGAGGGCGAAGGAAGGCTCGAAAGAGGAGGAGTATGAACTTCAGAAGAGGCCGAAGTTGCCCCTTTCGATCGAGAATTGGACGGTGACCTTCCTAATTTTCACCAGCGTGTATTGCGAGAAGTGTCCAGAGCGGTCGTGTCCATGTTTAAATAGATGGACATTATCAGAAAGGCCCAGATAATGGGGGGAGGTTACGCGTGGGCCCAATATGACAAGGAGTTCAGGGCCCGCATGGCATGGGACCCCGAGGACAAATGGGGTGAGCTGGACACTGATTTGTGGCAGCACACGATGGGTCTGGCTGGGTCGGGTAAGACCATATTCAGGCAAGCCCCCAGCCCCCACTCGAGGTGGGGTGAAGGCTGGGGCCAAGGGCCAGTTAGGTTTTCATGGAACATGTTGGGATTACAATAAAGGGGCATGCACTAAGGAGTATTGCTGATTCCAACATGAATGTTCGGGCTGCGGGAAGAGTGGGCATGCCCTGGTCAAATGCTGGGGGGCTAAGGGTCAGCAGCAGGGGGGACAGCAGGGGCAGGCAGGTGGTTTTAGGTCACTACACAGTAGCAGTCTGGAGGTGGTAGAGGGGCCAAGGGGCCTGGGCCAAAGGGCTTATACTCCAGTTAGAATCGACTGATTAGTGACAGCTCTACAGGATTATTCGGACAGGGGGGCTACAGATCTATTGTGGACGGGGTTTCTGGAAGGGTTTCGGCTGGGCTACAAGGGACCAACAGGTTCGGAGGTGGGATGACAATTTGAAGTCGGCTAAGGAGCACCCTGCGGTGGTGCAGGACAAGCTGGATGAGGAAGTGGGAGAGGGTCGCATGGTCGGACCCTTTCAGGATTGGCCTGTGGTGGATTTGATTGTGTTCCCCATTGGGGTAGTGCCGGAGAAGGGGCAGTTTTGCCTCATTCAGCATTTGTCGTGGCCCGAAGGTGGCTCTGTGAATGACTTATTGATGAGCGGGAGACCACGGTGTCTTATTTCTCTGTTGACACAGCCATGTCCTTGGTGGTGACCTCAGGCGCAATAGCGAGGATGGCAAAGTGCGACATCAAGTCAGCTTTCCGGCTGCTTCCAGTCCACCCAGACGATTGGGGCTTACTGGGAAACCTGTTTATAGCTGCTGAAGGTTATGTTGGCACGACACAAAGTCACGGTATTAGACATACAGGTGCTGTTGGGTCACCTCAATTTCGCTTGCAGGGTGGTGCGAGTGGGGCGGACTTTCTGTAGGAGATTGGGCCGAGCTTTGGCCGAGCGGAGGCCGCAGCATCATCATGTACGGCTGTCTGCGGGTATTTGGGAGGACCTGAGGATATGGCAGTTATTTTTGAAGAACTTCAACGGGGTTCCCATGCAGAGGGGTGTTGACATTGTCTAGGATGTACAAATCTTTTCTGAATTGGCAGGGAGCAAGGGCTTCGGGCTGTACTGGCAGGGGAAATGGTGTGCGGAGAAGTGGCCCCCTGAATGGGCTGGGGTGGTAGGAACATTGCCTTTCTGGAACCTTCCCTTTGGTGGTGGCGATCTCGCTTTGGGGGGAATTTGTGAGAAGTTAGCCTGACATATGATGTCCACTATTCTAGTGGGTACCCTGCACCAGTCTAAACGACCCTTATTGATGGTGGTTGTAAAGTCAAACTTATAGACAGCTATCCTAGTGGTAGCATGGACCAGCAGTCTTAGGCTAAAACTTCAGAGAGCATGTAAAGCAATCTGTTTTACCAATTATAATCCCTTAAATACCAAATGAAAGGACACCACACAAGGTATATATCAAATATATATGTATTTATTTCTAACACAACCCCTCTGCACTCTTTATGAGGTCAGAGATCGAAGTACATCACAAGTTACTCAATTAGCATACGATAAGTTGCACAAATACAGTTATGCCCTAGGGGCCTCACAAACCATATACTAAGTAAGTGGTATAAGAACCACTTCATTAATAGTGAATAGGCCTAGGGAATCGCTGGGGCTACACCAAACAACCAAGGGTTATGAAGTAGAAGACCCACGGGAGACGCGTGCAGTGTCTAAACACAGTCGGGAGGTACTATTGACTCATAATGGAGAATTGAAGAAGTTACAAAGTTACTGTTTAAGGGAACTTCCGGATGGACTACGACAAAACCTCGTTAGACTAGGACACTTGGAGAGTCAATACCCATGGGAGCACTGGAGTACTTGAGTTACCTCACCCAGGGAAGCCGGGTGCATAGGTGTCTTTTCGTGTCTGGTTTTGTCTATGCTTTCAAAGGAGATCTGGAAAAGAAGTGCTGCAGGCGGCCAGTGGAAGAGTGTCCGGGTGGATCCAAGGGTGGATCGAAGAAGTGAAAAACCTGAAAGCAGAGGGGACAGAGTCTGGGTCACTAGCCAGTGACCAGGAAGGAACCAGGCGATGTCGCGGTGATCTCAGGTGAAGAGGTGAAGCTTGTCTCTGCAGCCACGAGGACCAGGAGGCGTTGACGACAACCAGGAGCTGGATTTGAGCTGTCCCACAAAGGATCTAATTGACTGCGTGTCAGTATCCGGATTGGACCCAACAAGCCTTGGCAAACGCAATCCACGCATGAAAGGAAGATTGGCTTCTGAGCAGACCAGCAAGGTCTGAGGAGCTTTTCTTTTGCAGGAAAACTGGAGCAAGCCTAGCGCAACCAGGAAAGCAGTTTGGTTTTAAAAGTTTGTCTTCAGAGGGCTCACTAGCCAGCGGGATAGCAACTGGGAAGACACGTTGAGCTGAAATGCAAGAGCGGGCCCCACGTGGCACTCGTGGAGTGTGGAGGGCTGAGCTTCAGTGGAAATGGCGCTCGGGTCTGGGGCTTCTCGTACCCCAATGCACATTTGCAAGGGTGCCTCGGTAGTTGCACTGTTAGCAAAATGCAGGATGTCCAGGATGTCCGTTCCCACGTCTCTCGTGTCCGCCACAGGTCTCAGCTTTGCTGTGGATGTGGGTCGGAGTCAGAAAAGTCTGAAAGTTCAGTTCCTGTGTCACTGAGTCTTCGGGTTCCAGCGGGAGCGTCGACAAAGCAGACCGGCAAGTTACTGGTGGTGCCTGTTTGCATAGGGTGGTCACTCCTTGACCACAAAGGAGATATCTCCAGTCTTCTAGTCAAAATAGAACATCGAAGGTCAAGGAGTTTTGTTTCAGAGTTTTGTTCCAGGCTGATCTAAAGTCCTGGGGACACAGCACCTATCTTTATACTAAGAAAATGGGCTGGTTACCTGCCAGGTCCCTCCTATGGGTGGACCTGGGAAGGGGGTGGCTACTCCCCTTTCCCTTTGTCCAGTTTCATGCCAGAGCGGGGCTGGAGTGCCCCAGCAACTGGCTTGAACCGGGCTATGCATGGAACTCCTTGTGTGCCCCAGGCAGTGTCTAGGAAAGCATCTTTCTATTCAACCCACCCTGCCCCAATACACTACAGGCTGTCTGGGGAGGTGCTAGCACCTCCCTCGACAGGAAACCTATTGTCCAGGCCTCTCTTGCTGGATTTCCCCCCAACAGCAGGAGGTCAGACTTGTGTCTGTGGCAGCAGCATCCATTTTGTGATGCTGAGGCTCTGTTTAACTTTAACCGGGTAAAGCAGTAACATACATGTCTTTTTCCTCTAGAAGAGCTCTTCGGAACTGCCAGACCTCCCGAGGCTTCGCCGGGAGCAACAACGCTGCCAAGGCGCGGCGCAACTTTCACTTTTAACAGTGCTTGGACACTTTTTACTCACTTTGCCTCACAGCTTCAGGGGCTGCGCTCTGGACATCGCGCACCCCTTGTCTTCTTGGGATCCCTTTGCCTGCCGCCGCCAGAGCGCCCCACGCTGAGCGTTCCCTCCCCCTCTGACGGGCAGGTCACGAGGGTGGGGACGGGCGTGGCTACCACCTTGGGCTGCTCTCTGGTTGGCGGGGCAGCTCCTCTGTCCCTCCCCCCCTGGCAATTTCCTCCTGTCGGGCGAGTCCCGCCCTAGCTCTTCGGAACTGCCAGACCTCCCGAGGCTTCGCCGGGAGCAACAACGCTGCCGAGGCGCAGCGCAACTTTCACTTTTAACAGTGCTTGGACACTTTTTACTCACTTTGCCTCACAGCTTCAGGGGCTGCGCTGTGGACATCGCGCACCCCTTGTCTTCTTGGGATCCCCTTGCCGGCCGCCGCCAGCGCACCCCACGCTGAGCGTTCCCTCCCCCTCTGACGGGCAGGTCACGAGGGCGGGGACGGGCGTGGCTACCACCTTGGGCTGCTCTCTGGTTGGCGGGGCAGCTCCTCTGTCCCTCCACCCCCTGCCACGCCCCTGCTACTACCGGTCCCCTACTTATGGCACTTCTATCCCGGCCACGCAGCGGACGAGCGCAGCGGGCGCGCCGAAGGCGCGCCGAAGTTGCGCCTAAGTTAAGCCCGTCTGCGCCCGTCCGCAACGGGCCGGGACCAGGGGCCACACCCCCTGCCTCATCATTGGCATACACACCTGCACAACTCCTCGCCTGCACTGCTGATGTGCCTCTTCCCCATTCCCTCATGCAGCACCTTGTTGCATTAGATATCTATGTCCCCCACTCAGACTGTGTCATGTCTCCACGCTCCACACTTCCCTTGCCCTCTCAGGACACCGGACTTCCTCCCATTAGATCCTCATCACCACCTCACACTGCTTCTGCCTATCTCCTCAACACTCGTTCGGCAGGCAAGCACCAACTTGAACTGTTCAACCTTCTAACCACAGACTCCCCGGACATTCTGTTCTTAACGGAAACTTGGTTCTCTGAGGCTTCTCTTCCCGACATTCTATCCATCCTCCCCGACTCTTATTATGCCCTCTGGGCTGACCGCCCCGAAGGCAAGACCGGGGGGGGGGGTGTTGCCATGATTGCTCGATCCACTCTTCAATTCCAGCTTCTCTCCCAACCATCTATAGCTGGGGTGGACTTTCTGGTCGCCCGCTCCTCTAATCTTTCCGCGCCTCTCACTGTCGTCCTTGTCTATCGCCCTCCCCTGAGCATGCCTCTGTTTGTGGCCTCCCTGCAGGAACTCCTCGCTACGCTTGTAGTTAACAACTCTTCTGTTCTCCTGCTAGGTGACTTTAATTACTGGCCTGGCGACCCCAGGGAGGACTTAGCGTCCAAGGACTTCACGGCCACTCTCTTATGTCTCAACCTTAAGTCCCATGTACTGATCCCTACTCACAATATTGGACATATTCTGGACCAAGTCTGGTCATCCCAGGACATAGTTCCCCCCCCCAGCATCCTCCCTTGTACCTGGTCCGACCATTCTCTCATTTCCTTCACTATCAACATTGGTTCCCCTCACAAACCCCCTCGTCCCAAGAATGTTTTTTCACATAGCTGGAATCGCGCTGACTTGCTTTCCCTCTCTCATTCCCTTTCTTCTTCTCCTCCCGATCTTAATGGCATTTCCCTTGACTCACAGGCCGCTGCAGTTGGCAACTGGCTATCCTCCGCTTGCGATTTAGTAGCCCCTCTCAAGTTAGTTAAGTCCATTCGTCCTCATGAGGCTCACCGCTGGTTTAACTCTGAGCTTAAGGTCCTCAAATTGGAACTTAGACACTCTGAGCGCCTTTGGCGACGTAGCTACTGCCCCGACCTCAAGGCCAAACATAAATCTCTTCTTAAAGAGTACAAGAAGGCCATTTTGGCGACAAAGACCAAGTATTTCTCCGAACAAGTAATCCTTTCGGCCAACAAATCTAAAGAGATCTTCTCCTTGGTCAACAATTTGGCCACCTCTGATCGTGCTTGTCCTCACTTTATTCCTTCCCATGCCCTCTGCTCTTCTTTAAACAACTTCTTCATCGAGAAGATCGTTAAAATTAAATCCAACATTTCTGTCACTCCTTTTACTCCACTTCATTCTGTCCCCTCTGTGTCTAAATCTTTCTTTTCCTCTTTCCCGCCCCTCTCCCTGGATTCCTTCTTAGCTCTGCTCATAAAAATCAATTCTGGCTCTCCCACTGCTTGTGCCCCTGCTCGCATTCTTAAAACTCTCTTCTCTTCCTGCCCTGCTACCCCCCTTTCCCTCCTCAATGCTTCTCTTTCTACCGGACTGGTTCCTTCTTCATTTAAATCTGCTATTGTTTCCCCCATTCTTAAAAAACCTAGTCTTGATTCTTCTCTCCCTTCTAACTTCAGGCCCATCTCTCTTCTTCCCTATCTTGCCAAAATTCTGGAATCCTACGTCACCTCCTGTCTCTCTACTTATGTCCAACAGAACCAACTCCTTGCTTCTCACCAAGCAGGTTTCCGCTCGGGTCATTCGACCGAACTGTGGTGCTAGCCGTTCTCGACGAGCTAAAAGCCAAGGCTGACACCAACTCTCCCCAAGCTTTGGTTCTCCTCGACCTGTCCGCTGCGTTTGACACGGTCGACCATAACATTCTTTTGGACCGTGTCAGCGCAGCGGGCATATGAGGCCCCGCCCTTTCCTGGATCACGTCCTTTTTGACAGGACGTTCACAAGCTGTCCACCTCCCCGGCTTCTCCGCTCTCCCCCTCCCGGTGCCCTGTGGGGTTCCCCAAGGTTCCTCCCTTTCTCCTCTTCTTTTCAATCTTTACATTCATCCACTTATTTCTTCTCTCCTTGAGCTGGGGGTCTCTGTGTATAACTACGCAGATGACCTCCAGCTTGTCTTTGATCTTTCTTCTTCTTCTCACTCCCTATCTTTCTTTCGCTCCACTATGGTTTTTATTTCTGGGTGGATGAGCGCCAATCACCTCAAGCTCAATCCAGATAAGACTGAGCTTGTCCTGACTGGCGGCTCATCCAGCCCTTGGTCCCCTGCCTTCTGGCCCCCTATTCTTGGCCCCCCTCCCACCCCGGTTCCCTCCGTTAAAACATTGGGCATCAAGGTCAGCCAGGACCTGTCCATGCATGGCCAGGTCAGTGCCGTGGTGTCCTCCTGCTTCCTCTCCCTTCGGATGATCCGGAAAATCTCTCGCTTCTTTTCTCTTGACTCCCTTAAAATCATCATTTCTGCCCTTATCACTTCCCGCCTTGATTATGGTAATAGCTTGTTCGCAGGCATCCCTGCCTACGAAACCCGCCGCCTTCAAGCAATCCAAAATCAGGCTGCCCGTCTTATTTTTCACTTGCCCAAAACCCATCACATCACTCCTGTCCTCAAATCCCTCCACTGGTTACCCATCCTGCAGAGATCCTTGTTCAAACTAGGTTGCCTTGTTTATCGGGCCCTTGATCACTCTGCACCGGCTTTTATCAATTCTCTGATTTCCCTCCACACCCCTGCCCGCACTCTCCGTTCATCTTCCTCTGCCCTCCTCACTGTTCCCCGTTTCCACAAAACTCGCACTGATGGAACTAGATTCTCTGTTCTTGCACCCCGGTTTTGGAATTCCCTTCCTCTCTCCATGCGCTCTATCCCTATATTTTCACATTTCCGTAAAGCGCTCAAAACTTTTCTGTTTGCCCTGGCCTACCCCCGCTAAACCTCCTGGCCCTGTCTGTTCTGTTCCTTAGAGCTCTCAGCGCCAGGAAGCCGTTTTGGCCATCGTGCGCTCTACAAATAATTTCATTCATTCATTCATTCAAGGGTGGAATACTACCCCCGCCGCCAGAACTGGCGGGGGGGGGGGGGGTAGTATTCCACAGTGTTTGACACCTTACACGACATGTTTTGATAAAGCCAAACCAAAGTTAGCATTAACAGCAAGGATTATAATGCATTTAAGAGTATATGGTATGGCTATATCATAGAACAGCTATAAGGAGATGGTTCCGAAAGCTGCAGAGGGGCTCAGCTCATGCTAGGGCATCCTCTCACATAAAACCAAGCCCTCTGCCTCCAGGATTGTCGATGGCCTACCATAGGAGTGACTTATAGGTGCATATGTGTCTATATATCAATCAGGAGTTTGTTAAAGCTCAACTACTCACCCGTAAGGGTCTCAAGGCGTTAGGGGTGGGGGGTGCAGGTTCCATTCCATCAAGGAGGGGGTCTGTCGAAGAGCCAGGTTTTGAGGTTTCTTGCAAAGATGGGGAGCGATGTTGTCTGTCTGAGGTGGAGCGGAAGGGCGTTCCATGCTTTGGCCGCGAGGAAGGAGAAGGAGCGGCCTCCCGATCTGGTCTTTCTGGTGAGGGGGGCCTCGGCGTAGGAGAGCTGGGCTGATCGTAGGGTCCTTTGGGGTGCGTGGAATTTGAGCCGGCTGTTCAGGTATGCTGGTCCGGTGCCGTGGAGGGCCTTGTGTGCGTGGGTGAGCATCTTAAAGGTGATTCTCGCCTCGACGGGAAGCCAGTGGAGTGTGCGCAGGTGCTGGGAGATGTGGCAGTGTTTTGGCAGGTTGAGGACCAGTCTTGCGGCGGCGTTCTGGATGTTCTGTAGCTTGCGGATGAGGTTTTTGTTTATTCCGGCGTAGAGTGCATTGCCGTAGTCGAGTCTGCTGGTGACCAGGGCGTGAGTGACTGTCTTTCGGTGTTCGAAGGGGATCCATTTGAAGGTCTTACAAAGGAGGCGGAGGGTGTGGAAGCAGGAAGATGAGACAGAGTTGATCTGGCGGTCCATTTTGAGCTCGGAGTCCAGGATGATTCCCAGGTTGCGTGCGTGGTCTGTGGGGTTGGCGGGTTTCCGAGGGCGGTGGGCCACCAGGTGTCGCTCCAAGTGTCGGGGTTTGGGCCCATGATCAGTACTTCTGTTTTGTAGGTGTTTAGTTGTAGGCAGCTGTTTTTCATCCATTTGGCAACGGCTTCCATGCCTTCTCGAAAGTTGCGTCTGGCGGTGTTGGGCTCGTTGAATAGGGAGAGGATGAGCTGGGTGTCGTCTGCGTATGACACGATGTTGAGTCCGTAGGTTCTGACGATGGGGGCAAGTGGAGCCATGTAGACGTTGAAGAGCGTCGGGCTGAGGGAGGAGCCCTGAGGGACTCCGCAGGTGGTAGGTGTGGGGTCTGAGAGGAAAGGGGGGAGTCTGACCCGTTGCGTCCTGCCGGAGAGGAAGGAGCAGATCCAGTCGAGGGCCTTGTCCTGGATTCCTGCGTCGTAGAGTCTGCGTATTAGGGTGCGGTGGGAGACTGTGTTGAACGCCGCTGATAGGTCTAGGAGGATGAGGGCTACTGTTTCTCCTTTGTCCAGTAGGGTGCGGATGTCGTCTGTTGCGGCGAGGAGGGCGGTTACCGTACTGTTGTTTTTTCTGAAGCCGGATTTGGAGGAGTCGAGGATGTTGTGTTCTTCAATGAATGTGGCGAGTTGGCTGTTGATGGCTTGCTCGATGACTTTCGCTGGGAAAGGGAGATGGGTCTGTAGTTTTTGAGGTCGGTGGGGTCCCCTGAGGGTTTCTTCAGGAGGGGGTTGACCTCGGCGTGTTTCCAGTCGTCGAGGAACGAGGCGGTCGCCAGGGAGCGGTTGATGGTGTGGCAGATCATGGTGCGATGGTGTCAGCGGCTCTGTTGAAAATGTGGTGGGGGCAGGGGTCCGTGGTGGCCCCTGAGTTGATTGACTTCATTGTCTTCAGTGTGTCTTTGGTGGTGAGGGCTGTCCATTCATCAATCGCTGGTTTCCGGGTGTCGGGGGTGGTTGGTGAGGGTTCAGTGTGTTGGATGTCTTCGTCATATAAGGTAGATATAGATATACTATATCTAAGTAAGGGGTGATTACACCACCTTAACCAAGCTGAGTGGTCAGCCTGTGGTGTTAGTTTGGATGGCCAGCCAGGGGTGGCATAATACATGCTGCAGCCCCTGGTAGACCTTGGATGCACCGATGCCCGGGGTACCTATGGTACACTATACAGGGGCTCACGGAGGTGACCAAATACCCAATCAGGTATGTACCTAAAGTACATGGAGTCCATGTTATAGGGAGAGCAGGTAGCCTGGGCCCTGAGTAGCAGGATCACAGGCCAACTAAGTCACAAACTAGCAAAACACTAGGCAAAAAGTTGGGGTAGCCATATAGTCAGATATCCACCTTCCTACACAACCCTCCCACCCCCCAAACGAAAGGAGATAAGGCTATCCTTGTCCAGGTAAGCCTATATTGCCTAAGTGGCCAAATAAGCAAGTACCTGCACTAGCATGGTTACCCCCTGTCTCATGGTCCTCTAAGCAATCCCTCACCCTATTTCATGTAGATAACATGGCTGTGGTGCAAGTGGTGACTAGACAGTCGGCTAGGGATGCGCAGGTGCTTAAGTTGCTGCGAGTGTTTGTGCTGGGATGCTTGCGGCATGATATTGCCTTTCGCGCTGCGCATGTGCCCGGGGTTGAAAATTACATAGCCGACACTTTGTCTCGTTCGCAGTGGGGGAGATTCCTTTGGTTAGCCAAGAATGTGGATCGGAACCCGATCAGCATGCCGCCGCAACTGTGGTACGTGGGCAACACAGGATGTTGCAGCTGGTTTTAGGGTCCCTGGCGCACTCAACTAAGGTGACTTACATGACAGCATGGGAGGAGTTTGTGGCTTCTGGGGCGAGATGGCGGTCATCGGTGAGTGGGCGGCAGAAGGATGTTATACAGTTTATCCTGTCCTTAATTGAGAGCGGGCTCACGCGAGTCACGATAGTGGGGAAGTTGGCAGGGATCGCTTTTATGGGTAAACTCCTGTGGGGTTACGCGCCGTCGGCGGGGGAGCTCAGCTCCCGGATGCTTGAAGGTTGGGCCCGGCAGTGCGGAAGGGTGTGCCGGGTCAGGCAACCCTTGTCTTGGAACCTGCTGGAGCAGGTCTTGGGAGCCTTGCCTCGGGTTTGCAGGGACAACGGGGAAATGTGCCTGTTTCCCACAATAATGTTGTGGATGTTTGTGAGGGTCTTTCGGGTATCTGAGTTGTTGGGGGCCAAGGGTGGCATCAGGATTTTGTGGTCCGAGGTGTCATTTCGGGGGACTAAGGAATGTCTTTGGCTCCGGAAATCTAAGACAGACCATAGGGGCGTGGGCCGGTGGGTATCCCTGCAGGTGACAGATTCGGATTGGATATGTCCTGTATGGTGGGGGTTGAAATTGAGGGCCTGGGCGCCGGGGGTGGAAGGGGCGGTTTTCAGGCACACGGATGGGCGAGCGGCTACAGGCTCGCAGCTATTGGCTATATTACGGAAGGCCTTAGCCCTTTTGGGCTTGGATGGTAAACACTACGGCACACATTCCTTTTGGATCAGCACGGCGTCGGAGGCGCATAACCGGGGATGGGGTTGAGGGGACATTATGAGTTTGGGCAGATGGTACTCCGACTGCTATAGGCGTTACGTGCACTGCGCACCTAGCCAGTTATAGCGCGGTTGTGTATGTCTCTCCTGTACTCACCCATGTTTTTCGTTTCAGGTTCAGTAGCGGGTCCCTTCGCCAGGGATAGGTCAGTGTGGATCGTGGGCCATTCATTTGTTAAATGGGCCCAGGTGCGGGCCCGTGCCAGTTATTTTGGAGAGAACCTTGGATTTAACCCTAATGTGTTTAATGTGTGTTGGAAAGGAAAAGGGGGAATGCTTTGGCGAGAACTTTTGGCAACGCTGAACAGGATGTTGGTGGCTGGTAGGTGCCCTAATGTCCTAGTCCTCCATTTGGGTGAGAACGCATGGTCAGAGAGACAGGGCTGGTGTTGATGAGGTCCATGAGGAAGGATTTGGAGGAGATTAAGAGGCAGTGGTCCAGGTGCATGGTGGTCTGGACGAATTTTGTGGCGTGTCGGGAGTGGAAAGGCACGGTGAACCCTGGAGCAGTGGATAAGGCCAGAAGGAAGGTGAATGTGAAAATGGTATGGTTTTGTTGACATTTTGGTTTTTCTAGAATCTAGCATTAGGACATTTGTTATGATGCGCCGGAATTGTTCAGGGGCGACGGGGTTCACCTTTCACGGCTTGGTATGGATCTTTATTTATTGGAGTTGCGAGAAGTGCTGGCCAGGTTGCTGGGAGTGCACAGAGTTTGAGCTGGTAGGTTAGTCAGGTTAGACAGGTAGCACCGGGGGGCAGTGAGTTAGGGCTAGGGGGCAGGGGGGAGCAGAAAAAGAGGGAGGCGGCATATTCGCCTACCATCCCACCTTTTCCTGGGTGGCGGAGTTGTTTTTGAAGTTGGCCAAGTTTGGCTGGAGTTTGGTAGTTTATGGTTAAGTTTGGGGAGTTAGTTACAGTTGCAGGACGGCAGGTAGGATTGTAGGTCATGGGAGGTAGGAGTTTTAAATACTATGTGATAAGACTGTGTAATATTTAATGTTATTGAAATGTATGCATTGTGTGTTGCAGGGTGGGGGTTTTTATCACGTGGGGATCATAGGGGTGGGCGGAGGAAAGGCAAGGGGTCAGGTAAATTTATGTTTAGAGAGGTTTTAGTTTTGTAAGGCAAAGTGCCAGTTTAAATAAAATTGTGATATGCACCTGTTTCAATAAAGCGCCCTTTTAAACACACACATGGTTGTTGTGTGGCTTGCCCCCTTATCCCTCCCATGGGGGGTTTGGAGGGCAGCCGAGCACCGCGAGGACAGACCACCGGGCAGATTTGGAGGGGGTGGGGGCCAGATGGGCGCGGCCATTTTGTGGCTTAGGCTGCTTTGGGATTAGCCCAAATGCAGCCCAATTTCAAAAGATAACCCAAGGCTATTTAGGGGTGTTTGGAACCTGCCCAACCACCATTTTAGGTTCTGGTGACCTGGTGGCTGGGAGCGCTGTAGGTGCAGGTTTTTTGTCCCCGCCCTCCCTCCCTGGGCTTTGGCGTTTTTTGTGGGAGGATGTTAGGGTAGGTTTTTTTCGGCAGGGGCCGTGTTGGAACAGGTGCATAGGGGTCTTTATTATTGTGCAGTTGTCGCTTGGAACAGGTGCTGGCGGAGTTGTTTTTGAAGTTGGCCAAGTTTGGCTGGAGTTTGGTAGTTTATGATTAAGTTTGGGGAGTTGGTGAACAGGAGCGGGGAAAGGTTAAGCAGGTTGGAAGTTTACATTAGAGGTTCGTTAGTTACAGTTGCAGGAAGGCAGGTAGGATTGTAGGTCATGGGAGGGTAGGAGTTTAAATGCTATGTGATAAGATTGTGTAATATTTATGTTTTTTATCATGTGGGGATCGTAGGGGTGGGGGATAGGAAGGCAAGGGGTCAGGTAAATTTATGTTTAGAGAGGTTTTAGTTTTGTATGGCAAAGTGCCAGTTTAAATAAAATTGTGATATGCTCCTGTTTCAATAAAGCGGCCTTTTACACACACAAATGGTTGTCGGTGTGGCTTGACCCCCATCCCTCCCAAGCGCGGCACAGGGGCTGAGCTGTGGCCCGGGCCTCAGAGCAGATCTGTGGTCGCCACCTCTCTAATACCGTTCACGGCGTAGCACGGGGACAGAGCTCCATCCTTGTGGGACTGCTAATTCCAGGCTCACAGGGCTGCTATTTCCCTGCCTTTGGGGTCTCAAATATGCTGTATGGATGCCTGTGACGGCCCTGGCAAGCGCAGCTCCGAGAAAACGGTGCTACTCCACCGCCATCTTGGCCACACCCCCAGTATGAAATTATTAAGCAAATCTGTATGCACATGATGTGAATTGTACACTGCTAGTTGCTTTCCGCCTCCCTGCATTCTAATATGATAACAATCAGAGCCGACCTTTGCTAAGATAGCGCCCTGGGCGTGGGTGGAGAGAAATGTGACCACTTGCTGATTATAGTGCATTAACCCCTTCGATGCTCATGACGAGCTCAGCTCGTCATGAGGCACGGTTGAGCTGTGCTGATGACGAGCTGAGCTCGTCATGAACAATGGGAATAGAGATCATGCAGCACAGGAGGGGAATTGCTGCAGCAGCGATGGTGTTCAATGAGGCATCAGGAGGTCCCTTTGGTGCTCACTGGTCAGTACCTGGATGAGCAGGGACTGGCCTCTAAATACAAGCATCCCTGACCTCCCCAGCACATATAAATCACCAATAGCTTTGCTGCCTCAAGAGGAGATGGTTTTGTTGATGTGTCGGGCCCCTCAGAAAATTGGCACCCTGGGCCTGGGGACAGCTCGCCCATGCTAAAAGGCGGCCCTGGTTACCTGGCTCTGTGGAGCAAAAAACATGGAGAATGAAAACCTGGAAACTTTGCAAATGACGATACGTCTTTGCGCATCTCTAGTCTTCTTCTGGTTGGGATTCCGTTGTCTGTTCCTGGTCCTCGGTCCATGCTCATGGATGCTAATGCCCTTCCTATGGCTCTTAGTACTTGCAGATACCCTGGAGCAGAAATGCTAATAGCCCTCTCCGGTTGTACAAAGCATCACTGCAGGAAGGGGATCCAACAGCACTGTCTAGTGCTGCCAGACCCCAAGGCACGGTGCCCGACCCACAGGTTTGCTCATATTTCACATAGCATGTGCTTTCTCCATTTGCGAGACTCTTCCTAAAATCGACTTATGGAGCCGCCCATTGGGACCATTGCGCACAGCAGCCCTGGTCTGAAGATCGTCTACTCCAGGGCGTCCGCAAGCTCCAGCATTCAAGCCACCCTCCAGGTCAACCCTGAAAACCTTTGCTCAACTAACACGTGAATAAGTACTCAGTCCTTCAATGGATCTATCCCCTCTGTGAGGAATGCCTCAACTCTCCAAGTGTAGATAAGCTGATTTCAGAGTGTTGTCCCTCTGGAGGGACAGGAAAGCTCTCTTTCCTGTCCTCTTTTCGTCCCTGCCCAACACGAGACCTCTCACATCATGTCATTTGTGTAATTGCGTCCTTCTTATGTGATCTGTAGCTGTACCTATCATGCTGTAATAAGCTCAGATGTCCTGACTGAATTTGTGCTATGTAATTGTGTATAAAAGGAACTCACTGTACGTGTCCTCCAAGGGACCCTGGGGTCTGCCAACCAAGATCAATGCCTTTATAGGGCATAAGACCTCTAGCTGCTCTCAAGGGACTTATCCGAAAGCCTCGGAGATTAGACCCGTCCTCGCTCTGCCGGTTCTACGCACGTCACGTCTGGGACATACTTACATACACGTTTGCATAATTCTTCTGGCACCAAACAATGGACATACTGTTGTGTTATGGTACATAACACTCTGTGCTACCATCACTAGCTTTCCGAGAGCGGCTCAAGCTTAGAGATGTACAAAGCCAAATGTATTCCAGAGAAAGGGTAACGTTTACATTTCAGAAATAGAATCAGCCTTGTATCCTCTGCAGATAGGATTCCACTGGATTAAATTAGTCTTGGCAGCATGATTGTTAAATATTTTCTAAATATGATCTTGTGTATGCACATCAAGTTGTTGTTGTGGACTGAGAAAGCCAAAATGAAGTCATGTTTTTTCTCTATCACATGTGCAAAATGTAAGTATGTACTGAAATTTCTATAGCACAAACCTAGCTAATTATTTATTTGACGTTTTTATATAGCACTAACAAGACCCATTCGGGTGACAGAGCACTTAACAGAAGTGTACAAAATTATGGGATAGAGCAGGAAGACATATAGATACACAATATAAAAAATACACTCTAAAGCACTATGCACAGCAATATTAGAATGGGGCATCTATATTGGGAGTGGATGGGTGGTGAATTGTGAGTGTGTACCAAAGTAAAGGAGGGACTGGAAGCATTCATGCTGTCCCGCCAGAGACCACCAGAGCTTGGAGAGGGTCTTTGAGATACTGCTTGAAGAAGAGGACTATAGCTCTTTTACGAACTCGATGATAGCGGATTCAAGTCTTGTATTTAGAGGATTGAATTGCAGAGTTTTGGCTCATAGAACTCCTGTTTACTCTTCTCTGCATTTCATGGTTCTGAGTGTAGGCATTGATGGAGTTCCAGATCATTACTGCATTGAAGGATGATCTTGGTACCATTATAAGAATGTAGGAGCCTAAAAGGATCCTTGTAGAAGTTCAAGATGACTTGGAGGGAATCCTGCAGATAACAGGTAACTTCTAAGATTTGGACGTGTCTAACAGGAAGAATCGATGGTGGATGGACAAACATGAAGTGCGCTTATGATGTATCCCATATTTCAACCTACCCTGAAAACACGAAGGAATAGATAGTATCATTTGAACACATCTCCTTAAAGCTAGTTTAAACAGGTCAGAATCTCATCAGGGCACATCTAATCTACGCCCCAATAACTCAGGAAACAACTCAGTCTTCGCAGAAAAGATCATAGAATTCCTTACTATTAACCAAAATCAACTAACTTGAAGACGTCAACACTCACTGGGAAGTCCAGCCTGACTCTACAGCATCGATTATCTTAGCCTACCTTGAAAACAGCAATCTCAGTGAACTCTGCACATTCCTGACCCACCGCAAGGGAGCTGTGATCGACATGATTATAGCAAATAAAGACAAAGGGAAACAAAACTCCACCGCACCTGCTGTCCAGTCTCTTGCTTTCTTTCTCAAACAACACAGTCTTCATTGCTCCCAATAGCCAAACCACGATACCGAAAACATAGCCGGGATACCCCAGAAACTAGGGTAAGGCTCTACTAGCCTCTGTAATGAGTGTGAACTCTAGGACCTCCCTTCCCCTCAAGACACCAAAGGCCTCATTAATCAATGTAAAGAATGAATAACAACAATAGCACGTTTACATGCACCCAAAATCCTGAGAAGATTTTTAAAAAAAGCATTGGCAGAGCCACTAGGTCTCGCCTATGCTAGAGCTATTGGATTTGCAATGTTTTTTATCAATGTTGTTCACCAGTGTGGCTGCTGTTCAGCATGACGGAAAAGTAAGTGGAGTGAGGTAGGGTAGATTGAGATTGGTTGGAATGGGGTAGATTGGGGTAAATTGGAGTTGGGTAGATTTGGGTAGACTGGCATGCACTAGATTGGGATAGAGTGGACTTGGGTACATTGGAGTGGGGAAGATCGGGTAAGAGTTGGTAGTTTGGTGTGGGGTACATTGCATAAGAGTGGAGTATATTACAGTGAGTTAGATTGAGGTAGATTGGAGTGAGGCAGATTGGAGGAGGTAGATTGGAGTAGGGTATATTGAGGTGTGGTAGAGAGGGGTACAATGGGGTATATTGGGGTAGATCAGAATGGGGTAGATTGGTTTGGGTTTATTGGGGGGGGTTAGACTGGTGTAGGATGGACTGGGGTGGAGTGGTGTAGATTGGGGAAGATTGGAGTGCAGTGGGGTAGATTCAGTGGAGTGGGGTAGATTGGGGTGGTTCAGAGTGAGGTAGATTATAGTGGAGAGTGTGGGGTAAATATTAGTGGGATACATTGGGATAGATTGGAATGGGGTAGATTGGAGTGGAGTGGGGCAGATTGGAGGAGAGTGGGGGTAGATTGGAGTTTGGTAGAGTTGAGTAGGATGAATTGGAGTGGGGTAGATTGGAGTGGAGTGGGGTACATTCAAGTGGATTAGGGTACAGTGATGTGGAGTGGGGTAGATTGGGTTCGCATGGAGTGGGGTAGACACAGGTAGAACAGAGTGGGGTAGATTAAGGTGGTTCAGAATGGGGTAGATTCTGGTTGAAAGGTGTGGGGTAGGTTAGAGTGGGTTACATTGGGTTAGATTGGAATGGGGTAAATTGGATTGGAGTTGTGCTGGTTGGAGGAGAGTGGGGTAGACTGGAGTATGTTAGAGTCGAGTGGGGTGAATTAGAGTGGAGTAGATTGGAGGGGAGTTGGTTGGAGTGGATTGGGGTATATTGAGTAGGTTGGGGTATATTGAAGTGGATTGGGGTACATTGATGTGAAGTGGGGTAGTTTGGAGTAGAGTGGGGTACATTGGAGTGGAGGGGAGTAGACTTGGGTAAAGTGGGTAGATAGGTAAAAAGGTTTATTGGGACCTTGTCCATTAAACATTCTAAACCAATTACAATATAATATCGGTTCAAGAACATGTGCCCCCCTCCTTGAGCAATTCAACTTATTCTAACATTTCCTTTAATCTCTGCTCAGCAGTCAATATAAAATGGGCAATTCCTACTACGACATCAAAATAACACATTTCAGAGAGAAGCCCCAGTACCTCCAACTGTGAGAATGTTTGACATTCTAAAAACAGAGGTCTTAAAAACTTGATAAGGGTGGGAATATAAAAAACAAAGTTCATAAGTAAATGAGACATGGAGCATTTCGTCTTCAGGGAGCACATGCAGAATCCATTACCATCCCAGACAACATTACACCATTCAGAGATTAAAAAGATTGGGTTGCACCCCACTCTCATTTTTAAAATGTCATTCCGTAGCCTAGGGCCTGGTACCTGGGAAAATAGGGGAAATAATATGCTATGAGTAGGCCAAGGGTATTTAACGTGAGGCTGATTGGGGGTTTCTTCCGTAGATAAGCCAGGTTCAAAGAACCGTTAATCTTTCCTAAATATTCTCCCAGGGCCTGTTTACTGGGGAAATGAGCCCACGTTTCATGGGTAGGGTGGCGTGAGGTAGATTTGGGTAGGGTGGCGTGGGGTAGATTTGGATAGAGTGGAGTGGGGTAAATTGGACCTGAGGGGGTAGATTAGGGTAGACTAAAGTGGAGTGAAGTAGAGTAAAGTGTAGCTGTGGCTGTTAGGCTACATCTCTTGCACTTAGGTACCTAGGAATATAGGGTGCCTGAAAGCACTTTCGGTGGAATACATATGACAATGAGGCCTTAGACATAGGTTGTAAGGAGGATTAAAGTTGTTGCTGCGCTGCACAAACATTTAGCACTTTATCAGACAAATACATTGTATGCACAGAGAAGAGGTGGAATACATATGAGAGTGAGAACACAGGTTTTCAGGAGAAATGGGTTAACTGAAGATCTGCCCAAAATTGAGGCACATTAAAAAGCCACATACTTTGTGTATGAAAAGGCAGATGTTTCCAAAATGTTTATATTGCTTAGTGGCAGCCTGTCTTAAGCATGTGACTGGACTGTTTGTCTGAAACCGGACTCCCATAGTCTTTCCATAGTAGTGCACGCTTTAAACAGTCACACATTTTGTTTACGCAGATAAGAGGTGCAGCCTACAAACACATGCGGTGACACGGACTGTTTCAATATTCTGTGCCATTTGGTGCTATAAAGGGAAGTGCTGAACTGTAAAATAAAGTCACAAATTGCTTTAATAGTCTGTGCCACTTGTTTGGTGCTGTAAAAGGAAGCGCCAAATTACCCTGAATCACAGCGCAGACAGCGGAAGGACATTAATCAAATGAAGTCAATTGGTACTCGGACCATGCTCCAGAGAAATAAATGGAAATGATGTGAGGCACATAGTGGCCAATTAGGAGACAGCTAAAAAGAATTACATGCCAGCATATGAGTAGTAATGGGCGGGCTCCAAGCCCTTTACTGTATACAATACGCCTAGCAGAAACAGTGCATGCACACTGTTTGGCAAAACCTAAATATGGATAAAGAAAGGAGAACACTTTGTCACATTGAAAGAAGTTGGTGACAAAGTTCACTGTCTTCGACCCAAGCTAGACTGAGATAAGCAAGAAGAACCTATCAGCAACACATCTTCAAACCCAAAGTCCAGTACAGCAAGCAAATAAATAAACAAACAAACACTAGAACATGCAAGGAAAGTTCCTTGCAATAGTAAGAAATGCCATGATAATTTGTGCCTTGAAGGATAAATGCAAAAACAACAGTTGATGGACAGAATGCAGAAAAATGTCATACATTCACCCCAGTACAGAGATCTGGGTCTAAATCCATCGTTTATTTTGCACTCCACACCACCGCAGGCCATAAGCAAATCAGTCTTGACCCTGTGCCTCATGGGAACAGTCCAGCTCGAACTGCTAAGCCATGTCTTTCCTAGACCAGAATCAAGCATCCTAGGACCGGTTTCTGGCTATCAGCCGTCATCAGCCAGGATAAATGAGCATAATTTTCTAAACTCTCCCTGGGGAAAAAAGAATTGAAAAAATTAGAAAAATCTCTCTGAACAACTCATCCATTGGTCAAAACAAACTCATACCAAGACGAGAATCTGAAAAAGAATGAAGATCCTCCCAAAAAAGGACATGCAAGACCTTGCAAACATTGGGACAGATTTACTATTCTTTTTTGCAGGGATGCAAAGGCAACTTGGCGAGCTGCTTTGTGTGAAAGGGAGAGAACAGAAATGCGTTATATCTACTACCTATCTACCATGGTGCAAGGGTGCCTGCATTATGAGCAGTATTCTTTTCATGCAAGAAAGCAATACCTTCCAGCAAAAAATAATCCTTGAGGCATATTCCTCTTCCTAGGTGTACTGTAGAATGCAGCACATATTGAAAGAGGATGTTGCGAGGAGATATAAAGATATTCTTGACACTCCTCTGTTGGGCATGTGCACCATTTTGGCACAAACCCACAGTTATAAGCCTTGTAAGTCTGGATTTACGTCAAAATACATGAGTAGATGATTGCAAATGCCCAGGCTCCACCCATGTAATACCTACCCGTAACAAAGTAAAGCAAGGCACAGCTATGCACTGCATTTCTATATATTTATGAAACCATGCAAATCGACTTGAGTGGCTCAGTAAATGGCAACAAGATTTTTATGTTGGGGCTGAGACACAAAAGTGACACATCCTGATACAATATCTTAGTAAATCTATGCCACCATATGGCTATTCTATTGTAGAAGAAATCAAAAGCTTGGCAGCTCCAACCTGGTCAAAAAGTATAATTTCCTCTCTGAACCAAGGGATTTTACCTGACCCACTTTAAGTTGGTGTGTTTTGTCCATTAAAAAGAGACAGGGAGTGGATTCTGTTGACTTAAACAACTTCTGCTCTGTAACAAACTTATCCTTCTTAGCAAAGGATCTAGGCCCACATGCATCAATCTCAGCTTTTGCGATTTCTAAATTGCGATAAATAGGGATTCGCAATTTAGAAATCGCAAAAGCCTATGCATGATTATTTTTTCCATTTTTATGCAATTCGGTAGAAATCGCTATTTTTACCGAATCGCATAAAAAAATGCAATTTTCAAATTGCGAGTTCGCAATTCCCATTCATTCCTATGGGCCAAAAGGCCCATAGGAATGAATGGGAATTGCGAATTCGCAATTTGAGAATCACAATTCCTCAATCCATTTCAAGGGTGGAGAGGGGGGTCTAAATGACCCCCCCCCCATGCACCCCTGAAATGTATTTTTCGCATCATGTTGCACACACACATGTCCTAAGGACATGTGTGTCCGTAACATGAATGTTTTAAAAATGCATTTTCTGCATTATTTACACTTTTTGCAAATTTACCGAGTAGTTCAACTACTCGGTAAATTTGTCCCTCTAATTGCGAATTCGCATTTTAAAAAGTATTCATGCATTGCTTTTAGGAAATCGCAAATTTGCGATTTCTTAAAAGCAATCGCATTTTTAGAAATCGCAAAAATGTTACGATTTCTAAAAATGCTTGATGCATTCCAAAATGCATTTTTGGAATCCCAAACGGCCGATTTTAAGGAATCGCACCGTTTGCGACTCCAAAAATGCTTGATGCATGTGGGCCCTAGAGTGCTGTATGTAATGAACAGCTAAAGCTCTTCGCAAAGGACAATGAACTTCTTGATGAACTTCAGTCAGGCTCCTGACCTAGTGGAGCACCAAAACAGCCACTCTGAAGATTATCAATGATACCCACCATACCTAGACAAAGGAGAATCCTGCCTTCTATTCTTCCTGGACTTGCCTGCATTCTTCTGGAACAGTAAAACACAACTCCCTTCCGACCATTTTTAAGGATATGATGGGCATCAGTGTTGTGGGTCTTAAACGGTTCTCGTCTTTTCTGGAGAGATGGACCTAACTTATCAAGATAAACAATTGCTTCTCTGATTAGACCAAGGCAAGGACTCGCCCCAAAGATAAATATAGCCACCCATTCTCTTCAACATATGCATTGCACAACTAGCATTCTCTTTCACTATTTAACATCAACTACCCCATTTGTGCAGAAAACACACAGCTGAACATAACGATCTCCTCTCCTAAAAATATGGAAGCTTTATCAGAAATCTTTGAATATGGTCCAAACCTGGTCTACTTGGAGTCTGAGTATAAAAAAAAATGAAAATGCAAATAAGTCCAGTCAGTTGACTAGTTGAGTCTATTTTTTAGGTCTTGCCTAGGCAGCGCATGTGCTGTCTCTTTGAGACATGCTGTATTCAGGATATGGGCATTAAGCTCTGCCCACATTCTCTCCATCTTTTGAATTTGCTCTTCTCCCTGTCCTTTGAAAATGGTGTTTTTTTGTTGATTAATAGGCTTAGTAGTCCCTCCTTAGTCCCGCCTTGTCTCTTCTTGTAACCTTCCATGAGCACACCCCCTGTTACATGTGTTGTTACTCACTAGGTTTCAATTACAGCCACTGAGAACAATTTTCTTAAAGGGCTTCAGGCAGGACACACACTTGGTCCTAAGCAAGGCTGGCAGTGGTTACTTTACTCTCTAGCACATCTCACATTTATATGAGACCTTCTATAAATTTCACTTCATCAGCTCCACACAGAGTACAATCTAATCCAGAACTAACAAATGTGACAAATAATTTTGTCACATTTCAAAACCCCTAATTGTATGTATGGACATAGCTATTTGAATGTACTTGTGGTACTGTCTTGCATGCAATGCATTATGGGTAGGATTGATTTACCATATCTTCTGCAGGGTGCAATGCCATATGTGACCAAAGGAGTTCCCATGGGATCTCTTTTGGCCACATATGGTACTGCACCCTGCAACATGGCTAGGTAAAAATCACTGGCATATATAATACCAATCACTCCAACTTTGCAGGGTGCAGTACCATACGTGGCCAAAAGAGGTCCCATAGGACCGGTTTTGGCCACATATGGTACTGCACCCTGCAACATGGCTAGGTAAGAAAAAATGCCATTTAGAATGCCAATACCTCCATCTCCAACATATGCTAGACTGATTGTGGGCCATGTTTACAAGTCCCTATCGCCACCACAGCGTCACTTTTCAGGACGTTGTAGTGGCGATAGGGGCTTCGCCTGACTTACAAGGCAGCGTTAAGCCACTTAACATGGCTTAAGGCTGCCTTGTCAATAAGGCCCCCTATCATGCTATACTTAGCGTGAAAGGGGAGGACAATGGTTGTTGCGGTGGGCGTGCCACTGCAACACCCATTGATTTTGACATTTACAAGGGTGGCTTAAATAGGAGGCTGCGCCAAAATTAAGACCATGGAAAACCTGGTCTTAACCTAGCACAACGAGGAGAATTTTTTAATTTCTCCATGTTTTTGCTGCTTCCATGTGTGCTGCGTTGTGCAGCACATATGGAAACAGCAAAACGCCAATGATTGTTAATGTGCAGGAAGGTTTCCCTTCCTGCACATAAACCATAGCTAAAAAAATATATGTTTTGTAATTTCTATGTGTGCTGCATAGCAAATATGCCTCCGCATTTCCATTGCAATAGGTCTCGCATTTGTTAAAGTTAGAGCTGTTGGCATTGAAAATGGCAATATTTTTTACTTTTGCTTTTTAATACCATTGGCAATAGTGCTATGCAAATATAATAACTCCACTGCAAATAAAAAACCAAAGTAAAAAACATTATATTCAACGCAAACAGCTCTAACTTTCACAAATGCAAGACCTATTGCATGCAAATGCTTGTTTTTACTGTGGCTGGGGTCATTGGTGGCTGAAGAGCAGTTTTGTGTATTGTGTTTAGTTTACTTCGCCCTAGGTTCGCAATCACAGTGTTGCACTTAACAGGCTGTCTCAGGCATGATGACTTAGTTTCATGCTACCCTCTCGCTAAATATTCTGTGTTTAAACTAAAATATGGATGTCTGTCTTCAGGTGTTTACATTACAATGCTTAACTAACTGATTGCAGAGCAACAGTAGGTCAGGCCATCCATGCCATTACAAACTAAGTCATTTAGTGCTGCTAAAATGACAACACATATGGTAGCAATGCTATCATATGCCCTGGCTACTGGAGTCTTTGTTTGCTTCACTAGAAAACACATGGAATGTATTCTGCAGAGTCCAAAGTAGTTTACATCCTGTCCTGAGCCAATTGCTGGTAGTTTGGGGAAAGCAGCCTTTTCAGCCCCTTCAAAATGCAAGCAATACATTTAAGGAATTTGTCAGGGCATGAAGAAGTGACCTGGTAACAGAGCAGATTGACAATCCAAAGAAGTATGCATAGTGTAGTGTAAACTTTCGGAAAGGAAAATCTTAAAAGGCCTCAACCTTGCCTTTGATGCTAGCGCTGTGACTAAGCCAGGTAGTTCACAGATGTGCTGTGCAGCTTGATCTGCAGCACACAGCGGCAGAATACATGATCATCTGTTCTGTATCATTTATACATTACCAATATAAGATGCAGAAGTGACTTCTTACAAGATGTAATAGAAAATATTTTTTTTAACTTTATTTTTCATTTTGCAATTACAAAAACAAATTGACATCGATACAGCATATAGAGGCATACCATTGCTATTATTAGTGATATGTGGTACAGGTGGTAGCATCGGTGGAAGAAAGGCACAATGGGGAAATATACCCATTTGTAAGCATATTACAATGAAGAAGAAGCATGGGGCATGCCACTGACTCTCAGGGTGTATATTACTGGGATCGGTCCTCCCACTCCTCATCATGGTTAGGGCCATCGTCTACACCTCACCCACTCTCCCGCTGTCAGTTGCATCTTGGATGGAGGGCTCCCCCTCTGTAAACCCAGAAGTACACATTTTGCGCCAAATCAGTAGGTCCACTTGTAGCTTCTCATCCCTACGGGTGAGTTTCATATGGGCTTCTTCAGCTAGAGACCACTCTCGTACATCTTTGTGCCATATTGGCACTTCCGGACCCTCTGCCCCATCCAAGTTATAGCTACCCTGCGCCCAGCTAGCACTCCCATTTGGAGCGCTTTACATGAGCACCATAACATGCGGCTCAGTGTTAAATGACTGTGCTGCTCATCCTGTACCATTAATTAGAAAAATTAACACTATTTTTTTTTTGGGATCCACTTATACAATTTATTTACAGGTATTTACATTTTATCGAGTTAGAAATTGGTTTACATCCTACAGTATTTCCTTACACACTTCCTGTACCACAGCATGATTGTTACACACATCACTGTACAAAATCCACTCATTTTATAGTAATTAACACCACGGGGTGCTATGGCCTACCATTTAGTTTCATTATTTGCTAATACTAAAACTGGAGAACCTCTTCAAAGGAATCAATTTTCACCTAAAGTGATTTTAAAATTATTTGGTTATACTGAATAAGCAGCTACCTACATCATTATCTTTCAAAATGTATTTATTGATGATATTTTGTCATAACTAAACTTTTAGAATTACCATATTAACCTTCTTGCTTTGTCAGATTTGCTTGAAAATGCACAATTTGCTCACTCTTTTTTCAAAATTTTCTTGGGGGGTGAATCCCCCCCTGAACCCCACTTAAGACGGTCAGGCTCGCACACCATTCTGACTCGCCACAGGTTACTCATCCTGAACTTTTACGCCTCACCCCTTTTTAAATGTCATCAGCCGCCACTGCCAAGGCTGGGACTGAAACCTGGTTCCATAGTTCCTAATTCGGCAGTTCTTGCAGGCCATAAAAACATGACACTTCAAGCCTTGCATGGCACTTAAGTCTCTACAAATCAACTCTAATTATTCGCTCAAACACACAGTCACAGGCATCTATTTTTAAAGTGTACTTTTAAAAGACTATTAAACAAAATGATTTAATTGCTTATGATTCACTTAGTTTCCTGCTGCGCTCCCATCCACAGAATTTGGAAATTATTTCACAAAAATACAAATAAGACGGTAATGACTACCAAACAAGGAAACGAGCGGCGGATTTTAAGAGGGCGTCGTTGAATAGTTGTGTTAAGGCACACAAACTGCTATGTTCTTTTCACTCTGCTCTGGTGTGTCTGTTCAGCACTCTGACGCCCAATTGACGCTGGTTCGTCCCGAACAAAACTACAATAAATACATTCCCATAGCTACGCTTTCGTTTTCCTTTTTATTTGTAAACTCATTTTCTGGCTGAAACCCAGGGCTCTGCAAAGCTTCCCCTGCGAACATTGAGTGGTTTGTAGAATGTGACCTTATGCCCCACTGCTGTTGTTTCTGGCTCTGAAACAGGACCCGCTATCTAACGTGCCTAGTAAACTCTAGGGAGAACGGCTCCCAGCAGGCCGGACGCCCAATGGAAGTGGAGGGAGGAAGTAAGAGAGGGCATTGGAAGTCGTGGGACATCTGTTCGCATATGCCCTCTGCACAGCAACCCCACACAGGACGACCGGAGAGTAAAACCACGAGACTGCAGTGGCACCTGCACCTCTTCTTACCAGAACTCCAATGAGGGCTCCTCTCGGTGAACCGTGTCGAGTCACATTCTCCACAAATGTATATTGATTGACTAGATTACTGGCAAGGATGAGTAAAGTCAATTGATCGGCCGTTGGTCGCCAGTCTTTTGCTTTTGGAAAGGGGCGACCACTCGGTCCCCCCGAACGTATGGTGGAGTACCCCGATCCACCCGGGAAGCCATTTTGGGCGGGAGGCGAGTCTCGGCTGGTATGCCCGAAGCGGCGTAGCCGGGGCGCGCCTTTTCCCACCCAGGAGAGGGTTGTCCTAGACACCGACACCGCTAGCCACGCCCCGGAGGCGGATTGGAGGTGGGTCCATGCCCGCCCGAAGAAGTATAAAAGGAGCGACAAGCCAAGGAAGCATCCTCTTGTTCCTGTGCTCTGAAGCTGCACCTCCCCGTTGCACGTGAGCTCGAGACGGAACGAAGAGCCAATTTTGAGAATTTAATTTTGTGTTTCTTCTTTCAGCGAGTTCGGAGCTTCCTGACCTAGGACCTTGAGGAGTATACGTGGACGATGCCTAGCAAGAAGGTCGGAAAGAGGGTTGGGACCGATCAGATGCTTCGCATGCTGATGAAGGATATGGCGGACATGAAGAAGCAGATGGCGGCAATGAATGGTGCGGGGGGACCGACGAGAGTCATCGGACCAGCATTGCCGGGAGTGGTCCCTAACGGGAGAGGTAGAAGGGCCAAGAGGGGAGCGTCGGGTGGGGAGGCCCCGGTTCCCGAAGCACCTCCAACGCACCCGGTCACCCCGATCGAGGCCCCGACTCCGGTCCCGAACGCGGGGCAACCAATCCCTGTGGTGGTCACTCCTGTGAACGGGGAGGATATGCCTCCTGAGCTGGCTGCCCAGTTGGCGGCATGGTTGGGCAAAGAGAACGAGGGGGCCACGGCTGAAGAAGCCAGGTCGATAATGAAGCAGTTGCGGCAATCGAAAGATGCTGCGAAGGCACCGTGTCCTTTTGTTTCCCCGCAGGCTCCCGTGGAACAACCAGTATCGGGCGTTGGTTCGGCAGGGACTACGGTCACAGCTACCGGTTCAGGTAAGCAGCCATTGCCGATGGCGGGGGAGGGATCGGTACCTTCAAGGAGGGAAAAAGTTGTTCAGCATATCCCGATTGAGGTAAAAGAAAGGATATGGGCGGATAAATATGTGAACATGTTTTCCTTGTTGACCGATCACTATGAGATTGAGCATGTAAAAAATCAAAAAGAGTTTTTGCATCCTAGTGTATGGCGCGCAAAAATGGCCGGTTTCAGAGTTGACGAATCGATAGGCAATTGGGGCAGAGCGTTTGGAATGTTCACTGCAATTATGGGGGAACGTAGGCCCGAAGTATTGGTGGAATTAGCCGTGTATCAGACACGTATCATGGAATTTTATGAAACATATGGGGGTAGTCAATGGTTTTGTTATGATAGCATATTTCGTAAGTCCAAGGACCCTGACTCATCCCTGACGTGGGATTGTTTCGACTCCATTTCCGGGCAAAAAATGGAGAAGTCAGGCACGGCGAAGTCGCCATCTTTAGGGGGAAACGTGGTCGAGTCTTCCCGCCATTCGTCAGGGGCGCCCTTTCGGGCGGGATCAAGCAATGATCAGAACACAAGGAATAATGGCAACTCAGGTAAAAAAGGGGTCTGCTGGAGCTTTAACAGAGGCAAATGTACTAGGCCACAGGGGTCTTGCAGGTTCAGGCATGAATGTGCAGTGTGCGGGCAGTCCTCGCACCCCGAGACTATGTGCAGAGCCAAGACTGGTGATACGGGAGGTAGAGGAGGCGCCAAACAGGTCTGAAATAGTCCGAGGGGCGCCTCTACCTACCCCGGTTGATATCATGGCACTGATTCCTTGGCTGAACGAATACCCGGATCATGTCTCCGCTGGGGTGTTGCGAGATGGTTTTTCGTATGGTTTCCGCATCCCGGCGGGGGATTTTCAGGGAAAAACACAATGTAGGAACCAACTATCGGTTCAGCAGAATACGGCGGTGGTACAAGCAAAGATTGGGAAAGAGGTGGCCCGAGGTCGGGTTGCTGGACCTTATGACATGCCGCCAGTTGCTAATTTTGTTTGTTCGCCTCTGGGAGTGGTCCCCAAAAAGGATCCAGGGGAATTCAGGTTGATACATAATTTGTCAGCTCCAAGGGGTTTTTCGGTGAACGATGCGATTGACCCGGGAGTTTTTTCGGTGCGGTACGCATCTTTTGATGAGGCCGTCGCCATTTTGAATCGCCTGGGGCCCGGAGCGCTGATGGCTAAATCAGACATCGAGTCGGCGTTCCGGTTGCTCCCGGTACACCCAGATGATCAGCGTCTCCTTGGTTTCATGTTTCAGGGACGCTATTACATGGATAAATGTATGCCAATGGGTTGCTCCATCTCTTGTGCGTATTTTGAGAGATTCAGTAGTTTTTTGCAATGGGCGTTCACAAGAACAACGGGGTTTACACATGTTATGCATTATCTTGACGATTTTCTGTTCCTGGGGGCAGCCGGGGACACGGAATGTGCACAGGCTTTGAATGAATTTTGTGATCTCATGAGACGCTTTGGCGTACCATTGGCACCAGGTAAGACAGTGGGGCCGTCTACTTCGCTCGAGTTTCTTGGAATAGAGCTCGATTCCGAAGAGGGGTGCTTCCGTTTGCCCAAAGAAAAGGTAATGAAATTTAAGGCCTCGCTTGAAACATGTATTAGCGAGACGAAAGTGAATTTGCATCAGTTGCAGCAGGCTGTGGGTCAGCTGAATTTTGCCCTTAGAGTGATACCAATGGCTCGCCCCTTTTCCCGCTCTATTGCTCAAGCCATGGTTGGCCTTAAGGAAGGGCACCACCGCACAAGGCTCTCGGCAGAGGTTCGCCAGGACATGCGCATATGGTTGGCATTCCTGGCGGATTTCAACGGTCGTGTCGTGTGGAACAAACCAGCGGTTTCCTCCGAGGAGCTGGGGTTGTGGACAGACTCGGCAGGGAGTGTGGGCTTTGGCGCCATCTTTGGTAATCATTGGTCAGCACGAACATGGCCGGCATGGTGGCACGAGAGTGGGCTCACAGGTAACATTGGGTTTCTCGAACTGTTCCCTATTCTGGTGGCCTTAAGAACATGGCCTGAGGGGTTTCGTGATCGCTCTGTGGTGTTCTGGTCTGATAATATGACCGTGGTTGAGTGTATCAATAGTCAGGCAGCCCGCTGCAAATGGATCTTGAGATTGCTGAAGGAAATTGTCCTGCTGTGTATGAGACTAAACGTCCACTTTAGGGCAAGACATGTGCCAGGGGTGTTAAATCAGGCAGCTGATTAAGCATGGGCGAATTTTGCGAATCTCGCGTTCGCGAATTTTGCGGATTTGCGAACTCGCAATCCGCAAAATCCGCGAATTCCCGCGAATTTGCGGATTTTTTTTTTGTGTTCGCCCGTGTTTCTGCCAGTTCGCGAGGGTTTTTACAATTTCGCAATTTGCGAACTTACCTGTCGGGTCGCAAGTTTTGCGAACTTGTTGTTTCTACGTGTCCAGCCTGTTTGGGACACTCTTCTTCATCACTGCCACTCTCTGTCACCACTGCCACTCTCTGACTACTCATGCCACCCTCTGGCCCACCCATGCCACCCTCTGTTTCATCACCACACCCTCTGGTTGTCCAGTGTACATTATTTTCGGCAAAGCAAAGCACACCTTCCCTGCCTCAAGTGACCTGAATTAATTTGGGGCTGATTAATGTGTCACAGAATATTTTTTTAGCTGGCACCTGCTTCCTTAGTGCGCCCTGATTAGTGATCTTTTGCACTTGCTAAGTGCTTTCATTGTTGCAAAATTAGTTACAACACCTGCCCTGCCCCAACTGACAATAATGAATTAGGGGCTGATTAATGGATTTTAACTTCCAGCCTGGCTCCTGCTTGTCTCCCTTAGCTGTAATTCAGGACCTTTGTGGCATATGTGTAACTATTCTGAGGTTCAGAGCAGGGTCACATAATAGTTGCAACTGGCAACTGAACTCTGGAGGGGCCCCTCAGGAAGCACTACAGGAAATGGCTACTAATGATGAGCCTGAACTTTTGAACCTGGTAAGTAGTTTCAGTTTTGCTAAGATCGTATTTCTGCAATTTAGCACTTATTCGCGGGGCGCAAAGTTGTACTGGGAAGCCGCGAACTCACGCGAACAGTGCGAGCAGTGCGAGCAAAATCCGCTGCTCGCGGATTTGCGGATTTTGCGGGAGATTCGCGAATCTCGCGGATTGCGAATTTCCCGAAAATCCGCAAAATCCGCGAGCGAAACGGATTTTCCGCCCATGCTTACAGCTGATGCGCTTTCTCGTTCCCGTATGCAGGCCTTCTGGGGTTTTCTGCCCTCAGCGGACCCGGTGGCGGCACCATTTCCCGAAGCTCTCTGGTCTCTCGGTGCCCCGGACTACAAGACCTCGTGGGAGAGAGTCTAGCACCCAGGACAAGGAGGGCATATGAAGGGGCGTTCCGTTCCTATTGGTCCTTTTTGGGTTCAGCTAGGGGGGAGCTTTGGGGCCAAGAGGAGTATGTCCTAAAATTTCTGTTATCATTACATCAGGCAGGCAAATCAGTGGCTACGGCCAATAGGCACCGGGCCGCCATTTCTTTCATGGCACGGGCTCATGGCATCCAGGACCCCACAGCGTCTTTTCTGGTACAAAAAGCGCTGCGTGGGTGGCAACGCCTTGAGGGTCGCAGAGTGGATGAGAGGCACCCGATAGGTCTGGAAAGGTTGGCCCTGTTACTGTCCGTACTCCCTGCGACATGTTCATCTCAATCAGAGACAGTGCTATTCCGGGCCGCTTTTGCATTAGCATTCCATGGGGCTATGCGGGTAAGCGAACTGGTAGCAAGGAACAAGCAGGATACGGGGGGAGGTCTGTGCCGAGTGCACATTCAAATTAAGGGGGAGACAATGGTAGTCTCATTTGCCAGGTCCAAGACCGATCAGGGAGCGATCGTGGACAGCGTAGTAGTCCAGCGGATTCCGGGATCTCCCATGTGCCCGGTAGCATGCGTTGAGGAGTATTTGGCGCAGAGGGCGGCATCATGGGGGGGAAGCTTGCTGAGGCACGCCGACGCCACCCCACTGACTAGGTTTCAGTTCCAGCGGGTGCTAACAATGGCAATCGCAGCTGCGGGCTTGAACCCGTGCGAGTTTGGGACCCATTCCTTCCGGATAGGGGCTGCTACAGAGGCTACAGCCAGGGGTCTGAGTGTGGAAAAAGTGAAACAGTTGGGGCGTTGGTCCTCGAATTGTTATAAAAGGTATGTGCGGTTGCACATGTTGTGAAGCTAATGTCATGCACTCACGCTTCTTGTTTTTTGTTTGGTTTACAGTGTCGCGAGCTTACGAGGCGGGGCGGACTGTGCAGTCAACCCGACACCTGGGAACCAGCGGTCAAAAATCACCGGCTGAGGAAAGAGTGGTGTGGGTCGTGGGCCACTCATACGTGAGGCGTGCCGCAGACGTATTCAAAGCAGGTGACATGATTCACATGGCTGGGGAATACAGGTACAGGGTGACCTTCTACGGAAGGGGCGGGCTCTGTATTGACCAGTTCCAAACTTTTATGGAGGGTTTGTTAGGGCGGACAAGGTCACCGCCATCTGTAATCATAGTGCATCTTGGGGGCAATGATTTGGTGACCACTGGTCGACGAGTACTTCTCGAGTTGATACTATCCACAGTAAGTTGGTTGGCGAGAAGGGTTCCGGGGTGCACGATTGCATGGTCCCATATGATTCCACGGAAGGTGTGGCGGGGGGCTAATTCTGTGTCTGCTGTAAATCATTCGGTGAAGAAAGTGAATAACAAACTTGGTAGATTGTTCCGTACAAGTACATTGCATTCTATTCCTCATGGATGTATCAGGGGGAACCATATGTATCTAGAGGATGGGGTCCATTTGTCCCAGGTGTGGAATACTTTACTCATAGGAGACCTCGTAGCTTGGTTAAAGAGTTTGCAGCCATGACCTTTAAGTAGGAATTTTGTGGGGGGTCCGGATAGCCGGTCAACTATCCGGCCTGTGGCGGTAAGGTCATGATCGGTGAGCAGTAATTGGAAGATCCCTAGAGGTGGGGCGTCACCCATTATGGATGGGAGCGCCCGGGGGGAGGCGGCCATTGGCCCCTCAAACGGGGAGGCGGTCCCCTCTAAGGATGGGGACGCCGAAAGGGAAGGCGGCCATAGGCCCCTCCCTGGGGAGGAGGGGCTATGGGCCCCTCCTGGGAATTTCCCGGGGCCAGGACATCTGCGACGGCAGATGTGGTAAGTTGTGTGGGGTGGGAGGGGGGTCTACGCTAACTTCTAGACACCTCACACGAGTCCTCGGACGACCACTAAGATGGCGTCGAGTTAACAGGGGCCCCCGCTAAGACAAGGGAAATTGGAAGTAGGCACAGAGGTACAGTCCTCTGTGCGACCGCCCCTCACAAGTGAGGGGGGAGTTCTGGTATTAGGGATCTGACACCGGTTACGACCTTGCCGTTGGCCCGTAATGTTAGGATGTACAATTTCAATTTTGAGAAATGCATTTGCAGGATGTTTAGTATCGGCTAGGAGAACCTTTGTATTAGAGATGTGTTAAGGTCAGCCAAGAACATCGTAATGTGTAAATGAAATTGTACATGATATGAAACTGTTATTTTAATGTTTTAATTTTGTTTCATATTTTAATAAATACGGCCGGGAGGGTAACTCCCTCCCGCCTTCCAAAAGTTCAGAACCGTTTCCGTCTTCCCATTCTTGGGGATTGTGTTGAGAGGGGGTGGCGGGTATCTCAGCCATATGGAAAGGGGCGACCACTCGGTCCCCCCGAACGTATGGTGGAGTACCCCGATCCCCCCGGGAAGCCATTTTGGGCGGGAGGCGAGTCTCGGCTGGTATGCCCGAAGCGGCGTAGCCGGGGCGCGCCTTTTCCCGCCCAGGAGAGGGTTGTCCTAGACACCGACACCGCTAGCCACGCCCCGGAGGCGGATTAGAGGTGGGTCCACGCCCGCCCGAAGAAGGATAAAAGGAGCGACAAGCCAAGGAAGCATCCTCTTGTTCCTGTGCTCTGAAGCTGCACCTCCCCGTTGCACGTGAGCTCGAGACGGAACGAAGAGCCAATTTTGACCCACCCACCAGCCCCTGATGACAGCGATTTGTTTGAATAAAGTCGAGTGACGTGATATTGTTTCTCTTACAGGTTGTTCTGAATAAAAGTTGGTAATTTGGTATGTAATAAAGTTGATAATTTTCTTTTTCAGTATGTTGTATTCAGCAAAGTAGTTGCACCAGAGTTGAACAGTGATGCTCAGTAGAGGTTATACTTTGAATTGCTTAAGTATAATTGTCTTTTCTCCTCTTTAGTCTTAGATTGTCGTATTTATTTTGGTCGGGCGGTAAGGTCATGATCGGTGAGCAGTAATTGGAAGATCCCTAGAGGTGGGGCGTCACCCATTATGGATGGGAGCGCCCGGGGGGAGGTGGCCATTGGCCCCTCAAACGGGGAGGCGGTCCCCTCTAAGGATGGGGATGCCGAAAGGGAAGGCGGCCATAGGCCCCTCCCTGGGGAGGAGGGGCTATGGGCCCCTCCTGGGAATTTCCCGGGGCCAGGACATCTGCGACAGCAGATGTGGTAAGTTGTGTGGGGTGGGAGGGGGGTCTACGCTACCTTCTAGACACCTCACACGAGTCCTCGGACGACCACTAAGATGGCGTCGAGTTAACAGGGGCCCCCGCTAAGACAAGGGAAATTGGAAGTAGGCACAGAGGTACAGTCCTCTGTGCGACCGCCCCTCACAAGTGAGGGGGGAGTTCTGGTATTAGGGATCTGACACCGGTTACGACCTTGCCGTTGGCCCGTAATGTTAGGATGTACAATTTCAATTTTGAGAAATGCATTTGCAGGATGTTTAGTATCGGCTAGGAGAACCTTTGTATTAGAGATGTGTTAAGGTCAGCCAAGAACATCGTAATGTGTAAATGAAATTGTACATGATATGAAACTGTTATTTTAATGTTTTAATTTTGTTTCATATTTTAATAAATACGGCCGGAAGGGTAACTCCCTCCCGCCTTCCAAAAGTTCAGAACCGTTTCCGTCTTCCCATTCTTGGGGATTGTGTTGAGAGGGGGTGGCGGGTATCTCAGCCATATGACGCTGTTTGTTTCGCCAGTGTTATGGGTGTGTGTGTTTATATTTATTTTATAAAACATTGTTGTGGGAGCTGCTGGACCCTCGTCAATATTTAAAAACCTGCGAAAGAGCAACACTTTTCCTGGTCTCAAAGAGCACACTTTTCCAAAGAAAATTCCTGGCACTGAAGGGACCTACTTTGCCAGCGGATGTGATCCTTGTGCGAGGCAGAATGCCATCGCTCACAGTAAAGTTAGCCAGTGGCTGAATTGAGGTGACCCAATGGCTCATGCTGCAGTGGGTGGAAGAAAAATATGGCTGACACAACAACAGACCAATGGGAGAAGATGGCTGGGTGAAAACCCCTATACGTATGTATTTAAAATATATACATTTTAAGCAACAGCAGAAGGTCTTAGCTAATGCCAAGCCTTACAAAATGAACTTTGAGGCCTTGTGAACCATTCACATTGATGTATGCACCTGCCAGTGTTCTTTGGTTAAATAACGATGCCCGTGCAGAGGTGCATACTGAGATAACCAAAGATTTATTGCTTTCCCTTATACCTCTGTTAGCATTTACACACAAAATACCTGAGCACACCAGTATCATTATTTCCAAAATTAATAATTCGAATAACGAGTACGAGTGGGCGGGCCACGCTGTGCTTTTGGCAATTGAAAAGCATACCATTGGATTTATCAAGATTAGATGGAACCCTTAACTTTCTTTAATGGATGGAACTGAACTATAAAATGGAATGTTAGAACTCGAAAGAGGACAAGTTTTTTACACATTGGGGCCACAACTTTCATACTATCGAGTGAAAAATAGGAGCTCATGCATGCGACAACTTTCTGCGGAAAAGAAAGTCCATTTCAAATATTCGGAATACCGTCCATTCTGGGACCGAATAACACTTTGGCGGGTAGGTGTCATATACCTTACGAGCACCCTAGCCATAGTTGCATTGGCATTACTAATGGATGTTCCTATCAAAATTGGCATAACTTCTGGGATATGCAGCTCAAGTTAGGCAAACCCATTCAATCTGTATATACCTCTGTTAGCATGTCTGTCTTTTGCTGTTTTTCTGTTTTTCTCTCTCTCACAGTCACGCTGTAATGCTGCTCAGTCGGCCAGTTCACAAAATGCTTTTCTCCAGTCCAATGCCAAGTTTGAGAGCTGTTGTTTTCAGTGTAAATTTATGATTTTGCCATCCTGGAAGACATTACGGCTGGAACCTTGAACCCTAATGCTTGGTATTCCTGCCTTTTGTGCTTCCCTCATCTATGAGGACTACTTAACTCTGCACTTGCCCACTCTACACACAACCAGTGTAGTTCGCCACCACTGCCTGCATCTCAGCCCTGTGATTCCTTGGACACCGTACACAGTGAACAGGAGGACTAAACAGGGAACGGGAACAGCCTCAAGCTGTTACCACTAACGCAACTAAAAATGCTAGTGCTCTTACTACTGTGTCCTGCGTGTTTCTGTAGACATTTATAACATGAACAATTTCAGGATTTTTAAGTAAAACACAAATGGGTGGGGGGCCCAATGTAAAATAATAATTGTTTTCAAATATTAATTATGGCACTAATAAGTCACCCTGGAGGATCATCTTACTGAAGGAAGCTCATGCTGCAAAGGCTTTGAAGCACTCATAAGGCATTACCAAGGGAAGTTTACGCTGCTGTGCTAATAAACATTGTTAATGCACTGCTGGGATAGCAACATGTTGAAAATCTGGAGCACTGAGAACGCACTGCTAGAGAACAATCACACTGCTGAGGTCATGAAGTACCAGAAGACACTCCTGGAGTACACTCACAATGCTGAAGCCCTGGAGAACAGAGAAGGAACCATTAAAAAATATCACACTACTGATGCCATTGAACACTGATAAAGTGGGGGCAAGCAGAACACTTGTTGCATTTTAAAAATAAAGGTCAAACACAAGAAGAAATCACTTAACATGTCTTTTAGCACTGTTTTAATTGTGTAATATTCATCCCCTTTTGTAATATATAAACTTAAAACAATAAAATCCAGTAAGAAATTGTTCAGACATATATATATATAAACACAAGCACACACATACATATACCTGCCAGGATACTGATTGATATATATATATATATATATATATCCAATTACCACTCCGGTGCTTGGTCCACCATAAGGAGAAACACGGACACTGGAATAGCTGTTCTCACTGCTGGCAACAGTGACTTTTATTTAAACCAGGTGCGCAAAAGTCAGGCAGGATGACACGTTTCGGCTAACGCAGTAGCCTTGCTCACATACCTGCACTGCTCAAACAAATGCATTTAAATACACAGGTGCAAAGTAACCACGTGAAATAGAACTACACACTTTGTGTGAATATAGTACTCGGGCAAATCTCTAATAAACACTAGCACATGAACAGTGGCATTTGCCAAACAAAAAATAAAAAGTGATCAAAACAAGTTTTTGCACTTTGGATACATTTTAATTATTATTAAAAAAACATTATTCAATTATAAAAATCCAGTACATTAGTATACATACATGATAAAGTGTTTCAGCATTATAGCATATGCATAAATTCAGACATTTATCAGATACATTTACAATACAATCAAAAGATGGTTTCCTGTCTACGCGTTTCGACACAGGTGTGTCTTCCTCAGGACTGTACCATCGTATTTCTGTAAAACATAATAAAAATATTTACAAATCTATGTATTTACAGTGCAAAAAACCGTTTAGGATTTAAGTTATGTCATTGCATATACAAAGCTAGTGTTTCTCATGTCACATATTTGATAATACCGCTACACATTGATGTGCAAGTTTGCCAAAGAGGAAAAGAAAAAAGAAAAAGAAAACATCATTTGTACATATATACATATATCTATATACAAGTCCACAGACATCTATTTACATAATTACAACATATATTTGAACACCTAATGTTGTTCACTGTGAATTTTTATCTTAGTACCCTCCCATCGAGGGACATGTTGCCTTTGAAACAAAGCTTACTAACAGACAGGCCTATGATAGAAGGTGAAAAAACCATATAAGTAGGAGAGACAGGAGAGACAGAAAATATTTGTGTACAATTTTAAGTACCCTGGCTAGACATAAGAATGATAATGTCCCAAAATTACTAATAGTGATTTTATATGGTCTGTGTTACATTATATAATGTGTTTGGGTTATTGGATAATACAAAAAAACACGTCTAGCAGTATGCAGTTACCATAGCATTTTATTTCAGTATCCGCTTACCTAGATGGACTAGAAATAACGGTTAGCGTCATATTTTGACGTATAGGGGGATTATGCCTTCATTTGGATGGAATCAGCTGATTAAAATTCCTGAAAATGGATAAGGATTATTAGACTCTGCACAAGAGGGTTCAGAGATTCATTGCAGTAATCCAACCTTACGATCAACACTATTTCATCTATTATCTGCTGCTGCACGTTTTCTTATTGTTTTACCAAGCTTATTCTACATAGTTAGTTAAAGAAAATAACATGATGCGTCATACTTGGCCAGTGGCAAGTTCCTCAAATAACTGCCTAGTTAGTATTTAGCATATTCCAAAGAGTATTATTATGCAGTGGTTTCCTTACCAAGTGGAAAAAGAATCTGTGATGATATTATTCCGTGGGGTGCCACAAGGTGCTGATTGGAAAGAACGTCCTTAATGGGAAATTTTATTCTAAACATTAGAGAAAATGTATGGTACACATTAGGTTATATCAAATGATCTTAATCTTAATTTTCAACCCGGCGTCTTTATATCTATAGCGGGAAACACAGACACGATATACTCAATCCCTCCGTAGTATGTGAATATAGGTCTAAAAAGAGAGAGGTCTACATTAGTGTTTAGGTAAAAATGAAATACTTTCCCTTTAAGATGCACGTGACCGCAATTAATCCAATAGATGCAGTCAGAACTTAAACCAATGCCTGCTTGCGGTTTAGATTATTGCTGAAAAACTAGATACCGCCGGGATCTCTCTGTTACCGGTCCGCGCTTTCAAGGATATATCACGGTAAGGCAAGCCAAAAACCGGAGAAGCGCGCTAGAAGTTATTTTTGTAACTTCTTTAAAATAATGCGAATCGTGTCTGTGTTTCCCGCTATAGATATACAGACGCCGGGTACCGCTTGCTGCCGGTCAATTCCGCTTTACATTAAAACAGGTAACAATAATGATTCTCATTAAGAGTTTGCCTATAGTTAGTAAAAACATTTTCTGTGAATGACGCTATTTCCGTTTTCGTTTCGTCTTTTATTGTAGATATAAAGACGCCGGGAACCTTTGGCAGCCGGTTTATGTAAACTGATAACACTGCAGGTAAAAATAATGTTTTGTAACATAAGGTGCAGTAGGTGTAGGACACTTTATAATATAATCTATACAGGTCAATAACAGTTGCGTACGCGTTTCCTTTGATACCCTTAGTAAAGACGCCATCACCCATGACGCTATTACCAATCTATTGAAACGTGACCACTATCCTGCCGGTTTTTCTTAAAGATGGTAAGAATGCTTTTATATGCGACCCCATTAGGACACTATATGCTCAAAAACTTTAGAAGTTATAAAAGCTAATCAATAGATTGAAAAATTAAGATTAAGATCATTTGATATAACCTAATGTGTACCATACATTTTCTCTAATGTTTAGAATAAAATTTCCCATTAAGGACGTTCTTTCCAATCAGCACCTTGTGGCACCCCACGGAATAATATCATCACAGATTCTTTTTCCACTTGGTAAGGAAACCACTGCATAATAATACTCTTTGGAATATGCTAAATACTAACTAGGCAGTTATTTGAGGAACTTACCACTGGCCAAGTATGACGCATCATGTTATTTTCTTTAACTAACTATGTAGAATAAGCTTGGTAAAATAATAAGAAAACGTGCAGCAGCAGATAATAGATAAAATAGTGTTGATTGTAAGGTTGGATTACTGCAATGAATCTCTGAACCCTCTTGTGCAGAGTCTAATAATCCTTATCCATTTTCAGGAATTTTAATCAGCTGATTCCATCTAAATGAAGGCATAATCCCCCTATACGTCAATATATGACGCTAACCGTTATTTCTAGTCCATCTAGGTAAGCGGATACTGAAATAAAACGCTGTGGTAACTGCATACTGCTAGACGTGGTTTTTTGTATTATCCAATAACCCAAACGCATTATATAATGTAACACAGACCATATAAAATCACTATTAGTAATTTTGGGACATTATCATTCTTATGTCTAGCCAGGGTACTTAAAATTGTACAAAAATATTTTCTGTCTCTCCTGTCTCTCCTACTTATATGGTTTTTTCACCTTCTATCATAGGCCTGTCTGTTAGTAGGCTTGTTTCAAAGGCAACATGTCCCTCGATGGGAGGGTACTAAGATAAAAATTCACAGTGAACAACATTAGGTGTTCAAAGATATGTTGTAATTATGTAAATAGATGTCTGTGGACTTGTATATAGATATATGTATATATGTACAAATGATGTTTTCTTTTTCTTTTTTCTTTTCCTCTTTGGCAAACTTGCACATCAATGTGTAGCGGTATTATCAAATATGTGACATGAGAAACACTAGCTTTGTATATGCAATGACATAACTTAAATCCTAAACGTTTTTTTGCACTGTAAATACATAGATTTGTAAATATTTTTAATATGTTTTACAGAAATGCGATGGTACAGTCCTGAGGAAGACACACATGTGTCGAAACACGTAGACAGGAAACCATCTTTTAATTGCATTGTAAATGTATCTGATAAATGTCTGAATTTATGCATATGCTATAATGCTGAAACACTTTATCATGTATGTATACTAATGTACCGGATTTTTATAATTGAATAATGTTTTTTTAATAATAATTAAAATGTATCCAAAGTGCAAAAACTTGTTTTGATCACTTTTTATTTTTTGTTTGGCAAATGCCACTGTTCATGTGCTAGTGTTTATTAGAGATTTGCCTGAGTACTATATTCACACAAAATGTTTTGCCCTGACTCAGGAAACTGATCCATATCAGGGGGTCCTTGTTTGTTTCACATAATAAGAACTACACACACCATAGAGAGTGAAAACATACTGCATGTCAAAAAAGACTACAAAAAGGAAAGAAATAAACCTTTGTTTGTAAATTACGGTTCAAATACTTTAGAATTGCTGTTGCGCATTACTCATTAGTTTGTATTTTTCGTAAAGCATGGTAGTTGTCTTTGCATAATAACTTAAAACAATAAAATCCATTAGAAATTGTTCAGACATATATATGTAAACACAAGCACACACATACATATACCTGCCAGGATACTGATATATATGTATGTATATATATATATATATATATCAATTACCTACTGGCGGTCGCCAGTAGGTAGTTATAGTTAAAACCTAGTTTCCATAGGAAATCCGCAACATTCTATTTGGAATAACTTTGGCTCCGGTGGCCGAATCTTCGCGAATGTCTCCAAGAAAATGGCCTGCTCCGTTCTGCTCCTTCCCTGAAAGTTTGGGGGTGATTCGTGAAGCGGGGGATGAGAAAAAAGGGGGGTCCCAAAACGTTTTTTCCCCATGCAATTTTCCATAGGACCTTTAGCCAGGGCTACAGCCCGAACGGCTGAACAGAATTACACCAAATTTGGCAACAAGGTAGAGTTCTGCTCACAGATCACACTTTTTGTTGAATGGTGTAAATCCGTTCATTAGTTCCTGAGAAAATCATAAGTATATCTATAGGAGCTTACTGTAAGCTTACCGTACTCTGTACCTTCCCGAGCACGAGCTGCATGCTAATTGGATGTCAACTGTCTGTCAACATTCCAAACCAGGACGTGTTGGCAGCCATCTTGTGCCTTGGCAGAACCGAGGCACAAGAAAGCTGAAAACAAACGCACAAAACACGCAAAGGGGGCAGGATAGACACACCCTGACCCCCTAGGCCTGCTCAGGGGGTCCCTCAAGGACCCCCAAGGCCCCCCAAAAGTTTTTGTTTTTTTAAATTGCGGAGTACGCATACATACGTGTACCCCGTGAAGAAAAAAAAAATGTCTGCTTTTTTTTAAATTAGCCCCCGGGGGGACCAAATCCCGGCGCATATTTTAAAAAAAGTGTGGGGGGGCCCAATCCCCCCCACACTGCCCTGGGGACCTCCACCCCAGGGGCATAGTTATTATGCTAGCGGGGGGCACACGGCCCCCACACTGCCCTGGGGACCGCCACCCGGGGGCAAAGTTATTATGCTAGCGGGGGGCACACGGCCCCCCCGGTGCTTCGTTTTAAAAAAAAAACCTGTCTGGAGGGGCTCAAGTTCCCCCACATGCCCCGGGGACCGCCACCTCCTCAGGGCACTAATATGCAAAAAAGGGGGTTCCGTGACGGACCCCCCAGCCCCAGGGACCACCACCCACGGGGCTTCATAGATGTTGGGAGGGGGGCCGCGCGGCCCCTCTCCTGGAGCCCTTGATGGCCCTGGGGACCGCCACACCCCAGTGTCCCGGGGTGCCCACCCTCGGGACACTGCTGTTTGCAGTGGTAGGGCGGGAGCTTCGCGGCTCCCACCCTACCACAGCAAACTGCTTTGATTTTTGAAAGAGAGAGCAGGAAACCTGCTCTCTCTTTCAAAAATCAAAGCTGATTGCTTTTCTGTATGGGGAGCAGCATGTTAGCTGCTCCCCATACAGAAAAGCAATGCCGGCTCCCGTAGGATGCGGGGAGCCGGCAGGGACTGTGGGGGGCTTTGGGACCCCCCATGGCCCTCAACGAGGAAGGCCAGGCCCCGGGGGATGGGGTCCCCGGGGCAAGAAGGCAGGCCCCAGGGGATGGGGTCCCTGGGGTCTTAAGGGGGGCATAGGAGGGGGGCTATGCAGCCCCCTCCACAAAAAAAAATTATGTTGGCCATGCCCCGGAGGATGGGGTCCCCAGGGCCGAAATAGGCCATGGGAGGGGGGCCACACGGCCCCCTTCCCAATTAAAAAAAATAAAATAAAAATTGGGGGTAGGCCCTGGGGGATGGGGTCCCCAGGGCCAAAAAAAAGAAAAAGAAGGGGGCTCACAGCCCCCATTCGTAAAAGTTTTTTTTTTTATACGGGATCGGGAGGAGGCCACGTCCCCTCCCTGCACCTCTCTGCAAACGCGCCCCCTGGTGTGACATCACTCATGACATCACTGATGACATCTCAAATGACATCACTGATGACATCATCCTTGTGAAAGAGTGACAGACCTCCTCTCAGCGTAATAGCGTAATATAACCCTTGATACACACATTCAAAAATAGAAACTAAAATTAAAAAAAAAATGCAAATACAAATTCCAGTTAGAACAACCTATTCAGTAATTCTAAAATCTACATACACATCCAGTCATTCACTAACAGTTCTAAATAGGCACTCATACATGTACTCACTCATCATATGTACTCATACACCTATACATCTTATTACACACGACACTCATCTATAGAGTTACTCACACACAAACTCACACATGCAAATAAACTATCAAACATCCATTTACTTGCATATACAGCTATACACCCACCACTACACTTACTTCTACAGAATCGTACACATACTTATTCTCTTAAACAATCACTTATAGAAACACATACTTATTTATACAGGAACTCTTACAATCTCTCGCTCTCACATATACTCACTTATATACATCTCTTTTATACATCAATACTCGCATATACTAGTTTAAAACATATGTAGTTACTCATAAAGATACTATTGAGACAGTGATTCACTCACTAACACACCCATACACACACTCATCCACTCATACAGTCCTGCACACATGCTGTCTTCAAAACACATACAAACAGTGAGTCACCCATTCATGCATCTATGCAGTAAGTAATACCCCCCACCAAACCATACAGACACTCATACTGATACTCTAAAAACCAACTAATAACCCATATCGACACTCATGTAGCTAGTCACCAACCCATGCACCCACTTATACACAAAGTGAGACACTGATACAGATATTTATATTTAAGCATTACTCGCTAATACATGTATTCACTAAGATACACTTAATAAGTCAGTTATACAATCATTTTTACAAAACAAAACATCCATTTAGACACTTATTTACACATTTATTCTTCCATTGACCTTTAGATATACATATATAAAACATATTTATTTTTCAGAAAGACACACATTCACAGGATGATGTCATCAGTGATATCATTTGAGATGTCATGAGTGATGTCATGAGTGATGTCACTGACCATGTCATGAGTGATGTAATATGTGACGTCATCAGCAGTGCATTGAGGGCACGCAAGTTATAGTTAACTATAACGGGGGAATTTCAATGGTTTTGTATGAGTGAAATGTCCAGCTAACTATAAAATGTGTGAAACCTATGGTTTTTCAGTGAATTTCTAAGGTTTTTTAATGCTAATTTTTAGCTATAACGTGTGTGAAATCTATGTTTTTTTCCGTGAATATATATATATATATTACCTACTGGCAGTCACAAGTAGGTGGTTATAGTTAGGACCTAGTTTCCATAGAAAAAGCGTTTTTTGACTTGCCAATAACTTTAGCGCCGTTTGACGAATCTTCACAAAAGAAAAAATAAAAGTGTTAAGGTGTGTCTTGTTGTGCATGGAAAGTTTTAGTTGTTTAATATTCCTCCGCTTTTGTAATATATAAACTTAAAACAATAAAATCCAGTAAGAAACGGTTCAGACATACATATAAACGCAAACACACACATATATATACCTGTCAGGATACTGATTATATATATATGTGCAGGAGCTGATTTGTGAAATAAACGTTTGAATTAAGATACACGGAGTCAGCGCCTTCCTTGATGGTAAAGATTGGTATGGTGAAAATATATATATATATATATATATATATATATATATATATATATATATATATATATATATATATATATATATATATATATATATATATATATATATATATATTGCGGCACGATCACCTTCTTACAAAGTAGTCCAAGGACACAGCGGGGGACAGGGTAGGAGCCTTTTATTCGTTGCTTTAGGATCACAGCATGATGCATTTCGGCTTACGAGCCTTCTTCTGATGCTGACGTGTCCTTGGGTGTCACTTCCTCCCTCCTTTGAAGTTGCTCGGGCACTCCCATTGGTGGGAGCTCAGCTGACCTGGCTGCTTGGAGTCGCTGTGGTCTAGTGTACAACTACAGCTCCCAGCATATATCTGATGGAGTCCAAATAGCAGCCGGATCGTGTGTTGCTTGTGTGCTTGCTGAATTTAGCCTTACAAAGGGGGCGGGCCGTGTGGCGGCTGGTGACCCCTAACTCGTGCATGAACAAGTCTCCTCGAGTCCCCAAACGTCCAACGCCTCACAGACTGAATCAAACCAGGGCCGGGATGCGGGAGGGTTTCAACCCGCCTCCTAGTGAAGTCACTGACTGCCGAAGACAGCGGCCATGAGCCTGGTCCGTTCTCGAGGCGGCCCAGATACAATCAATACCTTGATTGGTCGAAGTTGCCACGATGCCAGCACCGTTCCTGGACACTTGAATGGACGGGCCCGAGTATCGCGCTACTGGCAAGCGCGAGAAATATTGAGGCACGATCACCTTCTTACAAAGTAATGCAAGGACACAGCGGGGAACAGGGTAGGAGCCTTTTATTCGTTGCTTTAGGATCACAGCATGATGCATTTCGGCTTACGAGCCTTCTTCTGATGCTGACGTGTCCTTGGGTGTCACTTCCTCCCTCCTTTGAAGTTGCTCGGGCACTCCCATTGGTGGGAGCTCAGCTGACCTGGCTGCTTGGAGTCGCTGTGGTCTAGTGTACAACTACAGCTCCCAGCATACATCTGATGGAGTCCAAATAGCAGCCGGATCGTGTGTTGCTTTTGTGCTTGCTGAATTTAGCCTTACAAAGGGGGCGGGCCGTGTGGCGGCTGGTGACCCCTAACTCGTGCATGAACAAGTCACCTCGAGTCCCCAAACGTCCAACGCCTCACAGACTGAATCAAACCAGGGCCGGGATGCGGGAGGGTTTCAACCCGCCTCCTAGTGAAGTCACTGACTGCCGAAGACAGCGGCCATGAGCCTGGTCCGTTCTCGAGGCGGCCCAGAAACAATTAATACCTTGATTGGTCGAAGTTGCCACGATGCCAGCACCGTTCCTGGACACTTGAATGGACGGGCCCGAGTATCGCGCTACTGGCAAGCGCGAGAAATATTGCGGCACGATCACCTTCTTACAAAGTAGTCCAAGGACACAGCGGGGAACAGGGTAGGAGCCTTTTATTCGTTGCTTTAGGATCACAGCATGATGCATTTCGGCTTACGAGCCTTCTTCTGATGCTGACGTGTCCTTGGGTGTCACTTCCTCCCTCCTTTGAAGTTGCTCGGGCACTCCCATTGGTGGGAGCTCAGCTGACCTGGCTGCTTGGAGTCGCTGTGGTCTAGTGTACAACTACAGCTCCCAGCATATATCTGATGGAGTCCAAATAGCAGCCGGATCGTGTGTTGCTTGTGTGCTTGCTGAATTTAGCCTTACAAAGGGGGCGGGCCGTGTGGCGGCTGGTGACCCCTAACTCGTGCATGAACAAGTCTCCTCGAGTCCCCAAACGTCCAACGCCTCACAGACTGAATCAAACCAGGGCCGGGATGCGGGAGGGTTTCAACCCGCCTCCTAGTGAAGTCACTGACTGCCGAAGACAGCGGCCATGAGCCTGGTCCGTTCTCGAGGCGGCCCAGATACAATCAATACCTTGATTGGTCGAAGTTGCCACGATGCCAGCACCGTTCCTGGACACTTGAATGGACGGGCCCGAGTATCGCGCTACTGGCAAGCGCGAGAAATATTGCGGCACGATCACCTTCTTACAAAGTAATGCAAGGACACAGCGGGGAACAGGGTAGGAGCCTTTTATTCGTTGCTTTAGGATCACAGCATGATGCATTTCGGCTTACGAGCCTTCTTCTGATGCTGACGTGTCCTTGGGTGTCACTTCCTCCCTCCTTTGAAGTTGCTCGGGCACTCCCATTGGTGGGAGCTCAGCTGACCTGGCTGCTTGGAGTCGCTGTGGTCTAGTGTACAACTACAGCTCCCAGCATACATCTGATGGAGTCCAAATAGCAGCCGGATCGTGTGTTGCTTTTGTGCTTGCTGAATTTAGCCTTACAAAGGGGGCGGGCCGTGTGGCGGCTGGTGACCCCTAACTCGTGCATGAACAAGTCTCCTCGAGTCCCCAAACGTCCAACGCCTCACAGATTGAATCAAACCAGGGCCGGGATGCTGGAGGGTTTCAACCCGCCTCCTAGTGAAGTCACTGACTGCCGAAGACAGCGGCCATGAGCCTGGTCCGTTCTCGAGGCGGCCCAGAAACAATCAATACCTTGATTGGTCGAAGTTGCCACAATGCCAGCACCGTTCCTGGACACTTGAATGGACGGGCCCGAGTATCGCGCTACTGGCAAGCGCGAGAAATATTGCGGCACGATCACCTTCTTACAAAGTAATCCAAGGACACAGCGGGGAACAGGGTAGGAGCCTTTTATTCGTTGCTTTAGGATCACAGCATGATGCATTTCGGCTTACGAGCCTTCTTCTGATGCTGACGTGTCCTTGGGTGTCACTTCCTCCCTCCTTTGAAGTTGCTCGGGCACTCCCATTGGTGGGAGCTCAGCTGACCTGGCTGCTTGGAGTCGCTGTGGTCTAGTGTACAACTACAGCTCCCAGCATACATCTGATGGAGTCCAAATAGCAGCCGGATCGTGTGTTGCTTGTGTGCTTGCTGAATTTAGCCTTACAAAGGGGGCGGGCCGTGTGGCGGCTGGTGACCCCTAACTCGTGCATGAACAAGTCCCCTCGAGTCCCCAAACGTCCAACGCCTCACAGACTGAATCAAACCAGGGCCGGGATGCGGGAGGGTTTCAACCCACCTCCTAGTGAAGTCACTGACTGCCGAAGACAGCGGCCATGAGCCTGGTCCGTTCTCGAGGGGGCCCAGAAACAATCAATACCTTGATTGGTCGAAGTTGCCACGATGCCAGCACCGTTCCTGGACACTTGAATGGACGGGCCCGAGTATCGCGCTACTGGCAAGCGCGAGAAATATTGCGGCACGATCACCTTCTTACAAAGTAATCCAAGGACACAGCAGGGAACAGGGTAGGAGCCTTTTATTTGTTGCTTTAGGATCACAGCATGATGCATTTCGGCTTACGAGCATTCTTCTGATGCTGACGTGTCCTTGGGTGTCACTTCCTCCCTCCTTTGAAGTTGCTCGGGCACTCCCATTGGTGGGAGCTCAGCTGACCTGGCTGCTTGGAGTCGCTGTGGTCTAGTGTACAACTACAGCTCCCAGCATACATCTGATGGAGTCCAAATAGCAGCCGGATCGTGTGTTGCTTGTGTGCTTGCTGAATTTAGCCTTACAAAGGGGGCGGGCCGTGTGGCGGCTGGTGACCCCTAACTCGTGCATGAACAAGTCTCCTCGAGTCCCCAAATGTCCAACGCCTCACAGACTGAATCAAACCAGGGCCGGGATGCGGGAGGGTTTCAACCCGCCTCCTAGTGAAGTCACTGACTGCCGAAGACAGCGGCCATGAGCCTGGTCCGTTCTCGAGGCGGCCCAGAAACATCCAATACCTTGATTGGTCGAAGTTGCCACGATGCCAGCACCGTTCCTGGACACTTGAATGGACGGGCCCGAGTATCGCGCTACTGGCAAGCGCGAGAAATATTGCGGCACGATCACCTTCTTACAAAGTAATCCAAGGACACAGCGGGGAACAGGGTAGGAGCCTTTTATTCGTTGCTTTAGGATCACAGCATGATGCATTTCGGCTTACGAGCCTTCTTCTGATGCTGACGTGTCCTTAGGTGTCACTTCCTCCCTCCTTTGAAGTTGCTCGGGCACTCCCATTGGTGGGAGCTCAGCTGACCTGGCTGCTTGGAGTCGCTGTAGTCTCGTGTACAACTACAGCTCCCAGCATACATCTGATGGAGTCCAAATAGCAGCCGGATCGTGTGTTGCTTGTGTGCTTGCTGAATTTAGCCTTACAAAGGGGGCGGGCCGTGTGGAGGCTGGTGACCCCTAACTCGTGCATGAACAAGTCTCCTCGAGTCCCCAAACGTCCAACGCCTCACAGACTGAATCAAACCAGGGCCGGGATGCGGGAGGGTTTCAACCCGCCTCCTAGTGAAGTCACTCACTGCAGAAGACAGCGGCCATGAGCCTGGTCCGTTCTCGAGGCGGCCCAGAAACAATCAATACCTTGATTGGTCGAAGTTGCCACGATGCCAGCACCGTTCCTGGACACTTGAATGGACGGGCCCGAGTATCGCGCTACTGGCAAGCGCGAGAAATATTGCGGCACGATCACCTTCTTACAAAGTAATCCAAGGACACAGCGGGGAACAGGGTAGGAGCCTTTTATTCGTTGCTTTAGGATCACAGCATGATGCATTTCGGCTTACGAGCCTTCTTCTGATGCTGACGTGTCCTTGGGTGTCACTTCCTCCCTCCTTTGAAGTTGCTCGGGCACTCCCATTGGTGGGAGCTCAGCTGACCTGGCTGCTTGGAGTCGCTGTGGTCTAGTGTACAACTACAGCTCCCAGCATACATCTGATGGAGTCCAAATAGCAGCCGGATCGTGTGTTGCTTGTGTGCTTGCTGAATTTAGCCTTACAAATGGGGCGGGCCGTGTGGCGGCTGGTGACCCCTAACTCGTGCATGAACAAGTCTCTTCGAGTCCCCAAACGTCCAACGCCTCACAGACTGAATCAAACCAGGGCCTTATTGTGTATTTTAACCTGCTTAATATGGCTTCTAAGCATCGTGAACAAGGGAGCTTGAACTCCCGAAACGCGTAGATGCTATACCTTGTCTTATGAAAATAAAGTAAAGACTCTTTTCTACCTCGGAGTGCTGGATGATTCCCTTTTATGTTCTTGGGTGATCTAACCTTATATATATATATATATATATATATATATATATATATATATATATATATATATATATATATATATATATATATATATATATATATATATATATATATATATCTGGAACACTCCAAACTTTCTCATGCAAGTAAGGCACTGACTCCGTGAAATAGATGATTCCAAATAAGTTTATTCACTCATTTAGGCTGCTTGACGCGTTTCGGCGGTAAGCACCCGCCTTGTTCACAACATCTTAACAGACTGTGGTTATATTTATACCCCTTAGTCATTGCATTGCATCATGCACGTTTAACTCCTGTTTCCATGCACATTTTAGCTTGTTTTCACATTTCACACTCGTGTATAACCCAGTTCCCATGGTGATTTGGGGCGACGCCTTAATTAGACTGACATAGAGAAGTTATTTTCACTTTCATAGTTAGCCATTCCATCATCCGCCTCCATGCGTGGTTTCGTTTCTATAGAAACCCTCCCGCACCTTGAGCCCAGTGATTTCCTCATTCCTGCCTTGTGTGTGCCTCGCTATGCTGTGACAGACCGACCTTCGCGCGCTTTAACGCGTTTTAAAACTCCCTCGGCGCTGGTGAGTGTAGTACTCTTAGATTATTGCATTTTCCGTGGTTTGTATACGCGTGAGGGCATATTAATATTTAATCCTTGGTTCAGATTTGTCGTGCTTGCTCCGGTCTCCATATGCTGCTTAGCGCGTGTGTGAGCGGGTGCAGTGAGGATTGCTACAAGGTTACTCCGAGAGCGTTTATAATTATACTCGGTTCTCTAATCAATAGGCGCGCAGGGTTAAACAGGGAAATTACGGCGGGTTTATTTGACTTAGTTTACTTGCGTGTGCTAATGCATGTCCTAGCGCTCGCGTTAGATCCTTAAGCCTTTGCCTGTGACTGTTAACTAGTTTTTATTGTTGTGTATCGCGCTAGCGGTCTGACACTGTTCGCATTTACTCCCAGTGGACAGGCTCAACCATTTATGGCATTCAACAGTTATAGTATTGAGTACGCTTTACATTTTCATCATCTCCCAGTGGACGGGTACTTACATATCTTGCAATAGATTATGTAAACAAATAATGTTCCCACATGCATTTCATACATATATGTCTATTTAGATAATAGATATACAAACATTTGCAGAAATTCCCATTTTATATTATCACATATGTGCGTGTAGTGATTTTCCTAAAATGCTGCTATGACAGGCTAAAACTGCTCTCGGGGTCGTGATTGTGCTAATATATACAGTGATAGTTATTTTTAAAACTGAACAAAAGATGTTTCTTTGGACGGGAGAGAGGAGAGAAGGACAAGCCTTCTCTTGCGGGAATTCGGGCTTATTTGGTGTAATTTAGGACCATGGTTTCCTAATTATAGGTGGACACTGAGAGCTTCGTCAGAGTTAAGGCCATTTGGTATCTTGGAATTGAGCATTATAATGTACCGTGATTCTAGTCTTCTCAAACTCTGCAGGCGATTGCCTCCTCTGGAGTTTTTCGGCACATTGTCAATGACGAAGTTTGTTAATACTCCTATGTCCCCTGCATGGGTTGTGTTTATGTGCCTGGCCACAGGATATGCTGGGTCGTCATTATTCACTGCGCGAAGGTGTTGGAGGACTCTGATATGTACAGGGTGGATGGTGCTACCCACATATCTTTTGCCACAGATGCAGGCTAGAACATATACTGCATGGTCCGTCTTGCAATTGTATTTGCCTCGGATCTTGTATGGCCTCTTCCTAAAGGGTATTTCTACTTTGGTGGTGTTTACCCCATGCTTACAGGCTTTGCATTTAGTACATTTGCTGAAACCTTTGATCTTTGACAGCCAATCATCCGGTTTTTTAATGGCCGGTGCATTGCAGACTAGATGCTCCCTCATGGATTTAGCTTTCCTAAACGCTATCATAGGTCTGTTTCCACATAGTTCTCCAATTATGGGGTCCCTCCTTATTAGCGGCCAATGTTTGGTCAGTATTTTTCTGACCTGGTTATGATAGGTGTTGAATCCTGTTATTAGTCTAGGAGGCTCTTGTTTGGGAGTTTTCTCTGGGAGTTCTTGTTTTTTGGTAAAGAGGAGATCTTTTCTGTTAGTTTTGCTACATTTTGCGTCTGCTCTGCTACAAGTTTTCTGGCTGTACCCTCTCTTTCTCAGTCTTGTAAACAGGTTCTGTTTTGCCTCATCTAATCCAGACTTAGTACTACAATTCCTTGTCATCCTTAAGCATTCTGCGTAGGGAATGGATTCCTTTAGGTTGTGAGGATGGAAACTTTGTGCGTGAAGCACTGAGTTTCCGGCTGTGGGCTTTCGATATGTTCTGGTTTGGATTCTACCCTGATCTATATATAGTTCTATGTCTAGGAACTGTATAGAGGTGGCGTTTGTAGTGCAGGTGAATTGCAGATTTAGTGCATTTTCATTTAACTCTACAGCAAATAATTCTGCTTCTTCTTTGGGGCCTTTCCACAGTATGAAAATGTCGTCTATGTACCGCTTATACATTATCACATTATTAGAAAATGTTGTTTGGTGCTTAGCCATGAGTATCTGTTCCTCCCACCAGCCCATGTGTAGATTCGCATATATATATATATATATCCTACTGGCGGTCACCAGTGGGTAGTTATAGTTAGGACCTATTTTCCATAGAAATCCGCAACATTATATTTGGAATAACTTTGGTGCCGGTTGACGAATCTTCGCGAAATTTTCAAAACTGGTGGGGCGCTCCGGTCCGCTCCTATCCTAAAAGTCTCGGGGTGATTTGTCAAGTGGGGGCCGAGAAAAAAGGGGGGTTCCAAAACATGTTTTCCTCATTGCATGCAATTTCCTATAGGAACCTTTAGTCGCAGCTACAGCCCGAACTGCTGAATGGAATTACACCAAATTTGGCAGAAAGGTAGACCTTGGATCAGAGTCGTGCCTTCTGCTTAAATTGAGTAAATCTGTTCAGTAGTTCCTGAGAAAATCACAATTAAAATCATATATATATCTATGGCCGCGCAGGATCCGTGCACCCTGCCAAGCACGAGCTGTATGCTCATTGGCTGTCAACACTCCAAACCAGGAAGTGTTGGCAGCCATCTTGTGCCTCGGTTCTACCGAGGCACAAGAAAACGAAGAAAAAAATGTGAGAAACGCGAAAAGGGGGCAGGGTAGAAACACCCTGAACCCCTAGGTCTGCTCAGGGGGTCCCACAAGGACCCCAGGGCCAAAAAAAGCATTAAAAAAAATCAGCGAGATTCGCGCACCCAGCGCAAATTTCAGCCGAAATTTAAAAAAATGAAGTGCAAGCTCCTGTGCTTCCTTGTTAATTAGCCCCTGGGGGGACAAGTCCCAGGGCGTGAGCAAAAAAAGTGTGGGGGGGCCCAATCCCCGCCACACTGCCCCGGGGCTTTATCATAATGTAGGCAGGGGGCTCACGCCCCCGCAGCCCTGTGGACCGCCACCCCCGGAGCTTCTTTAAATTAGGTGGGTGCTCTCAGGCCCCCCCCCCAGCCCCGTGGACCGCCTCCCTGGGACTTCTTTAAATAAGGTGGAGGGGCTCTCAGGACCCCCCAGCCCCTGAGACCAACAACCCCCCTGGGCTTTTTAAAATTAGTTAAGAGGGGTCTCTCAGGCCCCCCCAGCCTCAGGGACTGCCACCCCAGGACTTAAAGAAATGAATGGCGGGGGTCTCAAGGCCGCCACCCCCTGGGGCTTTATTTTTAAAAAAAATACCCTGTGTGGGGGGGGGCTCAAGTACCCCCACAGGCCCCGGGGATGGCCACCTTCCCGGGGCACTAAAGATTCAAATTGGGGGGTCCATGACGGACCCCTCAGCCCCTGGGACCATCACCCCCCAGGCCTTTATAAAATATGGGAGGGGGGCCTCCCTCCTGGAGCCATTGATGGCCCTGGGGACCGCCACCCCCCAGGGCCAGCTCCTGCAGTGTCCCAGGGTGCCCACCCCCGGGACACTGTAGGTTGCAGACTGCTTTGCTTCATTGAAGCGATAGCAGGGAAACCTGCTCTCGCTTCAGTGAAGCAAAGCAGATTGCTTTTCCATATGGGGAGCAGCATGTTAGCTGCTCCCTATGTGGAAAAGCAATGCCGGCTCCCGCAGGAGGCAGCGAGTCGGCTAGAACCGTGGAGGGATTGGGGACCCCCTCACGGTCCCCAATGAGAAGCCAGGCCCCGGGGGATGGGGTCCCTGGGGCCTGAAGTGGCTCAGGAGGGGGGCCACACACCCCCCTCCCCCAAAAAAGAAAAGAAACTAGTCAGAGCACCGGGGGATGGGGTCCCCAGGGCTAAAAAAAAGCCTCAGGAGGGAGGCCACACAGCTCCCCTCCTTGGAAAAAATATTAAAGTTAAGTGGCCATGCCACGGGGGATGGAGTCCCCGGAGCTACAAGTGGCCCAGGAGGGGGGCCACGTGGCCACCCTCCCCAAAAGTAAAAAAAAAAATAGAAAGTCCGGCCCGAGGCATGGGGTCCCAGGGGCCATGCAGACCCCCTTCTCAACAGTGTAAAAATAAAAAAATAAGGAAAAGGCCATGCCCCGGGGGATGGGGTCCCCGGGGCAGATTAATGCCTCGGGAGGGGGGCCACGTGGCCCCCTTCTACATTTTTTAAATGTAAAAAAAAAATTAAGAGGCAGGCCCTGGGGGATGGGGTCCCCAGGGCCCAAAAAAAATTGAAAAAAAGGGGGCTACACAGCCCACCTCTTAAAAAAAAGACCAGCATCGCGCTGGAGGCCACGCCCCCTCCTTTCATCCTTTTGCAAACATGCCGCCTGGCACGTTTGCAGAGGGGGAATGAATTCCCCTTGAATACTGGTGGTCCCTGGGGGCCAACTAGCCCACCAGTAACCTCCAGGATGCGCCAGGGGGCTGCGTTGCAGAGAGGTGTTCTGAGGCCACGCCCCTTTTTACACCTCTCTGCAGCACAGCTCTGTGGTGCTTAATGGAGGTAGCTGGTGAGCTAGTTGCACCCCAGGGACCCTCAGTATTCAAGGAGAGTTAATCCCACAACTTAGAAAGCGCCACAGGGCGCGTTTGCACAGTGGTGAAGGGAGGGGGCGGGGCCTAAGTTCACTTGTGTGCAAACACACCCTGTGGCGCGGTTTAAGTTGGGGAATGAATTCCTTGTCAATCCTGAGGGCCCCTGGGGGCCAACTAGCCCACCAGGTACCTCCAGTAAGCGCCACGGAGCTGCATTGCAGAGTGTTGAAAAAAAGGGGCGTGGCCTCTGAACACCTCTCTGCAACGCAGCCCCCTGGCGCATACTGGAGGTTCCTGGTGGGGGGCTAGTTGGCTCCCAGGAACCCTCAGGATTGAGGAGGAATTAATTCTCTAACTTAAAACGCGCCACAGGGCGTGTTTGCAGACATGTCACCTCAGGCCACGCCCCCTTTCTTCACCACTGTGCAAACGCACCCAGTGGCGCGTTTTAAGTTGGGGAATTAATTCTCTTTCAATACTGAGGGTCCCTGAGGGCCAAATAGCCCAACAGGTATCCCCAGTATGCGCCAGGGAACTGCGTTGCAGACATGTGTTCCGAGGCCATGCCCCTTTTTACACCTCTCTGCAACGCAGCTCTGTGGCGCTTATTGGAGGTACCTAGTGGGCTAGTTTGACCCTAGGGACCCCTAGGATTGAAGGGTACTTAATCTCTCAACTTAGAACGGCCACAGGGAGCGTTTACACAGTGGTGAAGGGAGGGGACGGGGCCTGAGGTGACGTGTGCAAACACGCCCTGTGGCACGTTTTAAGTTGGGGAAAAATTCCCCTTCAATCCTGAGGGATCTTGGGGGCCAAGTAGCCCACCAGGTGCTTCCAGGAAGCGCCACTGCGCTGCGTTGCAAAGAGGCGGTGCAGGCCGTGCCCCTTTTTACACCTCTCTGCAATAGCGCTTACTGGACATACCTAGTGGGATAATTTGCCCCTAAAGACTTTCAGGATTCAAGGGGACTTAATCTCCCAACTTAAAACGGCCACAGGGTGTGGTTACACAGTGGTGAAGGGAGGGGATGGGGCCTGAGGTGATGTGTACAAACACGCCCTATGGCGCGTTTTAAGTTGGGGAAAAAATTCCCCTTCAATCCTGAGGGCACATGGGGCCAACTAGCCCACCAGGTGCTTCCAGTAAGCGCCACTGCACTGTGTTGCAGAGAGGGGGTCTAGGCCGTGCCCCTTTTTACATCTCTCTGCTACACAGCTCTGTGGCTCTATCTATACTGGACCAAAGTAAAATCAGCCGAACTACGAATTCCGATTTACTCACCTGTTATCAGGAGAGACCTCAGTGCTGCATCTTTGAGCCCAGTACTGATCCTGAAAAGTAATTCTAACCTTACTTACCAGTAACTTGAATTTCCTTCCGTAGGCTAACATTGACTGGTTTCACTTGGAAATTCTTCTAAGTGTGGAGTTTTGGAATTTTAAAATATTCATCTAAAATCAGTCGGACTACGAATTCCGATTTACTCACCTGTTATCAGGAGAGACCTCAGTGCTGCATCTTTGAGCCCAGAACTGATACTGAAAAGTAATTCTAACCGTACTTATCAATAACTTGAATTTCCTTCTGTAGGATATCATTGCCTGGTTTCACTTGGAAATTCTTTTAAGTGTTGATTTTTGAAACTTACAAATATTCCTCTAAAATCAGCCGAACTACGAATTCCAATTTACTCACCTGTTATCAGGAGAGACCTCAGTGCTGCATCTTTGAGCCCAGTACTGAACATGAAAAGTAATTCTAACCGTACTTACCAGTAACTTGAATTTCCTTCCATAGGCTAACATTGACCGGTTTCACTTGGAAATTCTTCTAAGTGTGGAGTTTTGGAACTTTAACATTTTCACCTAAAATTATCAGAACAACAAATTATGATTTACTCACCTGTTATCAGGAGAGAACCCAGTGCTGCATCTTTTAGCCCAGCACTGACCCTGAAAAGTAATTCTAACCGTACTTACCAATAACTTGTATTTCCTTCCATAGAAATCCTTTGTCTGGTTTTCACCAGAAAAGTTTCTTTAAGTGTCGATTTTCACGAACTACAAATATTCCTTAAAAATCGCCTGTATGACTTAAACACATTTTTTCAACTGTTTACAGGCGATGCAATAGTGCTGGATCCAGGATCCACCACTGAGTAAGAAAAAGTAACAATAACCCTACTTACCTGCTAAGTGAATTTCCTCCCATAGGATAACATTGGTTATTCTATGTGAAAAAGTTTCTGTCAACTTTTAAAATACAATAATATTACTTAAAAATCACTACTGTAACCAAAACGCGTTTACTCAACTGTTTACAGGAGATGTCACAGGACTGAATCTAGGATCCAGTCCTGTGGTTAGAAAAGTAATCCATAAAGTAACTAATTGCATTTAACTAGAAATTCCCATTGAGCTCAATGTTGCATTGTGTTGCCCATTGCAACAACATCCTTCGTTATAGTTAGTTGTACTAACTATAGCTCGCGCGCCCGCAATCCACTGCTGATGATGTCACATATTACATCATTCATGACATGGTCAGTGACATCACTGGTGACATCACTGATGACATCTCAAATGACATCACTGATGGCATCACTGATGACATCATCCACATGACAATCTGATACATCTCATCATACACTAGTATAACCTTTCAACACTCATTATAAAATATGGAGTACCATATTTGAAACCATTGACACACCAAAACAAGTTTCTAAAAACCCACTCAGTGATTCCTACATCTACACACACATCTACACTTACCTATAGATTCACTCATACATGCTAACAAAGATCAATAGAACACTATTAAATACACTAATACACCTACATCGACATTACACACCAGCACACGTCCTATTCACTTATGCAGTCATCCTACTCTCTTATGCAAACAATTGATCATACTTACATTTACTAAGCTACACACTTATACAAACACCACTTTATTTATTCATATAGGTAGTAACTCATACTTAGTGTGTTATAAAATCACTATTACAAGTATACAGTTTTCGATACAGTCACTCATACAATCACTGAGTCTTATGTATACTTATTTATTTACAACAACTGTCACATACACTGCCTTTTATATTTCTAGTTTGTTGTACATGTATCATTGAGAAATATATTTACTTATCACCACACCTATAAAGAGATTCACTCACCCAAACAACTGTTTCCACACAGTCTTAACCTCATATACTTACTAAATCAACTACTTACACATCTTTGGACAGTCACACACTTCCCACCCAACCACACACACATTCACTATCCCATACAAATACTCACTTAACTACTTAATAACTAATATAGACGTTCACATAACTAGTAACCAACTTCTGTAGTAGTTTACACAACAAGAGATAGAGTGATACAGATATTCACACAGTTTAATCACTATCCCATATATTTAGTGAGACACTTTAAATTAGTCACTTAGACAGTTAATCACAGTGCTACTAAATCCTCCATCGAGACACTTGTACATCCACTCAGTCTTCAATGCAGATTGCTATATATATGTAATACTTATTTAAATACGGAACCAAACCACATACACTGGATGATGTCATCAGTGATTTCCTTTGAGATGTAAACAGTGATGTCATCAGTGATGTCACTGACCATGTCATGAATGCTGTAATATGTGACATCATCAGCAGTGGATTGCGGTCGCACAAGTTATACTTAGTACAACTAACTATAATGGAGGAATTTCAATGGTTTTGTATGAGAGAAATGTCCAGCTAACTATAACACCCCTAAAACCTATGTTTTTTTCAGTGAATATATATATATATGTATATATTCCGCTCCCAATTCCTTCGATTATGAAAGAAATTTCCGCACTCACGGGGTAAATTTCATGCGGTTGTTTATTTGCCACAAACAACAGACAGACGCGTTCGTGTTTCGACGAAATGCCTTCTTCAAATTTGTAGAGGGGAGCAAAAAAATGCATTTCCAATGTTAATTTCCATTAACCCTGGGCGAAGTACTACGCTACGTTCGCGTAATTTGCAAGGTTTGTGCTACTTCGCACTACGCAAATTGCACGTAGCACAGTGCAAACATGCGTAGCGGTCATTTTTTGCATGCTTGCGGTCCTCACGTCAAGTTGGCAACCGCGAGAGAGCAAAATGACATTGTGGCAAAACTTTTTCCTCGTTCGCGATTAGCAACATCAAATTGCTGATTGCGAGCGTGGAAAATAAACCTCCCGGCAAGATTCTCATTGCGGGGAGGTCAGGTTTCTCATTGCGAGTGGTCGAGTATGTTCGTGACTGCTCGAGATGAGAAACTACTAGTCCCTGTTGAGAAAGCTGCCGCCCGAATAGAAATCTACTCAAGCTTCAGAAAACGACCGCTTGTACTGTACAAGGTGCGGTTTGCACTGATTGCACAGTGCGGACAAGAATCCAACACTGTTCAATCAGTGCAAACAGCATTTTGCACCACTATACAGTTCACGTAGCTTGCATAGTGCGAAGTGCACTTTGCGTAGCTATGCGTAGCGCTACTACGCGAACTACGCCCAGGGTTAATTTCTATAGGAATTTTAGACACAAACCGTTGAACAGATTTGTAGAAAGGTAGGTCTTGGTTGACTGTTTTGTGATTTGATGTAAATTCGTTCATTAGTTTTTGAGATATTAAAAGAAAAACAAATGTGTATATCTAGGCACATGACCCCCTCTGTGAATCCTACGGATCTCATGCAGAGATCTGATCGGCTGCCAACAGTTCAACCAGGAAGTATTGGCAGCCATGTTGTGGCTCACCCTGAGGCGAGTTCCCCCAAAAAGGTTAAAAATAAAGAAAAGGGGGCACAGTAGAAATACCCAAACCCCATAGCTCTGGTGCTTGGGCCCCCTAGGGAGCCCACTAGGGCGAGAAATTATTTAGAATATTTTATTGCCACAAAAGCTTGGTCTCGAGGGCATGATTTATAATATATTTTGGGGAGGTGGAGGCATGCGGCCCTCCTCCCCGTGGAAAATATTGGCCCTGGGGACTGCCACCTCTCCAGTGCTGGCTGAATTTACAAAAAAGGGAGGACTAGGGCCCTCCTCCTGAGTCTGTAAGAGCTCCGGGGACCACCACCTTCCCTGGGCTTTATGAAAAAACTTGAGAGGGCCATGCGAATCCCCCTCCATTGCACAAAAGGGCCCCGGGGACTACCGCCTCCCCGAGGCCATGTATATAATCGAGGGAGTGTGGTCACACAACCCCTCTCCCAGGCCATGCACTGCCCCAGGGATCAAAACTTCCCTGGCCTTTCTTTAGTTTTTTACAAGGAGGTGGGCAGTAAAGCTCCCCCCTCCAGGCCGTTTTCGGTCCTGGGAACCACTTCCTCCCCGGGGCCGGCCTTTGCAAATGAAAGAAGGGATTTTGCCCCCTCCCCTCCTAGAGGCATTAATGCCCTGGGTACCACCACATCCCAGGACTGGCTCTTGCTATCTTCCATGGCCCACCCTCAAGAGATAACTGTTGGCCTTTGCTTGGCGGAGGCTGTGACAGCTCCGGTAGTAGGAGCTGTCAAACTGCTCACGCTTGCTGGGAGCAGAGTTTTCATCTGTTTCCCATCCTGCTGTCCAGTGGGCAGGGAAACCAATAAGAGGATTTCTTCCGCACACAGGGAGCTGCATGTTTAGCAGTGCCCTGTGTGCCCTGAGTGGACTCCAGGGCACCCTGGCACTGAAAGCCGGGCTGGGGACCCCCGGGGCCAAAATCAACCTGGGGAGGGCGGCCAAGCCAAAACAGAGAGCAGAAAAACAAGCAGGAAGGACAAAACAGAGTGCAGAAAAACAAGCAGGAAAGGCAAAACAGAGGGCAGAAAAGAAAGGCAAAGCAGAGCAGAAGAGGACAAAACAGAGGGAAGAAAATGAGCAGAAAGGCAGAATGGAGCATAGAAAAATGAGCAGAAAAGGCAAAACAGAAAGCAGAAAAACAAGCAGTGAAGGCAAAAACGAAGGCCAGAAAAACAATTAGAAAAGGCAACAGAAGGCAGAAAAATTAACAGAAAATGAAAAACGGAGGGTGAAAAATGAGCAGAAGAGGCAAAACAGAGGGCAGAAAAAGCAAAACAGAGAAAGAAACAATCAGAGGAGGCACAAACAGAGGGCAGCAGGTAGACAGGCAGCAGAGGGTAGTGGACTGCGGACAAGCTAGACAGGAGAACTTTCGCAGGGGAGGCATGAGGACCTGTTTAACCCCTTCCCTGCTGATGACGAGCGGAGCTCGTCATGGCACACGGTGCTCGTGTGCTGATGACGAGCACAGCTCGTCATCACACCCACCCCCGGAAATCCCTCTGGTGCTGGCACCAGAGGGATTCGCTTTTCTTCTCCAAAGCCTCGGGAGCTGGGGAAGAGCTTCCCCAGCTCCCGAGGCCCCCCCTGGTTTCCCTGAAATGACTATCAGCGCGCACGTCGCACTGACGTCATTTCAGTGAAACCGAAACTGAAATGAGCCACGAGGCTCATTTCAGTTTCTACGTGCTCAGGGTGCTATCTTAGCCCTCCGGGCACGTAGAAAGACGGGAGAGGTATCATTTGAAAGGGGAGAAGCTCCCCTTTCCAATGGATCCCTGCTTGGGGATCGACCCAGGAGGCCGATCCCCAAGCAGGTCCAACCACTAGACACCAGGGAGGGGGAAGCGGCTTTTGCTCCCCCCAAATTGTTTTGGTGTCATTTAGTGTTTTTGTCCCCCCTGGGGGGAAGATGGGATGCCGGCAGTAGCCCCCAATCTGCCCCCCTGGGGGGGGCAAAAAGGCCACTAGACCCCAGGGATTTTTTTATGGCGTATAATTTATTAGGGTGGGGGTCGCCCACAAAGGGCATGTCCATGCCCCCACCCCGCAAAATTTACAGCCTTTCTGCCCCCCCCTGGGGGACAGTTGGGGGCAGTAGCCCCCAATCTGCCACCCTGGGGGGCAAACAGCCCTCTATATGCCAGGGATTTCTTTTTTATTATAATTTGTGGTGGAGGCTGCCCAATATGGGAATGCCCATGCCCCCACCCACCCCGGCAAAAAAGACAGCCTTTCTGCCCCCCTGGGATGCAGATGGGGCATTAGCCCCAAATTTGCCCCCCCGGGGGGGACAAAAAGCCCAGTAGTTTCCAGGAATTTTATGGGCAAATTTTAATTAGGGTGGGAGCATTGGCATGCCCTTTTTGGGCAGCGCCCCAACCTAATTAAAATTTGCCCAATAAACTCCCTGGCATCTAGTGGACTTTCAGGGGGCATTAGACCCCAATCCGCCCCGTCGGGGGAAGGGGGCAAAAAGCCCACTAGACGCCAGGGAGTTTTTTGTGGCAAATTTGATTTAGGGTGAGGGCTCCCAAAACGGGCATGCCCATGCCCCCACCCCACTCCCGCAAAAATATCAGCCTTCCTGCCCCCCCTGGATGGCAGATGGGGCAGTAGCCCCCAATCATCCCCCCTGGGGGGGGGGCAAAAAGGCCACTAGATGCAAGGGATTTTTTGGGGTAAACTTTAATTAGGGTGGGGGCATTGGCATGTCTGTTTTGGGCAGCCCAACCCTAATTAAAATTTGCCCCCAAAACTCCCTGGCGTCTAGTGGACTTTCTTCCCCCCCTGGGGGGCAGATGGGGGCTTTATCTCACAATCTGCACCAGCGGGGGGCAAAAAGCCCACTAGACGCCAGGGATTTTTGCCATTCAAACCTCAAATTTAGCTGAAATATCCACATTTTCTACATATTTTTGTGTGGAATCACCGCGCCGGCACGAATTTCCAACCCCACAGTGTTCCCCTTAGTGTCCCGAGTAAAATTATACCTCACTTGTGTGGGTGTCTAAAGCAGAATTGGCTAAAAACGTATTAAAAAAAAATGTAGCACTTACAATTCTCGGTGCTATACTCTAAATCCCTATGCTTTGGGCTCTTTCTAGCCACAGGCCTCTGGCCCACCCACACAAGTTAGGTATCATTTTACTCAGGAGAACAAGGGAAACGCTGGGTGGTAGGACATTTGTGCCAGCACCGTAAATCCACACAAAAATATGTGGAAAATCTGTTTTTTTTAGCTAAATATGAGGTTTGCATGGCATTCTGGGTAGGAAAACGCTGGGGATCCATGCAAGCCATACCTCATTGGACTCCCCCCGGTGCCTACTTTTCAGAAATTTTGGGGTTTGGCACTTTCCCAAGATGGCCGCCGAGCCCGGGCCAAAATCTCAGGTGCCCCCCCCCCCCCACAAAACCAGGTAGTTTTGCTATAGGTAATTTTTAAGTCTCCACAGAACGATTTGGGCCATTTCCTGTTGCAGCCGCTATGCCTACCCACACAAGTGAGGTACCATTTTTATCGGGAAAGCTGGGTGGTAGGAAATTTGTGTGAGCCTGGTGATGCCACACTTTCCCACACAAAAGTGTGTGAAAAAAGTGATTTTTGTCATCTAAAAATGAGGTTTGCCCGGGATTCTGGGTAAGGAAACGTTTGGCGATCCACACAAGACATACCTTCTTGGAAGCCCCGGGGTGTCTAGTTTACCGAAATGTCTGAGATTGATAGGTTTCCCTAGATGACCGCCGAGCACGGGGCCAAAAACCCAGGTGACCCCCCTAGCAAAACAAGGTGGTTTTGAGACAGGCAATTTTGATGTCGCCTCATTACGTTTTGGGCCCTTGACTGTTGCGGGTACTTGGGCCTCCGACACAAGTGAGGCACCATTTTTAGAAGGAGACCTGTGGGAACACTGGGTGGTAGGAAATTTGTGAGAGCCCAGTGATGCCACACTTTCCCACACAAAAATGTGTGGGAAAAAGGGATTCTAGTTAAGGAAATGTGGGGGGATCCACGTAAAACATACCTCCTTGGAAGCCCCCGGGTGTCTAGTTTTCAGAAATGTTTGGGTTTGGTAGGTTTTCTTAGATGGCCGCCGAGCACGGGGCCAAAAACCCAGGTGAACCCTTTGCAAAATAAGGTGGTTTTGAGATAGGCAATTTTGATATCGCCTCACTGCGTTTTGGGCCCTTGCCTGTCGCGGGTACTTGGGCCTCCCACACAAGTGAGGCACCATTTTTATCGGGAGTCCTACGGGAACGCTGGGTGGTAGGAACTTTGTGTGAGCCCAGTGATGCATCACTTTCCCACACAAAAATGTGTGACAAAAGTGATTTTTTAATCTAAAAATGAGGTTTGCACGGGATTCTGGGTAAGGAAACGTTGGGGGATCCATGCAAGCCATATCTCTCTGGAAGTCCCCGGGTGTGTACTTTTCATAAATGTGTGGGTGTGGTAGGTTTGCTGAGGTGCCGGCTGAGCTAGGGTTCACAAACTACTGCTAGGCACTTTGCCAAAAAAGGGTCATTTTTCACTGCGAAATTGAGGATTGACCACGTTGCGTTTTGCACCGTTTCCTGTTGCAGGCACTAGGCCGACCCACACAAGTGAGGTACCATTTTTCTCGGAAGACTTTAGGAAAAGCAGGGGTGGGTGGAAATTTGTGGATCCATGCGGATTCCAGAACTTTCCACCACAGAAATGTGGGGAAAATGTGTTTTCTTTGGACAATATTTTAGGTTTGCAAGGGATTCTGGGTAACAGAACCTGGTGGGAGGCAGTCAAGTCACCTCATCCTTTGTTTCCCTGGGTGTCTAGTTTTCAAAAATGTATAGGTTTGCTAGGTTTCCCTAGGTGCTGGCAGAGTTAGGGTTCAAAAACTACAACTAGGCACTTTGCAAAAATAGGGTAATTTTTCACTGCGAAATTGAGCTGTGACCACTTTGCGGTTCACACCGTTTCCTGTAGCAGGCACTAGGCCGACCCACACAAGCCAGGTTCCATTTTTCTTGGAAGACTTTGGGGAACGTGGGGTGGGTGGACATTTGTGGATCCACGCAGATTCCTGAACTTTCCACCACAGTAATGTGGGGAAAATTAGTTTTTGGGATAATTCTTTAGCTTTGCAAGGGATTCTGGGTAACAGAACCTGGAGGGATGCAGTCAAGTCACCCCATCCTGGATTCCCCTGGAAGTCTAGTTTATAAAAATGTATAGGTTTGCTAGGTTTCCCTAGGTGCCGGCAGAGCTAGTGTTCACAAATGTTATGTTGTTATGTTACGCTAATTTATAAGGCGCACAGATGCTCCAGCAAAGGAGCGTCCTGGCGCCCGCCAGGTAGCAGCACAACACAACAAGGCACGAAAGAAAACAAGGGGGCTAAGGAAATAAAAAGGTTTTTACTGCCCGCAGAAAGGAAAGCAGATCACCGAGTGCCTGAATCTCAAAAGGAAGAGAATTCCATAATACGGCGGCACGGACTTGAAATGAACGGCCGCCGGCCCGGCAGCGCTTGAACCGGGGAACAACCGCTAGTTGCAGATCAGAGGATCGTAGGGCACGGCCCGGGGTGTAACGAGACAGAAAGTTAGCAAGAATCAAGGCAGGTGCTCCCTTAATAATTTTAAAAGCAAGACAAAGGACCTTAAACTGAATTCTCCGAGCGATCGGGAGCCAATGCAGCGAGCGCAAGGTATTGGCCGTAGAGCAAAATCTGGGCAATCCCACGATCGCTCTTGCTGCTGCGTTCTGTACCCGCTGTAGGCAGGTAAGTTCCACCTGATTTAAGCCCAATAGAAGGGCGTTGGCATAATCAAGGCGTGACATCACGGTGGCCTGGATAACAAGTTGCCTAGTTTTCGCGTCAAAGAATTTTAATACGGGTTGAAGACCCCGCAAGATGCCAAAACAACAGGCCGCCATGCGCTTAGTATGGCATTCAAAAGAAAGAGATGGATCAAGCCACACCCCTAGATTTTTCAGTTGAGCGACCGGAATAGGTGTAGGGCCCAGGTCCGATGGCCACCACCTGTCGCCCCAGAGGTCCGTCTGCTTGCCAAAGATCATAACCTCCGTCTTACCAGCGTTCAGCTGGAGACAGTTAGACGTCATCCAGCTGGCGACCGCCCTAAGTCCCTCCTGGAATCTGGGGGCATCCATATCCGCATCCCCGCTGATTGTGACCGCTAGCTGAGTGTCATCGGCATAGGACACCATGGTCATGCCCCAATGCCTGACAACCTCAGCCAGCGGTCTCACATATAGATTGAATAATGTGGGACTCAGCGAGGAGCCTTGAGGAACCCCCAGATCCAGAGAATGGAATTTGGATTGATAGGGAGGAACGGAAACGCAGAAAGAACGGTTGGCAAGGAAGGAACGGAACCACTGGAGCGCAGGACCGGTGACACCCGCTTCCGCCAGGCGCTGCAGAAGGATCAGCTAGACACTTAGCAAAAAAAGGGTAAATTTTCATTCGAAAATGTGGTGTGTTCATGTTGGGTTTTGAACCATTTCCTGTCGTGGGCACTATGCCTACCCACACAAGTGAGGTACCATTTTTATCGGGAAACTCAAGGTAATTCATATTTGTAAAGCAACTGTTATTACATATTGATTTGTAATGCATTTATGCCTCCCAAATGAAAGACATTGTGCAAAAAAGAAGTCATTTTGAAAAAAGACAGATAATTCTCATGCTAGTATGAGTATTCCCAATTTCGAAAATGTGCAAATATGTACTGTTTCTAAACTCTATAGTTTGTTCCTATTTCAGAAATAGATGGTTGTCTTTCATACCGATTTTTCCATGTATACATTTTCCCACAATAATTGCTATTTACCCGGTACATAATAAAAAGCCATTGCAAAGTGCTGCTCAGTTTTTGACTCTGAGTTCATCTGGTTCTTGGTGAACCTACAAGTCCTATATGTCCCCACAACCAGGAAGGTCCAGCGCATGTAACAGTATATTGCTTTCAAAGAGTTGTCATAATTACAAGAAGTTACAGGTGAAAAGATTGACACAAAAGGTTGTTTTTTTCAACTAGATTTCAATTTTTACAATATTTAACTGTTACTTTCTATAAAGAAACCTTGATGGAGCTACACAAATGACCCCTTGCTGAATTCAGAATTACGTCTACTTTTCTAAAATGTATAGCTTTCCTGGATACATTATTGCTTTCACACTCATTGTGGTTTTCTGGTTTTTTGACAAAATTCTGTCATTCCCTAAAAGCTGGGAAATTGGTGACTTCAGCCCCACAAATCCTTTTTTGATAACATTTGCAGGGAAAAACTCAGACGCTTTCATTTGTAGCCCGTTTTTCCTATTTTTCTGAAAAAAAAACAAAATGTTGCAGTATTTTGGCTAATTTCTGGGACACCTTCTAAGGGAATCCACAAACCCTGGATACCTTTAGAATCCCCATGACGTTGGAAGAAAAGGATGCAAAATTGGTGTGGATACCGTATGTGGTCAAAAAGTTACAGGGGTCTAAGCGTGCAGTACCCCAAATAGCCAAAAAAAGGCTTAGCACAGGGGGGAAAAGGCCTAGCAGCGAAGGGGTTAATTTTGAACACAATCAAACCTCAACAGGAAACACTTACATATGGTGCCCCAATTGAAGCTTATATTCTGTAAAGAACAAATTATCCTGACCTCATGGGCTTGACAAAGGCAAAGAAAGTGATTTTTCATGGCAATTTCATATGAAATGCTTTGTGGACACTCACAGACCTAGACAGCTGCCACACACCTACCTACAGATCCATATAGCGTCTCACACACCCACTCACAGACCCATACAGCTACTCACATACCCATTCAAAGACCTGTTCAGTCAATCACACACCCACTCACAAAGATTACAAGTTACAAACAGGAATTAAAATGTAAAAAATCCTTCGAAATTCACTGGAAAAAAACTAAGATTACAGAGATGTTATTGTTAGGAAATTGGATGAAAAAAACATTTGAAATGCACTGAAAAAAACAAAGGTTAAAGGGAGATTATAGTTAGGCTCATATTTCAATTGAACAACACCAAGGATATTCAGCAGTTATAGTTACCTGAGCGAACTTTAACTTACTTCCCCACAATGCACTGCTTATGACCTCAGGGTGTTATTTTCCAGAGCGATAAAGTGCACAGCAACTCACTTGAGAAAAAAAAGGACTGCAGATACCAGGGGGCCGTGTGAGCGGTCACGCCCACAGGGGCAGGTAACGGTAATGAATTTAAATGCTGAACGCGCTTTGCACTTTTAAATGGAATTCAGCCTATGACAAAGGGCGGTGGCCCGAAACGAGTTGGCTCTATCAATGTGCTGTGATGAACTTCCATACCTTTGCTGCAGTATCCATTAAAGATTACAAGCTTCACTTGCCTTGTGTGGGCTCTTCCAAGGGGGCAATCTTGTTTTTATGGATATATATATATATATAAATTCGAAACAGGAGAGCCCATTGTGGAAGAGCCTCACAGCAGGTTTTTCAAAGCATTATTTTCTTTAATGGGGGCTTGCCGTGTACAGGAAACAAGACTTGCTGCATCTGAATAATATCCCTTTTATCCGACGCGTTTCATGCTTCTGGCAGCATTTCCTCAGGGACTCGGGATTCTGGATGCTGCTGCTGGCGATCTGTTTTTAAGCACCTACTTTCAATTAAAGGTTCGCCTTTGTGGGCGTCGCCACACCCGTGGCATCATGGTCCTTGTAGTGCTGTAGATTTCCCCAGTGGGCCAGGTGCCAGTAACAGTCAATATTTCCAATATATATATATATATATACCAGGCAGATTCTGTCTATCCGGTTCGCAGCACAGCGGCACGGCACAGCAGAAATCACGGACCACCAAGCAGCAAGAAATATCGAGTGGGGGTTTATTATCTCTTCCTTTTTTCTTTAGGCATCAGAGTCAAGCTATCCTGTCTGAAGACGGCTGACAGCCAGAAACCAGTCCTAGGATGCTTGATTCCGGTCCAGGAAAGACATGGCTTGGCAGTTTGGGCTGGACTGTTCCCATGAGGCACAGGGTCAAGGCTGATTTGTATATGGCCATATATGAACTGGGGTCGTGTGGAGTGCAAAAAAACGATGGATTTAGGCCCAGATCTCTGTACTGGGGTGAATGTCTGACATTTTTCTGCATTCTGTCCATCAATTGTTGTTTTTGCTTTAGTTTCCTATTACCATGTAGTCAGGCTGCCTGCCATTCTCAACGGTAACTTTGACTTGCTGGCCTCATGAGATGCAGTGACTCCCTCAATAACTTCGCTTTCTGTAATTTTCAGGTTTGGGTTGAGGTTTCAGCAGGGCTGGCTGTTCCTTTCATCCTTCTGATGATGTTTTAACTCAACACCATTGTTAAGATTAGTAAGTGTGCCTGACTCAGAGCCCGGCGTATAGAAGTTGGTCAATTGTGCTGACTTAAAACTACGTTAGAGCTAACGCTCAGCTTGGGGCTCACACCTCAGCACCATTGTTGAGATTAGTAAGTGTGCCTGACTCAGAGCCCGGCGTATAGAAGTTGGTCAATTGTGCTGCCTTAAAACTATGTTAGAGCTAACGTTTAGCTTGGGGCTCGCACTGTCACCAGGGGCGGTCTTAGGCATGTGCAAGCTGTGCACCTGCACAGGGCCACCAAACCCCAGGGGCCACCACGCCAATATATTACCTTAATATAATAATCCTCTGAGGATGGATACATATAAGCGTGGTGGCCCCTGGCAGGGATTAGGCGGCCTCCTGCTCTGTTCCACTTCCAAACACCCTGAACCCCCCTCTCTTCAGTGACTTCCGCTCTCCACTCTGCCCGGAACCCCTCTTCCAGGGCCCCCTACCTACGCTCCCTGCCCAGGGCGCCATGAGCTTAGAGCCGCCCCTGCTGTCACAACCGGTATTTGTCCTACAGCCTCCTTCCTGGGTTGGGGACGCATGCATTATGTCATTTATTTTACTTGGGCCCGGGTTCTGGTGCATGCAAAAGAAAGCATACATTATTATTGGTAGCCGCGTCAGCCCGTGTCTTATCAGCGCTCGTGGCTGCTCAATTGATGATAAGATTATTGCCATCTCCTGCAGACCGTGCCAGGCACTTGTGGATCCATGAGGCAGCACCATTGCATGTCGATATGTTCTAGCAAGGCGTGTCTGCCCTGTAACTACGCTGCACGATTATTTAAATTTGCCACGAGGTAGACATTCCACCCCCTCACCAAAGGCCCACTAGCTTTGCAGTAGGAAGCAGCAGTGAATGTACTACTGGTGTGCTCGAGCCTGCAGTGGCCAGGTCAAGAGAGCAGTTGGTATGCTGCATACTAGCGCCAGATATCAGAGTGACAACTCTTAACGATTTCAAGTCTGCAGCCAGCAGACTCTCATGTAGGTGAATTTACAGCAGCCCTGAGACTGCCCTCAGCACAAGCACCACTGCGACGTCGCCAGTGAAGCGCTCTTCCAGGCAGACTCGCTCCTCCATGCACTTGTGAGATGGCAGCCTGGGGGAGTTGTGCACTAAATATCTGAGTCTGTACTGCAGTTCACTCTGAACGCTGCTGGCATATATTTTAACAGTAGTAGGCCGTAATTCTAATTAGTTTACACCAAAATGAGTTGAAGACATAGTTTTCTTAGTTTATATTTCACTCATTTGAAACGCACAAAAATGTCATGCATGTAGGTTAACTTGTTACATTCACAAAGAGTGAATGAATGCATGAAATCATTTGAGATTACTCATGTTGTGTCTTCAGTGATCTCTTAAAGTTTCTTGTTGCTCAAATAGGTGAAATTTCTGATATTTATAGGTTTCCCTATATGTTTCATTTACTCGCGAAAAAGTGTCACTCATAGTCATTGATATGTCACTCATAATTACACAGAAATTATTAAAAAAAGAAAGAAAGAAATTATGAAAATGTCACACATAGTCATCTGATAGCTTGGCAGCTATGCAAAAGTATTGCACACCTGAAGCCATCTTGATTGGAATAAACTGGTAACTCATAAAACATTTAATTTAAAAAGGAACAACATGAGGATGTTCATTTTGCCATAAAAATTATGATTAGTGTTGCATAAAGAAAAATCAGGGCACATTTTGAGTAACTTCTGAAATCCTCTTCTATTTCATAAAATAAGTTCTGACATGCAGACTGAAACATGCACTTTCAATACCAGCAGCAGACTTCCCTGGTGAGCAGTAGCTTTACTACAGTGATCTAATGAGCAACTAGAGTGCTAACATTCTGAAATTATGGCAAATGTGTGACACATCTGAATGCATTCTTGATGGAATCAAAGTAAAAAACTGAAAGCATTTCCTACTGAGGAGACTGTAGTAAATGAGGAAATTAGGAAACGTCAGAACAAATATATCTCCCAAGATGGCCACCATAGACTTTTTATTTTTTGTGTTTTTGCAGTTTTATATAGTGCAGACTGGTCAGGTATTGGAGTGCTTTACATGAGCATTGGTTACATCACACAAGGACAAATTCATTTTGGTTGCAGACATGGGGAGATAAAGTGATTTGACCAGAATCACAGAATGTCGAGCTGAAGCGGAAACTCCAACCTGGTACCCCAGTTGCAAAGTCTGCAGCTCTGGAAGTAACACCACTTCCTCTCCCCTAAGTGCAACATTTAATCAAGTGGTCAACTGGATAAAAAAACATAAAGATAACAAATAATTTATAAGTGCTTTGTCGGTATTTGAAAACTCAGAAAATATGTCCTCATTTTAGTTTTTTAGAGCACTAACCATAATTTTGATGCAAATACGACTCTCGCAACTATGTTTTTTCTAAAGGAAATGCTCTAGGTATTACAGTTTTGATTACATCTAGATGACGTCAGGCGTGCCACACTTTTGTAATAAATATAGAATGGTTGCAATCTAGTTGTTCATTAGGATACTGTTGAGAGGCAGAGGCCAGGGACACAGACTCAGAAAATTGAAGGCAGGTAGGAGGGTGCAGAGGCAGCAATTTGACAACACTGGGCAGGCAGGAAGGGCAGTGGCAGCACAACAGAACATGGAGGGCAGTGGAAAGGGGGCCAGGGCCAACAAACCAAAAATGAAGGACAGACAAGAGAGGTTGTGGCTGTATAATAGACCATTGTGGGCAGAAGGAAGAGGCAGTGGTACTACAATGATACATGCCAACAGACCCGATTCAGCCAGGAAACGCCCAATGTCTTGATTTGATCTGTCTCCTGTCTACCATCTCCTCTTTTTCAATGTAAGTCAATGAGGAAAACAATACCCCAGTTTCTTTTCAAAATCTCCCTCTTACCAAGTTCAAAATGTTAGCAAGTATGGTGCATTGGATCATGGAAGGCAGGACGAATTGGGGTAGGGGCATGGACTCAGATAACAAAGAACAGGAGGGACATGGAGAGGTGCACCAACCTGACCATAGTGGGCAGGCATCAGGGTTTTCAGTAGCACAATACAACACACAGGGCATGCGGGACGGGAGTGCAGCACAATAATCCATAGAAAGCA